>NC_051862.1:125983193-127187585 GCF_015732765.1 Culex quinquefasciatus
TATCTCATCACCGTTTCAGGCTGGAAATTATTGAAAAATACCTCTTTTTTCGCATGTCCATAAATGGAAGGGGTCGTATCGCCCCTCCGTCACGAGATATCAAAAAACGGACCTCGGATGATGATTGATAGCGTATTCAAAATTCCAAAAAACGTAGTTTTTTCCAAATATTTTCTGATGCATAAAGATTTGCCTGTCCCATTTTGAGGTCATGTCGAGGAATTTCAGGTGCTCACTTCGTAAATGATAGATTATGATGTTAGAAAGAATGTTTTCTTAGACAAAAATACTTTCTCGCACCCCCAGTCCATTAAGTCACTTTTTTGAATAAATTTTCTAAAATCGCTTGGAATCAATACAAAAACTGATTCGATCAGGTGTGTATTATGTTGAAACGATAGGTTTTTGTCCATAGATTAAGATGCACTATTAATATTGGACCAAAATTAAAGTTTTTGGACCTTCCCAGGCAGATTTAAAAATTGCATTTTTTCGAAACTTTTTTCAGAAATGCTCATTTAATTTTGGGTAGCCTATTTTTACCAGTAAAACCAATTGTAGGAAATTTCATGGCAAACATTTTTCCCTTTGATAAAATGCAATTTCCACACTCCAGAGCCGAGATGTTTGAGTTTTAGTGAGAAAAAAAGTGCCAATTTTCTAACTTTCTCGGAATACAGAAGTAAGGCCAACTAATTACATGATGTTGCAAGCATATGTCTTTTAGGTCAGGGTATGCTTACTTATAGTAATTTTGGCCGCTGAATCCGAATCTGGAATCTAATTTCGTATAAACAGTGATGTTTTGGAGCTACGCCCTTTTTCATTGATATTTGCGTGTATAAGCTGAAATTTAATTCGCTCGCAAGTTTGGTCAAATCTCGGTTTTTTTTTCAATTTTGATTGATATTTTACTCACAGAACAATTTTTTGTTTAACGTTTTCTCATGTTCTGATTATCTTATAAATATCGTATAATCGCATTTTTTTAATTTGATGGGGCTAGACTTAAGGATTGATAATTAGGCTTAGTGATTTTTCACGCTCGAAAATTGCAAATTTCACGGGGACCTAAATTTCATAACACCAAATTTCACGCAAATTTCGCGGATCGAGAAAAATGTTGAAATAACTCTGAAAATCTTATGTTTAAATCTCAGAAACAACTTTTTATACTACATTATAAATTATTCTTAAGTAAAAACTGAAAAAAATCTTCACTGACACAGAAAAAAATGTCATAATGTTTTAAGGATTTCTATCTATATTTTGAAACAAAATGCAGGGCATGTTTATTCTCATTTATTGAACTGCTTATTTAATATTCGACTAATGAAAAAAAATAAATCAAATTATTCACTCTACAGCATTGCCTTGGCGTTCTCAATTAATTAGTCGAATTTCGTAATTATTGCGAGATTCGACTAATAAAGCTACACAGTTTTCGCTGATTTGATTCTGTTTTAACATTTTGATTTTTTTTAATTTCATTTTGAAGCAATCATGTTCAATAAAAAATGAGTAAAATAATGTGAAATTTCTGCGACATTGAGCTTATTCATTTTTTTTAAATGTTAATCTCACTTTTCAACAAGCTAAATTTAAAACCAATTAGATAATTAATAAGAACAGAAAACTTTAAAAAATAGTATTTTTTATCTTTCCACCCAAATAATCAAATATCGTTAAAATTGAACAGGATTAAGAAAAATATCTGAAATGTTTATTAAATGTGGTTTCAAAGATAAAAAATACTCTTCATTTAATTATTTATTAAACAAATTATTCATTCTTTTAATTCCTTTTGGAACTTTACCTTTCATATAAAATTGCCGTTAAAATTTTGATTGCAGCGAATGAAAATATTCCTAAATTTCGTTAATTCCTAAAAAAAACAATCTGCTTTTCAAGTGAAAACAAATAAAATTTACTCAAATAGTCTTTATGGATGAATCATTAAATTTTTTGTTATTGGAAAATGATTTGAGAAAACTGATAAATTTCATGAATTTCACGCCGTCTACAAAATCCTAGAAAAGCACTAACCCTAAATTAGTAATTAAACAAGGGTCGATTAAATCTACAAAAAATAGTCATAAAATTAGTTTTATTCCTATTTGAGTTTGTTAAATTATTTTGAGAAAAATCGTTACAGTTTCACACAAACATTAAGTTTCACGGGATTTCGCGGAAAATGCCTAATTTCGCGGACTTCACGCTGTCCGCGAAATCGTGAAATTTCACTAACCCTATTGATAATAAATAAAGAAAAATAAAAATTCTAATGCATTTTTTATGGTTGCAACAAACTTTTTTATGGAAATTTTTAAGGAAATGTCTTCTAGAACTAAATTTTATTGCAATTGTTTAAATAAATTTATATGAATGAAACCACTTTTATAAAAAAATCTTTGGTTTCCTTTTTATTATACCCATATTTGCCTAAGCCACCGCCAAATCACAAAATACGATTATATGATATTCTTAAGCTAATCAGAACATGAGAAAACATTAAACTAAAATAGTTATGTGAGTAAAATATCAATCAAAATTGAAAGAAAACTGAAATTTTACCGGATTTGCAAGCGATTTAAATTTCAGCTTATTCAAATTTGGCACTTTTTTTCTCACTAAAACTCAAATATCTCGACTCTGGAGTGTCAAAATTTAATTTCCTTAGAAGGAAAAAATTTCGCCGTGAAATTTCCTACAAGATGCATGTATTTGTTTTACAGGGGAAAATAGGCTACCCAAAATTAAATGCGCATTTCTGAAAGAAGTTTGAAAAAAAAACGATTTTTTTGACATAAATCCGCCTGGGAAGGTCCAAAAACTTAAATTTTGGTCCAATATTAATAGTGCATCTTAATCTCTGAATCTCTGAATCTATCGTTTGAAGATAAAACACACCTGATCGAATCAGTTTTTGTATTGACTACAAGCGATTTTAGAAAAATTGTTCAAAAAAGTGACATATTTCAGTAAATGGACTAGACGGAGCGAGAAAGTATTTTATTATTTTTTCTTGTCTAAGAAAACATTGTTTCTAAAATCATGATCTATCATTTAAGAAGTAAGCACCTGAAATTCCTCGACATGACCTCAAAATGGCAATTTAAAAAGGTGGTAAGCCTTACGCTGCTGTATTTAATAAATAAACAAACAAACAAACAAACAAAATGGGACAGGCTAATAAAGATACATTAAATAGCCAAATATTGTAAATTGTCACTGCAATTGAAGCCAGAAAAGGCTAGTACGCACACTTACCGCACCTGTTGTGGATGGCACATAATGACTAAAAACTAAAAACTAATAACTAATAAATAATGACACACTTTTTAACAACCCGTCAAAGTTCAGTCAGCTTCCGCTAATTGGATAGAAATAGTAACTCGAGATCATTCTTGGACCAATAAACTACATTCGGTTTCACTTTCATTCAGCTTTATTTCCACTGTTTCATGTTGTTATTTTACTGCACTTTTTTTCCTAGCAGTATCAGCAGTATCACGTTCACTAGCAGCAACCTGACCCAACCAGCCCATCAGAATGGTGTGTGGGGCTGGATGAATCCAGCGTGAATTGAACTGGATTATGAAACATTAAAGAGAGTTCCGCCGGGTGCATGCGGCGACAGATCAAAACAAATTTTAAATACAAAAAAAAGAAGCAGAAGAGTGGAATCGCACTAATTGATACAACGCTCTGGTCGCGTCTGGGTTTACAAATAAATAAAAAAAAAGTGGTTAACCAATAGCCGTGTGGATTTAAATTCAATTAACGATACCATCAATGGACGTGTCCCGGGGAATCAAGTGCGGGCGAATGTCATCCAATAGTCGGTCGCGGTCGGTGAATGATGTTGATGGTGAATGAGTCTATTAATTTATTGAATTGAAGCTGGCTATGATATGTTGCTAATAAATCTTGACTAGAGGGGTTCTGATTTAAAACGCTACGTTAGAGAGCTAGATGTGCAAAATGTGGAGTGGAAATTTCAATTAAACGGGCACACTTAATTGTATGACATTCAAATTGATAATGCTGTCTCAATTCATTTAAAAAATAATTGAGTGCATGGATTTGTACTAGACCTTGTTTTGTTAATATATAATAAAATATAAAATAACACTAAGTGTAAAATTTCTGTAACGAAGTGATTGAGTAAAATTTAAAACACCTCCTCAAAGCTTAAATCGTACAACTTAGGCAACCTACGCAACTCTCCTAGCAACAGTGAAGTACTAGATCCAAAGCACCAAAAGCACCATCTATCTTTTCCTAGCCGAAGCTGGTGACCATGCGTTTGTCTAGCGTAGGAGTTTCCCTTTTGCGTGTACACACGCGTGGGATGGAAAGAAACGATCACGCCTTTCAAGCGAGCAGCACGTTTTCCAACCGTAATATTCGATTCGGTTCATCAACTATGCGCAAGTCTAGCGCACAGTCTCTAATTTGACTTTAAACGACTGAAAAATAATTTCTTTTATTAAAAATTATGATTCCAGCGAAAAATGTTTTTACCTTGTTCGCAGTTTCAGACTTTTTGTTTTAAAATATTACGTCACTCAGTTACGTTAATATAGTCTAGACTCGATTATCCGAAGCCTCTATTATCCCATGTTTCGATTATCAGAATTTCTACTATCTGAAGGATTCAAATTACATTCGGAGAATCTAATGATAAACAATTTCTATTTTTTCTTGTGAGAAATTGTGAGCTGGATTCTTGAAATGAATTTTAATTTATTTTTTGGCTCAAAATGTGATGAGGACTCATCTGACGATTTTTAAATTGATTTTTGAACTTGTAATAAATGTCCCAAAAGCCTTATTACCACATTATTTTCAAGTTATTGCTTAGAATTTATGGTAAGAATAGAAATATTTTGGTTTGTTAGGCCGTTGCAATTATTTTTCAAACTTTATTGTCACCTCCGTCAAAAACGGCCCGAAAAATCACGGGACCAATCTTAATTTATTCAGAAACTTGATTTTTTTCTGGAAACAGAAGTTTAATCAACTGAAAACTATATGAAACACATTTTCCTGAATAACTGAACTTTTCAGCACTTGTATCTAAAAGTAAACAAAACAAATATTATTTTGTGTTGAACCTTCAATTTAATTTACACATGGTTTGATGCGACATTCCATTCAAAAAGCATTTTCCGGAATTGCAAAAAATGTTGTAAGCAACTCATAGCATAGCATTGGTGTCTACCCGTAGTTGCAACTCTGTTATTGACCAGGACCTCCAAGAATTGCTCCGTGGACCACAGATGAAGAGTAGGAACCAATCATCACCACTTCGCAACTCTCAAATGTCCCTATCATGCTAGCCAATCACAGCGCCAGCCACGACCAGTGGTAAGACACGGGGGAAGTGGATAGGAATTTTAGTCCGATACTTGAGTGATGAAGACCGCTAAATCAGCTGCGTCTTCGACAAAGTATCACGTGAGGTTTGAGGGTGTTAGTAAGATGGGTGTGAAGCCAGGATTCACCGTGGTAAGTGATGCGGCCGGTCAAATCTATTTATAGTCCTTAATTCTTCGTATGTTCTTGGATTCATTTTTGGAAGCTTTCCAATTCGGTTCACCAAGCTTTTGTGGTGAATTCTGTCGTGTTGAAAGTTCAATATTCGCCTAACAATTATGCAACCAATGTCGTCCTTGAATTCAACTTGCATTCAATATTGCATTTTCCTGTTCTTAGGTTCACACAGATTCCAATCAAGTTTCTTGGATTCTTATAGCATTCTTAATCCTTCTAGACAACTAATCCTCGATGGTCTGGTGGTTAGCATTTTGTCTGCTGACCCAAAGGACGGGGGATCGAACCCCGCCGCGAGCTAATGAATTTTTCGTTCGTATTCAAGTGTTCATAATTCCTTCTTTCCATAATTTCTCGATAGGAGCAGATGGGAATCGAACCCAGAACCTTCCGCTTACAAAGCGAACAGCGTAACCATTCAGCCACGCCTACCCCTTACAAAAAATGTTGTAAAAAATGTTGTAAACAACTCATTGCAAAACTTGATTTCATCAGCACGATTCGTTGTTGTTTGTTTGTTGCATAAATTACTATTTCGATATTTCAGCTAATATATATGAAATTTTCCCAAAATGTTGACTTCACCAATTTGGCTGCCATCTTGGATTACGATTTTTTAGATCACTTTAGAAAATCTGGTGACTAATGGCTACATTTCGTTTTAATCCATTCTAACTAAATAAACAAAAAAACAACTTCAATCCATCATAACTAAGCTCTACGACTCAACACTAGTCAGCGAGAAAAAATCGTGATTAGAGTATCCGATGATTCTATTAATCGAAGCGTTTTTTTTTTCGAGGACTTCAGATAGTCGAGTCTGGACTATCCCAAGCAACACACTTTGTCAGATAAACGTATTTCCTAACTGGTTGTATAACCAATTCGCCTCGTTATCATAACTTGTTCTGCAACTCCTGTGAACTGGAAAAAGCGCACTTTTTTGTTGTATAACTTGCCAGAAAAAGATGCAAGTTATCAGAGTAAGTTGTACAAATATGTTTGACAACACTGTGCTAACTAACAAGAGATTCAACGAAAAAAGGGGGCGTGGTTTACGGCTGTGCTGTCAAATCAAAGCCCACACTGGAAAGGAAAGTTAGATAGAAAACAGCTGTCTAACCGTCGACTAACTTACATGTAAACAAACGTTTCCTATTAGAATTTCAATCAACGACGAAGCTAATAAAAAAAGAGTACGCTTGTTTCTGCAAGATTTATTTAAAATAATTCGAAATTGAATTAAAAAACAAGAAAAACAATCATGGCACGCATGAGATTAGTGTGAAATTCCCTGCAAGGCGAACTTTTAGATTTTCCTTTTTTGATGAACTTCCTCTTTCCCAAGATTCGTTCCGACGACTTCGACGATTTGTGGTTATCGCCACGGCAGGTGCAGGTGCTCTTCCGCATTGCTCCACGGGGCTTCATAGTTAATAAGCTGATCTAATCGTCAATAAGAAGGATGCTGTCTGTTTTGTTACCTAAAGAACGAAGGCTGTCATTGAAATTGATGTTATATAACTTTGTTATAACAAACCGTTTCAACTGTCATTTCGATTACCGTACCACGGAGTAATATTTAAAATCGGTTTGATTTTGACTTGTTGTTTTCTCTATCATAAACTCTATAAGCTGATAATTCGTGTAGCTTTCACCAGCGACATGTTTCCAAATTAATCGGTCAACAATCGAAACTATTCTAATCTTCAATGAATAAACATTATTGAAACTCTAAACTCCTCACGTAACAATACGCAATGTCAAGTTGAATGTGTATGTTGAGCATCAGTTATGTAATCAATTCTCCGATAACATTTGCGTAACAAAGCGAGAAAACGAGGTTATTTGTAGAATGGTTGGCCACGCCCATTTTTCAGAAGATGCCGTCACATGACAATGTTGGATAAGCAGTGAAATAAACAGTGCAATATTGTTTTTATTCAACAAACTGTTTTCGTGTCAAACATTGCAGATGAGGGAACAGCATATCAGCACTTGGACGTTCAATTACAGCTCATAAAAAGTGTTTTCGAGTGAAATAAAGTGATAAATAGCTTAATAGGAAGTGAGCAAATAAGTTTCTATCAAAAGTGTTCCAAAATAAATTGTTTTAATAGTGATAATCAGCTAATTGGATGGAGTTAGGAGCGAGTGCATATTCCCTATGTTGTGTATAAAAGTTGGAAAAGAGTGAAGTTGACTATGTTTTAACCAGGGTTGCGAATGAGCGAGCGAGCCAGAAGCCGTGCTCGCTCATTTATGAGCATGAGGACTTAACAGGTAGCTCGTGCTCGCTCATGCTCATCGCATGCGCTCGCGCTCAATGAGCGCTCATCAGCAAGTCAGGTAGATTTTTAGTATTGTTGATGAATCTGGCACAGGCCAATTGGATTGCCACTTTTGAAGATAATTTCATCGCGAAAAAGGGACATGAACTCATAAAAGTTGCATTGGTAATTTAATTTTGGTTAACCGCAGTAAATTTTCTTGAAATCATTCGTTGGCGTCGAACTGTCAAACATTGATCGCGGTGGATTGCGGGGGATACTTTTCTACCACATTTTTTGTGTGATCAATGTGATAATGGTAAATGCTTTGGTGGATTTTAGTTAATTCGAAATATTTCAAGAAAATTTACCGCGGTTAACTAAAATCAAATTAACAATGAAACTTTAATGTTGTCAGCCTATTTTTTCAGAGTTTGATAATTTAGAAAACTAGTTTTGATCAAATTCCCGATAAGTGAAAAATGGCTGACTCGCAATTAAGGTGTCTTAATTTGCTAAGAATCCTAGACATTCTTTTTAGCTTATTTCACTTTCAAATTTAGAGTAAACTGTCAAGGAATGGAATTGTTAGGTCTTAAATAAGCTGTAAATAGGATGGTAATCGATTTTTCTTATATTAAAACATGTTTTTACTTGTGAGCACGCTCATTTCTCATTTAATTTTTGGGTCGACTTTAACATATAAATAAAATAATTGATGTGAAAATTATTTAAGACACAGATTTGACATTTATTATGCAAAATTATTTAAAAATAATTGACTAAACAAGATGAGGTGCCCGGAATTGAAACATGACTAAACGTTTTACCAAGAAAAAATATTTGTGTCCCTTAAAAGATACTTTTCAGCTTTATTAAATAGTTCACTTTCACGTGTCACTCTATTATCAACTTTTTTTATTAATCGAATTATTTCTACACAGTAAAAAGTGTACATTTGGAAGGTGTAATTTTGTTAGGTTGAAAATTACCTCTTCAATGTTATGATTTTACCTCGATTTAGACTGAAAAAGTTGCATTACACCAGAAAAGTGGTAAAATAACACATTTTCAGAAGTAAAATTACGCATTTCTCTCACATAAAAGACGTACCCCTTCCCAGATGTAATATTTCTATGGTTTTTTACTGTGTACATTAAAAAAAAACAACCTAGAAGCTCTGCAGAAAAAAAGTTTTTATCGTTTACCCGTTACAGGTAAAAAATACCGCTCATTTTGCTCAATGAGCAAAAATGAGCGCGAGCGCGAGCAATGAGCATTTTCGCTCATAAAATAAATGAGCAAACACGAGCACGAGCAAACGTGAGCCAGCTCGCGTCGCGCTCATCCTCACGAATGAGCGAAAAATGCTCGCTCATGAGCGGATGAGCGCTCAAAATCGCAGCACTGGTTTTAACACTTGTATGGCACACATCTCATGAATTACATAAGTCAGTTATACAAGTAGTGAAACAAACTGATATTTAACTAACGTTGAAATTTTTTCTCGTATGTTGATCCAAAACAGCTGTCTAACTATTATTCAACAGACGACAAGTTATGAGTGCTACTTGGGATTCCATACCCTCCCATAAAGTTTTTATTCTGATTCTTGACCTAATATTAGAAAAAATCACAGTCCCCCTTAAATCTTCCACTTCTATTCTTTTGATTTTCCTCGAGTCCCAAATTTACGAGGAATTTTTCAAATCTCGACGGCGATGTTTTACTACCTTTTTGTTACTTTCCCCATAAATTTGCTCCCCCTCCATAATATCGACTGTTTTTTTTTGCTGCTATTCGCCGTACGCATATATTTTACGCTTGGAGGGTTCGAGCAATTTATTGGTGGGAAATTTTCCGCTCGATTACCGTATTTTGGGGCATATAATCACGCACGCACACACGCACGAGCGCGCCAAAAATTGGCAATGCTTAGTTCCGCCAATTATCGCTGCGCGCGCCTTTTGCAAGGGCCCTCTTCCACGAGGGGAATGTTTTCCTTTCCAGGTAATTTGCCTGGATTTGAGTTCTTTTGAACTGAAGCGGGTTTTCTGACACGGGCTTCGATACTATCTCGTTCGCGAAATGATTGATTGTGGTGGGTGCGTCATTATGAATAACTTGCATATGTGCTGCGATATGCGAGCATAACGCGAAATTTTGCTAAATGCAATGTATGAACCTTTAACCGCACCACGTGGGGTAGCAACGCGCCCTATCGGTGCCATTTGATCTGGCAAATTGAACTGCCGGTGCCGTCAGCTATCGACATCGTATCGTGATTGCACCACACACGGGTCAAAAGTGTGCGTACGCCACATGCTGCGGAAATGGCACAACTTGTGCAACAGGTCATCAAAGGGGTGATCTTTGAGCGATGTGGTGGACTATATCGTGAAACGTGCATCAGTTTATCAATTATGGTATGGTTTCAAATATTTATTTGTGGCCTTATTATCTGTATCTTAAATTTTTGCCAAAGCTTATTGCAAAAGAAGAAAAAATATTGCAACGATGAACTTTGATTTAAAAAAAGTTGGATTTTTCCTTTTTAAAACTCTTAACCATGCTGCGAGAAGAGCTTGAACTGAGGAAAGAGGTTCAAGAAGTGTAAAGTTGTTCCCTGGAACAATGTTATATGGAGAGGGATTGTCTTACTAACCGTAATGCGGAGTGACATTGATAGTATGCCAATTAATTTTTCAGATAGGGGAAAGTGGGGCAAGTGTAACAAGCTAAGGAAATGCTCGTTATAACCCATTAAAAAGTTAAAAAATCTGTCGGATTTTATTATAATCATCTTATTCTAGGTCTTGACTAAGAATTTGTCAGAACAAGTTTAATAAAAATCCTGTTTTTTAATGTAAAAAATTGCTTCTATTTTTTTTGATTTTCTGCATATTCTACTCAACTCGAACAACCCGTTGGGGCAAGAGGAACAATGCATGAAAAAACATGTTAATTTGCTTACGATTGAACTGTTATCACTTAGATACATCAGATTAGAATGTATTTGAAAGTTTTCTTCCATTTTTAGATTAAATAATAATATTTTACTAAAAATTTTATCGTTTTTACGAAAAAAATATTCCTTGGATGAAAAATAGTAAATTTTCATAATATCTCTATTTTTTGTATGGACAACTTTTTTGACAATTGTTTATCAGTTTTTAAGTACTTTCATGTATTTATTTCCCTATAAAATATGTTGTGGCAGCAATTCGTATTTTTTCCATACTAAAAATCCATATGGTACACTTGCCCCACCTGAAGAAAGTTTTTTAAAAGCTCTCAATAAAAATAATCAAAAGTTAAATCATACTTTGTAATAGGTGCATGTCATTAGTAGGGACACTACTGATCTAGGAAAAATAGCATTTTGTTAAAATGAGCCTTAAAACGAACCCTAAGCCTTATTTTGTACTTTCCAAATATTATAAGAAAACAGAGGTTTTGAAAAAAAACTTCATTAAATCTTATGCCCCGTGACGTTTACGTCGTTTTGGCGGTTATGTGGTAGTAGAATCAGCTAATTGCATTGCTAGCAGCAATTCCTCATACTGGAAATAATCAAAATTGTAAAAATTACGGCCGTACGAGCGATTGTTCCTCTTGCCTCATTAGGGTGTAATATGGTTGTATGGAAAAAAATAAAGTTGTCCAAATTTAGCTAGCACAGCAACTTTTTGGTTCCTTATAGGGTCCTTAACAATTCCCCAAAGTTTGGTAACGATTGGTTAAGTCCCCACTTTGCGCAAAGCGATTCAATTTTCCATACAAATTTGTATGGGAAAATAACTTTTTGAATTTTGATATTTAAAATCCACGTTTCACGCTATATCAAAACCGGATTCATATTCAGATGCTCTGGAATGTTTACAACTTTCGGAGAGAGTAGGCTAACTTGCTCCTATAAAAAGATACAGCGTGTTCAAAACTCGTCTAAAACGTGTTTTTTGATCGAAAATCACGTTTTAGACGAGTTTTGAGGACACTGTATCTTCTTTCAGGAGCAAGTTAGCACCATACTCTCTTCGGGAAAGTTGAAGAGCACATTCCAGAGCATCCGAATATGAATCCGGTTTTAGTACAGCGTGAAACTTGGATTTTTTAAATATCAAAATTCAAAAAAATGGTTTTTCCCATACAAATTTGTATGGAAAATTGAATCGCTTTGCGCAAAGTGAGGACTAAACCAATCGTTCCCAAACTTTGGGGAGTTGTTAAGAACCCCAAAAGGATCTAATATAATGCTGTGCTGGAAAATCGATTTTGATATTACACCCTATTGCCCCATATGGTCGTCTTGCCCCACCTTCCCCTATTATTCAACCTGTAAAACTTTTCTTATGAATTACATTTTTCAAACGTGTACTGAGCAGAAACAGTGCCCAAGGACGTTTTTCAGTAGTTCTTAAAAAAAAGTTTCGGTGAAAATTATTATTTTAAAAACCGCGGTGACTTTGATAGTAAATGTTTTTCTTACAAATGTTACAGCTTACAGCCTAAAAGTGAGCATATGGAATTAATTACATCACTTTGACTTATAATCCAGATTAAAATTTTTAATTAAATGTTTGTTTGACTAAGTTTATTAACTTTTTATGAAATGCATATAAATTTAAGGTAATATATATAAAAAGATCAAAGTTGTATGTATGTAAGTATGTATGTATTAGTACCCCTATCAGGCAGGACCTGATCATGATCAAAATTAATTGGAAAATGTTTTTTGGCCATCTTATTTAATTTTGCAGCATGAATGAAACAAAATATAAAAATTTACTCCGAAACTTGTTCTATTCAAAATGATTATTTATCTGAAGATTTTTTTTTAATTTAATTGTTCTTTCTGTAAAATGTCCAAACAATTAGTCATTCGTCTACCAAAAAAATTAAACCTTGGGAGAATTTCAATGATCCTATTCATAAAAAAGTTCAATTATAACATTTAACAAACTTTCCAAGGATTTTCGTAATTTGTTGAAAACAATTTCGTGAGGCACTTTGAACACTTTCCTACCCAAGTAGCACATATAACTTGTCTACTGTTAAATAACAGTTAGACAGTTGTTTTTGATCAACATACGAGAATAAAATCAACATAAGTTAAATCAAAAGTTGTTTCACTACTTGTTTAACTGACTTATGTAACTATTAAGTTTTGTGTCACAAAAGTGTTAAAGATAGTCAACTTCCCTCTTTCCCAGCATTAAAACACAACACCATCTAATTGGCTGATTTTCACTTTTTAAACAACTTAATTGGGAACACTTTTGATAGAAACTTGCTTGCTCACTTCCTATTGAGGTATTTATCGCTTGATTTCAGTTGAAAACGTAATTAAACGTAGCTGTAATTAAACGTCAAACTGCTGATGTTCTCCTCAAAACAGATTGTTGAATAAGAATAATATTGCACTGTTATCTAACATTGTCAGGTGACGGCGTCTTCTGAAAAATGGGCGTGGCCAACCATTCTATAAATAACCTCGTTTGCTCGCTTTGTTACACAAATGTTATCGGAGAATTGATAACACAACTGATGCTCAACATACACATTCAACTTGACATTGCGTATTGTTACGTGAGGAGTTTAGAGTTTCAATAATGTTTATTTATTTAAGATTGCAATTAGGGGGAGAGGGGGTAATATGCACCCCCTTAAGGAAAACTGTGATTTCTCAACTAATACAGCATAACTGTGGAAGAATTTTGTTCGATGTCCTAAAAAAACTATTATTTTTCGTCATCTATGTGAAAAAAGTCTTAAAAACCTCAAAATTGTTCGAAAATATCAAATTTCTAAAAACATTTTTGATTCATTTCAAACAACCATGCGGGGCAATATGCACCACAACCTTGGGGCAAAATGCACAACAACAACGGGGCAAAATGCACCACAACAATAGGGCAAAATGCACCGGGTAAAAGAAGTTTAACTAGTCACCACTAGATGACACCGCTGTTTTTACAAGTGAGCTTCACAGCGGTGCGTTTTGCCCCGACCACGTTTATTGCAGAAAATTTAATCACAATGCATTTTTTGATGTTTTTGGACTCATCTATCTATAAGATAATGAAGAGTATGGCAAAAACTATATACTTCAACACTTACAATATTAATAAATGCTTTTTATATTGACCAAAGATCATAATGAAAGTTCAATGAAAATTAGATAAATATACAACATTTTAAAGCTTTGCAAATAACCTAAGCTGTTTTTGTACTACGATGCTAAAATTTTTCTAGCATTGTTTTGCAATGTTAAGCTTTCAATTTCTATGATTTTTCTCCGGAAAATTCTTCCCAATACTGAAAAAAGCAGGGGGTGCATTTTGCCCCAGGGGTGCATATTACCCCCTCTCCCCCTATTTCAACTGATAACAGATTCTTTTGTAAACATAGCGCCGGTAAAAAGTACACAAATCATCATCTCATGGAGTTCATGATAGAGAAAACCACAAATTAAAACAATACCGGTTTCAATATTACTACGTGGTAAGGTAGTCAAAATGACAGTTGAAACGTTTTGTTATAACAAAGTTTTACAGTGGAGTTATAACAACTGACTTGAAACAAACTTTCAATACTTCAATTCCAATGACAGCCTTTGTTGGAGTAAAGTTCTCCAGCTCACTGCTATATAACAAAGCTGACAGTAGCCTTCTTATTGACGCTTGAGCCAGCTTGTTTACTATGAAGTCCCGTGGAGAGATGTGGAAGCGCGCCTGGACCTGTCGTGCAGATAACGGCAAATCGTCGAAGTCATCGGGATCGAATCTTTCCAATGCACAGGAGTTGTAGAACAAGTTGTGGTAACGAGGCCGATCGGTTATACAACCAGTCAGGAAAAACGTTTATCTGACTAGGTGTGTTGCTTGGGATACCAAGCTCAGTATAGTTCTATACCACTCCGTTTGTATTCCATTCGTATTTTTCATTATCATTTTGTTGTTTTTAGCTTACGGTACTATGTATAAAAGAACCATTTTAGTCAAAAAAAGCAAACATCATAAACAACGACTAGTTATTCCTGAACCAGAACTTTTAAAATAGCATCGATGTGTTATCCAAATTATATTCTCTAAACACTCTCAAGTGCTTGCTGCAAGTCTTCCAACAGATCATCAATATCCTCAACTCCAACTGACAATCTGATCAGCCCATCAACGATGCCCATCGCAGCTCGTTCCTCCGGAGCAAAACTTCCAAACGTCATCCGCGATGGGGACCCGGCGAGACTCTCAACACCACCCAAGCTCTCGGCTAGCGTGAAGACTCGCAACGACTGCAAAAACACACTGGCTTCGTCTAGTCCTCCCTTGAGAAATACGGCGACCATTCCACTGTGACCATAGGTTTGCTTCTTGGACAGTGCGTGCTGAGGATGTGATGGCAACCCGGGGTGAAGGACACGGTCCACTTTTGGGTGACCTTCGAGGAACTTGGCAACGGCCAACGCGTTGGTCCTGTGACGTTCCATGCGCAAGGCCAGGGTCTTCAAGCCACGGTTCAACAAGTAGCAGTCGAACGGAGATGGCACGATTCCGGTGGCGTTCTGAAGAAACTGCAGCTTCTGGTACAGAGTTTCATCGTTCATGATTGCTGCGCCCATGATCACGTCGGAATGACCATTCATGTACTTGCTCAGTGAGTACATCACGATGTCTGCTCCCAGTTCGAGTGGTCTCTGGAAGTACGGCGATAGGAAGGTGTTGTCCACAACTACTACAACCTAGAATGAACAATACCATTGATAAGCTTCAACCTATGAAAATCTTGACATTGTTACCTCTGGGAGCTTGTGAGCAATCTTACACACAGCTTCAATATCGACCACCTTCAGCAATGGATTCGTTGGGGATTCCACCCAAAACAGCTTAGTATTCGGCTTGACAATTTCCTCAACCTTCCCCAAATCGGTGAAATCCACAAAGTCAACGGAGATGTTCATCTTCGACGCTATCTTCGTAAACGCTGTGCAACTGCCACCGTACAGGTCACGCTCAGCGACAATGTGGTCACCGGACTTGAGCATCGTAATGAGTGCGGTTACCGCTCCAAGACCGGTCGAAAATGTCAGCCCGAACTTGGCGTTGTCCAACGATGCCAGGCAGCGCTCCAGAACATCCCGGGTAGGATTCCGAAGGCGGCTGTATTTAAATCCCTTTGGAAATTAAATAAAGTTCAATAATATATCTTCGAGATTTAAGAATTCTTACAGTATGTTCATCAGGAGCATGTTGTTTATAGGTTGAACTCATCAAAATCGGTGGGACAACTGCCATGCAACTCCACTGTTCCGGATCCTGACCCACGTGTATGGCTTTGGTGGCGAAGCCTTTTGGTTGAGCACGGAATCCATCTTTATCGACGGAGCTAGTGAAATAGATAGATGAAATCAATTGATTTTTACAGTGTGTCTTTAACTAATTATTGAACACTATCAACAATTCACTTAATCCAATCCAAAATACCCTTCAAATCTATTTAAGACTTCCTGCGTAGACATCATAGTCTTGGTTTATTATTTCAAAAGAGCTCCAATGAATGTCCAGAACAACACCAGTCCATGAAAACACTTGGAAAGCGACTGGCGAATGTTTCTTAAATAGCCAAATTACGTATCAATCGTGTATACAAAACAAGCTTTGATTACCTATCACTACGCAACAATTTCACCACATCAAACAATTCAAATTAGATAAGCCGTCTCACTGATGGACAACTTTGCGCATTGTCCAGTGATTTTGGTTTGTTTCGAATACGACAAATTCCACCACAAATAGCGAAGCAAACTTGAGTTTCATTACGGTTTCAACAAAAAAAAAACTATGTTATTTATTTATTTATTTTTAATTGCGTTTAAGGTGCACATCGACCAGAGCGAGAGCTAGCTATTTATTTTTTTATAAATCCCCAAATGTACAGTCAACAAAACAATTTACAACAACATTTGACTATGTTTACAATTAAATTGTTGCAAGATTGGGTCCGTAAGTTTGATAATTTTGGAATAAGATGATACCAAATTTTTTGCTTGCTGTGCACCCTTAACGGAGCACATCAACCAGAGCTTTTGCATCAAGATATATGTTACAGATATTTTTGTGTTGCTGTGCACCCTTAAGGAAAATATAATACTAGAATCATTAGGTCACAAATTTCGTAAAGAGCGTACACGTAGTTTATGGATGACCCCAAACTAGTTCAAATTTTCAAACTTTCATAAAAAATACATACCCTGTTATCTTCTGCTATAGGCAAATCCTCGTTATTTAACTTTAAGATAACTATTTATTAGTGGATCCATGAAATCAATTTACATTACCTTGATTAGAAACCAAAAATATACACATTCAATTTCAAACGAAAGAAATTCAAACGGAAAGATTAACGAAGGATTCCAACACCAAAATTTATAAGATATAGGATTACGGTTTCATGGTTCGGTACCCTGTTTGACGGAATGATTAACAGTAAACAACTTTGCTGGAAATGCTATTCTTAACATTGTACTGTACCTACATAACAATAATAAATCACCATCCCTTGACTACTCTCCGTAACCATTCTCCTTGAAGGCACGTCACCCGGTGACAATTCCCGCCTAAATGTGCAAAACCGTACAACACGTGTGTGGTTTATATGTTTGCATTCAAAAATCGTGTCGAGAAACATAAGGCAAAATCCAATTTTCTCCAAGTGTAATCAAAGCCGTTTACGCCCGAGCACACAATAGAGTGTGAATTCCATCTGCGGAGAAATCCCGAACTTGGAAAGCTCTCCCAAAGCGATTCCCATCTCATCTGCAGGCAATTTGCCACCTTATGGGGGTTTGCTGAAAAGTCTGCTGCAATCAAATGTGGTGGTGGTTGCACCGACACCCGACAAAGCAAAGCCAAATTGGTTCAATAGATGATTGCATTTTGCACACACCTCTGCAGAACAAACCTCAGACGAGTTCCATTTTTTGAATGGTGGCAATTTTGCACAACTCATTTGCATTTGCCAGATTTGTAATTAATGATAGGAGTGGAGGGGTTCAGACCTGGGCCTTTTCATATCTGACCCAGACAGCCAGGCTCGAACAGCATGCTCAGACTTTGTAACGTCATGATTCGAAATCCGGACACTTAGTAGCATATCATTTTTGTTATAGCTGGCAAAAAATCATGCAATAAGTTGGAAATGTAGAAATATCATCAGGATATAGTATAAACAGTCAGTTTCAAGAAAATCCATGCAAAATATGTCTTTTCTATCAATTTTTCGTCAAAATTTTAAAATTAAAATGACTTGTTGTGCTTCGAATCCCGGACACTGATAAAAGCTGATTCGAAATCCGGACACTTTTGCTTCGAATTCCGGACACTCGATTTTACTTATGAATCGCACAAATTTGGACTGAAATTTTAGTGAATGGCATTCTTTAGGTCTCAAATAAGCTGTTAACATCAAAACAATTGATAGTTTATATACAAATTTGCTAGAATTCAAGGAAATCATAAACATAAATTTCTGCTTTGCCTTCCCGGTGCTTCGGACGCCTATGAAATATTTCAGTTGAAATGTTTCGCATTTTTGGTAAACTTATAATTTTATTTTATTTAATTGTTTTGGCATTAACTACAGCGTTCAAACAAACTTTAAATAAAAGTTGATGTTAGAATTCATCAAATAACACAGTTTTGACATTCATAATGCGAACTTATTTCCAAATAATTGATAAAACAAGATGAAGTGTCCGGGTTTCGAAGCGTCCGGGAATTCGAATCATGACGTTATTTGAATATGGGCTAGCTTGATAATTAAACTGCCTGGAATTGAGGTTGGAACTAAACAACAACACGGGAACACCATAGAATGGAGTTTTCTTAATGCTTTCGAATCATAACACGCCTTGTTTACCACATTCTTTATGAACGTTAGGAACATTCAGCTATAGTAAAACTCGTTTCTTTTTCAATGTTTGCTAAATGTTGTCATTTTTCTAATTTTGCCACTCTTTTCAGCTTAAACTAGGGTAGATTACCCTATTCACATCATTGAGTGGCCACAGACAGCCAACATGTTTTGCCACAGTTTTGTTTAAGTGACAAAAAAATCTTTATTTCTGCCAGACTATGGCTCGTTATTTAATTTTTTTTTTATATTTTGTGTTTTTATTGTTTTTAAATAATATTTGATCTGATTTTAGAACAACGTTTATTTTTTGTAAATTGCTTAAACATGATTCATGTAAAAACTCTGTAATCCTAAATTTAAATTCACATTGCAACTGTTAATGAGGATTTTAGTGCAGATATGATCAATACACAACTCTAATAAAAATGTGTGTTTTTCGTCAGTTCTACAAAAGCTAACGTAAAAAAATGCTAGTTCAAAGGATGAAAAGGGTTTAGTTTATGCTTACAAGCTCAAACCATTAAAATTCCACTACAATGATTTTAGAAAATTTTCCATGCGTAAGCCATTCTGAACAATTTGCCAAGCTCACATACAAACTTATCAAAGCCCACACACACTCCTCCGTTCTAAACTGTCCAAAGTGCGGTAATTGTAAATGAACCGACCGAAAGTTTAACGTATGTTAAAATGAAATGAAACGCTGTCAGCTCTACCAAAAACTCATGAGTTTTGCCATGGCAAACAAATCCCGGCGCGGTTTCGTGGGTGAAATCTAGCAGCAACAAATTGTTGCGGAAAATTTCCACATCCGTGAACTTTTGTGTCTACAAACATGTAATTCCTGCATTAGTTCAACCGCACTCATACCAAACCAAACCGACCGAATGCGTCAGAACGAACTGGTGAATGGAACTATTTTGCCAAAATCTCTCTCGACTGGGTGAATGCTAATGAGACCCGATCGATTTCGACGTAAATTCTGCACATTTTCAAATCAGCAGCAATTTGCAAACATTATCTTCTTTGCACGTGATTCACTATCTTGGATGCTTTGAACACTCGAAAAAGCAAAGGGAAAAAAATCTTTCCCAAACCAATCAAGCTTCATTCCGGCGTGGAAGGATCCAGAATCTAAATATGATTAATTTCAAGTCATGAGCAAAGAAACACACCGCCGTCGTTCGTCCGTGGTGCCACATGGACAGCATGAGATACCGTCTTGTGGCGCAGCAGCAGCACGCCAAAAGATTAGTGTCAACGAACGCAAATTCATTCTGAAAAATCTGCACATAACCGTCCGAAGCCATTGAGTTAGCAGCGGTAACCCTCTAAAGAAACTAAGGAAACTAAAAAAACTAAAGAAACAAAAGAAACTAAAGAAACGAAAGAAACTAAAGAAACTAAAGAAACTAAAGAAACTAAAGAAACTAAATAAACTAAAGAAACTAAAGAAACTAAAGAAACTTAAGAAACTAAAGAAACTAAAGAAACTAAAGAAACTAAGAAAACTAAAGAAACTAAAGAAACTAAAGAAACTAAAGAAACTAAAGAAACTAAAGAAACTAAAGAAACTAAAGAAACTAAAGAAACTAAAGAAACTAAAGAAACTAAAGAAACTAAAGAAACTAAAGAAACTAAAGAAACTAAAGAAACTAAAGAAACTAAAGAAACTAAAGAAACTAAAGAAACTAAAGAAACTAAGAAAACTAAAGAAACTAAAGAAACTAAAGAAACTAAAGAAACTAAAGAAACTAAAGAAACTAAAGAAACTAAAGAAACTAAAGAAACTAAAGAAACTAAAGAAACTAAAGAAACTAAAGAAACTAAAGAAACTTAAGAAACTAAAGAAACTAAAGAAACTAAAGAAACTAAGAAAACTAAAGAAACTAAAGAAACTAAAGAAACTAAAGAAACTAAAGAAACTAAAGAAACTAAAGAAACTAAAGAAACTAAAGAAACTAAAGAAACTAAAGAAACTAAAGAAACTAAAGAAACTAAAGAAACTAAAGAAACTAAAGAAACTAAAGAAACTAAAGAAACTAAAGAAACTAAAGAAACTAAAGAAACTAAAGAAACTAAAGAAACTAAAGAAACTAAAGAAACTAAAGAAACTAAAGAAACTAAAGAAACTAAAGAAACTAAAGAAACTAAAGAAACTAAAGAAACTAAAGAAACTAAAGAAACTAAAGAAACTAAAGAAACTAAAGAAACTAAAGAAACTAAAGAAGCTAAAGAAACTAAAGAAACTAAAGAAACTAAAGAAACTAAAGAAACTAAAGAAACTAAAGAAACTAAAGAAACTAAAGAAACTAAAGAAACTAAAGAAACTAAAGAAACTAAAGAAACTAAAGAAACTAAAGAAACTAAAGAAACTAAAGAAACTAAAGAAACTAAAGAAACTAAAGAAACTAAAGAAACTAAAGAAACTAAAGAAACTAAAGAAACTAAAGAAACTAAAGAAACTAAAGAAACTAAAGAAACTAAAGAAACTAAAGAAACTAAAGAAACTAAAGAAACTAAAGAAACTAAAGAAACTAAAGAAACTAAAGAAACTAAAGAAACTAAAGAAACTAAAGAAACTAAAGAAACTAAAGAAACTAAAGAAACTAAAGAAACTAAAGAAACTAAAGAAACTAAAGAAACTAAAGAAACTAAAGAAACTAAAGAAACTAAAGAAATTAAAGAAACTAAAGAAACTAAAGAAACTAAAGAAACTAAAGAAACTAAAGAAACTAAAGAAACTAAAGAAACTAAAGAAACTAAAGAAGCTAAAGAAACTAAAGAAACTAAAGAAACTAAAGAAACTAAAGAATCTTAGGAAAAAAACATTAAAAAAAATACCTTCGATATTTCTGACTCAACAACCGAGGGTTAAGGATGCAATCGCCAATAACATTTTGCTAACTAAATGAAGAATGGCAATAAAAATCTCAAATCTAATCAACCACGTTCGTCTTTTGTTCCCGGGGCATCGTCGCCGTGAACCAGCTTGTGTCATGTGTGATACTTTTTTTCCACCGTGTTCTGAGAAACCTTTCAAACAACTGGATAATCAATTTCTAGCGAGTTAGTCCAACGTTAGCGCTAGATCAATCCGATCTAGCTGAGGTAGATATATGGAACTTTTTTTTTCGTTTTAGTATCGAAAAAAAAAGAGAAGAAACCTCCACGATGACGACGACGCGACGAGACGGTTTAAGGCTTCCACACACACTTAGTCAGTGTATAGAATGAATGGAAGCGCACGAAAAAAAAAATCTTTGGATATTCTTGGCATGTTTCAGCTATAAAGCAAAAAAAAGTCGAAAAAAGTTTATTTCACTTCATTCATTCATAACAAGCGGTTGGCCTCTGATCGATTGGATGTTTTGTGAGTGCTTGTGCCACTCCTCGTATTTAATTGGATTAGAGCGGTGAGATTTTTTTTAAAGAATAATTATTTTAAACGGTGGCAATTAAATTGCTTAAAAGGTGATTATTGAGGTTGTGAGCTTTTGATTGAATGATTGATGATTTGTAAAAGTTGTGTCATCGTGGTTATTTCAACAAAAAATGTTTGTTCTTGTCTATCTAATATTGAGTTCTGTTTGAATAAATTGACTCTCGAGTGGCACACCACTCGAAATTGATATTATCAAAACATGCAAGAGTCCTGATTTTTAACCAAATTGGACCACCCCTTCTTTTTAGGCACCGCCCCAAAATTTTGCGACTTTCGGATTTTTTTCAAAAAACCTCTTTTTTAAAAGGAAATTGGACGCAACATTGAATGGTGTCAGATTTGTGGAATTAAAACAAATGAAAACATAACATGCAGTCTTATCAATAAACATGTGGTTTAATTTTACATTAAAGTGCACCATCGTGTTCCCCAGATAATTTTACATAAGATTTTTTTTTCTTGTTGGGCAAATTGAAATCTCGTGAAACAACAAATTTTTAAGCTTGCAGTTTTGTTCCGCTATTTTGGCCAGAGTAGTGTTGGGGTCATAATCAAGCTACAAGACAATCAAAAATAAGACAATGAAAAACAAATTCGTGATTCGATTATCCGAAGTAAATTTTTCGTTGGTCGGATAATAAAACTTAACATTTTTGAAGTTGATGTCAGTAAACGCCTCAGTTTCATCAAGGTGTGATAGAGTTGGGCTGCCTGAACACGCTCCAATCGAAAGAATTGCATTTTAATTTATTCCCTGCCAATAAATAAAACTATAAATTTGGGTAAAAGTTCTATGGAATTATCTTAAGCAACCATGCGCACCCACGTTTGATAGCAAAAATAGGGGGTGCGCATGGTTGCTTATATGAGGGAACGCATGGTTTTAACATGATTCCATAGCATTTATACCCAAATTTAAAATTTTATTTATTTGCAGGGAATTGACTAAAATTCAATGTTGTCGATTGGTGCGTGTTCAGGTAGTCCAACTCTGTCATACTTTGACGAAACTGAGGCGTTTATGACATCAACTTCAAAACTGTCGAGTTGTGTCATCGTGTCTGGACTGTATTCGGTAAAAAAGCGAGTTGTAGAGAATAATTACACTATTCGATTTTTCTTTTCAAATATGGAAATGGATTGCAAAATAAAAAAAAACGGTGCACCTCCTCAAACAAATTTACAAAATTACCTTTCGATACTTAAAAAAACATTATTTTTTCACAAAAATATAACTTGACCAAAAACAAATCGATCCTTCAACAAAATGGAGTTTTGGCGATAAAATCTAATTTAAAAAATATACTTAACCCACCCATGTGGTTATTTAAGACAGTGTTGCCAGTCTACAAACTGTTAGGCAAATTGGAAAGGACTTTCTATTATATATCCAACGATGGGTTGGATGATGGATCCAGGCATAGTTTACAAACAATTTAATGAGATTCGGCTTCTGCAAAGTACATTAATATTACGTAAGTGCCCATAACTAGAGACAGGGTTGCCAGATCTTCAATGTTATGTACTCGTTTGAAAGGTCTTTTGATTACCTAACTAACGATGGGTAAGTTGATGGATCCGGACATAGTTTACATACAGATAACTGAGATCCGGCTTTTGTAAAGTACATAATTAGCACGTGGTCATAATTTGAGACAGGGTTGCCAGATCTTCAATATCTTGGATTCGCACCATTCGTAATGCCATCTACACTCAAAAATCCGGATACCCGACCCTGCAAACAGACGAAAATATAAATGGAGTTTTTTTAAAGGTCATATACTGCCCAACGGAACACAATAATTTATGTTGTCCTTGATCGCATAAATGTTCCATATACCGTTTCTTCGTTTTTGAGTTATCGATGTAGTTTTGTTTAAATCAGGAGGAAATCCAGTTTTTTTCTTGAAAACTTAACACATAGCCTTATGTATGGGGCAAACTTATCCTGCGTTTTTCTCAGCTTGGTGTTTTTGCCTTCCTCACTGTGGTAAGGCTATAATCCTACTCTAAAATTGAACTTTTGCCTTCCTCACTGAGGTAAGGCTATAATCATGCTCTAAAAATGAACTTCGTATAAAAACGCCGTAGACCCACCTTCATGTATACATATCGACTCAGAATCGAAAACTGAACAAATGTCTGTGTGTATGTGTGTGTGTATGTATGTATGTGACCAACAAACTAGCTCATGTTTCTCGGCACTGGCTGAACCGAATTGACCCGAACTTGTTGCATTCGACTTGGTTTAGGGTCCCATAGATCGAGTTTTATACAGATTGAAGTTTCGATAAGTAGTTCAAAAGTTATGTATAAAAATGTGTTTTCACATATATTTGGATCTCACTTAACTGTATGTAAACTTTGTCCGGGTCCATCATCCGACCCATCGTTGGTTAGGTTATCAAAAGACCTTTCCAACGAGTCCAAAACATTGAAGATCTGGCAACCCTGTCTCGAGATATGGCCACTTAAGTGATATTGATATAATTTTTTGAAGCAGGATCTCACTTAAATGTATGTAAACTATGTTCGGGTCCATCATCCGACCCATTGTTGGTTAGGTTATTAAAAGACCTTTCCAAAGAGTCTAAAACATTGAAGATCTGGCAACCCTGTCTCGAGATATGGCCACTTAAGTGATATCGATGTACTTTTTGGAAGCCGGATCTCACTTAAATGTATGTAAACTATGTTCGGGTCCATCATCCGACCCATTGTTGGTTAGGTTATTAAAAGACCTTTCCAAAGAGTCTAAAACATTGAAGATCTGGCAACCCTGTCTCGAGATATGGCCACTTAAGTGATATCGATGTACTTTTTGGAAGCCGGATCTCACTTAAATGTATGTAAACTATGTCCGGGTCCATCATCCGACCCATCGTTGGTTAGATTATCAAAAGACCTTTCCAACGAGTCCAAAACATTGAAGATCTGGCAACCCTGTCTCGAGATATGGTCCCTTAAGTGATATTGATGTACTTTTTTGAAGCAGGATCTCACTTAAATGTATGTAAACTATGTTCGGGTCCATCATCCGACCCATTGTTGGTTAGGTTATCAAAATACCTTTCCAAAGAGTCTAAAACATTGAAGATCTGGCAACCCTGTCTCGAGATATGGCCACTTAAGTGATATTGATATACTTTTTTGAAGCAGGATCTCACTTAAATGTATGTAAACTATGTTCGGGTCCATCATCCGACCCATTGTTGGTTAGGTTATCAAAATACCTTTCCAAAGAGTCTAAAACATTGAAGATCTGGCAACCCTGTCTCGAGATATGGCCACTTAAGTGATATTGATATACTTTTTTGAAGCAGGATCTCACTTAAATGTATGTAAACTATGTTCGGGTCCATCATCCGACCCATCGTTGGTTAGGTTATCAAAATACCTTTCCAAAGAGTCTAAAACATTGAAGATCTGGCAACCCTGTCTCGAGATATGGCCACTTAAGTGATATTGATATACTTTTTTGAAGCAGGATCTCACTTAAATGTATGTAAACTATGTTCGGGTCCATCATCCGACCCATTGTTGGTTAGGTTATCAAAATACCTTTCCAAAGAGTCTAAAACATTGAAGATCTGGCAACCCTGTCTCGAGACATGGCCACTTAAGTGATATCGATGTACTTTTTGGAAGCCGGATCTCACTTAAATGTATGTAAACTATGTCCGGGTCCATCATCCGACCCATCGTTGGTTAGATTATCAAAAGACCTTTCCAAAGAGTCTAAAACATTGAAGATCTGGCAACCCTGTCTCGAGATATGGCCACTTAAGTGATATCGATGTACTTTTTGGAAGCCGGATCTCACTTAAATGTATGTAAACTATGTCCGGGTCCATCATCCGACCCATCGTAGGTTAGGTTATCAAAATACCTTTCCAAAGAGTCTAAAACATTGAAGATCTGGCAACCCTGTCTCGAGATATGGCCCCTTAAGTGATATTGATGTACTTTTTTGTAGCCGGATCTCACTTAACTGTATGTAAACTATGTCCGGGTCCATCATCCGACCGATTGTTGGTTAGGTTATCAAAATACCTTTCCAAAGAGTCTAAAACATTGAAGATCTGGCAACCCTGTCTCGAGACATGGCCACTTAAGTGATATCGATGTACTTTTTGGAAGCCGGATCTCACTTATATGTATGTAAACTATGTCCGGGTCCATCATCCGACCCATCGTTGGTTAGATTATCAAAAGACCTTTCCAATGAGTCCAAAACATTGAAGATCTGGCAACCCTGTCTCGAGATATGGTCCCTTAAGTGATATTGATGTACTTTTTTGAAGCCGGATCTAAAAAATAGATGAAACTTGTGTACAGCCATTGTTGTGAGGAAGGCTCCAACTACATAGGTGGATTAAGTTAGTTTTTATTTTAATCTCGAAAACCCACCTTGATGTATACATATCGACTCAGAATCGAAAACTTAACAAATGTCTGTGTGTATGTGTGTGTGTGTATGTGGCCAATAATGTCACTCTGTTTTCTCAGCACTGGCTGAACCGATTTAAGGTCCCATACGGTGCTATTGAATTGTTTGAAGTTTCGATAAGTAGTTCAAAAGTTATGCATAAAAATGTGTTTTCGCATATTTTCGGAAGTTCAATAAATGGCAGTAAACTGAACCAAACATCATCATGTTATACATCATTAGTTAGGTAATTGAAAGACCTAAAACATTGATAATCTGGCAACCCTGTCTCGAGTTATGACCACTTAAGTGATATTTATGTACTTTTTTGAAGCCGGATCTCACTTAAATGTATGCAAACGATGTCCGGATCCATCACCCAACCCATCGTTGATTAGGTATTCGAGAGACCTTTCCAACGAGTTCACAACATTGAAGATCTAACAACCCTGTCTCGAATTATGACCACTTAAGTGACATTTATCTACTTTTTTTGTAGCCGGATCTCACTTAAATGTATGTAAACAATGTCCGGATCCATCATCCGACCCATCGTTGGTAAGGTTATCGAAAGACCTTTCCAACGAGTCTAAAACATTGAAGATCTGGCAACCCTGTCTCAAGCTGTGACCACTTATGATGCTACTTATGAGCCCTTGAGTGATGTGTTTTTGTTGTATTCCGGAACTTAACGAAATTAGACGAAATTTGTGTCCAAACCCATCATATCACATATCACCCATTGTTGGAAAAGACCACATAGGTGGATTAAGTTAGTTTTTATAAGAGACATTTATGCGAACATGGGCAGTATAGGACCTTCAAAAACTATAGATATCTTCATAAAAATTGTTTTGTTAATATTAGGCAAATCTGGACGCGTTTTAGGGAAAATTACCCCAAAAACATACTTTGGTCTTTAAAACATAAAAAATAGTTTTCGCTACACCTTATATTAAAAAAAATATCAAGGTCATAAATTTCTATTTTAATAAACCAATTTCATGGAGATTTTTTAAGGGTAATTTAACTAACGTTTCCAAGAATTGTTTCCACGGTGATTTGGAACCACGAAAAAAGAGTTCAAATTTCATGGTACGTTTTTCAAAATCGTACCATGGAATTTGAACACTTTGTTCGTGGTTCCGAATTTCATGAACGCTTGTTCATGATTTTAATGTAGTTCGAAAAATCCCAGAATTGCCCCAGTTTTACCCTTAAAAGAGGATGATGTTGAACACATTCAAATGTTTGTTTTTTATTGTGTGTTATGATTGACTAACCAACAGATCTTTTTTCGGTTAAAAGGACCCCTAACATCAACATGTTATGAAAGTCAAAGCCTTTTGTCCCAAAAACAGGGTTTTCATAGCCAAGTTTTCATAAAATATTTGCAACATAACCCTCTAAACAACAATGCCCCTGGTTCACAGTAACCTATCTATCAATATTTTAATCATTTCTTCTGAAAATTCAAATTTTTAAGAAGACCTTATTCCAAATCAAAATCCACCACCGTATCGCCATAAAGCATGTGGATAGGAAAGCATTAGTCAAACCAAGCAAACATATCAAAATACTCAATCAAATTTGCAATTTTGCACAGAAATGCTTAACAATTCTTCATAGATTCGTCAGACCAAACCCATGAAGCGCCCATCGAACAATGACTAATTCAAACCACGTCAAAGTCGCAAATTGTGGCGCCAGTCTGCCAAAAGTCTATTTCGCCAAAATATCGACATATTAGCATTCCATGTCGCTCCATGCTGCTGCTGAAAAAGATCGATGTTATTTCTGCTGTGATGACTGAATCGGTGCCTAATTGAACTCAAGGCCAGAGCACACGTTCCACCCACAAACACGCCCTGGACGCTGCTGATCGGATAAGATGCAACAAACTTTTCCGCAAAGTTGCAATTATCGTTAAAAAGCAATTTGTGTTTTTTTTTTCTAAACACAGAATCAGCTTCCTAGTTGCTCTACATGTAGAATGCAAGCTAGAGCTCGAAGTTTGAAAAACAACAAATTCAGAAATGAGAGGAAGTGGATCGGGGATAATTTTTCCACGAAAAAAAACTAAATGAGAGAAATTTAGAAAATTGCACCCATAATAATATAATTTCAATTGAGGCCATCTGGATTTCGCAATGTGAAAGATGATCTTTGTTGGCGCTGGACGACGACGCGTGTTGCGTATAATGTGCTCTTATAAACTTATAAACACACACGCGCGCGCGATGACTGACGGAAGACACTGAATCTCGAATATTTTTAACGTGTCTAAACAGTCTAAACCGCGCGCTCAGAGCGCTTTTTTCCCGAAATCTTTTTCGGCGGTCGACGGTGGCGGCCCGAGGGCGTCTAAGCGTGGCTTAAATCATTCGCTAATCATCCGCCGTCGGCACGCATCAGCGTCATTTGCGTGGTTTTGGAGTTTTTTTTGCGCATATTTTTTGGGTTTTCCCAAACCGCCACCATTTAGCTAAAATGTTTAGAGTGTTTTGCAGCGAGATTTTCGCTTGAGACTTTTTTTTGCTGATGGGTCATTGAGGAATCAATCTGCAAATTTTCATTGCTAAATTTATGATTATTGTTGTGGTAGGCTAGTCCGACTACTCGAAGCTGGGCTGGGGCTAGTTGAACCCATAAATTATAAATTATACATTGGCGAGTTAAACAAACTCGGTGAGTGTATCAACGAGGAATGTTGAACAGGAAACACTTTGGATTAATTTGTAGTTGATTTACCACCAATATAGTCATCGCAGTTCTTATTACATAGACACATACAGTTTTTGAAATCACATTGTTTAAAATTTTCTACATAAAAAATATACCCTTTGCTTGGTCCAATTATATTATCGGCTTATCAGAACTTTGATCATGAATCAAAGCATTCATAAATAGCTCAAATAATAGAGAGCAAGCAACTCTCTATTGTTGATGTATCTGAAAATTTTGTTTGAATTGCGGACAACTGCAAAGTAACGTGAATAGGTCGAGGGCTTTATGTGCTAAAATGCGTATGTTTTCTCTAATACCGTTAAGGTAAAACGGGACGCCAGTTCTTAGACAACTTTTGTTCAACTTAATCAATTTCTGAACTCGACAACACTGAACTTATTTAAGTTACGGCAACTTCTCTAAAACCGTATGTGCCTGTTTGTCTCTTCTTGAAACCACTAAAGAAATTTTCTAAGGGAAATGTGTCCTAAATAAAGTAAACAAAAATATAAGCGAAACAAAACCTATTTGCGATACTAAACATAGAAAATTAAAAAAAAAATCTAAGGATTTTTAAATCAATCCAAACATGCTGAAAATGATTTTAAACGCAGGGGAATGGGTATATTTTCCCTACTTTGAACACTAAAATCTACAACATTTGGTGGATAACATTTTTTCAACTCAGAAAGAAGCAGGAACTAAAAAGCTTCCAGAATCGGATGTGCGACAAAAGGTCGAATACCAAAAGGTCGAAAATGGACAAAAGTGAAATTGACAAAACGTCGAAAGGACAAAAGGTCGAATGAGAAAAAATTAGACTTATATTAATAATTATAAACTTCTAAAACTTTCTTGAAAATCATATTTTTTACAAATATATTCGATTTTTTTCTGAGAGTTTATCCATCCTTTTAGTATTAATCTATTATTCAAATCAACGGAATAAATTCTAAACCATTTTTGAGAAGTTTGCCATTCCCTAAAAATATATTAGTTCTTGCAATAATATTGTGAGTTATTCTATTCTTTCAAACATGAGTAGTTTTGCCTTCCTCACTGAGGTAAGGCTATAATCCTGCTCTAAAAATGAACTTTTGCCTTCCTCACTGAGGTAAGGCTATAATCCTGCTCGAAAAATGAACTTTTGAAATACAGCTCGTAGACCTATATTCATGTATACCTATCGACTCAGAATCGAAAACTGAACAAATGTATGTGTGTGTGTGTGTGTATGTGTGTGTGTGTGTATGTGTGTGTGTGTGTGTATGTATGTATGTGTTAAAAATTCTTGCCAAGTTTTCTCAGCACTGGCTGGACCAATTTTGATCAAACCGGTTGCATTCGACTTGGTTTAGGGTCCCATACATCGCTATTGAATTGTTTGAAGTTTCGATAAGTAGTTCAAAAGTTATATATAAAAATGTGTTTTCACATTTATCCGGATCTCACTTATATACATGAAAACTATGTCCGGATCCATCATCCAACCCATCGTTGGTTAGGTAATCAAAAGACCTTTCCAACGAGTCCAAAACATTGAAGATCTGGCAACCCTGTCTCGAGATATGGCCTTAAGTGTTAATTATGTACTTTTTTAAAGCCGAATCTCACTTAAATGTATGTAAACGAAGTCCGGATCCATCATACGACCCATTGCTGGTTAGGTAATCGAGAGACCTTTCCAACGAGTCCAAAACATTGAAGATCTGGCAACCCTGTCTCGAGATATGGCCACTTAAGTGATATTTATGTACTTTTTGGAAGCCGGATCTCACTTAAATGTATGTAAACTATGTCCGGATCCATCATCCGACCCATCGTTGGTTAGGTAATCAAAAGACCTTTCCAACGAATCCAAAACATTGAAGATCTGGCAACCCTGTCTCGAGATTTGGCCACTTAAGTGATATTTATGTACTTTTTTAAAGCCGAATCTCACTTAAATGTATGTAAACGAAGTCCGGATCCATCATACGACCCATTGCTGGTTAGGTAATCGAGAGACCTTTCCAACGAGTCCAAAACATTGAAGATCTGGCAACCCTGTCTCGAGATATGGCCACTTAAGTGATATTTATGTACTTTTTGGAAGCCGGATCTCAATTAAATGTATGTAAACTATGTCCGGATCCACCATCCAACCAATCGTTGGTTAGGTTATCAAAAAACCTTTCCAACGAGTCCAAAACATTGAAGATCTGGCAACCCTGTCTCGAGATATGGCCACTTAAGTGATATTTATGTACTTTTTGGAAGCCGGATCCCACTTAAATGTATGTAAACGATGTCCGGATCAATCATCTGACCAATCGTTGGTTAGGTAATCAAAAAACCTTTCTAACGAATCCAAAACATTGAAGATCTGGCAACCCTGTCTCGAGATATGGCCACTTAAGTGATATTGATGCACTTTTTTGAAGCCGGATCCCACTTAAATGTATGTAAACTATGTCCGGATCCACCATCCGACCCATCGTTGGTTAGGTTATCAAAAAAACTTTCCAACGAGTCCAAAACATTGAAGATCTGGCAACCCTGTCTCGAGATATGGCCACTTAAGTGATATTTATGTACTTTTTGGAAGCCGGATCTCACTTAAATGTATGTAAACTATGTCCGGATCCACCATCCAACCAATCGTTGGTTAGGTTATTAAAAAACCTAACCAACGAGTCCAAAACATTGAAGATCTGGCAACCCTGTCTCGAGATATGTCCACTTAAGTGATATTGATGCACTTTTTTGAAGCCGGATCCCACTTAAATGTATGTAAACGATGTTTGGATCAATCATCTGACCAATCGTTCGTTAGGTAATCGAAAAACCTTTCTAACGAGTCCAAAACATTGAAGATCTGACAACCCTGTCTCGAGATATGGCCACTTAAGTGATATTTATGTACTTTTTGGAAGCCGGATCTCACTTAAATGTATGTAAACTATGTCCGAATCCACCATCCGACCCATCGTTGGTTAGGTTATCAAAAAACCTTTCCAACGAGTCCAAAACATTGAAGATCTGGCAACCCTGTCTTGAGTTATGACCACTTAAGTGATATTTATGTACCTTTTTGAAGCCGGATCTCACTTAAATGCATGTAAACGATATCCGGATCCATCATCCGACCCATCGTTGGTTAGGTAATCGAGAGACCTTTCCAACGAGTCCATATAATGAAGATCTGGCAACCCTGTCTCGAGTTATGACCACTTAATTGATATTTATCTGGAGTTTTTTTGAAAAGGTCCAATAAACCAAATTTTCAGTTTTTGCTTTTTGGGTGTTTTTTAATACCGCTGACCCAAGGCGCACACAGCGATGTCCGGAACCATCATCCGACCCATCGTTGGTTATATAATCAAGAGACCTTTTCAACGAGTCCACAAAATTGAAAATCTGGCAACCCTATCTCGACTTATGACAACTTAAGTTATATCTGTGTACTTATTTATCTGGACCTAAAAAAATAGCTGAAATATGTGTCCAAACCACTCATATTACCCATTGTTGGTAAAAAGTGAGGAAGGCATCAACCACATAGGTGGATTAAATTAGTTTTTTTTTTAAATGTGACTGATAAAAAAAATATTCCAAAAACAACCTTTTCCTGATCGTCGTAATATTTTTGTGAGTTTTTCCATTCTTTTGAACATGACCAGTTCTTTGAAAAAAGTGCAACTTCTTAAATATTTTGGAAGTTTATTTTTATTATAAAAAACAACCTTTTCTTAATTGTCATAATATTATGGTGAATTTTTCCATTCTTGTTTGAAATAAAAAGCTCGACTTCTAAAATAATTTTAAGTTTATTTTCAATAAGCAACATTTTCATGACATTATATTATTGTGAGTTTTTTCATTCTTTCATACATGAGCAGTACTTTGAAAAAAAAAGTTCAACTTCTGAAATATTTTGGAATTTTATTTAAAAAAACATATTCTTGATTGACATAATATTTTTGTGAGTTTTTACATTCTTTCAAACATGAGCAGTTATTGCCTTCCTTACTGAGGTATTCCCTTTGGTGCTCAAAATTCTTGCCAAGTTTTCTCGGCACTGGCTGATCCGATTTGAGTTAAACAAGTTGCATTCGATCCTGTTTGGTGCCCCATTCTGCGCTATTGAATTGTTTGAAGAACCGATAAGTAGTTCAAAAGTTACGTATAGAAAAGTGTCAGAGTTGCCAATCGGGTGCTGGAATTTTGATGCCGGATTTCACTTATCCATATGAAAACTATAGCCGGATCTATCATCTGACCCTTCGTTGGTTAGGTAATCGAAAGACCTTTCCAATGAGTCAAAAACATTGATGATCTGGCAACCCTGTCTCAAGTTATGACTACTTAAGTGATTTTTATGAACTTTTTTGAAGCTGGATCTCACTTAAATGTATGTAAACTATCGTTGGTTAGGTCTTTCGATTACCTTTCCAATAAGTCCAAAACATTAAAGATCTGGCAACTCTGTCTCAAGATATGACCACTTAAGTGATATTTGTGTATTTTTTATTGAGAAATAGATGGAATTTGTGCCCAATCCCATCATATCACCAAATGTTGGTAAAAAGTGAGGAAGGCACCAACCACATAGGTGGATTAAGTTAGTTTGTTTTTTTAAAAAAGGTCAACCTCAATAATATTTTTAAGTTTATTTTTATCAAGCAACCTTTTCATGACTGTCGTAATATTATTGTGAATTTTTCCATTCTTTCTGATATTTTTCAAAAAAGGTTAAACTTCTAAAATATTTATTAAGTATTTACTTTATTTAATTTTGTTTTATTTGTATTATTAAGTTTATTGACTAACAGTTTTATCACAATGGATGCAAAAATGTTGGTTGTAAAGGAAACAGAAAAAAGGAAAACAACTCGCAAAAAACTTGTCACTATTGCTTATTTTATTTTTAAAAGCAGCTTATTCTTGTTTGTCGTAATGTTTTTGTAATTTTTAGTTTTTTCCAAGTATTAGCGGTTTTTTGAATACTACTTCTAAAATAAGTCATAAAACAAATAATACTTGGAAAATTTTAGTGATTTTTTAAATTCTTTCTAGTGTAATCAGTTCCGAAACATGAAAAAGTCTTGTTTCTTCAATAATGTTGCAGGTCTTCTATCCTTTTTCAATCTATCCTTCATGATCAAATTAGATCCTTAAAAAAAATCTGGCTTCAAAATTATAACTGTCGTATTTATTTATATTTTTAAAGATAACCCAAGTTTTTATTCAAAAGACCTCTAAATTTTCAAGAATAAAGGAGTGAAATTATTGAAAACCGTTCAAAACACCTTTTCATAGCTGCTTTTCAATATTCATGTATTTAAGCTGACATCAAAAGCTTTTTTACAATTCAACCATTTGTTCTTTCGACGTTTTGTCCATTCGACCTTTTGTCCATTCGACCTTTTGTCCATTCAACCTTATGTCTTTCGACCTTTTGTCATACATTCAGTACAAGCGCTTTTTTCAATTTAGGATGTGCCGAATGTGTTTTCTCTAAAGTTTTAATGGAGAATTACTGTGGTTCATTTCTCGTACATAGAAGACGCAACTTTAAGTACAAGTATAGATCATGGCTGAAATGTTTAAGTTATCGGAGTTTTGGTGAAAAAAGTTGATTTTTTCCCGTTTTCGTAATTTTTTCGATCTAGCGCGCGCTGCTAGACCGTTTTCGTCATTTTCATAAAATCATATCTCGGAACCCTATGAATGAACACCTTTCATTTTTGAGTAGGGTATTTGTCCCTATTTTGGGCCTAGTACCTATTTTGGGTCTACCAAACTTAATTCAACAAAATTGAGCATTTCACCAAATCTGGCAGGATTCTGCCACTTGACAATGATACGTGCAGTCATTATCTTTATTTTGGTGGGTAAGAATAATTTACTTTTTCCTTCTAAATTAGAAATAAAGCAATAAAAATAGCACTCTTCACTTTTTTCTTGGCAAATCGCTAATTGCCCATAAGGGCGAAAATTTGCACCACTAATGCTTACCGCTTGTTGACACTCAGCGCCCGGCTTTCATCGCTCAGCACACGAATGAGAGTCGTCCCCCGAATCTCCAACCACCGGCAATATGTTTTTTTGGTGGGTTGCACAATCCCGTTGAAAAAACAATCACCAAACTGCCACCAAATCAATAAAATAACTGATTAATAACTTCGTCCATTTCGGAGAGAATGGCTCTATATTCAGTCCATTTGACACTTCTACAAATTGTGACAGTGTGTGTGCGCTTTTCACAAGTTACATTGTTTCTTGCATATTACGGTCTTGTTGTTTGGCTACGCAACAAATGTTTTATTATGTTTAAAACTCGTAAAGAATGATATAAATCATGTCCAAGCTAATTATGCACGTAATGCAAGTGAAATCAATCGTTCTTATGTTGGTTTGTGGCTTAAAACATCACAATGATTGAACATGTTTGTCGACCGAATTTGTGCGGCTGTACTGTACGAGCTGGGGCTGAACCGTACGTCAAAAAAGTTCGCCGAGTGCTTCGAGATTTCAACCAATCAGAAGGTAGGCCGAAAATATGTACAAAGATGGTCGTATGCTAGAAGCAATATCCCCAAAATAGGGACAAAAAATGTTTCAGTTTCTCGGGTTTATACAGAAATATAAAGTATTTTCGTCAAAATTGTGATTAAGTAAGAGCATTAGTATTAAAAAACCAACTTATTCATGTAATAAGCTGCCTATAGCAGCCTTTGAGAATGCATCAAATAAAAAGTGCGCTCGGCTTAGTAGGCCCAAAATAGGGACAAATACCCTATGTTACGTAAAATTGTCCAAGGAATCCGATAAAAATATTTTCAGACATAGGCTTTTTGGTCCAGACACCGTCAAAGCAGCACTTTAATGTTTCATTCAACCTTTTCAAATGTTGGGCTAGATTTCTCGGTCTTTAGATTATTTTTCCTGAAAAGACCATTTCATTTGCGTTCAAGACTACTAAAATTGGATGAAATGGTGTAGGTTACACCTGGAATGACTTAACGGCATAACAAAAACCAAGGCCGGTTCTGACGTTTTACTTCCCCATCCGATAGAAGGTTGGAGCAGATGGGAATCGAACCCATGATCTACCGCTTGCGAAGCGGATAGCTTAACCATTCGGCCATCCCTGCTATCGCGAATTTAGGACCAAATTGAGTTATGAACGCCATTTTGTGCATCTTAGAACGCCTCACATTCTTTACGGATCCCCGTTGTAGGCTCTTTTCATATGCTTCTCAAATGGCATCGAAACATTTTTCTCATACATTCTTGAAACTAATCCACCCTTACGGCCCATAAAACTTAATCCTCTTCACCGATTAGCCCAAACAGCTGTACACAATCGCGCAAGATTGATCAATTTGTTTTCATCGAATGGACCACATGTGGGACCAAATTCTTCACACTTACTCACAAACGAACCTGGAAAAAAGAAGCAGTAAAAAAACTTCCATTCATCTTCTCCACCAGAGGACTTCCCATTCATTGTGAAATCGAGCTCGAAAATTTATGACCATAAACGATACTTTTCCTATAGTTTGGGGGAATTTTATGAGTGTGTGTACATGTTGACAAGACGGGTAGCGTAACACTCGTGTCAGTGGAGGGTACAAATTGTCCAACTTTGGTCACGAGCAAAAAAGCCCTCAAAATCAAAGCTGCACGAAGACGAGCGCGCGGTTTGAGAGTAGCAAAGCCAAATATTTACAGCCATCGTTACCGATGGAGAGTTTTACGATCTACTTAGCACAACACAAATTTGCATAGGCCCCCAAATGGGTAGTTTGCCAGATCATGTAGTGGTTAAAATTGTCCACGTGTCGAGCCCGAAGGCCGATGATTTCGAGTTTTACGAGCTTTTGAGCCGAACCAATAATGCACTCGGCCCGTTTAAAGCTCTCGCAAAGCCGCAGTCAATAAAGTTGTGGTTTCTACAAATATGTTAGGATCATAACCGCAGATTTGAATATTTTCGAGATTTTTTACGAGCTTCCTAAAAGCGGTGTGAAAATTAAAATCAAAGTTTATTGATTTTTTACGAGAGTGACTTTATTCCCAGGGTCGTCGCATTTTGAAGAGGGGAAGAAAATTTTGCCACGCGAAATTCAAATCAGATTAGCAATGGCACGAGCTTTTTAGGGTGAAGGCGCCAGAAATTTTGGTTTTGATAGCTTTTTTCGGCTAAACTTGTATTTTATTGCAAACTGATCGGGGAATTGGTTCATAATTTGAAATTGCGGCGCAACAGGAATGTTGAGAGATCTGAACATTTCAGCACTTTTGCATAGGGGTAGAATATATAATAAAGTCATAAATTTCAATGCGATGAATACTAAATCAGCATACAAATTGAATAATCGTGAAAGATTTCGGCTTGTTTTTGCCAAAATATTGTTTGGTAGGATTCTGAAATAAACATTTAAACAAATAACTTATTTCAAAATGACATCAGCAATTAAACTTTTTAGCTTTTCCAAAGTGTGATTTAAATAATCACGAATCTCGAAAGCATATTAATTCCAGTCCCTTATCCATTTTCAACACCAAAGTCGGGTACACGAGTCTACCCCTTCCACCTTCCCCTTTCCTTGTGCAATAAAATATGCGTAATATAATTTACGATGAAATTAGCTCTGGAGTAGGCTTACCACAGACCTCACCCTACTGATAAGAAAATTTAATCATCTCAACGCAAACATATCACCCAGCTCAACCCAACCCAACCCAACAGGTATGAATTCTAACGAGGGAATGCAAACGAGTCTGTTCTAGTAATCCCAAGTCTCACCTTAATATAGGGCTCATGGGCCACGTGGCAAACAGGGCACATTGCATTTGTGGAGAGAAAATTTTGCCTTGGATGCCGCGGTATAGGTTCCAAGTTTTGCCTGGGTTGTAACGATGAAAGTTCTATCGTAGTTGAAACTGAAAGGTCAATGAAGTGTTTTTGGTGATAGCAGGGTGATAAGATTTTCGACGCCAATTTTAAAAATTAGAATACAATTTTGAACCATAGACGTTAATAATCGAGAATCTTTCTAGCATTTACAATGTGGACAGCATCACAAAATTTAATTTTTGAAACAATTGATTTCAAGTAGAGTTTTTTTTTCTTCTAAACTTTAAAATTGTATGCATGCATGCAACAACTGAAAGAAATTAAAAAGGCATTTTTCTGCATTGATGATAGATCAAGATTTTAAATAGCATTATTGCTTCGTAAAAACTATGTTGTGTTGCGTAGTTTTTTTAACTATTGTTTGAAAAAACAACTGTATTTGTGTACAAAACTTTTGTTTTCATTGAAAAGTTGATTCCATGCATTTTTTTTGTAACGAGTTTACCTACCTACCTATTTTGTATAGGACCACCGTAATTAAAAACAACTAACTTAATCCACCTACGTGATTGGTGCCTTCCTCACTCCTAACAAAATGAATCTATGACATTTCCCCGAAACCCACATTCCCGAAGAGACATTTCCCCGAATGCCACATCTCCGAAAAGACACTTTCCCGAAATGTCATTTACCCGGAAATCATTTCCCCGAACGATCCATTTCCCCGAACGGCTACATCCCCGAATGGCGACTTCCCCTAAAAACCATTTTCCCGAATGGCCACTTCCCCTAATTTTCCACATCCCTGAAAATCATTTTCCCGAATGACCATAATCCCGAACGGCCATTTCCCCGAACGCCACTTCCCCGAACGCCATACCCGCCTGACCGGGTTCGGGGAAGTGGCGATCAATAAAGTATCATGTCCACAATAGAGCTTTATGACGTTTTGCGTACGCACACTAGTGCACCATTTGATTTTGCTGGCTGACAAAATTTAACCTCACTTAATTTTTGTGTACGTACACGCAATACGAAAGAACGTAGATTACTCTATTGAACGTTCAAAAAATTCCGAGCTTCACTTGAATTTTGAATATTCAAATTGATGTAAGTGCGACAACTGGCCAAAGGGATTTCAGGTCAGAACGTGTTTGACACACGTTCAGGCCCGACTACCGCAAAAATTTGTAATTGTTACTCGGGACCTTGGCAACCAAGAGCTGTCGAGCTTAAGTATAGCCCCTAAACTACTTTAAAGTGATTTAGTAATTTTAAATCTAAAATGGCGGTGATGAAATATTCAAAAAATGCTTTTTGTAATTCAATAATCAACTATTTAGATTTGATTAAAAGTGTTGGTCGCAGAACTCGAATTGGACGTAAAAAAATAAAAAATAATTGTTCAAAACCTTCATCCACCCAAAATTGATAAAGACAAATTAGTTCAGTTAAACAAAATCTAGAACAAACTGAATCCTGCGCATCGAGTCGTCGCATGAAGCTATCGTTGCTGTTCTATCCTTACCACGTAGATACCGTTTTGGAAAATTGTCCTTTGCTGAAAATGGCCGCTACAAAAAAATCTTTTTTTATGGAACGTGGATGATCTCAATACCCCGCACTCTTGAAGTGTCCGCGTGGTTTATTAATGGCCTTCTACGGTTATTTGTTTTTTTTTTAATCTTACAAAACACGTAGGAGAATTTAATATTAACGTCATACTTTTAAAAAAAAATGCCTAAATAACAATTTAGTTTATATCTAGGTCATTTTTCGGAAAAAATGTTTTTTGGTGAAGTAACCATTCGGGTATATGTAAATTCAGGAAAACGGCAGTTCGGTAAAATGACCATTCAGGTAAATGACATTCGGGGATATGGAATTTTCGGGAAAATGATTTTCGGGGATGTGGAATTTTCGGGAAAATGATTTTCGGGGAAGTTGCACTTTCGGGGAACTGATTTTCGGGGATGTGGAATTTTCGGGGAAATGATTTTCGGGGATATGGGATTCGGGAAAGTGGGATTCGGGGATAAGGGATAAAACCGAAATTACCTCTTTTGCCTTCCTCACTGAGGTAAGGCTATAATCCTGCTCTAAAAATGAACTTTTTATCAAAAGCTCAAAGACCCACCTTCATGTATACATATCGACTCAGAATCGAAAACTGAACAAATGTCTGTGTGTGTGTATGTGTGTGTGTATGTGTGTGTGTATGTATGTATGTGACCAAAATTCTCACTGAGTTTTCTCAGAACTGGCTGAACCGATTTTGACCAAACCAGTTGCATTCGACTTGGTTTAGGGTCCCATACATCGCTATAGAATTGTTTGAAGTTTCGATAACTAGTTCAAAAGTTATGTATAAAAATGTGTTTTCACATATATCCGGATCTCACTTAAATGTATGTAAACGATGTCCGGATCCATCATCCGACCTATCGTTGGTTAGGTAATTGAAAGACCTTTCCAACGAGTTCACAACATTGAAGATCTGGCAACCCTGTCTCGAGTTATGACCACTTAAGTGATATATTTGTACTTTTCGATGCCGGATCTCACTTAAATGTATGTAAACGATGTCCGGATCCATCATCCGACATATCGTTGGTTAGGTTATTAAAAGACCTTTCTAACGAGTCCACAACATTGAAGATCTGGCAACCCTGTCTCGAGTTATGACCACTTAAGTGATATATTTGTACTTTTTTGATGCCGGATCTCACTTAAATGTATGTAAACGATGTCCGGATCCATCATCCGACATATCGTTGGTTAGGTTATTAAAAGACCTTTCTAACGAGTCCACAACATTGAAGATCTGGCAACCCTGTCTCGAGTTATGACCACTTAAGTGATATATTTGTACTTTTTTGATGCCGGATCTCACTTAAATGTATGTAAACGATGTCCGGATCCATCATCCGACATATCGTTGGTTAGGTAATTGAAAGACCTTTCCAATGAGTCCACAATATTGAAGATCTGGATACCCTGTCTCGAGTTATGACCACTTAAGTGATATATTTGCACTTTTTGATGCCGGATCTCACTTAAATGTATGTAAACGATGTCCGAATTCATCATCCGACATATCGTTGGTTAGGTTATTAAAAGACCTTTCTAACGAGTCCACAACATTGAAGATCTGGCAACCCTGTCTCGAGTTATGACCACTTAAGTGATATATTTGTACTTTTTTGATGCCGGATCTCACTTAAATGTATGTAAACGATGTCCGGATCCATCATCCGACATATCGTTGGTTAGGTTATTAAAAGACCTTTCCAACGAGTCCATAACATTGAAGATCTGGCAACCCTGTCTCGAGTTATGACCACTTAAGTGATATATTTGCACTTTTTGATGCCGGATCTCACTTAAATGTATGTAAACGATGTCCGGATCCATCATCCAACATATCGTTGGTTAGGTAATTGAAAGGCCTTTCCAATGAGTCCACAACATTGAAGATCTGGCAACCCTGTCTCGAGTTATGACCACTTAAGTGATATATTTGTACTTTTTTGATGCTGGATCTCACTTAAATGTATGTAAACGATGTCCGGATCCATCATCGGACATATCGTTGGTTAGGTTATTAAAAGACCTTTCTAACGAGTCCACAACATTGAAGATCTGGCAACCCTGTCTCGAGTTATGACCACTTAAGTGATATATTTGTACTTTTTCGATGCCGGATCTCACATAAATATATGTAAACGATGTCCGGATCCATCATCCGACATATCGTTGGTTAGGTTATTAAAAGACCTTTCTAACGAGTCCACAACATTGAAGATCTGGCAACCCTGTCTCGAGTTATGACCACTTAAGTGATATATTTGTACTTTTTTGATGCCGGATCTCACTTAAATGTATGTAAACGATGTCCGGATCCATCATCCGACATATCGTTGGTTAGGTAATTGAAAGACCTTTCCAATGAGTCCACAATATTGAAGATCTGGCAACCCTGTCTCGAGTTATGACCACTTAAGTGATATATTTGTACTTTTTTGATGCCGGATCTCACTTAAATGTATGTAAACGATGTCCGGATCCATCATCCAACATATCGTTGGTTAGGTAATTGAAAGGCCTTTCCAATGAGTCCACAACATTGAAGATCTGGCAACCCTGTCTCGAGTTATGACCACTCAAGTGATATATTTGTACTTTTTTGATGCTGGATCTCACTTAAATGTATGTAAACGATGTCCGGATCCATCATCGGACCAATCGTTGGTTAGGTAAGACCTTTCTAACGAGTCCACAACATTGAAGATCTGGCAACCCTGTCTCGAGTTATGACCACTTAAGTGATATATTTGTACTTTTTCGATGCCGGATCTCACTTAAATGTATGTAAACGATGTCCGGATCCATCATCCGACATATCGTTGGTTAGGTTATTAAAAGACCTTTCTAACGAGTCCACAACATTGGAGATCTGGCAACCCTGTCTCGAGTTATGACCACTTAAGTGATATATTTGTACTTTTTTGATGCCGGATCTCACTTAAATGTATGTAAACGATGTCCGGATCCATCATCCGACATATCGTTGGTTAGGTAATTGAAAGACCTTTCCAATGAGTCCACAATATTGAAGATCTGGCAACCCTGTCTCGAGTTATGACCACTTAAGTGATATATTTGTACTTTTTTGATGCCGGATCTCACTTAAATGTATGTAAACGATGTCCGGATTCATCATCCGACATATCGTTGGTTAGGTTATTAAAAGACCTTTCTAACGAGTCCACAACATTGAAGATCTGGCAACCCTGTCTCGAGTTATGACCACTTAAGTGATATATTTGTACTTTTTTGATGCCGGATCTCACTTAAATGTATGTAAACGATGTCCGGATCCATCATCCGACATATCGTTGGTTAGGTAATTGAAAGGCCTTTCCAATGAGTCCACAACATTGAAGATCTGGCAACCCTGTCTCGAGTTATGACCTCTTAAGTGATATATTTGTACTTTTTTGATGCCGGATCTCACTTAAATGTATGTAAACGATGTCCGGATCCATCATCCGACATATCGTTGGTTAGGTATTTGAAAGGCCTTTCCAATGAGTCCACAACATTGAAGATCTGGCAACCCTGTCTCGAGTTATGACCTCTTAAGTGATATATTTGTACTTTTTTGATGCCGGATCTCACTTAAATGTATGTAAACGATGTCCGGATCCATCATCCGATATATCGTTGGTTAGGTAATTGAAAGGCCTTTCCAATGAGTCCACAACATTGAAGATCTGGCAACCCTGTCTCGAGTTATGACCACTTAAGTGATATATTTGTACTTTTTTGATGCCGGATCTCACTTAAATGTATATAAACGATGTCCGGATCCATCATCTGACCAATCGTTGGTTAGGTAATTGAAAGACCTTTCTAACGAGTCCACAACATTGAAGATCTAGCAACCCTGTATCGAGTTATTACCACTTAAGTTATATCTGTGTACTTATTTTTCTGGATTTAAAAAAAAATAGCTGAAGTATGTGTCCAAACCACTTATATTACCCATTGTTGGTAAAAAGTGAGGAAGGCTCCAACCACATAGGTGGATTAAGTTAGTTTTTTTTGAGTAATATTGCATAAAAAATGTGTAAAAATGTGAACCTGATGAATATTTATTAAAAACTGATGAAAATTTGTCATTTTCTGGGGTAAAATTAATCATTTTTTTGCCACAAAATCTGTCACCATTTCCTGATGAATATTACCATCTTTTTTTCTGTGCACGAAAATATTCGAAAATCTGTATCTGTAAGATTTTTTTTTATTTATTTGGTGTCTTGGGCAAAATTGTAAGTATTGAAGAGGAATATTCAGAAAAAAGGTACATGGAAAAATTTGATTTTTGATTTTTTTTTACAAATAATCGGTTTAACAAAATCTATCTGTTTTGAATTTATGATTTTTTTCTTAAGTCATTGCTTTGAATTTAGAGATATTGGAAAAAAAAACTTGGAAAATATTAGAGTTTCTATGAAAAAAAAGTGTTTTCTCATTATTTTGACCTAAATAAATATTTTTATGTGCTAAAATATTTTTCCAAGTACTACAAATTGAATTTAGAATACTTCTGAATATTATCCATCCATAAAAAGTATAAGTCATCGCTTTGAATTTAGAGATATTGGAAAAAAACTTGGAAAATATTTGAGAATAAAGTTTTTTCTCAATATTTTGACCTAAATAATTATTTTTATGTACTAACATATTTTTTCAAGTACTACAAATAGATTTTAAATATTTCTGAACATTTCCCATCGATGAAAAGTATAGGTCATCGCTTTGAATTTAGGGATATTGGAGAAAAACTTTAAAAATATTTGAGTTTCTTTGAAAAATAATGTTTTTTCTCAATATTTTTACCTAAATAAATGTTTTTATGAACTAAAATATTTTTTCAAGTACAAATTGATTTTAGAATACTTCTGAACATTATCCATTGATAAAAAGTATAGGCCATCGCTTTTTTTCTCTTAACTTAGGTCATCGCTTTGAATTTCGAAATGTTGGCCTTCCAAAGTAAAAAGCAGTTTTTTTTTATATTTTCGAAAAATGGTGATGGCGCGCTCTCGTTTTCACTAAAAAAGGCAATAATTTTTAGTCAAAAATTATAACAATGATCTAAACATATGTTGCCCACATCTCAACAAACATTTCGGTGTAAAAAAAAGTATAGGTCATCGAGATAAATTTTGAAATAGCCAAGAATTTTGAAAACTGTTTTACTATAAAGCACCGATGAAGAAGAAAATCTCACTTTTTTGAAAAATGAACACGTAGTTAGAAAGCTGAGAAAATTCTCTAAATCGTGATGCGTTTGGATTTTCAAAATTGATTTTAACAAATAATATTTAAAATAAATAACCACGCGCGAAATTGAAATCTTGGACTTAAAACTGTTTGACCTCATTTTTTATGTAGAATTGAATTTACAATCGAAAAGTTCATTACATTCTTTTGATGAAGTACTCAGTTTTCAGAATATAGCCATTCAAAATGAAATCTTGTCCGAAAAATTCCGTTTATTTTTAATTTTTTAAAATAGTGTCCATGATTGTCCATTCCTGATAATATTTTCACGAATGTTTGATATTTTGACATTGAAAATCGAAAATTATTGAATACTCAATGATAAAAAATCGGTATGTCTGATATTTGGCATCGTGAAGGGCTCTTTCCCGATATTTTGCGGGGTATACCGAAATATTTCGTCGGGAGGTCTAGAACAACTTTTTTTTTGAAGATTATTGATAAGAAATTTGGGTGATATCAACATGAATGCAACGATTTTCTGTGATTTTTTAGCAAATGTCCCATAAAATCAAAAAATAAAAAAAAAAGTTGTTCCAGACCCCCCGAAATATTTCGGTATACCCCGCAAAATGTCGTGAAAGAGCCCTTTTTTCACGGTGCCAAATATCAGAAATACCGATTTTTCTATCATTAGTTTGATCTGTGGCTCATTTAATCTTTAACGGTTTTGTTATGGCACATGTATTACAAGAGTACCGTTTTTTTGCTCAGTTAGATTTGACTTATTTTCATTTAATATTTTTGAATTGTAATGAAAATTAATGTCAAATTAAAACCATTCTTTTAAATTCGGATAAAATGCAGTTAGTTCTGCCCATCCTAACCCTAATACAGTCCGCTTGGGACTCCATTTGATGGAAAGCGAAAAACTGCCCGATTCATCTACACACAAAGATATACGATACAAAGTCCATACAAAGATCGCCGGCAGCATCAATTCTGGACGACGCCCGTGTTTCCTTCACGACGCCGCCGCCGCCGCCACCGCCAACGACCCGGCGCGCGCCCCCGAAACGGCGGAATCCTTTTTGCATTTTGTTTCAGTTGTGTTCGGCTCCGGATAAAACCCTACGGGACCATCGATTATCATAAATCCCGAGGCACCATACATCAACCATCATGCCTCGTTACACTTTCTCTGTGCTGCTGCTGCTCCTCTGATGCTGTTGTTGTTGCTGTTGGAGTTCGCCCACCCACAACCCCTTTGTCTACCTGATGATCCCTGAACCCCGGATTCCGGCCACCACCGACCCTTTCTCAACGCGGAACGACCCCGACCAGGTCAGGGCAGCAGTACACTACCCTGCCCTAAGTTCGCCCAAGTTTCGTCCTGTTTTCGTCGTACGGCTTCACTTCTGTCATGTCTCCTACGCGAGAAAGGACCAATCCAACTGTGACTGGGCTGTACCGACAGCTGTCGTTGGGAAGGGTTTCGACGGCGGTGCCGCACCAAAAGTGAGAATGGATTCTCACGTTAGGCTCAATTTATGTGACCAACAGCTGAAATGTATCAATCTCCTGGTTGGTGAGAAGCGACAGACTGAAACACTCTTCGGAGAGAGCGTGAGTGACGTTGAGTTGATTCTATGCTGAACATCGATGCCATAACTGACTGGAACATAAGTGGGATAGATTGGGGTGGTTTAGCTTAAAGTCATATCAAAGTACAAAAAACCGTACTTATAGTCAAATATAACAGTTTGAGTTTCAGTTTTTATCAAAAAAGCTCCACTAACACAAGCAACATGCTCTGATAACACGGGAATTCTTACACTCAACACACTGTTTGCTGCATGGATTTGGCTGTTTTGTCAAGAATCGTACGCAGCAGAATGCCAGAACACGTTCTCCGTCATTCTTACATGAGAAGTGCCTACATCTCTCTGTTGACGAGGATTGACGATGTTTATGCTCATGGTGGAGAGTATGCGGTGAGTTGTGAAGCTCTCCTTGGTTGGATCGGTAGTTATTTGGTGAGAGTTTGTGTGTGATGCTTAATGTTATTTATCTACAGAGAGGGTTGGACTTATTTGAACATTCTTGTTATGCATACCCAAAAAGCTAAATGACTAACCTAGTTCTTTTTATGTTTTCCTAAGTAACTTTAGCATGTTTTTTGAAAACTTTTTAGTATCATTAATAAGTCCATAATTAAAAGTAATAATTATTTGAATATGAATTAATAATTAAATTAGTTTTTAAATTCGAACATTTTTATTTTTTCTGTGTTCAGGAGGTCATTTTGAGCAATTTTTGCTCTACCAGAAACATTATTTCACATGTTTAATGATTTTCTTGCTGCGTTTTTAGAATTTTTATTTGTATTTATTTTGTTTAGTTTGTGTTTGTTTCTGATAGTATTTAGCTTATCCTACCACCTCCAATCATTTTCTTTTGCCTATTGATTTTTTTCAACCCAATTTTTTTTAATTATTTTGCCTGTTGTAAAAAAAGTGATTTGAGGCATAGTCAGGAACAATACAAAAATTACTACATACTTGTTTTACATATAACATAAAAATGTTAGTGAAAAACACAGCTCAAGCTAATCCCAGAAATAATGACATTTTTTTTAAATATTGGCAAAGTCACATAAAATATGTCACACTTCCAACCCTTAAATTTTCATAAATTTATAGAGTTCTTCTTCCCGAGCATGGGTAAATAACAAGGGAAATGCGTAATAATACCTTTCTCTGGTATCAACACCAAATTTTGGTATTCCTGTACCCTTTAAAATTTGTCTTAAGGATTATGCGAGAGCAAAATGTGGTATCATACCAATTTAAGGTATTGTTTTGATATTGCAAAATTGCAGAATTTGTCAATGGTCGAACACCACATTTTGGTATTCTTTTGGTATTAAAGTATTTTATCAAATTCCTCTGAAACTATGGGAAAATTTTGACCAATTCTGACAAAATAATTAATTTTACGCTAAAATGATGTCTCAAAGCGAATGCTTTCATTGAAAACCGGAAATTTCAAACTAGATTTTAAACATTTTTGATATACCCCTACAGAAATTACTTGAAATTGTGGAAAATTTTCTAAGTCAGGATGGCACATTTTGGTATTATTTTGATATTAAAGTGTTTTATCAAATTCCTCTGAAACTATGGGAAAATTTTGACCAATTTTGACAAAATAATTAATTTTGCGCTAAAATGATGTCTCAAAGCGAATGCTTTCATTGAAAACAGGAAATATCAAACTTGATTTTAAACATTTTTGATATACCCCCTAAAGAAATGATTTGAAATTGTGGAAAATTTTCTAAGTCAGGATGCCACATTTTGGTATTATTTTGGTATTGAAAGGTTTCATAAATTTTCTCTGAAACTATGGAAATTTTTTAAAAATTTTGACGAGATAATTAATTTTGCGCTAAAATGACTTGAAACCCAAAAATGTTAAAGCTGATTTAATTTTTTTGTGACATACCTACTAATATTTTTTTCAAAAACGTTGAAATTTCTCTAAGTCGGGATAACTAAATACTTTGAAAAACGAGTAATTCAACAGATTATTGAATTTTGGCGAATTTCAATCCAGTTTCATTTTAATAATACTTATTTTTCAATCTTGTTATTTTTCAGAAGCTTCAAGAACTTCAAGCACAGGCCGTTCATCAATGACAAATGCATTCGGTGTGGTGAAGAATATCACTAAGAACAACATGGAATCATCAGGTGAGTAGATTTGGCTGTTGCATTTGAATCATTTCCGTTTTTTCACTAACTGCAACTGGTTCACTAAAAATGGTATGAAAATACCAAGTTTTGGTATTTCTTGTGCAAATACCAGCGACCAAAATGTGCTTTTGGCTGCCCAGTAATAGATGGTAAAATACCATGAAATCATACCAAAATCATGTATGTGGAATACCACAGGAATACCAAAATATGATTTTCCAATGGCGCGGGAATACCTAAAATTAAAACCATGGCAATACCAAGTTTTGGTATTCAAGCAATGTTCAAAAATCCGGAAGACCTCAACTTGGTATTGAAATGGTTTAATTTTGAGGTATTATTTTACCCTTGGAATAACATGGTTTGGTATTGTTGTGCCCTTCCACATACTAGACTTTGGTATGATTTCATGGTATTTTACCATCTATTACTGGGCAACCAAGGGCACATTTTGGTCGCTGTTATTTGCCCTAGTAATACCAAAATTTGCTCGGGTTTTTAATGCTTGTTGTTTTAAATTGGTTGGAAAATTGATTGCTGGCGGTTTTTCTTGAGCCCGCCTATATCTTGGGTAGAGGAAACAATACATGTTCTACAACATTTATGTAAAAACTCTCTGCTTCCCTCAGAATGTTTTTTTTTAATTTAAGAAGATTAATTTAAAGAAATTTCAATTTCATTGATTCATTTTTCACGTTTTCTTTGATTTTTTAAGCAAAAAATGTCATCTTTAGAGTTCAAACACTTCATTTTAAAATTCATTGTTGTTGAGATTGTTTGAATGAAAATGTTATTTTCAGAAAACGTCTAAAATATAGTCAGATCGAGATGAAGAAAAATCAGATGAAAAGTCCAACAAAAAAACAATTTTTCTTGTCATTTTGTATCCACCCAAAAGTGATTGTTTCTATAAGAAGAAGTTTTTTTGTTAGCAGAAGTTATAATCAAGCTCAAAAAAATATGAAATTATTTTTTTATACCTTACATAAAATTTCCTATAAATTTGGAAATAAAATTTTGAAACACAAATTTAAATGGAAAGATTACAAAATTTTACAAAAGCAATTGCAATATTTTCCAAAGTTTTTGTCTCCCTCTTTTGTAAAAAAAATCTATGAGTACATAGTTACAAACCTGTGCAAGTGCAAGTTCTAAGAATAGTCATTGACACAGTTTATGTTTACTCTTTATGTGTGTGTATGAAGTGTATTATGACAAAATTGAGTTTTAAAATTCCTAACAATTAATAAAGTAAACATTGAGTTTTTCGAACATAACCTGATGAAATAATGTGAACAAATGCGACTAACTTAGAACTCGAATTTGATGTTCAAAATAAGAAAATTAAAAAACAAAAACTAAAAACATTTTTTCTCATGCTTCGAATTTGTTCGAAGCCCCTACAAAGCAACGGATGATCGGAAACCTTTACTATCAATAGAAGAAAATAGCTTTAAATGAAACAAATAAGTAAAAAATGTGACTATTATTTTTGAAACATGTAGCGGGCTAGGCCACACATGGTCCATGCAATATTTTCGAAAACAGCAATTCCCCACGAAAACAGCATGATTCGAAAAAAAAGTTCTCCGATCAGGCTCAAAATTTTTCTGGGGGTTTCTTGGCCGAAATAATTCGACCCGTTTTTTTTTGTTTGCCCATTCGGGTGAACTACGCCGTGTTAGGGTGGTCTGAAAAATGGCAATTTTCGTCATTTTTCGCAAAAACCACTTTTTTCAAAAAAAAAAAAAAACATCTCCGCGCCATTTCATCCGATTTAAGCTGTCCTAGACTCAAAAGAAAGGTGATTAGTTTGGCTTTTTGGGAAAAATAGTAAGGAGTTTCAAAAAGCTAGCTTAACATTTGAAAAGGTCGTATGCAAACTTAAAATGCTGTTTAGAAGGTCTCGGGACCAAAGGAACTATGTCTGAACATATTTTTATCGGATTCCTCGGAAAATTTCACATAATGTATCAAAAAATGGTGAAGTTATGTTTTCAATACTCTGAGATAAGATTTTTTGAAAAAAAAGCTGGGTTTTTCGACGCGCCACGCGCAAAAATGGAAAAATGACGTAAACGGGAAAAAATCGACTTTATTCACTAAAACTGCGATAACATGAAAATTTCAGCGATGACCTATAAATGTTAGGGTACCAAAATTTTTGTAATTGAAATACACAACTTTTGGTACCATAACATCTATAGGTCATCGCTGAAATTTTCAAGTTATCGCAGTTTCAGTGAAAAAAGTAGATTTTTTCCCGTTTTCGTCATTTTCCCATTTTTGCGCGTTGAAAAAACCCAGTTTTTATTTTCAAAAAATCGTATCTCAGAGTATTGAAAACATAACTTCACTATTTTCTGATATTTAATGTGAAATTTTCCGAGGAATCCGATAAAAATATGTTCAGACATAGTCTTTTTGGTCCCGAGACCTTCAAAACAGAATTTTAAGTTTTCATACGACCTTTTCAAATGTTTGCTAGCTTTTTGAAACTTCTTAATATTTTTCCCAAATAGCCAAACTAATCACCTTTCATTTGCGTCTAGGACAGCTTAAATCGGATGAAATGGCGCGGAGATATGATTTTTTGAAAAAAAAAAAGATTTTTGCGAAAAATGACGAAAATTGCCATTTTTCGGACCACCCTAAAACGGCGTAGGTCATCCTAATGGGCAAACAAAAAAATAAGGGTCGGCCAAGGAACCCCCAGAAAAATTTTGAGCCCGATCGGAGAAATTTTTTTCGAATCATGCTGTTTTCGTGAGGAATTGCTGAATTTTTTTTTTCAATTGTGTTTAAAAAATGGTTGCAATGAAAATTTTTATTTTTTAATTCCTGGGTGTTAGTCATAGCTTTTTTCCGAAAATGCATCCTGTTTTCCGATTTGAAATCATGTTCATTGAGAAAATCATAACACTTTGAGAATATTAAAATAATGCTATTAATCAACATTTGCTTAGTTATAGTTAACCTACTTTTTCAACTTTTAAAAATTTTATAAAAACTTCTTCTAACAGTACTTTGAACACTTCTCTACATTGGTCAATATGATTCCTTACCATTCCGTAGGTATTTAATTTTTAATCTTCATTTTACGGAAAAATCTCAAACCTATCTGTACCTGACTGTTAAAGTCATTCCGTTTTTTACGTCTCTTTTGAGTGATTTTGCCTTAAATTATGTACAAAATGTGAAATTCAACAGGCTCGATGGAAATTTCACCAGTTCCTGATGTAAAATTACATATTTTTTACATAAAATCTATCACCATTCTCAGATGTAATATTACCATCATGTTTCAACTATGCACGCTGTAAATCCATACCCTTCTTTGTAATGAAACATAAGATGAGATGGATCAAAAGGGCAGTTAAATGTTGTTTAACAATGTCTAACTTCAACAATCGAAACCACCATATTAATACAACCCAGACACATTTATTCGATTCTTCTGGACTGTGCTCTCACAATAATTTTCTCTGAAAATTGAATCGGTAATAAAAATATATCCTTTTCTCTCTTTACAGGTTTGTATTGCTTTGAAATAAATCAAAATCGCACTCTTCGTGAAGACAAATTCAGTCAACCGCAATTGAAAATACCTTTGTACAACTTATGTAAGTCGTTAAAGATTTAAAATTGCATTTTTCAATTATATTCTCCAATTTGCTCATTCCTGCCCATTATTCTCTCATATCAATATGTTTCACACATGATTTCCCTTTCCACCATGCGCCTCCATCGCTCTCGATATCCCACAACTTTTCTCACCTCACTTCACACTATTCTATTTCATTTCGTACTTTTCATTCTGTCCTCCTGTCCGCTGGCGCCACGATCTGAGTGACAGCTCTTCGAAGAAGAGCCAACAAGCCATCCCAAACCGAAACCAAACACCATCCAGAACAGGTGCCGCACTTTCCCATCTCTCATCTGTTCTGGAGAAAATTCTCATTCTCTCTCGCTCGAATTCATCTATGAGAAAATTCTCCACTCTCTCGCACGACCCAACCACGTTTGGTTGCTGCGATCTCGCGCGTGTTTCCGACCGACTGCGAACTTTCGTCGACTTGGTCGACCCGACTCTAGCGCACGACGAGACGAGTCGTGTGGCGTTGGCGCTTTTCAGTCTTTTTCTAGATTCTGGCTGGCTCAGTTCAGTTCGGTGTTCCGAGTTGACAGGATCTCTTCTGCTGGCAGGTCTCTCCGGTCCTTTGAAGTCGTTCGCGGTTCCGACGGTGTTTTGTGACGGTGGGTTTTTGGTTGAGAGGGGTTTTGCTTGGAGGTTTTTCCTATAGGGAAGAGTATCCGGAAGGAAGCAAGGACAGCACGACAGCCGTGTGAAAATTCGCTCCGATCCCACAGGTGCAAAGGTGGTCCGTGATGGATGTGGTGGAGGCCGCCAAGTCGTGTGTACTTTAGAAATTTTCCAGGATCGTGTGTCCTCTGGTTGGGAGTGAGTGTGCGAATGTGAAGAAGCAAGCAATCAAGTCGTAAATGTGCAAATAATTCGGTGTAATTTTCGGTACAGTGAATTTCCCTGTGGAGTAGTGCGGGGATTGCTACGTCGCGCGGGAATCCAACTCCTGGTCGTCGCATGGAAACGAGTGTGTCGGTGTAAAAAAGTTCAAGAACATAAAGTGAGTTTGGTGGCTTCTGGGCTGACATCTGACTGTCACCGAGAGCTTGGCGCAGTTATCAGCACACCTTCACACGGAAAGTGAATTACGTGAATACGGGGCACTCTGTGGGGCGGAAGCAGCCACCCCCTTAATCGCAGGATAATAGAAGATGAGATAGTCCGAGTGGGGAATGTTGCACAAGATCTTCGGATGCTGCTGGATTTCTCAAACGAGAGCACTATGCAAATAGTGATGTAGGCCTTCTCTCTACCAGGCCAAGTGTAAACACAACACACAATATAGATAACTTCCCGTGTGTACCAGAGACAAGAAGAGCATATCATATCTAAAGGTTGCGGAGGTGTTGCAATGCACACAAAGAGGGAAAAATTCATTTCAGAGATAACTATCGCAATCTAGCCCGATGTAACAACATCAGCCATCGGCCACACTATCTTCGTCCTCCTCATCGTCGTCATCATCATCTTCTTAGTCGGTATGATTATCGTCATCGTTTGGAGCAAAATCCCTACTTTATTTTTCGGCCATCCCCCATGGGATGCTGTGGCGGCGGCGGCTTATTTATGTTCAACCACCCTGAACCCGGTTTTAGGGGACTAATTTATTATCCATCCTGATTGAATGGGTAATCACAACCCATTACGCGTCGGCGTCCGTGTACAGCCTGCAGGTATTACGCCGCTTTCCCCTTCCCCGGAATGGATTGGTTGTTTACGATAAGAGCCGCGGCGCGGGAAGGTCGCTAATTAGCACGTGGACGTGGACGAAGAGTGGATCTTTTGCAGGTATCCTAGGATTTTGAAAGCGTGCTTCAAGTGTTGGAAGCGGCTCAATTGGGGATTATCTTGTGTCTAAGATTACACAGAAATTGTGCAACCGTTTAAGGCGGCGTTTTGTAAAAGAGAGCTTTTGATTGGATTTTATCGGGCTTTGAAGGAATACTTGATTGGTTCGGGGGAATTAACCAGTATTAAAAGAATTACATCGCTAAGCATGCTGTAAATCGTTTGTTTCGAGAAGTTCTAAATCGTTTCTCCTTGGAACTTTCCAATCTCAAAATATAAAATTCATATTGATTCATAGTTCATTCCCGAGCAGACGGAAATAACTTGGGAAGGTCAGTTTTTGATATTGTGAGAAGATCGAAATATGTTATTGGGATGATCGGATTAGTTGTTAAAATAACAAAAATCAATAACAAAGATTTGTTCGAAGAATAACTTAAACTGTTATTATGTTGTTATTGCAATAACAAACCAATAACACAGAAGGAATCATGAAGGAATAACAAGATTTGTTATTTTGTGCGGAGAGGTGGAGCAGCATAATAACAAAAAATGTTATTGAACTGGTATGTCTCCATAACAAAAAAAGTTATTGTTTTGGTTTATTTGTAATTTGCAAATAAACCTGCAGTTGCCATAACTCCTCTGTACTAGTCAGCCCAAGTAACATTTTTAAACCAACTAGCCACCACCAAGTTTTATTAAGGTTTTATTGTAGCATCTTGATTGCTTAATAGTTTTATTTGGGCATTCACCGCAACCAACAAGCAAGAGCTAATTAATAGGTTCTAACAAGGTTTTATGCCTCGGACATAAAACCGGGAGAAAATAAAAGCCGACTGGCTTTCAATAAGGTTTTATGAAAGTTTTAATAGAGGCTTGAAAACCAGATGGCAATGCCTTGAGGTCCTTTTGGGTTTTAAGTGAGGTTTATCGGGGTTCTGGGGAGGCTGTTATGACTTGGTGGTTTTAATGTTGGTTTTGGCTGATAGGTTTTATAGCGGTTGTGACAGCTTTGATAAAGCTTAAAATGTTACTTGGGAGGGCTGCAGAGTCGGGTACCTCCAAGCGACTTTGAATCCATACTTGAAGACAACTCCGACTCTGGATGCAGGATATGACGTGAACGACGACTTCAGCTCTCTAAAAATACCCGACTTCACAGATTCCGACTCCAAGTAAAAGTTGCTGAACATTTTCTGAATCTTATGCAGTCTCCAAGGTCTCACTCCAGCTCGAACTTCACATCAGCTCCGACTTCCTGGCTCTGTGAAAATAATAACAGTTTTTGTTATTCGCACTACAAAAATTCTCAATAAATAAATCAATTCCGTTAGGGAATATAACAAAATTTAAAAAAATTAAAAAAAACTCTCAAAAGTTAATTTTATCGGATTAATTTTAGCTTGAAACCCCATTTCATGGTGAAATAAATGACCCCGATGAAATTGGTCAAAATTATTTCATAGTTCTAGTCAATTTTAGCAAAGTCCCTTAGGGGGTATATCAAACAATAAAAAAAATCAACTTTCAAAATTTCAGCTTTTTAGAATAATTTAAGCATTAAGGACCTCATTTGTCCCGCCCGTGTGGATCAATCGGACCGCGCACTGGACTCACAATCCAGAGGTCGCCGGTTCGAATCCCGCGGCGGGCGCTCTAAAATTCTTTGTGTAAATATGGGTATTCGGCGCCGTCGCTCCGTGCCATACTTTCATACACTTAGGAGCCCAGGGCGGCGAAGTCCTTGTAGATAAAAGGAAGACACTAGTGGTTGGTACTAGCAATGGTGGCCGACAGCTATAAAGTCAACTTCGTTTACCTCATTTCATGGCCAAAATAATGACCCCGACGAAATTGGTCAAAATTATCCCATAGTTCTAGCCAATTTTAGCAAAGTCCCTTAGGGGGTATATCAAATAATTAAAAAAAATCATTTTTCAAAATTTCAACTTTTTAGAATAATTTTAGCTTAAGGACCCCATTTCATGGCCAAAATAATGACCCCGACGAGATTAGACAAAATTATCCCAAAGATCTTAACATATTTAACAAAAGAAAAAATAATAACAGATTGTGTTATGGACACTTAGAAACTTTTCCATTTGTGCGATTTGTGGTAATTTTATTTCTAAGTCAGTATACCGAACGAATAACAAATTTTGTTATTAGGAGAGTTTTTGAAATGTATAACATTTCCTCTTATTAGCGTGTTATTAAACATTTTCAATATAATATCATTTCAATACCAAATTTTGTTATTTTATCAGAAACTGTTATTATTTTTTCTTCTTGAAGTTGAACTTCAGGATAAAATAATAACACTTTTTGTTATTTTAACAGGATTTGTTATTGAAATATTATTAATTTTGTTATTACCGTCTGCCCGGGTTTAATTGGATTTAGATCGCTTTTGAGATATTCAAACCAAATTGTTTTCATCATGTTATTATAAAATTTGAGAGATGATGTTTTAACAAATTTTGTCTCATATTAGGTGATAGAAATTTTGGTTCAAACCATCGTTTACTTTTATCCCTTTAACAACAAATTTCTATCTCTTCAATTAAATTAAATTAAATTCAATTCAGCTGAGCAAATTTTACCAAAGTTGAACGATTTTTTTTGTGTTTTCATTTGTTGTACTTTTTTATTGTGCTCAAACTTTGTAGGGGCCTTTCCTATTACCAAAGAAGCCATTTTGTGTCATTGGTTCACCAAGACAATTTTGGCAGTTGTCCATACAAAAATGGCACGTAAATATTCGAAAATCTCTATCTTTCTATCCCAAAATATGTATTTTTTATTTTGTTTTTTTTTTTTTTTTTTTAATATGTTGTAGAGGAAACAAACCCCGCAACTGTTGAGCAATAGAGAAGTACGGGCAAAAATTTGGCTGACAAGTTATGTTTTTTCATTTAGACTCTTCCCCGCAAGTATTTTCTGTTGTGAGAACATTTCTAATTGCTAGCCTCCTTAGATCCCATATCCAGGTGATAGTTTTGACAAATCTGAACCAACATTTGCATAGGGCGCATCAGCATTTCGACAGCTTGGACTGTTTTGATATATCGATGCCTCTGTGTTCTCTTGTACTAAGCTTGCTGGGATGCTTATGTAGTTAGCAGAAAAGAACATAGAGCCATCTACTAATTTACAAAACCAGAATGTTATGAATTTTGTGAAAAAGTTACCTGAAGCCTGAGAGTTTGCGAATTAATTCAGCTGTCAAAATGGCTTATTAAATGTTGCTCCAGAAATCAAAGAAACATACACAATTCTACTACAATAATATGCATCATTAAATGGCAATGTTGAGCTTTTATTCATTATACTTTTCTGATAGTTTCAGGGCTTTCTTTTCAAAAACGAGTCAAAGTTGGACTAAAATATGTATTTTTTTCCAAAGTTTGGCAAAGTTGCATGTTTCAACTTGTTTCGTGAAACAGGATATTTTTAATCACTTCTACTATCTGTCGATTAAAGAAGAACTTGGTTGTTTTTGCGATTTTGGTTTATTAGGACTACTGTGTAATTTTAAATTTGCATTGTGAATCTTTAACCTGTCAATAGTTAGCTTATGAAAATACTAGGGCTGCGGAGTCAAATTCGCTTTTATCTTTTGAAGCCACTCTTGCTTGTGAAAATTTCGCAACCTCGACTCTGACTCCTCAGCCCTGAAAAATACAATTTCATCATTTTTCAAACAATTCTCGTTAATTTTATGCACAATCTTTGATGTTGATTGTATTACATCAAAAGTAAACAAAGCGCACATTGCCCATTACCTGGCGCTATGAAACCAGCAAAAGGCAACCCAATTTTCAGACAAAATAAATCACACAAATGTCTGCAACGAAATAAAACCCGAAAAAAACATCCCCCCACTGAATGTCGTAACTGTGCGTATAGCGTACACCCTTACAGTTGTGCATAAATTTTTATCAACCAGCATCAGATGTTTATAACGTAATAAAGTGTGTTATCAGACAGACAGACAAACCTTGGTGGCGACCGAAAAAGAACAAGTCCCGACGACACGTGGAGCACACCAGTCATCACATCTCTCACTTGAGGGGGTGCGTTCTATGGAGAGGTACCGAAATGGATTCCTAGAAGATGAGGTTTTGCCGAAAGTTAATTGTTTCGAAAATTGCTTTTTGTTACATTTGAATGAGGCAAAAAGACTGGCTTTGAACGGAACGCAATTCCCAGAGCAAATTTGCGAGTGTGTGTGCTTATGGTTTGAACAAAGGAAACACAATTATTGACGTGGAAATAATGCTACAAAATGAACAAAGGATATTATGAAAGAAAAATCATCTGTTGAGCTAGTAATCAAAATTCTTGTACGCTTTAGCTTTACATAGCTTAGCAATTAGGATTGTATACAATGGTACACAGCAAACTAAGGCCATTACATGATTGCAAATACAGTCAACATTGATTTCCATTTTTAAGAAAACCATTTTGTGTACCTCGATATTTTAAGGCAACTTTAAACTTTAAACTAATTTACAATGGCTCACCTGAATTACATAAGAATTGCTAAAAATAACTAGAAGTCCTAATGACATTTATCAATTAATACTTTTTTTAAAGTAGTTTTTTTGAAGTAGTTTTCACAAACAGAGTCAACTGAACCCATTTTGATAGTTCTTATAATAATTACATTTCTTATACATGCTAAGTGGTATGGCTTAATGCTCTTCATCTTTGTTGTATTTTTCGTTTTATTATTAACTGTTCACATTCATTTATCAACATCCAATTGTTTTACATTTTTGCATCGAATTGAATACATTTGGGTAAAAATTCGTATTTTTTCTAACTTTGCAGGGTTACTTTTTAGTGTGTAATAATGTTCTAGCCTACTTTTCTGTACCAAAATTAACAGAATCGAATAGCAACACTTTTCAAAATAAATGCTGAAAAGTTCTACTTATCAGCACTCAAATGGGTGCTGAAAAGTTGAACTTTTCAGCACTTGTTTCAAAAAGTAACACTTTTCAACGTTTTTTTGATTTAAACGATTTATTGACAAAATACATGAAAATTTCACCCAAAATTTCACTCAGTGTGTGTTTTTTTGGAATTGCAAATTGCACTGAGTTGCGATTTATCAATTGAATACTTCAAATTTCGCGGCATTTCACGGTATTTTCCAAATTTCACGGCCAAGGGCGAAATTTACGGATTACGCAGCTTCCGTGAAATCGCGAAAAATCACTAGCCCTACTTATAAACATCACGAGTAACCGCGATTTTACGAAAAAAAGTTTTGAAAAAATTACTTGTTGCGTTTTTCTTTGTTTCGTCGTCCGTGTCTGTCACGAGTGACCATGAACGGCCATGATCAACGATGACCAACTTTTTCAAAACTTTTTTTTCGTAAAATCACGATAAGTCGTGATGATTACAAGCAACCCCCTTATGTTTTTATATATCAAAATTTTTGTAATTGTTTGCTCTACAACTTTGTAGAATATTGTAAACTCTAAAAATTAACTCTGCAAATTTAGAAAAAAAGAAACATTTTATTCTAAATAAAAAATGACCCACGGCGTCTTTTTCAGGAGGGTAGTATTTTTTGAGAAATAGCAAGAAAACTGTCATATACATATGAAAGTGTGGAACATCCCCGTTCATTTGCGGGGCGAACGAAAATCTTTGGTCGGGAAAAATCAAAGTTATCCTCATTTGAAGTTTTTGAACCTTCTTCCTATGGGGCCAAATTTCGTCTATTTCAATTTAGTATTGTTATAAGTCTACATGGGCATGATTTATGGTTCAGATCATATGATTTCTTATGGGAAATGATGCAAGGAACATTTTTCCTGAAGCACGCAAAGTGATTGAAAAGAAGGGAAAAAAGTTATAAAGGCCTCTTTCCCAAAAACCGCAATGTTTTTGATATTCAGATCATTATTTTGATTAATTCTTTTTTGAAAAATGTTTCTGGGCCCATTGAGTATATAAATCACTACAGAAAAGTGTAATTGGTTGGGTTTATGCTCAACTGTAGGTCACATTTATGAATTTATTTATGAACCGAATCAACATATTTTTGTTTGTTTTTGTTATAAAATGTACCGTTTCCATTAGATTTTCACATTTGTATTAGTCTTATTAAACCTCACAAGAGATCTCGTACTTATATTGTTGTAAATCAAAATCAAATCAAACCATCCACATTAACGACCCCAGGTTTTTTGTGGTCTCTATTGCAAGTTTCTGCTCGAACCTAGGAGTCCGAAGGCTTGAATGGGGAGAGCACCCAAACCTCTTTCTACTCCAAGGAACCTTCTAACCCAGTGTTTGAACAGACGACCTTTGGATTGCGAGTCCAACCGCCGCCAGCGATTCCACCGGAGTAGGCTTGGTTTGGTGTGTTGTTTGTACTTATGGCATGGAGACGACTCCTACACCTGGAATAACTTAACGGCCTAACAACAACCAAGGCCGGGACCGACGTTTTACTTCCTCATCCGATGGAAGGTTGGAGCAGATGGGAATCGAACCCAGAATCATCCGCTTACAAAGCGGACAGCGTAACCATTCGGCCACGCACTGCCACTGTGATCAATTATTTGTGTGTTTTTTAGCAAAACAATTTAATTGTTGTATTGTTCGTTGTTTCAAATTTGGATGCCAGACTTGTTTAGTATGTAAGCTCAATTATTTGAGATTAAATTAATAGATTTACATACATTTAAACTTTTTAATGATTTTTACGCAATATTTATGTTATTACCAATAATTGCAAGTTCAACTCTGTAGTTTCAATACAAATAATATAGCCCAAATGGAAATACAAATTAACAAAAGGCATAGAAATAGAAACCCTGTGATTGTATTTACACTGCATGTCTCAATTAGATACAAAACATATCATGTGGACCATGTACTCACAAAAAAAGTGAAAATTTAATGTAAACGGTACATTTTATAACCAAAACACACAAAAATATGTTGATTCGGTGAAATCCAAAATTCATAAATGTGACATACAGTTCGACGTCGTCGTGCTATCTTGTCGCACCCGCCATTTAGACGTTCCGAGAAAAACGCGTTTTAATGTTTGACCTTGAATATTCAAAAACGAGAGCACGCAATGTAAACAATAACAAACACGTTTTGTTTGGCTGACCATTCTGTGCATTGTCCCAAAGTTTGGTTGAAGTTGGTTGCTGGAGTCCCGAGTTATAATTACAAATGTTTACGGTAGTCTAGCTTGTACGTGCGACAAACGCATCCTGACTTTCCTGGCCTGAAATCCTTTGGCCTTTTGTCGCACTTACATCAATTTTCATGGAGTGACAAGATAGCACGACAAGATTGAAACTACTTTCATATGTAAAGTGACAAAAATGCACGGAGTTTTTTCGGTTTTTGTTGAATATCTCAGGATTGAAATCGAATTTTGGGGATCTGTGAAGGTCAAAAGGTGAGGCATTGTGAGCTGCACAAAATGGCGTTCTTAACTCAATTTGGCCCAAAATGCACGTACGACAAGTTAGCACGATGGCGACGAGTTGAGCTTAAACCCAACCAATAACACTTTTCTGTAGTGATTTATAAACTCAATGGGTCCAGAAACATTTCTCAAAAAGAATTCATCGAAATAATGATCTGAATATCAAACACATTGTGGTTTTTGGGAAAGGGGTGTGCAATTTTATCAGAAAATCTCCCAAATTTTCAATAAAACCTTTATAACTTTTTTCCCTTATTTTCAATCACTTTGCGTGCTTCAGGAAAAATGTTCCTTGCATCATTTCCCATAAGAAATCATATGAACTGAACCATAAATCATGCCCATGTAGACTTATAACAATACTAAATTGAAATAGACGAAATTTGGCCCCATAGGAAAAAAGTTCAAAAACTTCAAATGAGGATAACTTTGATTTTTCCCGACCAAAGATTTTCGTTCGCCCCGCAAATGAACGGGGATGTTCCACACTTTCATATGTATATGACAGTTTTCTTGCTATTTCTCAAAAAATACTACCCTCCTGAAAAAGACGCCGTGGACCCTTCTGGGTCAATGTAGATTCGAAAAGTACATTAAAGTACATTAAATAAAATGACATATCCAAATTTTTTTTACAGTTGAGTAGCGGAAATTTTTTAGTGTTTTTTTTTCGATGGAAAATAAGTTTTTTTCGGAATTCTGAGCACGCCTTCAAATCGGGCGTCTAATTTTACATAAAAGTCCCTTTAACACCAAATTTCTATCTCATCACCGTTTCAGGCTGCAAATTATTGAAAAACACCTCTTTTTTCGAATGTTCAAAAATTGAAGGGGTTGTACCACCCCTCCGTCACAAGATATCGAAAAACGGACCTCGGATTCGTGATCAGGGACAACAGTTACCCCTTAGGACAAAGTTTCACGCAAATCGTTGAGGGGTCGGGGCAACTGCTGTGTGAGTTGGTGGAGAATTACCCATTTACGTTACTTTTTAAACTTTGAAACTTTTTAAAAAAATGGCTGAAAAATTGTTTTTTAGTGAATTTTTAGATCGAAACGAGGCGAAGTTGGGTTGCACAGGATTACCTTTGAATTTTTTTTAAATAACATAACAGAACAGCAACAGTATCCAATTCCATCGTGCCTCATATGTTAACACATCGGACCATTGACTACTTTGAGGTATCATTGAAACTCATAAAGAGCGTTTTAACTGAAATCGAGTGTCAAATAATAAAAATCAACGAATTTGATGAAGTTAGGAGCAAGTGTTTAACCTGCCAAACATATGAGAATTTTTCCTAATAAGTGCTTAGTGATACTTTTTGTTTCAAAATTATTCACTATTATGCATAATAAAAAAAACTTTTTTTCTCTCACCTCGACCAGGACTGTGGACAAAAACAATTACAAACAACAATTCAATACAAAATTCAAAAGCAAAAGTTATTCAAATCACAAACAGAAGTCATAACGGAAAACCTAATATGTTTATTTAGAAACAATCAAATGTTGAGTTTACGACCACAACTCAACCAACACAAAACACCCACAATTCCAAAGCCAACCCCCTTTCCACTGCCACTTTGTCATGGCATTACCCCCTGTCCGACCCATGCAGGAGGGAGGAAAAGCTGTTGGGCAGATTTCCCACGCTGACGGTTGTTTCGCAGTGCGCGGAATGGTAAACGGAAAAGTTTTTTTGCACGTTCACACGTTTTCGGGAAAATCTCGCGCGACGGGCCTGTCCGCTGGGCCACGGATGTGTGTCGTGGTGTCGGGACAGGAAGTGGCAGGTTTTCGTAAATTTCACCACCCATCTCCCATCGTTCCCTTGTTCCGAGCGATCCGTGACTGGTTTGGGCGCCGCCGACAAAGATCTGATTTTTTTTCTTTCGTGTTTTGTTTATGTGTGTTTGTTTGAGTTTGTCAGTCTTGATTATATGCGGTGGTGGCGGTGGTGGTTGTGATTGTGGTGGGTGGAAAATCGTATTGCCACCTATTTTAACCCTCAAAGTACTGTTTTCAATCCTCAAAAATGTCAAAAATCAAATCCAATAAAATCTTGCACCTTAAAAATTTAAATTGAACAAGTAAGCGGAAGAGAGTTAAAACCCCACCACCCACACCGCTCACTCTGATTGCAGGACAAATCGTGCATGAAAAGTGCAACAGTATCGCGGTGTGGATGGTGTTTGGGGGAGACTTGGGTGGACCTACCACCCTCCCACCATCCACCCCTCCTGTTTTGTTTGAGCTTTCTCGAGCGCGCGCTGGTATTTATCTTTTGCCGTGTTCGTGCCCCGGAAACGCACACGCAATCGAGGAGAAAAATTCTGAGTTTGTGTTTCACTCAATGGCAATGAAAACAGTAACGCGACGACCGACTGGGACACATTGTTGAAAATGTGTTTTGTTCTGTGCTGCATGATGTGCGCGGAGCAATGAGCAACTGTCACGCAAATAAGTGGACTTGGAAAAGTTTTTTTTTTCCTTTGATGTCGTTTGGTGGAAAAGAACAGAGTTCTCTTGTTGGTGTAGTTTATTTGATGCTGGATTTAAAGAAGAAAAAATAAAGCAAATTTTAGAGAATTTTTTTCTCGATGCATCCACTACATTCATGTGGTTTTAAATTCATAAATACATAAAACTATAAGGGAATGTGGGGCAAGACAAACAATCGCTGTACGGTCGTTATTTTTACAATTTTGATTAATTCCAGTATGGGCATTGTTGCTAGCAATGCATTCAGCTGATTATACTATCACATAACCGCCAAAACGACGTAAACGCCACGGGGCATAAGATTTATTGAAGTTTTTTCAACACCTTTGTTTTCTTATAATATTTGGACAGTACAAAATAAGGCTTGGGGTTAAGGCTCATTTTATCAAAATGCTATTTTTCCTAGATCAGTAGCAATGGCATGCACCTATTATAAAGTATGATTTAACTTTTGGTTATTTTTGTTGAGACCTTTTTTTGTACCATATGGATTTTTAGTATAGAAAAAATTACGAACTGCTGCTACAAAATTTTATTGGAAAATAAATACATAAAAGTACTTAAAAACTAAACAATTGTTAAAAAAATATCTATGCAAAATATAGTGATATTATGAAAATTTCCTTTTTATCAAATAAGTAATTTATTTTTTAGTAAAATATTATTATGTAATCTAAAAATGAAAGAAACGTTTCAAATACATTCTAAGCTGATGTATCTAAGTAATAACAGATCAATTGTTAGCAAATTAACATGTTGTTTCATGCATTGTTCCTCTTGCCCCACTTGTTGAATAGAACGTACGAAAAATCAACAATTTTAAAATCAATTTTTGCATTTAAAAACAGGATTTTTAAAGAACTTGTTCTATTAAAGTCTTAGTTTAGACCTGGAATAAGATAATTATAAAAAAATCCGACTGATTTTTAAACATTTTTAATCGGTTATAACGAGCTTGTTACACTTGCCCCACTTTCCCCTACAGTATCAAGAAATTTATCACACTATTTGTGAAAATATATAACAATACATTTTTTTCATAAAAATAAAGCAAGATTAACATTTCAAAAGGGCTCTATATTGACTGTTTGACCTTTTTGAAATGTTAGTCTAAGTTTACATTTTTTGAAAATATTGTTTTCGAAAAGATCGGAAAATTTCACGAATGTTTCATATTTGAACATTATTAATCAGACCACATCGGAGAGTGAGACTTATAAAACATCTATTTTCTTGTTTCTAAACCTTTGCATGGCAATATCTCAGCAACTACGATCGTATCGTATCAACAAAGTTCAAAAAAGTAAAATAAAGAGAATCAAAAATATTTTTGCAAAAGTGGGCAAACATGTGCACTATTTTTAAAAAAATGAATAACTGCGACTATTTTCAAAAAAGTTACCAAAAATGGCTATAACTTGAAATTGTTGCACTTTATGAAAATTTCACTGAAGTAGTTTTTGAATTCAAATTTGATTTTACATCTAAATATGAAGTTGCAATTTTGGATATGATGGAATTGTACAAAAATTTCATCTATTTTTTAGATCCGGAATAAAAAAGTACCTAAATATCACTTAAGAGCGAGTTTTTCACCAATGTGTAACAGGTCGTATCGAGGTGCTCCGATTTGGATGAAACTTTCAGCGTTTGTTTGTCTACACATGAGATGAACTCATGCCAAATATGAGCCCTCTACGACAAAGGGAAGTGGGGTAAAACGGGCTTTGAAGTTTGAGGTCTAAAAAACCTAAAAAATCTTAAAATTGCTCGCATTTCCGTAAAACTTCATCAATTCCTACTCTCTTAGATGCATTCGAAAGGTCTTTTGAAGCACTTCAAAATGTGCCATAGACATCCAGGATTGGTTCGACTTTTTCTCTTAGCTTTTGCAAATTACTGTCAAAAATGGATTTTTTTAAAACCTTAATATCTTTTTGCAACAGCCTCCAACACCCATACTCCCATAGGTCAAAAGATAGGTAATTACATGGACTATAAGCCTATGGTATTAACTTTTTGGCCAATCGCAGTTTTTCTCATAGTTTTTCGATTTTTCTAGAACAAACATTTTACAACGTTAGTTTTTGCCCTGTAGGCCGCCATAGTGGCACTTTTTAGTCTCAATTTTGTCATATTCGGAATCCTCGGACAATTTCACGTAAGTTAGAAGTATTGGAGTTGTAAATTTGATTGGAAAAATTGCCATTTTGAATGAATTAAAATATTTTTTAACAATTTGTTGGATTAGGGGTAAAACAGGTTTTCGCCTACTTGATACAGCATTTGACGTATTAATCACAGGGTGAATAAGATCTACTTCTTTTTTCAAAAATGTTTTATTTAATTTTTTTTTAAATCAAATTTGCAACTCCAATACTACTAACTTACGTGAAATTGTCCGAGGATTCCGAATATGATAAAATTGAGACTAAAAAGTGCCGCTATGGCGGCCTGCAGGGCAAAAACTAACGTTGTAAAATGTTTGTTCTAAAAAAATCGAAAAACTATGAAAAAAACTGCGATTGGCCAAAAAGTTATTTCCGTAGGCTTATAGTCCATGTAATTACCTTTCTTTTGACCTATGGGAGTATGGGTGTTGGAGGCTGTTGCAAAAAGATATTAAGGTTTAAAAAAAATCCATTTTTGACAGTAATTTGCAAAAGCTAAGAGAAAAAGTCGAACCAATCCTGGATGTCTATGGCACATTTTGAAGTGCTTCAAAAGACCTTTCGAATGCATCTAAGACAGTAGGAATTGATGAAGTTTTACGGAAATGCGAGCAATTTAAGATTTTTTAGGTTTTTTGGACCTCAAACTTCAAAGCCCGTTTTACCCCACTTCCCTTTGTCGTAGAGGGCTCATATTTGGCATGAGTTCATCTCATGTGTAGACAAACAAACGCTGAAAGTTTCATCCAAACCGAGCAATATTTACAAATACTGCCTCTTAAGTGGCCATACTTTGAGCCAGGGTTGCCAGATCATCAATGTTTTGGAAAGATCTTTTGATAACCTAACCAATGACATAATCCGGACATAGTTTACATACATTTAAGTGAGATCCGGATATATGTGAAAAAACATTTTTATACATAACTTTTGAACTACTTATCAAAACTTCAATCTGTATAAAACTCGATCTACGGGACCCTAAACCAAGTCGAATGCAACAGGTTCGGGTCAAATCGGTTCAGCCAGTGCCGAGAAACATGAGCTAGTTTGTTGGTCACATACATACATACAAACACACATACACACAGACATTTGTTCAGTTTTCTATTCTGAGACGATATGTAATACATGAAGGTGGGTCTACGACGTGTTTATACAAAGTTCATTTTTAGAGCAGGATTATAGCCTTACCTCAGTAAGGAAGGCAAAATCATGACTCGGTCAAAAAAAATTTTCCCGTTCTGGAAATTTCTGGAAAGTTGGCATTTAATGTTCCCTAATCAGATCATCCATATCAGAAAAAAAAAAACAAAAAATGTGTTTTATTTTGCAAATCAAGTTTTAGTGACAAAAAGTGAAATAAAAATTATCATAAAAATTTACCGCGTATATTTTTTTTCAGTGTAGTCCTTATCCATACCTACAACTTTGCCGAACACTCCAAATCGAACAAAAAATTCCTTCAAAAGATAAAGATTTATGAATTTTCATAAATAATAAAGTTTCAACTAATCGAATGACCAAAATCTCAGAGAATTGCTTACATGTGACCTCGAAATCCATGAAAAAGTCAATTGAAACGCACTTATTGAATGTTGTACAGGTGATGAGTATTGCCTCAAGTCATCACTGTTATTTAACAATGTGACGTAATCGCCCCAAAACTGATATAAGGCCTTAAGAGAAGTTTGTATACACTTTCATGCTTTATTTGGAAAAGATATCTGAAAATAAGCAATGATGACTTTTTCAAAACAATTCTCTAATTATTTACATTAATCTTGAAATGCGACGTAAGTGCCTATTGATTTTATCATTCAGCTTTGGTTAATTTTGATGAATCAGACAAGACATCAAATATTATAGTAATATTCTACAAATTTGTTATATTCTCAGTGCTGATATGTTCTGTAAAAGAAAACTGGGAATCAGAATTTCAGAATAATTGTCTAAAAATAAGCAAGTCATGGTTAGGTTATTTAACAAATCTACTTCTACAATTAATTAGTTAATAGTTTATCACCCGCCATCAAGCAGTGATTGTCTTTTTATACACTGACGGCGGGTACTCCATTGACGGATAATCAAGTAGTTTCTTCCTAAACTATTACCAAAAATTTCATTTAATTTTTAATTACAGCAATGCTCGTTTTCGAAAAAAATGTTCCTAAAATACTTGGTCTAAGAGGTCATGGGAAAAAACATGTTCGCAAATTTATTTAGTACAAAAGATGTTGTGATGCTTTTTCTCACTAACGTCAAGATATGGATCAACAAAGAAAACATATTCAGTTAAAATTCCTTGCGAGCTTGAAAAGCTAAGCAACATTTCTACGAGCACAAATTCATCGAAATTTCCGTTCCGTTTAGCACTCTTATGCCTTCCGGGCTCGTGTCCACAGCCCTCAAGTGGTGGCCCTTTCCAAATTATGAACACATCGCACATTCAAAACTAGCCATCTGACAGCAACAAAAACAGCATCATCGTTGGCCCAACCTTTCCAATGAAAAACCGTTTAGCCGTAATCAGCCGAGCTTGAAATTCTAATTTGAATAGCTGAACATCAGCAGAAAATTCCTCAAACGGATCTCGTGGACGTGGACCCCGGCTTGGTCTATTGGACGAATGGCTTTTTGGCCAGCCATCAGCAGCGTCGTTTCGGATTTGGATTTTGGGCCCGCGCTCTATTCTGGACAGCTTCCAAAAAGCGACCCACCCCATCCCATAATCGTCAACATCCTCCCAACACAGGAGGTTCAGGGTATGGTTGGGAAAGGGAGCGGGGTCGGAAATCAAAGCCCAGAAGCAACGCACGTGGAATGTTTTTAGAGGAACACACAAAGCTCCTCCGGTTGTTGGTGGATCCGTGTGAAAAAGGATTAAGCAGGTGCGAAAGTGGTCCGTGGAATGCCATAACAACATTCCAGGCCGGTGCCCTCGTGAAGGATAGTGGGATAAACTGTGGCGTTGTGGTGGTCAACATTGAGGTTAACTGTTGATTTAATATACTGACTTGTTGTTACCATACAGTTCAACTTTTCAAAGACATATTGACATAAACACACAAAATTTCACCAATGAAACAAACTGATCAGCACACAACTATGTGAAATGGGATCAAGAGATGTCAGTCGAAATGTGGTATCCATCTTTAGAGCTAAACTAACATAGAAAAGGCCAAACAGTAAACTAGACACAGCAACACAAAATGGTTATGACATGGTCAAAATTCTACCTTTCAATAAAAAAAATAAAAAACAAAATTACCCAAAACTATGTTCCTCAATTATCAGATTTCCCTCTCCTAAATGAAGCCTACATTTTATCATGCATGAAAACATAGAGCAAGAAGTATGCTTTTATGGTGGATATCAAATAACAGCCGTTCTTTGGTGCGTATTCCCTCTGCTTTTTTATGTAAAAAAAAGCGATAAAACATTGGCAAAAGCTTATAATAACGACATGATTCGAATTCCCGGACGCTGCGAAACCCGGATACCTCATCTTGTTTTATCATTTATTTGGATATAAGTTGGTATAATTATTGTGGAATCTGTGTTATTTCATGATTTCTAACATCAACATTCAACTCAAATTTGTTTAGACGCTGTAGTCAATGCCAAAACAACTAAATAAAATAAAAATGTAAGTTTACCAAAAATGTGAAACTTTTCACTGAAATATTTCATATGCGTCTGGAGCACCGGGAAGGCAAAGTAAAAATTTATGGTTCTGATTTCCTTAAATTCTAGCAAATTTATAAACATAACATCGATTGTTTAGATGTTAACAGCTTATTTGAGACCTGAAGAAAGCATTTCACTAAAATTTCAGTCCAAATTTCTGCGATTCATTTGCTTAAACGATTGTCATGAATTCGAAGTAGAAGTGTCCGGATTTCGAATCAGCTTTTATCAGTGTCCGGGATTCGAAGCATAACAAGTCATTTTAATAATGAAATTCTGTTAAGAAATTGTTAGAAAAGACATATAATGCATTTTCTTAAAATTGACTGTTTATGCTACATCCTGATGGTATTTCTACATTTTCAACTCATTACATGATTTTATGCCAGCTATAACATAAATGATAGGCTACTAAGTGTCCGGACTTCGAATTATGACTAGAGCGTCCAATTTCCCGGGGTTACAAATTTCCCGGGAAACGGGAAATTTTCAGCCGATTTCCCGGGAAATCCCGGGAATTCCCGGGAAATTTTAAATTTATTGAAAATATTTATGATTATGGTTTTAATTAATATTATGCAATAAAATTGTATAGGACATGAACATTAATGGTTTCAATAAGTCTGATGATCAATTAACAGCTTGACTGCATGTAAAAAATCATTCAACTACAAGAAAATGCATTTTAATATTTTTTGATGAGAAATTTTAAACTTGCCTCTGTGACCAGTTTATTGAAATGAGAAAAAAAAATGCAGAAATTATGTTTTTCATGACATATACTGGTTTCAACTCTTGAACAAATGGTAAAGCTTTTTAGTGTTGGTTTTACTCCAAACAATGCAATGTTTTCAAATATTTGAAGCAAGCTTTGAATATATTTTTGCATTTTTTGAGAACAAACAATAGAAAGAAATTTTTCAATGATTTTTTGTGTTATTATGCAACATGATTTTAATTATACGATAAATTAACATCATTCCACAAAAAGTCTTCTATTTTTTAACCTTTAACCCTCTTACACCTGTAGTTGCACCAGTGCTCCATAATTCTTTTACTTAAAATTGTAATTTCTTTAGTACTAGGTATTCAACCCATTGAATTAATTCTTTTTGCACAAATTCGATTTTCATCTCATTTGATCATGGTAAACAAAAACGTAAAAAAATCTCAATTTTAATTTGGATAATTAACGTCAATCTGTTAAAGCTTACCTAATTGTATTTATTTAATACTCATTAAGCAAGATCTATTCCCAGTTGCTTCGAAAAATAATATTATCAGAAATAATTCTGATATTTTAATTTCTGATAATCTGATTAATAATATTTAAACCAAACAATACTTTTAATTGAACAAAATTATGTTGCGTTTGCTCATTTATTATTTTTCAGAGCATTTTCAAAAAATAGTTCCAAAAATTAAAGAAAATGTATACTTCCGCTTGAATTTCGGGAATTCCCGGGAAATTTACAAATTTCCCGGGAAACGAAAAATATTTTTTTCGAAAAATCCCGGGAATTCCCGGGATTTTTTTGCCGGATATGATGGAAAACTTCAAGAAATTATTCTAATACATCATCCTGCAAAAATAATTGACATGGTTAAGTCTTAGGGGGAACCGGAGCCGAATCCAGTTGGGCACCAATCAACATCAGCTCAGTGAACCGTTTCCGGTTGGTACCTGTTCCGGTGTCCAAAGGTCTTGACCATGTCAATTATTTTTGCAGGATGATGTATTAGAATGATATCTTGAAGTTTTGCATCATTTCCGGCATTGTTCTATGAAATAGATTTTGTTATATTGACCAAAGACCCAAATAAGAGGGCCGAGGTACCCCAATGGAATCCGGAATATCTCCGGTTAAAGTGGACAATATTTGTCCCCCATCTGACAGTTGAAAATATAGACAATTCTGGGTATTTTGCAACCGGAAGCATCCAAATTAGTCAATTCTACCAAAAGTTATGAGATTTTTAAGAAAAAAATAGGGGTCAAATGACTACCCGAGCGTTTGAGTGTTAATTTGCAAAAAAAAATACAATTTTTAATTTTTTATGTGTTTTGGGGACATAAAATGAAACTTTTCAGAAATTTTCAGGTTTTTAATCATTTTTTCAAAAAATCGATTTTTTAATCATTTTTTTCAAAAAATCGAAATATTGGTCGCAAAAATTTTTCAACTTCATTTTTCGATGTAAAATCAAATCTGCATTTAAAAAGTACTTCAGTGAAATTTTTAAAAAATCAGTATTGATTAAAAAATTCATAGCTCGCTCAAAGATTTTTGCACAACCTGGAAATTTATGAAAAGTTGGCATTTGATATCCTCTAAAACATATCATAGCATTGGTGTCTACCCGTAGCTGCTACTTCGTTATTGACCAGGACCCCCAATCATTGCTCCGTGGACCACAGATGAAAATTAGGAACCAATCATCACCCCTTCGCAATTTTCAAAGGTCCCTATCGTGCTGATCAATACCGACGCCGGCCACGACCAGTGGTAAGACACGGGGAAGTGGATGGGAATGTTAGTCCGATACTTGAGTGATGGGACCGCCAAATCGACTGCGTCTCCGACAAAGTATCACATGAGTTTTGAGGGGTTAGTAAGATGGGTATGAGGTCAGGATTCACTGTGGTAGGTGATGCGACCATAAGCAATTTGTTTATCGGTTGAATTTTTAAAATCTTAGGCAGCCGGCTGCGGAAAGATACAATGTTTATTATTTAGAAACTTTTTAATCGAACGCGTGCCTTCCGAGCATTGGTGCTGTGGGAAGGACTTTTGATTTGCGAAAACAAATTTAATATTAAATGAAAAAATATAAAAATATGCAAATTGCGTGGCAAACTCGACGGTACCAACCAAACTTTGGACGAAAACGAACCCGAATAACTTTTCGGCCCGACAATCATTCGCGACTCGTAACAATAAAGACGACAACGGTAACGAAAATCCTGCGTGAGTCGGTTATGTCCTATAAAACATATCGAAAAAAAAGTGTTTTTTTGTGGATCAAGCTTTAGTGAAAAAAAGTTAAATAAAATCACCGAAAATTTAATACCTTGTATCAATTTTTTCAGTGTAGTGCATATCCATACCTACAACTTTGCCGAAGATAAAGATCGATCTAAAATTTCCTTTAAAAGATGAGCAATTCTCTACCAAAACCGGAAATGGATTTTATTTGTATTTTTTGATTTGGCTCAAACTTTGTGGGGGCCTTCCCTATGACCAAAGAAGCCATTTTGCATCATTAGTTTGTCCATATAAATTTCCATACAAATTTGGCAGCTGTTCATACAAAAATGGTACGTAAATATTCGAAAATCTGTAACTTTTGAAGAAATTTTTTGATCAATTTGGTGTCTTCGGCAAAGTTGTAGGTATTGTTAAGGACTATTTAGAAAAAAATAGGTACACGGAAAAAAAAATTTCCCGATTTTTTTATTAACTTTTTTTTCACAAAAACTCAAATTCCCAAAATACGTATTTTTTGATTTTCGAGATTTTTTGATATGTTTTAGGGGACAAAAATCCGCAACTTTTGAGCTATAGAGAAACATGGTCAAAAAATCTGCCGCCGAGTTATGATTTTTTGAAAAACTGGTGATTTTTGGAAAAAATCGAAATTTTATACATAAAATTTTTTTGACCTCATTTTTTAATGCAAAATTGAATTTGCAATCGAAAATTACTTTACAGATTTTTTGATAAAGGGCCCCGTTTTCAAGATACAGCCATCGAAAGTTTGATTTCAGCGAAATATTTGCAGTTTTTCGATTTTTAAAAATAGTGACCATGAGTGACCATTTCTGAAAATATTTTTTTTGAAAAGTTTAGAAAATTTGCTATAAAATTGTCTAAGAGACATCGAAGATTGGACCTCTGGTTGCTGAGATACAGCGGCTTAAAGAAAAAGAAACAAGAAAATTGAAATTTTAAGTCTCACCCAAATAACCCTCCATTTTCTAATGTCAATATCTCAGCAACTGATGGTCCGATTTTCAATGTTGAAACATGAATCATTCGTGAAATTTTCTGATCTTTTCGAAAAAAATATTTTGAAAATTTAAATGCTAGTCTTAAAGAGTATATTTATTTTTCAAAAAATCATATTTAGCCGGCATCATTCGATAAATATCAAGTTTGCTTTGCAGAAAAGAGAATTGTTGAGACATTTTTACAAATTTAAATATTTGCCACCATTTTATTGAATCTCCCCAATTACTGTATACAATTTATTATTTATTTCTTAAATATATGTTCAATCCTTTTGCTATTCAAATCATTGGAATAATGCTTAATTTGTATTTTATCACAAGAAATTGGTACAAATGAATGATTTTTCTGAGTGCCATGAATTGTTCGTGCTCTTAAATACAGGTTGTTAATTTCTTTGGCAAATAAATCGTATTCTTCACAAGTTGAATAGCAAAAGTCTATTTTAGTAAGCTGTTTTTCGGTGCGCAGCTGTGCCCAGTCATATAATTCCTTAGCATTTTTTATAGGATGTTCATGTTCTTTGGCAAGACTGGCTCTTGTTGCCATACGTTTCAAAGTTCCTCCTATCGCATCACAAGGTCCTTTGCCATGAGATGTTGCGTAGAAATGCCATTCAACATCAATATTATATTTATTCTTAAATTGGCAAAGACTTGAGAAATTTTTTCTATTTTTATACTGAGATGCTGCTCCATCAGACATAAAATAAATTTTTGTTAACAATCATCCGTTTTTCCGTGCGTATATAATTTATCAATTTTGAGATGAATAAATTAACTGATATAGAGTCATGATGTAAATCTTCCGAAATCATTACAAAACTAAAATGTTTAATTTCATCATCTTCCTTATAATATATGACAAATGGATGAATAGTGGCTTGTCGTTCATTCCAGTGATGGCTTTGCACTTCATCTTGAAGAACAAATTTAAAATTTTCAGAAAAATCTAATGTTACTGCAAATTGACCAGGCTTTGAATTAGTTTTACAATTTTTCCAAAAAAGTGATTGCTCTGTTTTTATATAATCATGAGGAATAAATTTTTCTAATTTATCAATTAAATACGGGATGAATTCATCTGATTGTTTCACAATATTTTCTATGTCACATCTATCTGTGGAAACCCACTGTTCAAAATTAATCTCAGTTATGCATTTATCCTCGAACTCATTTGATATTAGTTGATAACATGCGAATGAATCTTTACAATTGTCACAACGGCGTAAATAGCAATCTTTTGTTTCATTATTGCACCTCAAATTTTTAGTAAGTGTTTCTAAATCTAGCTGAAAGTTAAGCTTCTTCAAACTGTGGAAAATTAAATTAACATTCTCATGAATAGTGCACACGCAAACGTTATGGGTCCCTGCGCTAGTCAATAATTTACAATATTTTGGTCTTAATTTTGCAAAAGTGGAAAATCCTATCTCTGCCTCATTGTAGTCTTTTAAAAACTGATTGTAGGTTTCTCGAAGCGTGTACATCATTAACCTTTTTTGAACTGCCTGGCGCTTACCATCTATCTTTAAAGTAATACAATCTCTTTTTCCTGGCATAGCTCGGCTAATATCGTCACTCTCAAAAAACTGGGCAACAAGTTCTTTAGTTTCATCTTTTAATCCAATACTCACTCGTGAAGAATTTTGCGTGGATAAAACACCTCTTTCGTCTGATATCTTTTTAGCTTGCGTTGCCATATGTTTTGTTGTGTTAAATGTATCGATGATTTTCTGAATAGTCCACGACTTGGGTAGAATTGTCAGTAACTGTAGTCTCTCGTGTTGCGTTGTACTTTGTGCTGAATACTTTTCCTTCAGTTGATCAATAATTTCGTCATAATGTTTCACTTTTTCCTCATTGCAACTCACTTCAGGATTTAGACCAAAAATATTCCTTCTGATGTTTTGGACAACCTCTTCGCACTTTTTTTTTGTATAACTTTGAGAGCAAATTTTCTTTTTATCAATAGGTGATGTCAATATAGCTGACATGGCTTGATTGAAGATGTCGATATTAACACTTTGTGAATATTCACCAACGTTGGATCCCACACTTTGCAACGACGGCACTGATGCTAAAGTTTCTTGACTAAGCACCTCCAAATTGACAACCTGTACATTAGCGTGGTTCACGTTTCTATGAAAAAGACAAAAAGTTGTTATTTTGTCTTGCATCAACCGGAATTTCGTTCTTTTATGTCCCCAGAAGCACTCCTGAAAATTTGAGCCCATTTGGTAAGGTCTAGGAGCTCCAGTTTTAATTTGAAATTTATATGGGATTTTGATTTATTTTCCATGGGAAACTATCTTTTTTTACATTGTATTAGGATTTTTTTTTATAAATCGATGAAATGACTTGATTCTTATAGTAGGAGATAGGTTTTGAACTGGGGAACAACTTTGTAGAACATACCAACATGCTAGGAAGTGACCCTTTAAAGATACAGATACTTTTAGATGGTGGCTGGCCCCTTCAAAAGCCACCATCTAAAAGTATCTGTATCTTTAAAGGGTCACTTCCTAGCATGTTGGTATGTTCTACAAAGTTGTTCCCCAGTTCAAAACCTATCTCCTACTATAAGAATCAAGTCATTTCATCGATTTATAAAAAAAAATCCTAATACAATGTAAAAAAAGATAGTTTCCCATGGAAAATAAATCAAAATCCCATATAAATTTCAAATTAAAACTGGAGCTCCTAGACCTTACCAAATGGGCTCAAATTTTCAGGAGTGCTTCTGGGGACATAAAAGAACGAAATTCCGGTTGATGCAAGACAAAATAACAACTTTTGTCTTTTTCATAGAAACGTGAACCACGCTACTGTACATGTTCCTCATCACAGCTCGATGATTCATCATCACTCGGTGGATTATTTGTTCTTCCCAGAAATGAGCGACAAGAAGTACAAATTTTCATGTTTGTGGTGTATAGTTCTAAAGTATTCAAGTTTTTCTCATAAATTGTTGCAATATTTGCCTCAGTGAGGAAACGCTTTTCAGATGAACACTTCCCCGGTCGTAGCTGCACGCACTTGAAAGAATACACGTTTTTATTTTCCATTGTTGTTGATCAACGGTTATTTAAACAAACTTGAATCATTGATTAACCTTCACAAGTATTGTGATCATCTTATATACACAATAAATTACCTCTTTTCATACCTACAATCTCAGTACCTGTTTACAGGTAACATGCGCGTATTTTAATGCACAAATGTTTAGGTTTTTATCATTTGAATTAGTTCACTTATATTCATAAACAACTACATTTTAGGGCCATTCAAAACTTAAACCTAAATTTACAATTTTCAAAATATTGTTTTCGAAAAGATCGGAAAATTTCACGAATGTTTCATATTTTGTCATTGAAAATCGGATCAGTAGTTACTGAGATATTGACATTAGAAAATGGAGGGTTGTTTGGGTGAGACTTAGAAAACTTTAATTTTCTTGTTTCTTTTTCTTTAAGCCGCTGTATCTCAGCAACCAGAGGTCCAATCTTCAATGTCTCTTAGACAATTTTATAGCAAATTTTCTAAACTTTTCAAAAAAAATATTTTCAGAAATGGTCACTCATGGTCACTATTTTTAAAAATCGAAAAACTGCAAATATTTCGCTGAAATCAAACTTTCGGTGGCTATATCTTGAAAACGGGGCCATTTATCAAAAAATCTGTAAAGTAATTTTCGATTGCAAATTCAATTTTGCATTAAAAAATGAGGTCAAAAAAATTTTATGTATAAAATTTCGATTTTTTCCAAAAATCACCAGTTTTTCAAAAAATCATAACTCGGCGGCAGATTTTTTGACCATGTTTCTCTATAGCTCAAAAGTTGCGGATTTTTGTCCCTAAAACATATCAAAAATCTCGAAAATCAAAAATACGTATTTTGGGAATTTGAGTTTTGTGAAAAAAGTTAATAAAAAATCGGAAATTTTTTTCCGTGTACCTATTTTTTCTAAATAGTCCTTAACAATACCTACAACTTTGCCGAAGACACCAAATTGATCAAAAATTTCTTCAAAAGTTACAGATTTTCGAATATTTACGTACCATTTTTGTATGAACAGCTGCCAAATTTGTATGGAAATTTATATGGACAAACTAATGATGCAAAATGGCTTCTTTGGTCATAGGGAAGGCCCCCACAAAGTTTGATCCAAATCAAAAAATACAAATAATAAAAATGGTCGAAATCGGCCGGTTTTGTAGAGAATTGCTCAGATACAGATTTTTGAAAAATTTATATGGAAAAATTATATGGACAAACTAATGATGCAAAATGGCTTCTTTGGGCATACCGAAAGCACAAAAAAAAAGTTTCAGCCGGATTAAAAAATACAAAAAAATCGAATGACCGAAATCCGAGAGAGCTGCAAATGCTTTTTACACCAGTTCTTTTTTTTGCAAACATTAGTTTTCACAAAAAATTATAATTTAACAAAAACAAAAAAATGCAAAAACACCTTTTTGTGGTATTGTACACCGAAAATCAAAAAAAATCAATAGATTTTTAAATAAACTCAAACATGCTAACAATGATTCTAAAAGCAAGAGAATGTATTTGAAATTGATTTCAGTTGCACTTGACATTTCATAAAAAAATTGAAGTTTTCTGAAAATATATTTTCTTGCCCTCTGATTTTTTGGAGCAAATTTAAAGGGGGGAGAGAGATAACAAAAATATTTAAAAATATTTATACCAGCCTTATCATATTCCAAAAAATAACAAAGTTGTTTTTCCAATGCATTTTAAAAAATACAAAATTTGTTGGAAACACATTTACGAAGTTGTAAACAGTAATTCATATTGAATAATTCTCCACGTTTGGCAAAATAATGTTTCGTTGTAAAAACAGTGATTGCCAGATTCCTTTTCCTTTTTTGGCTAATTTAGAAACAATTTTGCCAAAATTAAAACATTAATTCTCCGATAACTTCAAAATTCCAGCGATGACCTATAAATGCTTTGGTTCCACAATTTCCGTAATTGAAAGCATTTTGGTACCCAAACATTTATAGCAATTTTCAAGATTAATAAAAGAGATTAAAAATAATAACGTTAACGATAACGTAGAGAATTACTCCACATTACATTGCTATTTAATCAAACTAAATTATTTTTTCACTAACTTTTAGTGTTTGGCTGATTTGCTAAAATATCATAGCAGAAATGGGTAATTTTCTCCTCCTTTCATAAACAACTAAAACTTATGGAGAATTGGACGTAGATTGCAATTACTAAATTTTGAAGTATCAAAAAAAAAATTCATCGCCACTTCGCTTTTATAAAGGCTTAATTGCCCTTCTTAAAATCACATTCACACCATTTGACAGTCACCTCGCCAGAACCAGCGGCTTCTTTCCCCTCTACTAGAGCTTTTCACATCAAAACCTAGCTGCTTTCCGCTCTCAGTAGGTTGGTTCCTTTCCTTTGCCGACGTGATGTTTACGCTGCTCTGGGTGGTGGTACATTTTATGCGTCCGTGCCTGTACATATTTGTTCACGCTAAGCATGCCATGCCGGTGAGGAGAACCCAGAACCCACCTGCCATGGCGGCGTCACACCGTGCCGAATCATGCGCGCGTCAGGATTTGCGGTGAGCTTTCTTGACATCCACCAAGCACCGGGACCAGCTCTAGAACTGACTGACTGTTTGCGAGCTATGTTGATGGGAAGTGATTGTCGGGAATGGCATTATTTGGAAGGAGTTAGCAGCTCGTGCAATCAACGGCGGCACTTCTCTTGTGCGAAAGTAGGTTGAGGCGCAAAACGGGAATGTTCTGGCAAGAGACCAGCAGAGTCTAGCTGTGCAGTTTAGAAAATTGCTTGTGCAAACCGACTCGGCAGTGCACTCGAGATTGGAGCTCTATTAGCAGACTTCACAAGTTAAAGTTGTGTTCAGTCTGGAAAGTTATCTCACGAAAAATGAGACACAACAGAATGTTTCAAATTAATCTCTTGCATACACGAAACTACCAAACAATTCACTGCTGAGCTCGCTCAAATAGCGCTCATAACTTAAAGCTCATCTCCGTCACACAAAATCCTGGCACTTCTAACGCAAACAAATTCTATCTCATCATTGCCCCGGACAGCATCCGGCCCCAACCCGGACAGCCGCGTCCGACAGCCTTTCCCATTTATATCATTCCGTTTATTCATAGTCAAAACGGATCCCAGGAAGGCAGCAGGGGCTTAAACAACGGGACACATGCACCGTCATCAGAAGCCGGCACGTGACCAGAACTCCAGCTGGCTCCAATACGCACACGATCCAAGCTTTTATCGAATCGCTCCAAGGCACCCCCGGACAAAACCAGTAGCACATCAGAAAGCATCACACAGCTGGTGCAGCGGCGGTGGCTAAGTGGTTGAATTGTGATATCGGGTTGAAAAGCATGATCCAAATACAAGGCTCGATGGTGAACGCTGCAATCGGACACGGGAGGGGTTTACAGGTTCGGAACAGTTGGTGATCAATTAGTGCGGACAAATTATGCGATATCCTTAAGCATTTTGGTTTGCATGTCAGCATTTTAGTGATTAAATTTGAACGGCTTTACAAAGCAAAGCAATCCACTTTTACAACCGGGTCTTTTGTGGTCAAACGTCAAACGCCCTTTTGAAATGTTAGTCTTGATTCAAAAAAAAATTGTTTTCGAAAAGATCGGAAAATTTCACGAATGTTTTAACATTGAAAATCGGACTATTAGCTACTGAGATATTTATCGAATTTAGAAAATGGTGAGTTGTTTGAGTGAGACTCGGAAAACTTCAATTTTCATGTTTTTTTTTTCTTAAAGCAGCTGTATCTCAGCAACCAGAGGTCCAATCTTCGATGTCTCTTAGACAAGTTCATAGCAAATTGAACGTATCAAAATAAATATTTTTGGAATTGGTTACTCATGGTCACAATTTTTAAAAATCGAAAAACAACAAATATTTCGTTAAAATCAAACTTTCGGTGGATATATCTTAAAAACGGAGCCCTTTATCAAATAATCTGTAATGTACTGATTGAAAATTCAATTTTACATGAAAAATTTAGATCATTTTTTTGTTTGGTGCAAAATTTCATTTTTTTTCGAAAAATTCCTATTTTTTCAAAAGTTATAACTTGGCGGCAGATTTTTTGACCATACTTCTATATGACTCAAAAGTTGTGGATTTTTGTCTCCTAAAACATATAAAAAAATCTCGAAAATAAAAAAATACATATTTTGGGAAATTGAGTTCTTATAAAAAAATGTAAATGAAAAAATCGGGATTTTTTTTCCGTGTACCTATTTTTTTCTCAAAAGTCCTCAACAATACCTACAACTTTGCCGAAGACTCCAAATTGATCAGAAAATTCACTCAAAAGTTACAGCTGTTTAAATATTTAAGTGCCATTTTTGTGTGGACAGCAGCCAACATAGACAAGTTCATAGCAAATTGAACGTATCAAAATAAATATTTTTGGAAATGGTTACTCATGGTCACAATTTTTAAAAATCGAAAAACTACAAATATTTCGTTAAAATCAAACTTTCGGTGGATATATCTTAAAAACGGAGCCATTTATCAAATAATCTGTAAAGTACTGATTGAAAATTCAATTTTACATAAAAAATTTAGATCATTTTTTTGTTTGGTGCAAAATTTCATTTTTTTCGAAAAATTCCTATTTTTCAAAAGTTATAACTTGGCGGCAGATTTTTTGACCATACTTCTCTATGGCTCAAAACTTGTGGATTTTTGTCTCCTAAAACATATAAAAAAATCTCGAAAATCAAAAAATACATATTTTGGGAAATTGAGTACTTATAAAAAAATGTTAATGAAAAAATCGGGATTTTTTCCGTGTACCTATTTTTTCTCAAAAGTCCTCAGCAATACCTACAACTTTGCCGAAGACTCCAAATTGATCAGAAAATTCACTCAAAAGTTACAGCTGTTTAAATATTTAAGTGCCATTTTTGTGTGGACAGCAGCCAACATTGTATGGAGACTGGTATGGGTGAACCAATGAAACAAAATTTGAGTTTGAATTTTTATTTTCCCGTTTTCAGGAGGTCATTTTGAGCCGTTTTTGCTCTACGAAAAAGTTTACTTCTCTTGTTTAATGTTTTTCTTGTTTCATTTTTAGTATTTTAATTTGCCTTTATCTTGTATAGTTTATGTTTGTTTTTGGTAGTATTTGGCCTTTTCTACTACCTCCTATCATTACATTTTGCCTATCTATCTTTCTTGTTTTTCACATTTTCTGCTATAAAATGGCACCATCATCATTTTAATTGTAAAAAATCGTAGAGGCATAGTCTGGGACTCTAGAAAAACTACTGCATATTTCTGTAATAAACACAGCCAATGTTAACCCCTAAAAAATGACAATTTTAAAAACATTGGCAAAGTCACATAAAACAAGTAATACCTTCAACCCATAAATTTTCTAAAATTTTAAGAGTTCTTCTTTCCAATGCTATTTAAAGAACCAAAATTGATTGAAAATGATTTTTTGGCAATTTTTTAAAATCGCAGCCCGTTTAAAGGCCGGGTTGGGTTGTAGAGGGTTAATTTTGCCATTCCAAACACTGTGCATTCGTATTTTACACATTTTTTTGTTGTGTAATATTTTGGTAATTAGGAAATAATAAATAGTTAGATCGCCATGACTTGTAATGGTTATTAGCAAATTAAATACTTAAACAAATCAATCCTTATTGATTGTCAGTTTTGTATTGTGTAAACCATTGTTACGCTGAAAAAACAATCACACAAAACTACAAAAAAAACATGAAATAAAACGATACATTTTACAAAAATGTTACAAAGTAGGTACATGAAAAAAATACTTGTCCTGTTTTCACTAAAAGTTGAATTTCCAACAGATGCATTTTTAAAATTTTCGTGATATTTTGATATGTTTTAAGGGACTAAAATACGCATCTTTTGCGCTGATTTTTTGCGTGTTTAGGACGGTGCAAAATCATGTAGTACCGGTGTTATTAATCCTTGAAAAAAATGTGATTTTTGTAAAAAAAAATCAAAACAATTGTCAAACATCATTTGCAAAATCACATCACCACGGAAAATCAAATTTGTATTAAAAATGACTTAACATAGTGTTCACACTGCCCTTTTTTCAAGCTTGAAGCATTTCGGGTTGAAATTATACGAAAAGTGTTCAAGTTTTTACAATTTAAAAATACTTCTTGAAAGAAAAGCACCTCTGCAAAAAAACTCCCTTTTTTTGAAAATTTCAAAGGGAAATTGGATATTAGCTGTTTGGTTTTTCGCAGCCAGAACTATTTATTTTTCAACTGAAGTTCAAGTTTTGGAAGATGCGTTTGAACATCTTTTACCACCTTGAGCAAAAATTTCGATTTTTCCAAAAGTATTTATTAGCCGTTTCTTCAATTATGAAGTCTTCGCTATAGAAATAGTGTTGACAATGAAGGGGTCGTACCGCCCCTCCGTCACGAGATATCGTAAAATGGATTCGTGATCAGGAATTAAAATTACATTTTAGGGAAAATTTTCTAGTAAATCGAAGAGGTGTTGGCAGAATTATAATTCTTAAGAACGTCGAAAAACTATCAAATGTGTTAAATCAATGATTTCGCAATCCACTTTTTGATGATCTGTAAAGTTGTTAGTTTTGATGACAAGCGACTCACAGCTGAAAAAAAATAAATATTTTTATCTTGAATAGTTATTCCACACTCTTCCCGTACCGCCTGTATTCAAGGAACAGGTCGCCCGCGCTATGACGGATACCGCACTAGGTACTTGCCGCTGTGTGTCCACCGCAGCACGTGGCGCTGGGAGGGATCACAAAATGGATTCGATTAGCTGCTGCATGGTAGTGGCGTTCATCTCCATCAATCGGTTGTGCATGGCCCCGGAGGCTGCCATTCCGGATAGTGCAAAGATAGAGTGTGGAGCAGAACCTACTGAACATGCACGGCAATGAATTTGTATATTATGCTTGGCATCGTGATGCTGATGCTGATGATGATGGTGTTGTTGTTGTTGTTTTTGGCTGCCGGCCGGTAATCCCCCGTTACGCATATCTCAAACGAGCAACGCAACGGCGGCGGCTTGATAAAATTGATGTCCGCCCTACGACGAGGAGAGGGGCGCTTTGGGGCGGTAGGTCAGGTCCACAAATAGCCGGAACGGGATGGCGCGGCAACGCGTGCTGGACAAAAGGCAATTTGGTGTGGTCAGAGAAGACTGTTGATGGCTGCACGCACACGTACGACCTCACACATGCACACATACACCCAATAACAGCAGGAGGCAAATGATAATTGATTAGCATAGAAAAGGGATTTATTTATTTATGAGCGTGCTCTGTTATTCATTGGTTAAATTGTTGTTGCTTATTCAATAAATGGCGCGTGTTGTGCGTAAGTGTGACCAGGGCTAATAGAAGGACACCAACGGTGAGAGCCAGCCAGGCAGGACAGAACTTCCGGCCTGGTAAAGGATCTCTTGTTTGGTGTACCAGGGCAACCGAGCTACCGGGCAGATAGTGTACCAAAGAGCTGTGATTATGCTGACTTTCCATGCAGAAATGTGTTGTTGGTACGTGATTGTTGGTCTGGCACGTAGCCTAAAGGTAAATTGTTTGCATAGTGATCTTAATTGCTGGAGCATTGTTTTTGATCATGAAGAGTCTTTAAGCTGCATAAGAAATAAAGATTATAGGAGTGAACTAAATTTAACATTGGAATGCTTCTTGTCGGCAAGACCTCTTACCTGGTAGCTCGTAAATTTATTATACACACACGCTGAAAAAATACAGTTTTTATATGTTTCAGAAGAAAAAAGGGCAACTTTTTAGGGCAAAGAGAAGCATTTTTGATAAATTTACCGTTTTTTCAAACAAATTGAAAATAAAGCATGACATATCATTCCGGGTCTGAACCACGCAGTAGGGAGTACCACAATGGTCAATTCAATTTTCTTAGACAACTTGAGAAGTTTGGCCATTGCCCATTCCGTCACTTCACTAATTAAACTGACATTTCATCTATAACTTTTCATAAATCCTTTTTAATATCACCATCAGAGCTTGTAGACCCACCTTCTTGTATACCTATCGATACAGAATCGAAAACTCAACAAATGTCTGTCCGTCTGTATGTATGTGTGTTTATGTGTTACTGATAATGTCACTATCACTGACTGAACCAATTTTAGTCAAACTAGTCGCATTCGACTTGGTTTAGGGTTCCATACGTCGCTATTGAAGTGTTTGAACAACAGCCAGAGAGTCGACTGTAGTACAAAAGTTATGTATAAATCCGGATGCTAGATAAGTAGCCGAAAATCGTGGCAAATTAATCCTCTTCAATACAACTTCAATAAAAAGTTCGCAAAAAAAACAATTTTTCAACCAAATTTTGATCATTTAAGAAAATTTCAAGATTGGTTTATGTGACTTTGCCAATGTTTTTAAAAATGACATTTTTCTGGTTTCAACATTGACTGTGTTTCTTACTTATAATGTGAAAATAAGTATGCTGTAATTTTTGCAGTGTACCAGACTATGTCTTTAAGCAACTAAGCTTAATTTAAATAATTATGAATCGGTCTATAGAGGAAAATATGAAAAAACAAGCAAAAAACTAAAAACGTAATGATATGAGGTGGTAGAGCACTCCAAAATGTTTATTTCGCAATTCTATGATAATATATTGACGTTCAGTTAAATTGAAAGTTTGCAAAATTAAGTTAATTAAGTTTGATTTATACATAACTGGATTTATGGTGATTTGTAAACAAATAACTTTATTTATGTCAATTTTTCGAAAGGTGTACAAACTTTTTTTGTACCTTTTTGGATTTTTGTAATAGTATTTGTTATAGAACTTTTTATAGAAATCATCTTTTCATGAAGTTTTTGTAGCAAAATGTTCGGCATGAGTTTCGAAACAAAACGTACTAGGTTTCTGTAAAATTTTAAATTGTTTACAAGTTTCATCACAAAATATGCATAGTGCCCAAGGGGTGTAAATATTTTTTTTTAAATACTGTATTATTAGAAACAAGCATAAACTTGACAAGATAAATGCAAACTAAATTTCAAAAAAAGAATCAAACAAAATGTAAAACAACAGAAGTAAAAAATTTCGTAGAACAAAATTACCTCCTAAACAAGGGGGAAAAATTCGAAAAAAATGGGCGGTTAAGGGTTAAGTCGTTAATCATTGCATAGGGGTCATTCCACCCGAAGCGGAACAGCACTTGAAAATTACCATCTCCGATTCTGCTCAAATTTGGCAGAGCTGTTGAGACTATCAAAACATGCAAAAATCCCGAATTTCATCCAAATCGGACCATCCCCTCCATTTTTGTACCCTCCCAAAAAATCGACTTTTTGGCGATTTTTGAGCAAAACCCCTATCTTCAAACGACGATAACTCAGGAACCGCAAATCTTAGAGGGTCGGTCTTAGACTCAATTTTGAAGGAAATTGGACGTAAAATCCATTTCCGTGGTCAAAATTTAGAATAAAATATGTTTTCTACCTGTATTGCGCAATTGAAAACTTTAAATGGCCGTATCTCAAAACAGCCCTATTTATTTTTTAAATTTGACCTCACCATCGTATTCCCCGGCCAATTTTACATAAGAATCACTTATCGACAGAAAGGAATATGTTTCGTTCCAGAGATATCGAATTTTAAAGTTTTGAGTATTTGAGATTACCTAAATTAGCTACACTCGCCGCATATGCTAGAAGCACTTGGGCGCGTTGATCAATAATTACTACCTGGTGTTCTGTATGATGAATTATTTTTATTTTTTTATACGATTTTGAGATAATTAATCCCTTGAACATTCTTTTTTTTGTTTAAGAATTATTTATTGGGTAATTTTAAATGCATTGTTTTTGCTGATCTCAGTGTCTTTGAACCATATTAAGTAAATTTTGAACTTTTAATATTTATTTGCAAATGCTACAGCGTTTTTACAATATAATTTTATCATTTTCATATCATTAGGAAAAATATGAAAATAATATAATTTCATATTTTTCCTAATTCCTAATTTCTTCTTTTATTTAAAGCAAGAATAAATGTAGAGCTGGCTGTAGTAGATGAAATAATTCTCATGGGTTGCCATGTGCGGTAGCGAAATAGTGCCATTCAGCAAAAACTTCAAAATCTGTCATACGGTTTGAAAGATTGATCATATAAAACCGATTTTTATATTGTGAGCCAGTTTCATCTGAATAATTGATATTTTTTCAATTCTGATACATTTAATTTCAAAAACAAAAACATATTTTTCTGATACATGTGGACACAGCTGCATCGTCTTCCAAGATTTCGAAATGATTGACAAACAAAAAAATCAAAACAAGAAACTAAAAATTTGATCTTAATCAGATCATAAATCAAATTAATCTTTGTGATTTTCTCACATTTTTCAGTTTTATACTTTGGCGTCATCCATAAAGTATGTCACGCTCTAGGGGGAGGGAGGGTCTGAGCAAGTGTGACATTGAGTGTTTTAAGTATAGGAAAAGTGTGACAAAGGGGGGGAGGGGGGTAATTTTTGGCTGATTTTAGCGTGACGTACTTTATGGATGAAGCCTTTCTTTTTTTCCAGAAATCCTCCTCCTTAATCATGCTTCACAAGAGTTTAATTTATGTTAGGGGAACTATACCCTTTCTCAGCCTATTTCTATTATGGGCCTATCAGCACTTTGATCATGAATTACAGCTTTCATGAAGTGTTTTTGACTGTTCCAAGTAATAGATAGCTCCAATAAAAGTGAGCAAGCAACTCTCCATTGTTGATACATCTGAAAATGTTGATTTAATAGCGGAAAACGGCAAAAGTGATGAGAATTGGTCGAACGGCTTAGTGTGATTAAAATGGGTATATTTCCCCTAATTCATAATTTTTAACACGATAATGTATCGTACACTTTTTCTTAAGAAGTGTTACTTACAAGATCAATTGCAATTTCCTGCTAGCTCTGTGTGAATTCCATTCTGCCCTGTATTGCGTGTCATTCTTGCTCTGTCCTGTGGGCTAGCACATAAATGCACCGTATACTTTTTTTTAATTTAAGATTATACAGCAGTTTCCTACTAATTAACTAATGATTATTTGGGATGAAATCTTATTTCAATAAATAAACAGGTAGCAGTTATTGATCAACGCGCCCGAGTGCTTCTAGCATATGCGGCGAGTGTAGCTAATTTAGGTAATCACAAATACTCAAAACTTTAAAATTCGATATCTCTGGAACGAAACATATTCCTTTCTGTCGATAAGTGATTCTTATGTAAAATTGGCCGGGGAATACGATGGTGAGGTCAAATTTAAAAAATAAATAGGGCTGTTTTGAGATACGACCATTTAAAGTTTTCAATTGCGCAATACAGGTAGAAAACATATTTTAATCTAAATTTTGATCACGGAAATGGATTATACGTCCAATTTCCTTCAAAATTGAGTCTAAGACCGACCCTCTATGATTTGCGGTTCCTGAGTTATCGTCGTTTGAAGATAGGGGTTTTGCTCAAAAATCGCCAAAAAGTCGATTTTTTGGGAGGGTACAAAAATGGAGGGGGTGGTCCGATTTGGATGAAATTTGGGATTTTTGCATGTTTTGATAGTCTCAACAGCTCTGCCAAATTTGAGCAGAATCGGAGATGGTAATTTTCAAATTTGCATTTTTTCTTGCACACTTCAGGTGGAATGACCCAATAGGTAAGTGTATGTCTCCAGTTAAATGATATTTATTTTCTTTTCTGAAACCAGATCAAACTAATCTGTATGGAAAGTGGTAGTACATCTGGGGCGAATCGGGACAGTAGTTTTTAGAGCACTTGATAGCAAGAAATTTGGCAATCGATGCATTATTTTTGTTTATCTGTGTCTGTTCTATCCGAAACCAATAAAAAATATTCATTTTTTGTTTGTTTCATTTAGTTCCGTTTCAAAAACCATGTTTGAATCTAAATGTTAATAATACCAGACCTTTTGTCTGGCTTATTTTTGATAAGAAGTGAGGAAGGCATTAACTACGAAGATGGATTAAGTTAGATTTTTGTTTTAAGGTAGCTGAGAAAACATTCTTGAACTATTTCAGACTATGAAAATCGAACAAAGTTTCTTTTGTAAACTTGACAGCGATATTCACTATTGCGCGTATTCCCGAAAAAGACACGCGGCATATCAGCCTCGAAACGACGCGCCACACTTTCGGCAAATGCTCGCTGTCAAATCCCATACTGCGCGTTTTGTTTTTGTTGATCTTCTTTTTCGAATTGCATGGCATTGTTGCCGGGTATGTTTTTTATTGCACCAAAAGTGCAGAAAATCGCTGACAATAGTGTCTGCGGAACATTCTGAAATGCCGCGCGGCGTGTACCTTCGAGAGAAACGGACAATAATTACCATCAGCGTAACTGGTAAAATAGTTATTCTATTAAGATACTCAGATGTTTGTGGTTAAAAAATAAAGATAAAAAAAATATCTCCAAACATAAGCATGAAAGAAAACATTAAAAAAAATGTGAAAGAATATCAAACATCGGTTGTTCAGCTGAATCTTTCCAACTATTCCACTGTCTGACTGAGTTTCCCTTTCAAACTGCTTGTTTATTCAGCAAAACCCTTGCCGCCCCAAAATGCCGCACAAGATTATCCATTTAGCATTTGTTTTAGTCTGCCAAAAGCCCAATTTGCACCGTCACTTAGGCTGCGTTTACGTAACACAAATATTTGCATTTTATACGGTGTGCGTTGTTGTGCGGAATCAACAGTCTGTGCGGCGGGAAGGACGAAAAAAGAAGCGATAAAGAACCTCTTGTTAGTATCATGCACACATACACCAACACAAACACCCACGCAGGTGATTTGTGCCCAAGTGTGCGACAGGTGGGGAGCGCATAATTTAGCTGCTCTTTTTGGTGCTAAAACACAAAAACACATACCAAACTCCAAACACCAAACACCAGATGCCAGAAAGGTGTAAAGATATTCACGCACTTTTCCGTTTGTCGTTTTGTTTTTCGTGTCTGTATATCTCCTGAGCTGGGTAAGTGTCTTGTTTTTGTGCCGGTAGTGCCTGGTTTCAGAAAGGACCTCATTGCTGATGGAAGAACATCCTAGAAGGTCGCTAAAGAAATTGATTTCATGTTGTCAATGGTTAATTTAAATAGAGAATATTCAAAAATAATTTCAAAATAAAAAATTATAATAAATAAAATAAAGTCAACAACAAATTGATTTCGCCCCTTTAGGAAGTTTTTTCACTTTTTTTTTCTAGAATCTGAGCCTCCTGAGTACGACTTGAACTCAAAGCAGTGATCAGCCAGGACAATGCCTGGTGGGGTAGGACGGCCGGTGTGAAAACCCATAAAGCAGTCCTCCAGCAGGTCGGGTGGGGTGTGTACATAAATTTCCCATCCCTCCCTCTGTTGTGGCCCAACAGGCCAACATGGTTTTATACGACCTGTTCCGCAGAAAAAAAAACCGAGAGATTCTTCAACTGGTAAACGAGCCGCTCCAAAAGCTGCCAACATCCACAAAAACAGAAATAAAAATTAGCATTCGGTTTAATTCACTCGGCGATAATGAAAAGTTTTACGCGTTTTTTCCCCGCTTTCCCTCAATTTGCTCTCGGTGGTGACGGTTTTTGATACCGCCCATTTGACCCGCGCTGTCCGGAAGGGACCGGCAATGATTTCATCCCTCTTCCAGGCTGTTTTATTTGACGCAGGAAATGAAAATAATAAAGTGAGAATAACGAGAAGATTTAGCAAACAATTGTCAACAAAAAAATGGCTGGGAAAATGTGTTTTAAAATCAATTTCGTTGCGTAATGTGTAAACGAACCATCTACGATACATTGAAAATAAAACTAACTCTCGTTTGAAACAACCTACGCCAGCTTTCAAACCAGTATGCGTAATTGTGTAAAAGTTTTGCGGTGCGGTGAATTTGTTTGCTCAACTTTGGACAGTAATTTGACCACAATTTGTGGCAAGCCTATACCGCCCACACTGCCTGTCGGCAAGCATTCAGATTTTTTTGCCACCCTCAGAAATCGCTGAAATATATCTCTATTTTTCGATTGACCTTTGGTTTCAGACTTGTTCTTGTTACCATTGCACAGTGTTCGGAATAGCAAAATTAAGTGGAATAAATTGATAACTCCTTTGTTTGACGTCCTAGCCAAATGGTGTCTTCGGAAGAGTTGTTGTACTTGATAAGGGCTATCTTTTGAAGTTATTGACATACAGGGTGACGACCTTCCAGGGTGTCAACCAAAAACTAACTTTGTTAGATGACGTTGTAGGGCTTTGGTGTCTTCGGCAAAGTTGTAGAGGAAAAAATTTCATGATAGTTTGTCGAAGGCGTCAAATTTGTAGCTCTTAATCTACTCGAGATATACGCCATTTTTGCAAAAATGGTCCAAAAAAGCACTTTTTTGGTGATAACTCAAAATGTTAGCATTTTAGCGGCCTACTATGTTCTGAAGAGTTGTTTATGACATAAAATTACACATCTTTGCCCAAGACAGCAAAATGTTTTGAGCCTTTATTAAGGAGTTATAACCATTTTTAAGTGATTTTGAGCCTATTTTCAAGTTGCTATGTTTTCAAAATGACGCATTTTGGCGCAAACCCAAGCAATGCACCTGAAAATACACACTTTCAACTACATTTCCTGAAAATATCTCTGTGTCTATCCGTGTCTATTTTTAGATATCTCGATTTGAATTTGACGGTTTTTAATCAATTTATTTATATTTTTTAGCGGAATCTTATTGAAAACGTGGTAATAATCGGTATATTGACCGATTTTATGGAAAAAAATTTATTGCTTAAAATTATGATACATATTCTAAAATTATGAATAAAAACAAGTTATAACAACTGGTGTTCACTCCCAGTCCATACTCGAAGTGAACACACACTGAAAGAGATGTGCTTCCGGTGTCAGGGCGTACAAAACCGATGGGACTCTCCCTTAAAATACCCAGGGTCGGCGTGACGCTCGAAATTACTCAAATACCAAGAAAACACTGCATTTACCTAAGGGAAACTACTTTTATTTCGTGCACAGTCGACGATTTATTCCGGGAATCCCTTCCAAACTTCCACTAGCTCACACGTCCCGTCCCACTTCCTTATAAATACTCCTACCTCACACGTCCTCTTCCTCTCTTCGCACTTCCGGTGCACGCGTTCGGGGCCCCGTTCACGCCGCTCTGCCGTCGTCGCTGCTCCTTCCTGCTGTCGTCGACGCTCCTCCGGCGCTCTGCCAAGGGGGTGGCTTCTTCGTCAGTCGGATGGACCCTCCGACGCTTCGGCTGCAGCCTTCACGGACCCTCGCCAGCCGTTCGCGCCCTTCCTGTGCTAGGTGACATGCAACAGGCTTCGACGGTGTCCGGGGACTCCGTCGGAACAGTCCGGGGTTAGGGTTCGCGGGTATAACGGTAACGGCCTGGCGGTTGAGCACTGTCCAGCGAAACGCTGACGGCTCGTACAGATGGTTCACCGGGCCGGATGTCGTACGGCCGGGGTGAAACCAAGCGGTGTTCACGAAGTGAACAAAGGAACACAAAGGGGTCCTGGATGAGGGATTCAAAATGGCGGTTAGGGTATTGTCAGGCTTGGGGGGTTTGTTCGGGGATTTTCCTGGGGTTTTCCGGTCATACCTGGATGTCCAAATCTCCTACGGGAAACTCCTGCTCTCTTGTCACGGCCACGGATGTAGCTCTTCCGGGCACTTCACGATCCTCCAAGGATTGACTTTTCCAACTGGTCTTCGCGGGTAACGGTTGCACTTGCCGACAACCTTCCACTTCTCGATATCCGGACTTAATGACCGAGCAACGGTCAGACCAAAATCCCGAACCCCTGACCTCTTACGCGCCAACCCATCTCCTCCTCATCCTGTCATCCTCAAGGATTACGCACATTCACCACCCCCAATGGCCGCCCATGCGATGTTATGCAGCAGCGCTCCTGGTGGTGACTAGCGGTAACGACGCACGGTGTGGGACTTCCAGCTTCGGGTTTCTTGCTTGCTGGACGGCGTCCTGGTAACTTCCCGTCGACAAACACAACGTCTTCTTGGCACAATAATTTACATTTAAATAATTTAACACAAAATTCGCGACGAGTCACATCAATTATTGTACACAACACTCACACTGGTTACAAAGTTTAGCCCAAAAATAATGTAAATTAAAATTTTAAATAATTGTTCGTATTTAAAATTAAGTATTTCCTTTTATATTTGTTCATTTAGAAAGGTTGTCGTATTTGTTCATAGACAAAGTATTTTCCATGAAAATCGATCAATTTACCCTTCAATTCACCGATTTTCAACTTGTATTCAACATGATTTCGATTAACATTTATAAATAAATTGATTAAAAACCGTCAAATTCAAACCGAGATATCTAAAAATAGACACGGATAGACACGGAGATATTTTCAGGAAATATAGTTGAAAGTGTGTACTTTCAGGTGCATTGCTTGGTTTTGCGCCAAAATGCGCCATTTTGAAAACATAGCAACTTGAAAATAGTCTCAAAATCACTTAAAAATAGTTATAACTCCTCAATAAAGACTCAACATATTTTGCTGTCTTCGGCAAAGATGTGTAATTTTATGTCATAAACAACTCTTCAGAACATAGTAGGCCGCTAAAATGCTAACATTTTGAGTTATCACCAAAAAAGTGCTTTTTTGGACCATTTTTGCAAAAATGGCGTATATCTCGAGTAGATTAAGAGCTACAAATTTGACGCCTTGGACAAACTATCATGAATTTTTTTCTTCTACAACTTTGCCGAAGACACCAAAGCCCTACAACGTCATCTAACAAAGTTAGTTTTTGGTTGACACCCTGGAAGGTCGTCACCCTGTATGTCAATAACTTCAAAAGATAGCCCTTATCAAGTACAACAACTCTTTCGAAGACACAATTTGGCTAGGACGTCAAATAAAGGAGTTATCAATTTATTCCATTTAATTTTGCCATTCCGAACACTGTGCATTGTATTGAAAGGTGTAGATGTTCGTTATCTACCATTTCCCGTAAAATAACTAAATGGTAGTTTGTATAACAAGCATAATGATTGGAGTGTATTATTTCATTTTCATTTCATTTTATTAGGTTGCTTTAACAATTACATTGGTGCAGTTGTTATCCTGAGCTGAGATATGGACTACCTTTCAACAGCTGATTTGTTCAAAATGGGGAGAGAGTTTACTGGTACTAAGGAGTACGAATTGGACAAAAAAGGAAAAAAAATGCAAAAATAACCTTCGAAATAGCTAGGAGTGTAATATGTTTTTCATAAATAGTGTTGATCACAATTTTCATCTTTACCCAAGACACCAAATAGTTCAGATATCTAAAAAAAACCTAAATTTCAAATTTCAAGCCTGAATTTAAAAAATTCTAGGTGTAAAGTATCACAGTTTTGAAAAACGATGTTAACTATATAGCTGTCGGCCAGTATTGCTAGTACCAATCACTAGTGTCTTCCTTTTATCTACAAGGACTTTGCCGTTCTGGGCTTCTGAGTGTTTGAGTACGGTACGGAGCGACGGCGGTGGATACCATATTTACACTTAGAATTCTAGAGCGCGGTATCCGAACCAGCAACCTCTGGATTGTGGGTTCAGTGCGGGGTCCACAGTTATGCTAGTATAAAAAAAGGCAAAATTTCAAATAATTTATGAAAATATTTTTTTCCTTAAAAATCAATAAACAAAATTGTAGAAAGCTCAAACTCCTTTCAGCCCATGGAAAACAATGAGACACTTTGATTTTCCTTCATTAAACTTTTCAAAATCTATGTAAATCATTCAAAACATGAATAGAAAGTGATTTTTGGCATATTTATTGAGTTTTAACTCTATTTAACGAAAAATATAAATTTAATTGTTATAAATATATGGATTTTATAAAATTTAAACACTTTTTAGTATAACTTTTATTATTTAAAGTTTCATTTTGGCAAAATTGCTCTAAAACGTTCAAGGCATGCCACCTGCAATGGAACAATACAAAAACATGATGTTTTACTAGAAAAGTAATGATTTTCGTAGAGTGTCTCATTGTTCCTGCTAAAAGCGTCTACAATGCCACAGTGGTCCGAAACCGAAATCTAGCGTGACAAAATGGATAGCGGCCACACGTTAAGATTTAGAGCTTTGGTGTCTTCGGGTCAAATGATCGAAGTCAATAGGGGTATCTTTTGGTATGGTGGACATTAGGGTGGTTCAGAATTTTTATTTAGCTAAAATATTTTAGGAATCAACAAAATAATTAAATTTATTCCTGAAATATTTCAGCTAAAACTTGTTTCTTTTTTTACAACCACTAGATCATTTTTTACATTTTTGGGCCCTTCCAGACTATTGTTGAGCTTGTCAAAACGAACATTTTTATTCTTGAAAAACGAATTTTGGTCAATTCTATCAAAAGTTATGGGCAAAAAATGATTTAAAAATGCTCATTTTCAAATTGAGATTAAATGAGTTAAACAAAAAAGACCTCCGAGATATTTTCAGCAAATGTACTCTAGAATGTGTACTTTCAGATGCTTCTAAGAACGAGGTCAAACTCTACCATCTTTTTAAGTTATTCACATTTCAAAATGGCGTCTTTTTCGTCGTATTTTGGCTATAACTTTCGTTTAGAAGGTCCGATTTTTGCTCTTTTGAAAGATAAATGTGTGTTTTGATAAGCTCTACAAATGTCTAGAAGACACCTTCTACACCCAAAGGAAAAATATGACTCAAAATCTGCAACAGTGGATTTGGTGCAGAAAATGTCACATTTTATAACATTTTTTGCAGCAAGCCCATCATTTTTGCCCGCGTGTAAACATTTCAGTGATCTGCAGTTCTCACCAACACATATAATGCTGGCCTGTCCCCGAGCAACACTTCAAAGACAAGAATATGTTGGTGCTCTTTCACTCACATTTCATCAAGTGTCCATGGCGCGGTGGTAGCGTGTCGGATCAATAATCAAGAAGTTGGTTGTTCAATCCTCGCTCTGTTATGGGGTTTTTTTATGAAATACAACCAAAAAGCCGTCGGTAATGTCGATAATTGTCGGTAACGGGCAAAAATGTAATACCCCTATATCGCAAAAAATGCATGAGGACAGTTTTCATGCAGATTCTGATATACTTTCATGCCACCATGCATCACAATCATGCGACTGCCGTTTGGGTGTAGCTACGGCATTAGCTTGAGTTGATAAATTAAAAAAACTCGTTTTTTCATTAACACCTTAACTTAAATCACTAAAATGGCTCTAAAAAACTTCCCGTTTCAAGATAGAGCTTTGTGCTCTTCAGCAAAGTTGCTCAGAATGGTGTTCCCTATAACTTTTTTCAAGACACCAAAGCGCTATCTCGTCATCCCGCTAAAATAAAAATTCTGAACCACCCTAATATCCACCATATAAAAAGATGCCCCTTTTGACCTGGATCATTTTTCCCCAATACACCAAAGCTCTAAATCTTAACGTGTGGCCGCTATTAATTTTGACCACTGTGCAATGAGACAGTGGCATAATTTTGGATGTAGAGGTCGGATCGATCTCATATTTTGGTCAATGTAAGAATACTTTAAATGAAAGAAAATGCAACAAAAAGCTCATGAAAACATGCTGATGAAAAAAATACAAAAATCGTTCAAAGTTAAAAACCATAAGTGTCTCATTGATGACTACCCTAAATAAGCATTTTACGATATTTCTGGATTGTTTGCAAACGATTTTACATGTTTATTCAAAGAAAATTTCAATTTTAGTGAGTATTTATGTTGCCCCCTGATTTTTCAAGGAAATTGTGATTATGATATATTTTTAAAATATTAAATTAATAACCCTTTTGAAAAAGTTTTTGTACCTAGCAGAAATATTTACGAAAGATTTATTATTGAACACAAAAAAATAAAAATATAAAATTCAAAATAACAAGCCAAAGTCTCAATATTTGAATGCAAAAGTGTTTTGAAATGTATTTTACGATTTTACACTAGTTCAGTTGTTTGCAATCATTAGTTTTCATAAAAATGTAAGATTTGACGAAAACGGAAATTTTAGCAAAAATATCTTTCGAAAAAAAACATCGAAAATTTTCAAAAAATCAAAAGATTTTTAAATCAACCCAAACCTGTTAAAAATGATTTCAATCGGAGGGGAATGCATTTTAAATAGATTTCAGCTAATTGATCTTAAATTTCCATTGAAATTTTGAAGTTTCTTTAAAAAGTATTTTTTTCCTAATCCTTAAACTGAATTAAATTAAAAAATAAATAAAACGTAAAAAAACATCGTGAATTATTTATCCGTGTGCCATTTTTTTTAAACAGTTCTGATCATAACAAGATACTTTGTCCAAGACACTTTGTCGATCAGAAAAGGACCCATCCATAAACCACGTGGCCACGTAAAAATGTTGTATTGATAAAAAAACCATGGTAACAAAGGGGGAGAAATGGGGAGGTACAAGAGCCTAAATTCCTTCCCAAGTTATAGATTTTTGAATGTTCACATACCCACGTTGTATGACCACTGACCAGCCCGAAAATCTGTATATACCCTTATACGGAAAAATGAGCATGCCACAATTCTTCTTTTGACGTAAAGACGGTGTGGGCAAAATTTCACCCACACCAAAAATATACCTTGACAGGCTTAGTCAATGTAATCCCTTTATCAAAAGCTTTAAATTCATCCTAAAATTCATGCATCAAAACCTGACATTTCAAATTCAGCAGTAATTGAACTGTGATTCCTCGAAATTCAACCAACTGAATCAAAAGCCGACTCTTCATGGTATCAATACCACACAGCAATCGGTATCGATTTGCTGGAAAAGAGGACTTCAAAGCGTTACGGTTGTGTTGTTTCCAGCGGGCATTCCCTCGGGGGCCCACCGGGTTCGATTTTTGAATCCCTACTCCCACTCGGCCAACTATATATGCAAAACAACTCTTAACCGGAAATTGAGTCTACAGGAACACGTTCCACCCTCCTCCCCCCACACATACGGCAAACTATTTTCAACAAGTTGTAAGCTCTGTGTATTACATTGTACCAATTTGGGTCCGATTCCACGTGGTGGTTTCGGTAGTACAAAAGGTGTGTGTATGTGTACAAATAGACCGAGCGGTGGGATGCTGGCTCTTCCTGTGAGTTTCGAGCAAACCACAAACGATGAGATAATGTAATTTTCAAACAGTAAACCCAGCTAATAAAGGGCTCTGGCACAGGAATTTTATCAGACAATCCGACCAACCAGGCACCGAGCATGGGGCATTCCTGGTATCATCATCAACCAGATCTCATACCAGCTTTTTTGGACCAGGTTCGTACGCAAATATACCCTGAATGAGTTGGGAATGGGGGAGGCGAGGTGGCACTTGAAGTTTTTCACGATGAAATTGGGTCTGTCATTCGAAGCCCAACCAAAAACCTCTTTACAGAACTTTACATCCGATAGTGTGTCGGTTCGCTGAAAGTGGTCCAGGGCTTTGCCGGTATCTACCTGTAGCGCCCATACCAGTCAGTCAGTCGCAGCATGGTGGACGAGTACAAACAAGATAAGCAATTACAACGCGTTGTGCTTCCACCAGTGCGTTTTGGGAAAAAAGAGGTAAAAAAATAAACCTGATGGGGTTCTCCACCATCAAGTGGAAAGCATCATTCGATGGAACACGGGAAGTGGTTCCCAATGATGGACCCCCATTTTCCCCTTCCCTGTCCTTTTTGGACCCGTGAAATATGAGCCTTAAGGCAGGAGATTGTAAAAAAGTGATACAGGGTCTTATGGTAGAGTGGGAAAGGTATTGTTATATTAGACAAATAATAAATTCCTTCAGTGGTCATCCAATTTTTGAAAATAATTTGTTTATGCATCGGAATAATCACGCAATATTTTTTGGCCCATTGAAAAATCATCAATTTGATAATTTTCTAAACCCTACTGAAAAAAAGTTCAAGAGCAACTCTCTACGAAATCGGCCGATTTCGACCATTTTTATTTTTTCTATTTTTTGATTTGGCTCAAACTTTGTGGGGGCCTTCCCTATGACCAAATAAGCTGTTTTGCGTCATTGGTTCACCCATACAAGTCTCCATACAATTTTGGCTGCTGTCCATACAAAAATGGTATGTAAATATTCAAACAGCTGTAACTTTTGAGTAAATTTTCTGATCAATTTGGTGTCTTCGGCAAAGTTGTAGGTATTGTTGAGGACTTTTGAGAAAAAAATAGGTACACGGAAAAAAAATTTGCAGATTTTTTAATCAACTTTTTTTCACTAAAACTCAATTTCCCAAAATATGTATTTTTTGAATTTCGAGATTTTTTGATATGTTTTAGGGGACAAAAATCCGCAACTTTTGAGCCATAGAGAAACATGGTCAAAAAATCTGACGCCGAGTTATGATTTTTTGAAAAAATAGTGATTTTTGGAAAAAATCGAAGTTTCATGCAAAAACAAGTTTGACATTATTTTTTAATGCAAAATTGAATTTGCAATCGAAAATTACTTTACAGATTTTTTGATAAAAAGCTCCATTTTCAAGATATAGCCACCGAAAGTTTGATTTTAGCGAAATATTTGCAGTTTTTTTCATTTTTAAAAATAGTGACCATGAGTGACCATTTCTAAAAATATTTTTTTTGAAAAGTTCAGAAAATTTGCTATAAAATTGTCTAAGAGACATTGAAGATTGGACATCGGTTTGCTGAGATAGAGCCGCTTTAAGAAAAAGAAACACGAAAATTGAAGTTTTCTAAATCTCACCAAAACAACCCACCATTTTCTAATGACGATATCTCAGCAACTAATGGTCCGATTTTCAATGTTAAAATATGAAACATTCGTAAAATTTTCCGATCTTTTCGAAAAAAATATTTTGAATTTTTTTAAATCAAGACTAACATTTCAAAAGGGCGTCATATTCTATGTTTGGCCCTTTTGAAATGTTAGTCTTGATTTAAAAAAATCAAAATATTTTTTTCGAAAAGATCGGAAAATTTTACGAATGTTTCATAATTAAACATTGAAAATCGGACCATTAGTTGCTGAGATATCGACATTAGAAAATGATGAGTGGTATGGGTGAAACTTAAAAAACTTCATTTTTCCTGTTTCTTTTTCTTTAAGCCGCTGTATCTCAGCAACCAGAGGTCCAATCTTCAATTTCTCTTAGACAATTTTATAGCAAATTTTCTGAACTTTTCAAAAAAATACGTGAAATACGTGAAATTGTCCGAGGATTCCAAATATGACAAAATTGAGACCAAAAAGTGCCGTCTTCTTGGCCTGCAGGGAAAAAACTAACGTTGTAAAATGTTTGTTCTAGAAAAATCGAAAAACTATGAGAAAAACTGCGATTGGCCAAAAAGTTAACACCGTAGGCTTATAGTCCAAGTAATCACCTATCTTTTGACCTATGGGAGTATGGGTGTTGGAGGCTGTTGGAAAAAGATATTAAGGTTTTAAAAAAACCCATTTTTGACAGTAATTTGCAAAAGCTAAGAGAAAAATTCGAACCAATCCTGGATGTCTATAGCACATTTTGAAGTGCTTCAATAGACCTTTCGAATGCATCTAAGAGAGTTGGAATTGATGAAGTTTTACGGAAATGCGAGCAATTTTAAGATTTTTTGTGTTTTTTCGACCTCAAACTTCGAAGCCCGTTTTACCCCACTTCCCTTTGTCGTAGAGGGCTCATATTTGGCATGAGTTCATCTCATGTATAGATAAACAAACGCTGAAAGTTTCATCCAAATCGGAGCACCTCGATACGACCTGTTACACATTGGTGAAAAACTCGCTCTTAAAAATTGAAAAACTGCAAATATTTCGCTAAAATCAATTTTCCGGTGGCTATATCTTGAAAACGGAGCTTTTTATCAAAAAAATCTGTAAAGTACTTTTCGATTGCAAATTCAATTTTGCATTAAAAAATAATGTCAAACTTGTTTTTGCATAAAACATCGATTTTTTCCAAAAATCACTATTTTTTCAAAAAATCATAACTCGGCGTCAGATTTTTTGACCATGTTTCTCTATGGCTCAAAAATTGCGGATTTTTGTCCCCTAAAACATACCAAAAAATCTCGAAATTAAAAAAATACATATTTTGGGTATTAGTGAAAAAAAAGTTGATAAAAAAATCTGCAATTTTTTTTCCGTGTACCTATTTTTTTCTCAAAAGTCCTCAACAATACCTACAACTTTGCCGAAGACACCAAAATGATCAGAAAATTTACTCAAAAGTTACAGCTGTTTGAATATTTACATACCATTTTTGTATGGACAGCAGCCAAAATTGTATGGAGACTTGTATGGGTGAACCAATGACGCAAAACAGCTTATTTGGTCATAGGGAAGGCCCCCACAAAGTTTGAGCCAAATCAAAAAATACAAATAAAATCCATTTCCGGTTTTGGTAGAGAATTGCTCTAAAGCAACCACTCTTCTGTTACCCACTGTTCCGGAACTTCATTTGCAACGAATCGAATCAGAATGAACCCACATCGCTGCCGGGCTGGGCATGACTGACCTGGGATAGTGTTATGTGGAGCACATTTGGGCATCAGCTGTTGTACTATCGCACGCTCCAGTTTACAGTTTTTAGCTCCCGGCCAAAGCTGCCACTCCAATTGCAGTGGCAAAAAGAAGACGAGTCCCCCCACGCGCAAATCCTGATTACGATCCGTAACATTCCAATTTGCATGTGCATTCCCGTCCGAGCCAACTGCGCTAAAACTGTTGTTCGGAACCATGATGAACGCACATCGAAACATCCCATCCTAAATCCGTCCAATCCGCAGCGAGCAGGATCGCTGAAACCCATCAAATGATGGCAGCTGAGTAATCCCGAAATAATTTCCTGTACGGCGGTCAAAGCTTTGGGAGAGCTTTTGTTCAGGAATTCATCGGAAGCCACCTCGGCAAGCCTGGCTGAGCTCTTTCACTTTTATGAGTTGGGAATTGTCCGAACACAAAAGCTACATGCCCAGTACCGAGAGCAATGTTCTCTAGAACCTCACGCATCATGTGTGTGGCCGGAAAATTAAATTCCAAATGTGGCATGAAGCATTCCGGAAAGTGCCATTAAAGTACGCACCATTAGTTTGGTACCCCGCCTAGCCGGTCGGCTGGACATATCACATTCAGAGGACCCCATTAGTTATGCTGACGTCACACACTCCGTCCGCTCCGGCCCCGGGAATCTGGGGATAATCAATTTTATTCGAAAAAGGGTTAAAAAATGCATCCAATCGTACAGCTCAAACAGATACAAATCTGCCTTCTGGAGCACATTTGAGAGTGATGGACAGTTTGAAAATCCGATTCCGATTTCAAATGGTATCCAATTTGAATGAGATGGGTTCCGTCCGGCCAACGACCAACCGGTTCCACAACTTTTCCCACCCTGTTTCCATTAAATGGACCGGACACTGGATTGTTTAGAGTGGCTCTTTGTTTGAGAAAAGGAAAGTTCAAGTTTTGTATGTAAATAATATAGCATTGCTCAAGATTGACTTACTTTGAAACTTTTTGAATAAAAGCATTAGGCTTGGTTTACTGACTAATTCCACCATAAATTTTCAATAGCTTACAAGACTTTCGTTTCGATTTGAACAGACTCAGACCAAGAAAATGTGTACATCCATTTCCAAATTTAAAAACATGCAATGCTTTAAACACTGCTGTCCCTATTCAGACTGAAGTCCCTATTCGCCCCAGATGACGGTAATATTTGAACAAACCCTAATCAATGTTGTTTTTGGAAAAGAAAGTTAAGAGAGCTCAGATTCGCGGTCAGGGACATAAACTACCCCTGAGGGCAAAATTTCACGCAAATCGAAGAGAGGTTGAGTGAACTGTTGTGTGAGTTGGCGGAGAATTACCCTCTAACTAATTGCAGATTTAAAATGTCTGTATATTTCTTATGGAAAAAATAACATGTTTCTGTATTTCTACTAGTTGCAAAAACAGATTAGGCTTCAAAACTATTTTCAACTTGTTTATGATGGAAATTACACCCTTCAGAATACTAAAATCGAATTCATCGTGTGATTTTACATATAAAAGTTCTTTTGAAACCTAAATGCTATCTCATCACGGTTTCGAGCTGCAAAATTGTTTAAAAGAACATCTATTTCCTTTGAAATTTAATATAGAAACCATTAGGGTGCCAAGAAAAAATTTTAAATTTTCTGAAAATCTTAAGAGAAACCCCCTGACTCGATTCTTTAGGCAATAATATGTAACTGTGTCTATTTTGAGGCAAATCGGTTAAGGTGGGAAAATTCGCAAAAATGTGTGGGGAAAATCGCTTCAGAATTACGCCGGCCGGTGACGCAGGTCTTGCCCAACATTCTCCTAGGAAATTTAATTCCCTACAACTTTGTCGAAGGGTGCAAGGCGATCCGAGTTGATCCTGATGAGAAATTAGCAATGTGATGAAAATAAATCGGCTTATATACCTGAGGTATATATGAATTATATAAGAAAATACATTTTACTGAAAAAAACACCAAAAGTCAGGGTCAGATCTGCTTGCACCATTCGACAAAGTTGTAGGAAATTGAATTTCCTACAAAAAATCTCATACTTGGACAACTTTGGGCGAGACCTGCGCCACCTGACAGAAAAATACTGAAACGATGTTTTGCTTCAACTTCAACTTTCAACTTCAACTTCAACTTCAACGATAAAAAGCAACCCTTAAACCTCAACCAATTTGGCTCAAAATTAGCACAGATACTTATTTTTGCCTAAGGAATCGAGTCAGAGAGTATCCCTAATGAACATTTCGTCGCCGTCGTGCTAACTTGTCGTACGTGCACTTTGAGCCAAATTGAGTTAAGAACGCCATTTTGTGCAGCTCACAATGCCTCACCTTTTGACCTTCACAGATCTCCAAAATTCGTTTTCAATCCTGAGATATTCAATAAAAACCAAAAAAGCTCCGAGCATTTTTATCACTTTTAATATGAAAGAAATTTCAATCTTGTCATACTTTCTTGACACAGCCTGAAAATGTATGTGATTGCGACAATTGGCCAAAGGTATTTCAGGTCAGAACGCGTTTGACACAGATAAAAGCTCGACTATTGTAAACATTTTCAATTATAACTCGGAACTCCAGCAACTAAACTCAACCAAACTTCGGGACAATGCACAGAATGGTCAACCAAACAAAACGTGTTTGTTTTTGTTTACATTGCGTGCTGTCGTTTTTGTTTATTCAAGGTCAAACATTAAAACGCGTTTTTCTCCGAACGTCAAAAAGCTACTTAAGCAATTCTCAACGAAATCGGTCTTTTTTATAGAATTTTAATTTTTGTATTTTTTAATCCGACTGAAACTTTTTTGGTGCCTTCGGTATGCCGAAAGAAGCCATTTTGCATCATTAGTTTATCCATATAATTTTCCATGCAAATTTGGCAGCTGTGCATACATAAACTATACATGAAAATTCAAAATTCTGTATCTTTTGAAGGAATTTTCTGATCGATTTGATATCTTCGGTAAAGTTGTAGGCATGGATATGGACTACACTGAAAAAAATGATACACGGTTAAAAAAAATACGACATGATAGCACGACAGCATCGATTTGTTCTACGAAAAATATCGTTTTTCTTGTTTTATGTTTTTCTTTTTTTAATTTTGATATGAATCCTGCTGAAGCTTTAATATTTATGATTTTTGTTCTAGTGTACATCATGATATCATTTTCTTTTGGCTAATTAATGTTTTAATTTGATTATTATTTTTCTATTTTATTAAAATATACAATATGTTCGCTGAAAACTCGACCAAAGTTGAACCCATTTTTTAACTTACACAAAGTTACTACTACTACCTAACTATTAAAACAATAATTTTCTAAAAAGTAAAAGATTTCCTTCCAATGCTTTTCCAAGATCATCATTTTTTTTAGTTGAAGAAGTGTTTAACAAATTTGTTTTTCTTAGAGAAAAAGTCATGTCAAAATGAATATATGTATCTCAAAAATTGAGCTTTGTAGTAAATCTTCATTTGAATTACGCGTATTGGAAAATGAATGATTTTGTTACATAATAAGAATTATTTAATTATTTACCGTAAACCGGGGTGACTTTGATAGGATTTCAATATGTTTTTGGAATATTTTCCTACAGGTAAGGTTTTTTTTCCAAGATTATTATTTTTAAACATGTACTGGGGTAAGCCACACAAAATCCATGCACTATTCTGGAAAAAAAGTTTTTTCAATAGAGTTTAGAAAAATAGTTACGTAAAAAATCTTTAGTTTAAATTCTGGGGTGACTTTGATAGTCATAGTTTTTCTTGTTAAAATCATATTCAAGATGTTCAAACTTTATTTGTACGTTAAATGTACCATCACTGAAGGAGCTGATATAGTTTTTAAGAAAAAAATCAATGTTTATAATTAGTTAACTTAGTTTATAAGTTTATAGTTATTTTTTCTGAAATTTGTTAAAACTAGTTTTGTTTATAAAATTATAGATTTATATTGCATTTCATACTAAATTCGAAGCACGAATTACAAGTTTCCACATTTTACATGAAATATGTTCAACTGAAATTGCCTATAAATTTGGAGTTTTTTTTTTTAATTATTTTTCACAAACACATATTATTTACTATTTACAAATTTATTTAACCTTCTTCTAGTGGAAAATTGTCCAAAAAATCCGAAAATGCATTCTGTTTCCCGATTCAAAATCATGTTCATTGAGATAACCATGACACTTTGAAAAGTTTAAAATAATGACATTCATCAACATTTTCGTATCTATAGTTAACCAACTTTTTAAACCTTTCAAAATTTTATGAAAAGTTCTTCTTGAGGTACTTTGAACACTTCTCTACCACGGTCAGTATGATTCTAAACCATTCCGTACGGTTTTTAATTGTACTCTTCATTTTTCGAAATAAACGCTAACCTATCAATGTCACCCCGGCTATCAAAGCCATCCCGTTTTTACGGTATTCAATAATTTTGCAATAATATATATATATTTTTGTAAACATGAGTTTTTCGGCAGACTCAGTTGCACTGTTATATTTAACTATTTATTCTTTCAAACGTTGTTGATTTGACACATACCTTTTCTGTACAAATCAACTCCCCATCAGTCGATCCACCCTGACAAACAACCCATCATACTTCCCAGCGGAGCCACTTTTATCCGGCTTGGGAAAAGGACACTTTTAAAATGGCTCCTGGAGACTCATCCTTATGAAACTCCCACCCTGCCATATGTTGGCCGAGCCGAGATTTGGAAAAGTGATTTTCTTTTCGTGCAACTCTTCTTCGTTCAGTCTATACTGGCGGAGGGAGCGCGCGTGTGAATGTGCTGCACAAGATCTGGGAGTGTGACCTTCATGCATAATGGATGGACTTGGACTCGGACTTGGACACACTCAAATTGGCTCCCAAGATGGTGGCAGGATGGTGATGATGATGATGGTGCTGCTGAGCATGTTCTAATCACCAGATTAGAGCTCATATGGTGATAGGGTTATTGGCTGTCCAATTCAAAGTGGATTCTCCATTTTCACTTTATAACTTACTTTTTTGGCCCTAATGCAAATGGGCTTAATGCGTCACACGTTCATTTCGCATGCATAATCTGGAGAGTTATGTCTCAAATGAAGATACAAACACACAATCGCGCAAAGCATGTTTAATCCGCATGGGACCAACATCTTCAATTGTGCATGTTTAACAAAAGAACAATTCTCTTTGATTTCGGCCATAATCAAGATTTACTTTATTTTCTTCGATTTTGAACAAACATAAGGTTTTTGAAAACAAATATTATTTTTACAAGATTTCTTAAAAAAAATGTTTTTTATATCTTTTATGTTGAAACTTTCTTACCAAAACATGTGATCCTACCCAATATTACAAACAAATTGTAAAAATTGAGCAAGACAAGTTTCCAGAGAATTGCTCAAAAGTTGAAAACAGCGCAACAGATTCTCAGAGACAAAGCTTTAGCAAAGTAAATGTTCTTGTTTTGTTTCCATTAAAACATTCATTCATCAGTGCCAGCGTTGGAGAGGGAGTAGAGTGCATGCTTATTGTGTGAGTGTCTATGTGTGAATTGTGTGAATCTGTATGATCCACCCCCCGTAACAATTAAGGACCGGCGCACGAGACGAATGTCTTAATCCGGCACTGATCTTCTGAACAAACAGCACCCTGACTGTCTGGCTCTGGCTGGCAGCACAGTTTTCCATTGTGTGATTGTGTCAGCAAAGTGTAGTTTTTGAGCTCATGTGCGAGAGCGCCAAAAGCTCAAAGCCAAAGTGAAAAGTGCTTTTTACGTCCTTTGTTCATCGTTTTTCCCTTTTTGAGGCGAAAAAAAGGAAAACAAACGGCATTGACGGCATTCCTCGGCATTCGACGTGGAGGATTTGGCGTCTCTCTGTATATAGAGAAGTTTTCGATTCTTTGTTGTGCGAGACTGTGTGTGTTTGCGCACTGGAGCGAGAAAATTTGAAATCTTGCATTTCACAACAATTGAAGGTGGAAGAAGGGGGTTGCTAATAAGCTTCAATTGTCAATAGTGGAGCAATTTCGTTAAGAGGAGAGATGTGGAATTGAATGCTTTTATGGTTTATTTATCAGCACCCAAAGGAAAAATATATATCAAAATCTGCATCAGTGGATTTGCTGCAGAAAATGTTACATTTTTTAACAGTTTTGCAGCAAGCTTATATAGAGTAAACATGTCAGCGATCGGTAATTCTCACCAATACATATATAATAGGGTGGTCCAAATCCGGGTTTTCTCGGGGCTACCCCCTGAAATCAAAGATTGACCCATAACTAGGCTAAATTCCAAATTTGAGCTCATTCTGACCACGGGAACCCCTCCCTCAAATTGCTTAATGTTTGTATGGGAAAAATCGTCACAATGTACGGAGAAAAGCAACTGTTTGCAGGATTATTTTGTAAAGTGTCAATGTTCTACAAAATTGTCGAACAGACAATCACAAAAGTTTTGATACATTAACATGAGGGGCAATTTTTTTATTTATTTATTTTTTTTTTTTTTTGAAGGAGCTGCTTTTTTGTTACTCTTTGTTCCGTCGTTCGTGCCTGTCGCGGGTGACCGTGAACAAAGGCTACAAACATTTTCAGTACCGCAAACCGGGGGGACTTTGACAGGATTGCAATTTGTTTTTGTACACGGAGAGACTGGCCGGGGCAAATCTAAGAAAATCTTGGTTAATTTAACTAAAAGTATGGGTTAATTTTTTACACAGCTTTTTTTCAACAATCGATTGTTGATTTTGTTAACCCGAAATTGCTGACCACCGGTCATTAAAATTAACTAAAAAAATACTTGGAATTGCCATTTTTGTTGGTTAAATGGCCGAAAAAAATTCTAGCAGTCGACTGCTAGAATATTTTTTTCAGAAAATTAACTAAAAATTTCTTGTTTTCAGCTGAAATATTGTGGAATATTCTGTTAAAAACTGGCTGGGAAATGTTTTTCAACTATTTTTCAACCATTTTTTTTCGTTGTATTAACCGAAATATTTTTGCATGCGGCAAATTATTAGTGGTTTGTAACAAAACATTTCTTAATTAGACATAATTTATGTAAGTGTTGAAATATATTTTCTTTAATTATCTAACAATATAGGCTGGGCCGAATTTCTAGCTATATTTTAACTATTGTCTTACTTGAATACAGAAAAATATTCGTACATGTAGTCAATAATTAGCTGTTGTTAGCAATATTTTTATTGAATTTGCAGTAAATTTTGTAATAATGCCTCTCAAATTAATGCTGAGTGTTTTTATTTTCGTATTTATTCTGCCTAAAAATTCAAAGTTTTGTACTAATTTGGTTTTTTTTTGCATGAAGTTGTTAAGTTACTGTTAAAAAGCATCAAAACAAAACTTTTTTTTAACTGTTGTTATAAAACATGTAAAGTTTGATTAATGTTTTTAAAAAATACGTTGCATTAAACTAAAAATAATGAAAAAGCATATTACAAATTTTGTTAAACATATTAAAAAAAGATGTTTAATTTAACATGAATTCCTGAAAAATAGAAATCGAGCAAAATTTTCACCAAGTTTTAAGCTTATATTTTTATTATGTTGTATAAAATTAAGTGTTGTATCCACTTACCATCACTGTGAAATCATCCGATAAGTCATCATCATCTACAATGGTCTCAGGTTTAGTTATTTTTCTTGTGGTTGGACACAGAATTTTGCTGCAAATAGACATGTGACATGTATTAGTAATTTAATACAAAATTCTTAATTTCGGCTATAAACTGAAAAAGGAACGTAAATAAATGAAATTATATTGAGGAAAGAAGAAATATCAATAATGCTACTTACCAAGGTTGCATTATTTAACAATTACTTTTGGCAACAAACTTTCATTGCATTTGATTCAATTTATACAACGTACACCGATTCCTGAAAAAAATATTTTGAGTTTTACTTACCAGTTTATTGAGCAGTCATATTGCAACAAAACTTTCAAGATAATAATTATCTACTTTTATATATTTTAGATATTTTTTTTTATATTTTACTTCATCTCTATTTTAAATGTTGTTTATGTTGCGTACACATGGCATTTCTATGTATTTTATAATTGATGATTCTGAAAAAAATAATGATTCATTAAGATTTTATCCGTCGTAAGCACGATGCTTTTTAATTATTCAGTTTTTTAATAAGAATCACATTAGATAGATTATTGTGCAAAAATAAACCCATACTTACTTGGATTAACCAACATTTTGTTAAATTTGCTCGGGCTGCTCTATCCGTGAAGAGTCGGCCCACATTTTCCTTCTTTTGCCCTCTCGTTCCATCAAACATTCTTCTAACGTGTTCAACTCACTCGCATTGGAGGTCCTCATGGCGAAGGTTGTCCTCTTGCTCTTCATAGTTTATCACCTGCAAAGAAATCATCAACAAACCTACTCACCAATTCCACCTCCCCAGTTGCAACACTTTGATGTGCCACTTCAACATTAGCTAAATAGCGTAATTGTCACCTTTCACATCCTCTCACTTCATAATTAACAACACAAACTCAACAAATCGACCACTCTCGTTCGAATCCTCACTTCAAATGACAGACGTAAACAAACCCAAGTTCATCTTTTAAATATTCAACCAAATGTTAATTATATTCAACCAACAAAATTTTGATTTTCCTAAAACCAAAGCTAACAGTCGAGCACGTTCATTCGAGTTCGGGAAATCTGTTAGCTTTTTGCCTCTAGCATTTTCAACAAACAGGTTATTAAATTAATACTAAATTTTAGTTATTTTAGCGGAATATTGGCAGTAACAAGTACGTTTTTGTTAAAATTTACGAAAGTAAAATCAACAATTTTAATTGTTAAAATTTCTGGGCACGGTCTCTCCGTGTAATATTTCCCAATAGGCAAGGTTTTTCCCAAGATTTTTATTGTTAAAACATGTACTGGGGTAGATCACACAAAGTCCATACACTATTTTGGAAAACAAGTTTTTTCAATAGTGCTCATAAAAATAGTTACGTTAAAAACTCTTAGTTTAAATTCCGGGGTGACTTTGATACTCCTAGGTTTTCTTGTTAAAATCATATTTAAGATGTTCAAACTTTATTTGTACGTTAAATATACCATCACTAAAGTAGCTGATATAGTTTTAAAGTAAAAAAAAACAATGTTAATATTTAGTTAACAAAGTTCAGAAGCTATTTAACAAAATACACATAAATTTTAGGTAAATATCGGAATTTTGCCTGAATGTTATTAAAACTAGTTTTGTTTATAAAATTATCGATTTATATTGCATTTTATACTGAATTCGAAGCATGAATCACAAGTTTTCACATTTTACATGAAATTTGTTCAACTGAAATTGCCTATAAATTTGGAGATTTTTTTAGTTGTGTCTCAAAAACACATATTTATTTATTATTTACAAACTTATTTAACCTTCTCCTAGCGGAAAATTGTCCGAAGAATCCGAAAATGCATTCCGTTTCCCGATTCAAAATCATGTTCATTGAGAAAATCATAATACTTTGAGAAGTTCAAAATAATAACTTTCATCAACATTTTCTTAACTATGAGCAGTTCTCTACGGAATCGGTCTTTTTTCTTTAATTTTAATTTTTGTATTTTTTAATCCGGCTGAAACTTTTTTGTTGCTTTCGGTATGCCCAAAGAAGCCATTTTGCATCATTGGTTTGTCCATATAATTTTCCATACAAATTTGGCAGCTGTCCATACAAAAATGATATGTGAAAATTCAAAAATCTGTATCTTTTGAAGGAATTTTTTGATCGATTTGGTGTATTCGACAAAGTTGTAGGTATGGATATGGACTACACTGAAAAAAATGATACACGGTAAAAAAAATGATGATTTTTAATTTAACTTTTTGTCGCTAAAACTTGATTTGCAAAAAAACACTATTTTTAATTTTTTTTTATTTTGACATATGTTTTAGAGGACATAAAATGCCATCTTTTCAGAAATTTCCAGAATGGGCAAAAAAAATTTTGACCGAGTTATGATTTTTTGAATCAATACAGATTTAAAAAAAAAAATCGAAATATCGGTCGCAAAAATTTTTCAACTTCATTTTTCGATGTAAAATCGAATTTGCAATCAAAAAGTACTTTAGTGAATTTTTGATAAAGTGCACCGTTGTCAAGTTATAGCCATTTTTAGGTAACTTTTTTGAAAATAGTCGCAGTTTTTCATTTTTTAAAAACAGTGCCCATGTTTGCCTACTTTTGAAAAAAATATTTTTGAAAAGCTGAGAAAATTCTCTATATTTTGCTTTTTCTGACTTTGTTGATACGACCCTTAGTTGCTGAGATATTGCCATGCAAAGGTTAAAAAACAGGAAAATTGATGTTTTCCAAGTCTCACCAAAACAACTCACAATTTTCTAATGTCGATATCTCAGCAACTATAGGTCCGATTTACAATGTCAAAATATGAAACATTCGTGAAATTTTCCGAACTAACATTTCTAATGGGCGTAATATTGAAGGTTTGGCCCGTTAGAGTTATTCGACTATCTCATTGTGAGTCTGCGATCAGCAGAAAAGCGAGTCAGACGTGCGTCCCTCACAAACCAAAAGAGTGCTAAAAAGTGCAAAAAATGCCTCACGGCAAGAAAAAGAGGCGGTCCTCTCCAGAAGGATCGGCAGATTTGAAGAAGCTAAAGAATGCCGAAGCGCTACCTGCAAAGCCAGGCAGTTTGAGCAAGGACGCTCAAAAATTGTCTGGAAACCAGTTTGCTACCCTCCCTGTGGACGTGAGCGAGAAGGAAGAATTTGAACGACGGGAAAAGTTGCCACCCATTTTTGTGAAAACATCGTCATCGGATTCGGTGCGAAAGTGGCTGACTGGGTTTATCAAATCTGGTGCTTTACGAGCTTCTATTCGCTTGTGTGCTGATGGACTCAAAATTCTGCTACCTACCAGAAAGGATTACAACGTTCGGGATTTCCTGAACAACACAAAGATCGAATACTACAGCCATGACGATCCAGGTAAACGCCCCATGAAACAGGTCCTCCGAGGCCTGTACGACATGGATGTGAGTGTGCTGAAAGAAGAGCTCAAAACTCTTAAGTTGAACGTGATCGAAGTTTTCAAGATGACGAGACACAACAAGGACATCAAGTATCGTGATCAACTGTACCTGGTTCATTTCGAGAAAGGATCGACAACGCCGTCTGAGCTGAAAGCAGTTCGGGCAATTTTCAACATCATTGTGACTTGGGAACGTTATCGTCCAGTGCACCGTGACGTGACACAGTGTTTGAACTGTTTGCAGTTTGGGCATGGGGAAGGAACTGTTTCATCAAGAGTCGTTGTGCAACCTGCGGAGGTGAGCACAAAACTCAAGCTTGCGAAACAATCAACGAGAACATTGAAGCCAAATGCTTCAATTGCGGCGGCGACCATTCGACCAAGAATCGAAGCTGCCCAAAACGAGCTGAGTTTGTAAAAATTCAACAGCAAGCGACGACGAGGCACCAACCAAATCGTCGCAAAACACCACCAACTTTCACGGACGTGGATTTTCCTGCTTTGGCGTCACCTGGAGCGGGATCTGCTCGTGTGGTTCCAAATCTGCAGCCATTGCCGTTGAATCAGCGGCAAAAAGTTGCAGAGAATACAACACCTCCTGGCTTCAGTCAGCAACCGAGGGAAAACCAACCAGCATCAACCAGCAGTGACCTGTTTTCACCACAAGAACTTCTGAACATTTTCATCGAGATGACAACAACACTGCGTGGGTGCAAAACTCGTGCGGAACAAGTAAGAATGCTTGGAGGATTTATCTTAAAATACAGTTCGTAGTTTACTCGTTTTAATGATTTTGAATATTTCAATGAATTTGCTTTTTTAGTTTTAAGTTAGGATTAGTTGTTAAAGTTATTTTTTTCTCTTTTTTACCCAAATGTATTCGATTCAATGCAAAATGTAAAACAATTTGAAGTAAATAAATGAATGTGAACAGTTAATAAGAAAACGAAAAATATAACAAAGATAAAGAGCATGTAGCCATACCACTTAGAATGTAAATGAAATGTAATTATTATAAGAAAGTTCAATAAAAACATATTTAATTTAAAAAAAAAACTGTCTCATTGTAGACGCACTTGGCAGAAACAATGAGATAGCTGGGAAACAATGTGACACTCTACGAAAATCAATACTTTTCTAGAAAAACATCATGTTTTCGTATTGTTCCATAGCAGGTGACTTGCCTTGAAAATTTTAAAGCAATTTTGCCAACTTGTAACTTTAATTAACAAAAGTGATTCTAAAAATAATTAAAATTTAGTAAAATCCATATATTTATACCAAACAACTTTATATTTTTGGTTAAATGAAGTTAAAACTCAATAAATAAGCCAAGAAGTTGCAAGAAGTTGCACGCAAATCGAAGAGGGGTCTTGCGACATGCTATAAGTGATTGTTGGAGAGGTTGATCTCCACTGGACCAAATACAAAAGATCATTAATGAAAGGGGGTCATTTGTTAAGGGTTTCGGTAGACTGAGCTGAGAGAACTTTCTCCCAGAACTTTCTCGCTAGCCGAAGATGAAAACATTGCGCTAGGTTCAGCGATCATACGAATTAGAGAACAACTCAAGTTGGAAAAAAGTCTCCAAAGTGGGATGATCTCGGGGCGGTGAATTATTGTATAGCCCTAGAAATAAACGTTCTTTAAGAATTTGTGTAATTTTCGGTAATCCGCGTGTTTTATTTTCTGTGGTGGCCACAAAACCGTCACTCGGACGCCCGGGGAGTCGTTCCCGCGGCAAATTGAACCTATTCAACTTGTATGTGCGTGCGCAGATGGATCTGCGCCCAATATGCCATCGGTCTATGTTGGGACCTACCAACGGAACCACGGACCACTAATCGAAGGCTTCCAGGTCCCCAACAGTGATTATAAGAAAATGCATTGATCATTTGTTTTCAATTGATGATGTTGAATGAGAAGATCATTGATTTTTTTTTTGTAACTAAGTAATTATACTTTAAAAGCTTATTTAAAACAAGATTTATAACAAAGTCATTCCCTCCAATGTGTTTCACTTCCATCTTAAGTAATAGAAGCGTTCTTCACATAGCTCGTCATTTCAAAGGCTTCTTCGTCAAATGATAACAGAGTTGTTTTCTTCTCACGAGAACACTCTCTCTATTGAAACAGCAGCAGTCCTTTCACTTCCCCCTTTTATCTCAAAGATGCACCAACCCAAAACAAAAAAAAACGCAACCTTAATCCAGCTGAATGACACGGTGGATTCGGTGAGTTCCGCTGCAGTCATCGCAGGTGGTGGAACTTGCGGGATGCTTGTTGGGCCGGTAAGTGCAAAGAACCTGGACTGGAACAACATCACTTGAAAGGAACATTCCCCCGGTGGCTATGGAGCTTTTTTACCTGCTGCTGCTAGATGCCATAAAAACCACTCGGGAAAGACTCCTTTGACGGTTGCTTCCGTAACGAAGGCGGAAAGATGCTCTTTCTGATGGACAGCAGTCGATGCAGCCGGATGTCTGGCAAAAGCTCATCAAGAAGAAGCTGCTGCTGCTGCAAGCTCCGGCCAATGTGCTAGCTTTGCTTATCGCTTCCTGAAGGTGCATCCGGTTATTTAATTTGAGTAAGAGTTCCCTTCCTTCCGGTGTGCTTTGCCTTCCTTTCGAAGCAGCTTCCACCCACTCCAGAGAATCTTCTCGCAGAGTGAATGGCATGAAAAATGAAAGCAACTTCAAACTCGACGGACATCCAGAGTTGAAAAGATAGTCGCTATCACTAGTTCTCTGACTGCGCTTTGAGTTTTTGCTTTGCTCACTAAGGAAAACTTTGAAGTCATTCATAAATATCAGAATCGAAAGATCAAATTTTATTTTTTTAAATTTATTTTTAAAATTAAATAACATAATAAGAGTATTTTGTATTTTTAAGCAATTTTCTGGGTTTTCTATGGTCTATAGTGAAATTTAGAATAGTTGTCCTAACTTTCTTTAAATCATCTTACAATTTTTCAAAGGTGTTATTTTCAAAACATGTTTGAATGTTTATGTTTTGTAGCAATTAATTAAATTCCAAACATTTCTTGAACATAATTAGTGTTTTTGGCTGCTTAATAAATTTGTTAGAACATCTAACAAATATGTATGTAAGAAAAGCAACAACCACCTACAGACGGCATAGGCAACGTTTTTCCTCTTTTTATTTTGCTGCAGTTGCACCAGCACTGATATCGAACGTCAGTTTGTTTTCATTCCCGTTTCCGGAAGATGTTGTCTGTCTGGATGGTTCCGATTGCTCTGGGGAAGCATTTCAGTAAAACATTTGCGGAAAATGAGGAAATTCAATTTCGTGTTACATTGCAGCAAGAGCTTCTCCGAATGCATCAAGAGGGCATAACTCCAAGAGGGAAATTCCAGTTAATGGAAAGTGGCCACTTTAGAATTTCTGGAAATATTAACCATAGTTAAGTAGCCAATCAATGGGCAACAATGTTGAACGAAAGCTCCGTTAGTTTTCCATTCCTATACAAAAGCTAATCCGATTTCCTTTTGAAAGGCGGTATCGAAGCTTACAACAAAGCAGTAGCATTGAGGCGGTCAACTAACCTGTGCACAGCTGGTACAGGTATCACCAACAGCGCACATGATGATAAAACGCTCAACCATATTGACCGAGATTAAGCTACGATCCAATAAAAACAATGCCATGCTTGGCTACCTGGTGTGCGGTTCCGGGCTGTGAAATGAGAAAATTCCTTCAGAAAGCACCTCAAAACCGGACTCTATCACCTTCTTCATCGCAGCCAGTCCTTTACCTAAAGAAGAAAGGTGGCTTCTTCAACCCAGTAGCCAGAACACAATGGCCGATGGATAGACAGCATAGCAATAGAGAGAGAGAGAGAGAGAGAGAGAGTACTCGTTGACATCCCTCCATCGGATGCTGCGAGATGCTCGCAACAGGATGCAGTTACCTTCATTCACTCACACCAACACACACATACACACACAAATATGCACTGTCTTCGAGAAACATCACATACACGTATGAGAACCTATTGTTTGGTGGATGCGTCATTGCAACATTAGAGTGTAACAAAAATGACTTTTTGGCGGGCATTCAAGGGTTTGTTCCGGTGGGCATACTAAGCCCAAATCCAAAATATGAGCTTGATTGGACGTAACAGGAGCTGGCGCTCTGCCCTTCAATTTTAAATGGGATTTAACCCGTAAAAAAAGTTTTTTTCAAAAATGTCACTTTTTGAGGCATTTTGGCCAAATGGCGTCTAGGGCGTCGCGAGGGGCGACGCATATCTTTTTTGCCGGGACCGATTTTTCGAAAAAATGCAAAACTTTGAAGGCCTGTACCGAGCTCCAGGGTGCTCCAAATGTCAATGTTATATATACCAAAAGATGCGCAAGGATCTGGCCTACACGCCAGTGATGTTTTTGGTAAACGCATTGTCTGCCAAAATGCCTCAAAAAGTGACATTTTTGAAAAAATCTTTTTTTACGGGTTAAATCCCATTTAAAATTGAAGGGCGGAGCGCCAGCTCCTGTTACGTCCAATCAAACTCATATTTTGGATTTGGGCTTAGTATGCTCACCGAAACAAACCCCTGAATGCCCGCCAAAAAGTCATTTTTGTTACATCCTATTGCAACATGCTCCGCAGAGATTGGTTTGCGGGTACAGTGGATCAAGGCAATAATATTTTTAACTTATATTTTCACTACAAAATATTCAAATAGAAGTTTTATTGTGATATTAACAAATGAAAGTTGTAGAAGAAAACGAAACATTTGACTAGTGATTTTGATGTTACCGTAAAAATAAATATCAAATCAAACTGTTCGCTCTACAGCTTGATCATTAGCCTGTCCCATTTTGAGGTCATGTCGAGGAATTTCAGGTGCTCACTTCTTAAATGATAGATTATGATGTTAGGAACAATGTTTTCTTAGACAAGAAAAAAAATAAAATACTTTCTCGCACCCCCTAGTCGATTTACTGAAAAAAGCAAAAAAGTCACTTTTTTAACAAATTTTCTAAAATCGCTTGTAATCAATACAAAAACTGTTTCGATCAGGTGTGTATTATCTTCAAATTAGAATGAGTCGAACGGCTTAGTGTGATTAAAATGGGTATATTTCCCCTATGTCGGAAAAATTGCAATTTTTCGAAACTTTTTTCAGGAATGCTCATTTAATTTAGAGTAGCCTATTTTCCCCAGTAAAACCAATACATGCAGCTTGTAGGAAATTTCATGGCGATATTTTTTCCTCTGAGAAAATGCAATTTCAACACTCCAGAGCCGAGATATTTGAGTTTTAGTGAGAAAAAAGTGCAAATTTTCAAAATTTCTCAGAATTCAAAAGCAAGGCCTACTAATTACACGATGTAGCTAGCATGTGTCGCAAAGGTCAGGGTATGCTTTCTTAAAGTAATTTTGGCCGCTGAATCCGAATCTGAAATCAAATTTCTTGTAAACAGTGATGTTTTGGAGCTACACCCTTTTGCAATGTTATTTGTGTGTCGCATGTATTGGTTTTGCTGGGAAAAATAGGCTACTCTAAATTAAATGAGCATTTCTGAAATTTTTTTCGAAAAAATGCGATTTTTTTGACATAAATCCGCCTGAAAGAATCCAAAAACTTAAGTTTTGGTCCAATATTGATATTGCATCTTAATCAATGGACAAAAACCTATCGTTTGAAGATAATACACACCTGATCGAAACAGTTTTTGTATTGATTCCAAGCGATTTTAGAAAATTTGTTCAAAAAAGTGACTTTTTTCAGTAAATCGACTAAGGGTGCGAGAAAGTATTTTATTATTTTTTCTTGTCTAAGAAAACATTGTTCCTAACATCATAATCTATCATTTAAGAAGTGAGCACCTGAAATTCCTCGACATGACCTCAAAATGGGACAGGCAAATGGTCATGGTGGTCTTTATTGCAAGATTCCTACCCAAATCCAAGGAGCTGGAAACTCTAATATTACTTCAGTAATATTCAGTATACTAACGATGTTTCAGTATACTTGTAAGTATACTTACTGAGTGACAAACATTTTAAGTGTATTAAAATATACTTTCAATATATTGGTCAGTGTACTGACGATAAGGATAGAAAAAAGTACCAATGTTTAAATATACTGGTTAACATAATAAGTATAGTTTGAAGAGTTTCCAACCCCTTGCCCAATTCTAGGTGTCCGAAGCTGCCATGCCAGATATACTGATAAATCTGTATTTTACAGATTTTTTTATCCCAAAAATCACAAAATCTGTATATAAAGATTTTTGAAATTGATCTGAATTTAAAAATTTCAACAATTTAGTAATTGACTTATGCTTTTAAAATGATTAAAAAGCGGATTCGGAATCCAAGTTCTGAAGAAAGTGTTTCAAATGCCAAATTTTGATCGAATTTATTAAATTCCAGCGGTTCACAGTAAATTTCAGGAAAGCTGAGATTTTTTTTCAAAGCGGTCAATGAAGAAATTATTGAACTATAGAAAATTCATCAAACGGAAGTAGAGCGCCAATTTGCCGGGGTTACAATTTTTCCGGGAAACAGGGAATTTTCAACCAATTTCCCAGGAATTCCTGGGAAATTTTAAATATATTGAAAGTGTTTAGAATGTGAGTTAACTGAATCCTGTCAAATCTGCAACAAATTTCTTCTTTTTTTAGCTTGCCTCTGTGACCAGTTTGAGAGAATGTGGATTGACACATAAATTTTAAATAAATGAAAATTGGGAAATTATGTTTTTTATGACAAATAACTAACCAGTATGACTTGTTCTATACTGGTTTCAGCTCTTAAACAAAATGGCAAAGCTTTTAAGTTTTTCCTTAAAAATCTAACTTCTCGTAATTGATTTACTTTTAACATCTCAATGTTTTCACATATTTGGAGCATGTTTTGAGTCTTTATTTTTTTTTTATTTTTTGAGAACCAAACAAATACAAACAATACAAAAAAGTGTTTCAATATTTTTTAGGGTTTTATAATACACCATGGTTCGCAGGTTAAAAATTTACTTCGTTTGAATGTGTTTTCATAGCACAAAAACACGATTAAAATTATACGATAAACTAACATCATTCCTCAATCAGTCTACCACTTTTCCATAATTAACCCTCTATTGTTGCACCAGTAAGTTTACAATCAATTGTACAAAATTTCAATTAATGAATTTACAAAAAATACTTTTTTGGCCCCCTGATTTTTTGGGCCATTTTTTTATAAGGCCTTAGTAAAAATCTGAAAAAACAAGAATTATTTTTTTTTAATTTAACAGCGGATATATTCCATAAGAAATAAAAAAAACGCATTTTAAAAATCAGGGAAAATTTGTTACAATTTTAACTATTTTTAAATAGACTAGTGTACATCACCATGAGGGTTATGCCAAAACATTCTCCGTCGACAACAAGCTGCCACTGTTCAACTTTGTCCCGAGACTTGTTTGTGAGCTTTTTTCCACATCGTATGAATGACACAAACCGGAACCCGATTGTTATCCGAGCATTCGTTGGTGAAGGTTGTCTGAATCAACATGACTCGTCGCGTCCCGGCGCAAAACGCCGGCAATATTGCCCTACCTGCGGCTCAAGCAGGCAAAAAAGTGGGAATTTCCAAAAGGAAGGTTGAGGCCTCAACTGATGGCCAAAAACGGGGATTTCCAAAAGGAAGGTGCTTTTGGAAGTGACATCGAACAGCAAAAAGACGAAAAAGAGCGACGGTACTGTACCGATGGATGAGGAGGAGGAGAACTCTTCGTCGCACGAGGAGCAGCTATTGAAGAACAACAAGTTTGCTGGACTGCCTGACGAGGACCAGGTAGCGGAAGCAAAGGAGAATGAAGTGAAACAGCGAAAGGAGAAACTGCCTCCTTTTATGTGCGGCAATCAGCAGCAACGATCGACTTTCGAGCGGGGCTGGTTGAACTCATCAAGTCTGGGAAAGTCCTAGGCAACATTCGTCTGTGTCAGGACGGATTTAAGGTGCTGGTGCAATCCAGGCAGCACTATCAACTGGTCAAGGATTACTTGACCGAAAACGAGGCGGAGTACTTTACCCATGATGTCGCCATGGATAAGCCGTACAAAATCGTCGTCAGAGGTCTGTACGACATGCCAGTGGAGGAATTAGCTGCCGAGCTAAAAGTTTTGAAACTGGATGTGTTGGCCGTGCACAAAATGAGCCGACGCAACAAAGACATCAAGTACCGTGACCAGCTCTACCTGCTGCATTTGGCTAAGGGATCGACGACGCTTCCTGAGCTGAAGGCAATCCGAGCGGTTTTCAACATTATCGTGTCGTGGGAGCGATACCGACCAGTGCATCGTGACGTCACACAATGCTTCAACTGCCTGGGTTTCGGGCACGGAGGTAAGAACTGCCACCTGAAGCGTCGTTGCGCCAAATGTGGTACCGATGCGCACATCACATCCCAGTGCATCCAAGATTCGCTGGTGAAGTGCCTCAACTGCAACGGTGAGCACTCGTCAACCGACCGAAAGTGCCCCAAGAGAGCTGAGTTCGTGAAAATTCGGCAGCAAGCATCGACGAAGAATCAGCCTCAGCGTCGTAGAACTCCTCCAGCCCTGGTGGAGCAAAATTTTCCACCTCTTCAACCGCGACGCCAGGTCCCGAACTTGGCACCGTTGCCGTTGGATCCCAGGAAGAGAGCTGAGATCATCCACGGCCGGGTTCCAGCCAGGAGCCGAGACCGCCACCACCGGGCTTCAGCCAGGAGCCAAGACCAACCCAAGAACCAGCAGTTGAGGAAAATGGTAATGATCTTTACACCTCAACCGAACTCCTCAATATTTTCAAACAGATGTCCGCTGCACTGCGTGGATGCAAAACCAAGACCCAGCAGATTGAAGTGCTGACCTCGTTCGTCATCCAGTATGGATCGTAGGTCCCTCAAGCTGCTGAATTGGAACGCTTGCTCCATTAGGAGGAAGAATTTAGAGCTGGTGGATTTTCTTCGCGAGAAGGAGATCGACGTAGCTGCCATCACGGAAACTCATCTGAAGCCCGGTGAAAAAGTTTATCTGCAAAACTACAAGATCGCGACGCAGCTCGATAGGACCACCTCTGGAGGAGGAGGTGTGCTTGTCGCTGTTCATCGTGATCTCAAGCCACGCCGGCTGCCACACTTTAAGCTGGACATCATCGAGGCCGTTGGGTGGAAATTCCCACTTCGGTTGGCCCAGTACTCTTCATTGCTGCATACTGCCCACGTCAGGTGAATGCCAGAGATGGTTCAGCAGCAAAACTGAAGAGCGATATCCAGAAGCTGACACGGCGGAGCGCAAAGTACATCATCGCTGGTGACCTCAACGCGAAGCATGAAGTTTGGGGCAACAGCAGGAGGAATCGGAACGGGTGATTCTGCACAACGATCTGCAAAACGGATACTACAACGTTGTGAGTCCGGATCGTCCAACGAGGGTGGCTCGGTCTGGGAATCACTCAATCATCGACTTCTTCATTACCAATATGGCTGAGAACGTGGCTCATCCTGAGGTGTTTGAAGAGTTGAGTTCTGATCACTATCCGGTGGTTGTGGAGGTTGGAGCTTCCGTTACTCCGCAGCGGCAACCAACCCGGAAAGATTACCACAACGTTGACTGGCAGCAGTTTCAGCAAGTGGTCGACAGCAACATCGACTATGATCAACACCCGGAAACTTCTGCCGATATTGATCGTTCGCTGGAGGTGATCCAGCAGGCTATCAACCAAGCAGAGGCTGCCAACGTTCGAGAGGTTCCTGTTAATTTTAAGGTAACTGATATTGACGTAGATACTAAACACTTGATTAGACTTAGGAATGTTTATAGGAGACAATATCAACGGACTGGGGACTATGACAAAAAGATTTCAGTTAACAATTTGAACAAAATCATACAAGACCGACTTGACAATATCAGAAATCAAGAATTTTCAAAACATGTAAGCCAGCTTGGGAATTATTCAAAACCATTTTGGAAACTTTCAAAAGTTCTTAAAAACAAACCAAAGCCTATTCCTCCTCTTATTGTTGAGGATTCTCCTTTGATTACATCCGAGGAAAAGGCAAATGCACTTGGGCTTCATTTTGTTAGTTCACATAATCTTGGCGCTTCCATGACCAGCCGTAAAGAAACATCAGTTGCCAATAGTATTTCAACAATCAATGACTCTACCTTTGAATTTCCTGCAGATTCCCATGTTTCTGGTGAGGAAGTCAAAGTTGCAGTTAAACAAATGAAAAATATGAAAGCTCCAGGCTTTGATAACATTTTAATCTAGTGTTGAAAAAACAGAGTGATCAGTTCTTTCAACATCTAGCCAATATTTTCAATAAATGTTTGCAACTTGGTTACTTCCCACCAATTGGAAACTGGGCAAAGTCATACCAATTTTGAAGCCTCAAAAAGATCCAACATCGCCAACAAGTTATCGTCCCATTAGTCTTTTGAGTAGTCTGTCCAAACTCTTTGAGAAGGTCATCTATTCAAGGCTTTTGGATTTTACCAACGATAATAATATAATTTTGAACGAGCAGTTTGGCTTCCGAAAGGGACATAATACTGCTCATCAGCTTACGAGAGTAACTAAAATCATCAAGCAGAACAAGCTTGAGTCTAAATCAACTGCTATGGCTTTGTTGGATGTTGAGAAGGCTTTTGACAATGTTTGGCATGATGGTTTGATACATAAACTGTATTTATACGGTTTTCCAATGTATCTTATCAAAATTATCCAGCACTATCTTTCGGAGAGATCGTTCAAGGTTTTTCTGAATGGGATTGCTTCTGGATTATTCAACATTGATGCTGGGGTTCCCCAAGGAAGTATTCTTGGCCCACTTCTGTACAATATTTTTACATCTGATTTGCCTACTCTTCCTGGTAATGGTGTGTTGTCACTTTTTGCTGATGACACTGCCGTTATTTATAAGGGTAAAATAACCAGATATTTAGTTGGCCGTCTTCAGAAGGGTCTTGACGTTCTTTCCGAATACTTTGGCGACTGGAAAATTCGCATAAATGCAGCCAAAACTCAAACCATCATTTTTCCACTTTCCAAATCGGCCAGATTTGTCCCAAAGGATGATGTTTTGATTAAAATGAATGATGTTTCGATACCCTGGTCAAAGGAAGTTGTCTATTTAGGTCTCATACTTGACTCGAAACTTTTGTTTCGGCAGCATGTAGATAAAATATTGAACAAGTGCAGCATTCTCATCAGGTGTTTGTATCCTTTAATTAACAGAAAATCAAAGCTATCTTTGAAAAATAAGTTAGCAGTTTACAAACAAATAATTTACCCCGTTATTGAGTATGCAGTACCTGTTTGGGAGTGTTGCGCTAGAACTCATAAATTGAAGCTCCAGCGTGTCCAAAACAAGGTACTCAAAATGGTTTTGAATGTTCCTGGCTGGACAAGATCAAGTGAGGTTCATGAATTAGCAGAAGTTAAAATGTTGGATCAGAAGATTCAAGAAAAATGTTTGAAATTCAGGGAAAAATGTGCTATATCTGAATACCCCTTGATTCAAGGATTGGTTTAGTTTATGGTAAGATTAAGTTAGTTTTAGGTTAGGTTATGTTTTCTTAACATTTTTTTCCTCATTGTGCCTAGTGTTACAAAAATGATAAATCATATACTTTTAAAGTTATAAAAATGAACAGTGTTTAAATCACGAAAAGCAAACTAAAGCTGAAGAGCCACAGCTGACCACTTATTATGTAAACCAAATGTAATTATTATAAGAAAGATTCAATAAAGTGTATTTAATTAAATTAAAAACCGGAACCCAAGGGAGTGAACTGCCACTGTTGTTGTTGCTTTGTGCACTGCGACATCCTAGCAAGATTCATGATGGTTATGTTTTCGCTTCCTTTGAAAAGAATGGACAAAAAGCAGCACTGGGAGAAGCCAAGTCATGCATTGTTCGAGCTAGATTGATTGTGAACAGCTCAACAAGAATGTCTAATCTTTCAATCTGACGAGGTGGAGGCGGGTGGTTGCGGGGGGGAGAAGTTCGTTGTAACGGAAGCATTCGTTTAGAATGAGATGAATGTGTGCTTTTCAAGTCTGACCTTTTGAACTTTGACAATGTTTCGTGATTTTTTATATCGAATGAGAGTTTGAGTTCTATTTTGGTTTTTTTTACAATGATTAAAGTAGAATCTTCTAACTCTTTGATGCTGTCAATCTTGTTAGAGTGTTGAGTTTTTCTCGTTTGGGTGTAGCAAACTTGAAATTGAATTACTATATTCACCTCGTGTCCCCCTTAGCATTAAATATTAACTTCATTTGAAATTCACAGCGTAAACTTCTTAAATCTTCCGAAAAGCTGCCCCGGGTCACAGCACAGCTGCCAACGCTCTGTCCAACCAAAGTCCGTGAAACTCTCAGTTTTCACACCGAATTTGTGGAAACTCACTCCGCATTTCGCAAGTTCATTTCACTCAATGTGAAAGAACAACCCCTTCGTCGAATCACTGCTACTCAACGTTTCATGAAATGTTGCCTTTCCCTCCAACATACCAACACTGAGGTATTCTCGAGCAAAGAAAACTTTCCAAATGAGTTTTCCCCGTGACTTACGGCCACTTTGCCCCACCATCGTCGTCGTCGTCGAGGCGAATTGTTGATTGTTTTCCGTGGAGAGGGAAGAGGGGTAGAAACAACCAACACAGAGTCACTAGGCAAGTAATTGAGAAGATTCCAACATGTTGCACATTTCAAGCTTGAGCAACAACTTCCGGATCCGTTGTTTGCCTGCTTGCACGGTTCATGCGCAGATTCCGAGCCCTCTGCCTTCTTCCTTTTGTTCACCCGCTTCCTTCCGGCTGGTTGAGCTGTGCATACACATACTTAACAGGATGCCCTTGTTGTAAACCCCTTTTCTGGGTAATAATTTTGCTAACTGTGCAAACATTATATATAAGACTGGCAGATCCCAAATTCTGCTGCTTGCGATTACTTTATAGTTTAACTGGAATCAGTCAAAAATACAACCCGTTACCCTGCAGCGCAAAATTCTGTACCCACAATGTCCACATTGAACTCGTGGAAATGAATTTTCCAGCTGGCACAGCATACCATCAAGAACCACAAACCGAACGTCAGATGGTTGAAAATTTCCACAACCCTTACTTCGTACACCGAAGAAAAAAAAATTCCGTTACAAAAAATACAGAGGAGATGAAACGTCGTCGACTTGCCCCCCGATGGATGCAAGCTGCACAATGCATGCACTCCTTGCAGGACTCCGCAGGAGCAAGAGTGCAACAATTGGCCGCTGAACTATCTCTTGCTGCTGCTGCTGCTGCTGGTGTTCCGGAAATGTGGCTTCTTCCTGTGCGGATACTGGCGATGGGAGCCCGATTGTTAGGAAGTTCAAAATGAAATAACCGCCACATTCCTCAATATCCAACGGTTTTCCACAACATTAATATTTTTGCTAAACATTAAAGTTTTCAAGGAATACCGTTTCATAAATTTAATATTTATGGTGATGACTTCCATCATTGCCATGATTTTTCTTTGACTGACGGGCCAAATTTGAAGCTAACATGAGCCTGCGGCCAAATGTAGATTTTTTTTTAAAGGTCGCTATTTGTATTAATTACACTAGAAAATACTTCAGTTCATTTGTAGTTTTGTTGAAATTTGGATATTGGAAAAGAGAAAATTGAAATTCTCCAACAAAAATCAAATTATTCGCTTTACAGCATTGCCTTGGCGTTCTTGATCGCGAGATTCCTACTCGAAACTTGGTGTCCGTAGGCTTGATTGATGAGGTAATTGCAAACCTCTTTTTACACCTCAGCTTCCATCCACCCCGAGATTCGAACTGACCACCTTTGGATTGTTAGTCCAACTGCCTACCAGCGACTCCACTGAGGCAGGACCCAGGAAGACGACTCCTACACCTGGAGCTAACGACCTAACTTCTAGGTTAGACCGGGGCCAACATTTACTTCCCCGTCCGACGGAAGACGTGGTCAGACAAATCTCATCTCGAAAAATGCCACCGGGACCGTCTGGGATCGAACCCAAGCCGACTGGGTGAGAGGCGACCACGGTTCCCGGACCTGATAAGCTCCACCAAATTCGTTGGAGCTTAATTCAAATCAACAAATTCAGATCCCTCGAGCATGTCAATATAGAGATAAATTTATTCTTTTAAGGTTAAAGGCAATCGTAATTTCACAACTTGATTTGTTTGAAACGGGTAATTTGAAAAATATAGCAGTTTCATATGGAAGTTAAAGAAAAAACATAAAAGATTAGTGCGCTGACCACGGGGACGCGCTGTCTTGTTTTTGCATGCCCATTTTCATTTCTTTTGTGCCACTGTTTGTGTGCTTGGGTGCTTGGTTATAATATATGGGACCATCCACAAACCACGTGGACACTTTTCAGGAATCTTAAACCCCCTCGTGGACAATTGTCCATACAAAAAAACTTTTTATATGGGCGTGGACAATCGCCATAACCCCCTAAAGTGTCCACGTGGTTTATGGATGGTCCCTATAGGTGAAGGGATTTTATTAAATGGTCATTATATTGCATTATTATATTTATTTGATTATATAACCACACTATATTTTACACTTAACACATCATACAAAACACATATGTAACTGTAAACAGGAGCGTTTGGTACGGTATGTCCACGCATCCTTCCTCCCCTGTAGATTCTGTGAAATGTGATCCGTTCTCAGAATCCTCTCTGCGGTAAACACAACGTAGTAGGGCTGGCCGCTTTAATTTTTGCAATACATTTTCGGGTGTTCTCGGATGTACTGCAATTATTAATAATGACAAGAAAAGTACTTGGGGCGTAATCTAATCACAAGACTTTCCAGCATGCTTTCATCGGACTGGCTGCGTTTGTGTTAGATTAGATTAGATTAGATTAGAAGTTAAAGAAAAAACATAAAAGTGATTCAATTTGGCTCAAAATTTGACTGGAGGTTCCCTGGCCGAAATAATTCGACTCGTTTTTTTTTTGTTTGGCCATTAGGGTAACCTACGCCGTGTTAGGGTGGTCCGGAAAATTGCTATTTCGTCGATTTTAACTGTCTTGGATGCAAATGAAAGATGATAAGGTTGAGTTCCTAGAAAAAAATATATGTAGTTTGAAAAATTTAAAACAAGTATACTGAAAACTTCAAATGCCGTTTTGACGGTGACCAAAAATCCTATATCTGAAAATATATTAAACGGATAAAAATGCGCGAGGTTCATCAACAGGATTCCGAGATTCCGAAGCATGATTATATTTAAAATTCAATAAAATTTTAAACAAAATCACGAACAACTTTATTTTAATATTATAAAAGTGTCATGATTTTCTCAATGAACAGGACTTTAAATCGGAAAACGGAATGCATTTTCGGATTGCTAAGACAACACATATTATGTGTTTTTGAAACATAATTTCAAAAAATCTCTAAATTGCTAGACATTTTCAGAAGAACAAATTTCATATAAAATGTGAAAACTTTTGATTGGTGCTTCAAGTTCAGTTTAAAATGCAATATGAATCAATAATTTTATAAACAAAACTAGTTTTAACCAATTTCTGGAAATATTCTGACTTTTTAACAATTTTATATTTAATTAATAAGCTTATAAACTTAGTTAACTAAAAATAAATATTAATAAACTAAATCAGCAACATACATTTGACGTAAAAATATTATATGACAACCGTTAATCAGATTTTATCAAGAATTTATTTTTTATTCAAAATAAGTGGATTTTGTATGACCTAAGTTTTTAAAATGATAATCTTGAGAAAAACGTTACCAGTGAGAAAATATTGCAGTTTGCGGTTTTTTTTTATTGCAAATTCAATTTTACAAAAAACAATATGTGGTCAAACTATTACTTATTAGGGTAATTCTCTACCAACTCACACGAAATCGGGAAAAGTTGCCCCGACCCCTCTTAAATTTGCGTGAAACTTTGTCCTAAGGGGTATCTTTTGTCCCTGATCACGAATCCGAGGTCCGTTTTTTGATATCTCGTGACGGAGGGGCGGTACGACCCCTTCCATTTTGGACATGCGAAAAAAGAGGTGTTTTTCAATAATTTGCAGCCTTAAACGGTTATGAGATAGAAATTTGGTGTCAAAGGGACTTTTATGTAAAATTAGACGCCCGATTTGAAGGCGTACTCAGAATTCCGAAAAAAAAACATATTTTTCATAAAAAAAAATTCTAAAAAAGTTTTAATAACTCTGCCATTTTCCGCTACTCATCTGTAAATTTTTTTGGAACATGTTCTTTTTTGGGAAATTTAATGTACTTTTCGAATCTACATTGACCCAAAAGGGTAAATTTTTCGTTTAGAACAAAATTTTTCCCTTTCAAAATTTTGTGTTTTTTCTAACTTTGCAGAGATATTTTTCAGAGTTTAACAATGTTCTATAAAGTTTTCTAATAAACATCACAAGTTATCGAAATTTTACGAAAAAAAAAATTGAAAAAGTTACTTTTTACGTTTCTCTTTGTTTTGTCGTTCGTGTCTGCCGCGGGTGACCATGAACGGGCATGAATAACGACGACCAACTTTTTTAAAACTTTTTTTCGTAGAATCGCGATAACTCTTGGTGTTTACAAGCAAACACCTTATGTTTACATATCATTTTTTTTGTAGTTGTCTGTTCTAAAACTTAATAAAACATTATTACACTCTAAAAAATAAGCCTGCAAAGTTAGAAAAAATGCGAAACATTAAAATGAACATTTTTGTTCTAAATGAAAGAATGACCCTTCCCCCACTGTAGATTCGAAAAGTACATTAAATTTCCCTTAAAATGACATGTTCCAATTTTTTTTTAAGTCGAGTAGCGGAAAATGGCAGAGTTTTTAAAACTTTTTTAGTGTTTTTTTCGATGAAAAATACGTTTTTTCGTAATTCAGAGAACGCCATCAAATTGGGCGCTTAATTATACATAAAAGTCCCTTTGACACTAAATTTCTATCTCATCACCGTTTCAGGCTGCAAATTATTGAAAAACACCTCTTTTTTCGCATGTTCAAAAATGGAAGGGGTCGTACCGCCCATCCGTCACGAGATATTAAAAAACGGACCTCGAATTCGTGATCAGGAACAAAAGTTACCCCTTAGGACAAAGTTTCACTCAAATCGAAGAGGGGTCGGGGCAACTGCTGTGTGAGTTGGCGGAGAATTACCCATTACTATTTTTTTTTAAATCCATAACTCGACAGAAATCTATTTTTTATTTGAAAATGTCCTATAAACAAAGAGAATCCCATGCCTTACAGGGTCGTTTAAAGAAAACTCTAGAAATCGTCGCCGTCGTGCTAACTTGTCGTACGTGCATTTTGGGCCAAATTGAGTTAAGAACGCCATTTTGTGCCTCACCTTTTGAACTTCACAGATTCCCAAAATTCGATTTCAATCCTGAGATATTCAATAAAAACCAAAAAAGCTCCGAAATGTTGTGTCACTTTACTTATGAAAGTAGTTTCAATCTTGTCGTGCTATCTTGTCACTCCCTGAAAATTGATGTAAGTGCGATAACTGGCCAAAGGGATTTCAGGTCAGAACGCGTTTAACGCACGTACAAGTAAGACTACCGCTAACATTTGTAATTGTAACTCGGGACTCCAGCAACCAACTTCAACCAAACTTCGGGACAATGCACAGAATGGTCAGCCAAACAAAACGTGTTTGTTATTGTTTACATTGCGTGCTTTCGTTTTTGTTTATTCAAGGTCAAACATTAAAACGCGTTTTTCTCGGAACGTCGAAATGGCGGGTGCGACAAGATAGCACGACGACGTCGAAATGTTATCAAAATTTAACTTTATATAAACGGATAGAAATCCTGTATGAAAATCCGGTGACTTTATGTTGTCGAACACATAAACCGATGCCGCTGTGCTCTCTTTTACTAAGCTTGCTGGGATTGCTACCCAGTTAGCAGAAGAGAGCACAGAGGCATCGAAACATTAAATTTTTCCAAAATCTTGAACATGTTTTCCTATTTTGGATTCTTTTTTTTTTTCTTTTTCTGTGAAATTACAAATTGAAACGTATAAATACAACTACCTTCAGTTACATACAATAAATAAAAACCTAGTCGGTTGAAAAGTTACACGACCACTTTTTCAAAACTCAATTCAAAAATCATTTTTCCATTTTTCTCATTTTCAGTAAACCTCATCAAATCTTTTAGCTTTTAGCTTTTAGCGGTTATTGAATGGTGCAACAAGTTTTTCCTGGCACCTCGAGGGCTATTTCCGCAAATCGGGTTTCCCATTGAATGCATTTGATGTGGGTAATCAAATTAGCAGAAGATTTTTGCAATTTTTTTAAGGGAAACTGCTTACTCACAAATGGTGAAACAAAGTTTTCACATTGCTGTTAAGTTTTCCCAACCCCAACTTTCCCGTTCCATTCCTGGCGGGCAAATACTTTCCATCACCCGGTTTCGATCCCGTAGACTAGTAGTGGGCGGATGAGAAAAATTGAACTGAAGTATCGCAGAAATTCAATTAAAACTTAACCTTCTTCAGGGATTCCACTATTTATTCCCATTCTGGGAATCGCCATCTTCCTTCCCTCGCCGAACCTCGACGCCATGACGATTTGACGATTTGGTTCGCCGTCACTTTTTTTTATCGGCCAGCAAACAGATGCAGTTGAATTGTGTTCACAGGCTAGGGGAGGATGGTCGACAGTGGCTGGTGCTGCAGCAGAGTGTTTTGCTTCAACGAGTTGAAAGTTGTGAAAAAGTTGCGTTCTTCAATCCTTCAATTTCCCTCCTTTTTACTATGCGTTTTCTGCCCAGTGAATCTGCCGCCGCTTTTCAATTCCAAATAGGCACGGTTCACTGGAGGCTCCGAATAGAGCATCAGCGAATAAGTTTATGCTTTTGAAGGTGGTGGAAACTAGCTGCGAAACTTTGTGAAGGAGAATCGTTTGTCAGATTGAATTGGATGGCGTTGGAGCTTGATTCTGGGGAGATTTTATTACGGTTTGATTGCTAATTAGATTGTTCTTTGAAGCGAATTATTCGTGAAGTTTTGTTGTGTTGTGTGTCAAACCAGATTTTTCATTAGTTTCAAACTCGATATATATTGTTTGTTAATATTATAACTTGGAAACTGTCTCCCAACCGCTTTCAAATTTCCAGAATAGAAAGAAATAATGAGCTTGTAAACTATTCGTTACTCATTGTAGAGGCGACAAAAACTTTGAAAAATATTTGCAGTGGTTTAATATGTATTTGTGGAAAATTAAAAATTAGGGAGAGGCCTGGCATCACTGGCTGGACGCGGTCGAGTTGGAAATCGTGCAAGTTTTGTTTTGATATTTTGATGGTTAAAAAGCCTAATTTAAAGTCGTGAAGTGTTTCATTCGTCGCGGTAGTTGCTCGTCTATCCGGGAAAGATGGAGTTTTTGTGAAAATTTGTTATTAAAGTGACATAATCGCAATCAAAATTTTGCTATCATTTGAGCCATTTAGGCTTCACTTTGAGCGCTGTTCTTTTTCGCAAATCAGTGCGATAGTATTAGTGTTATCCAACGATGCTTATGTGCTTATTCGTGAGAGTGTTCTCTGGCCTGCCTGTGTGTAGAAGTGGCTTTGATGTGAGGAGAGGAGAGGAATCAGCATGGCCGGGTCTGTCGCGAGAGTATCGAATTTGTGAGGCGGTTCTTGACGTGGTGTTGGTGCAGAGTTGCTGTTGTCTCAGCGGCAGGAGAGATAGTGTGGTGTGTGTGGGGTGTTTTTGGTTTGCCGATGACACGTCTCGGAGTGCTGGATGGGGGTTTGAAAAGGGTGGAAGAGTTGAAGTGGACTCTGCAGCGAGCTGTGGAAAGATTGTGTATAAGCGTGAGTGGAAGAGGAAGAAGAGGCTTCACTCTCACACCCCTTCCTTTCTTGGCTTGCTCCTGAAGATTTGCGACACAAACCGCAAAGCAGAGGTTTGCGCCTTTGCTGGTCCGCTGCTTTTTCGTAATTTTGTCCAGCTGAGCAGGGATTGGCGACGTCGGGGCGTGCAGCAGACTTCTTTGGTGAGCCCGTTTTGATTTGATATTTTGGTATGTGTGCAGAGAATGAATCTGGTGAGTGTGTGCGATTTTCGAAGTATGACAGTTTGGATCAGGGTAGGTCTACACTCAAAATAATCCACACGTTGATGCTACCTGAAAAATCACGTAACCCCGATTTTCCCCTCGCTAGGCTCGTTTTACGTGACACACGTAAAAATAATGTGAAAGTGTACTGGCAAAAAAAAGTTTTCACGTTGATGTTACGTGAAAAGCCTTATGGTATTTTTCCACTAGGGTTTTCCATGTAGTTTTTATGTGTTTTGAAATGTAACTTCAACGGAACTCGAGTGCGCCATTCGGCGAAATTTCTACGTGATTATTTTAGTATGAAAATTGATGGCGTCCAGCGAAGACCTGCTGCCGAACTTGTTCTCGCAAAATATCATCAAAAAAAGAACAGACGGTAAGTTAAATAAAGTTTTAATGATTTTATTTATAAATAATCATAGAAATATTTTTTGCAGCGGCCGAATTCTGGAAGCAGCATACTTTTACCGGTGGCCACTTGGATTCTGGCCCGTTCTAATATAAGCGGCTGGTCGTGGTGAACGACGCAACCGAAAATGTCACGGACATTGCGGACACTTGCCTGGGTGCGAGGTTGCTTTGCGGCCATCTTCTCGTCGGCCTTGGCCAGTGTGGTGCCCGCGCCAAAGTTGTTCGAAGCAGCAAGTTGTATCCGGCAAGACCAACGAACCCGTGCACGGAATTCGAGAGCTGAACGTGGTCGCCCCAATCATCTTTAACATCTTCCTGGCCACGCCATCTGGCCAACCATCCGAGCACCCAACTTGATCGGAAACTTTGCCTAGTTGCTCTCAAAGTACCTGCCCCTGGTGATGTGCAGCCACGTTAACGTGGCACAGACAGAAGTACCACAACTAACGACAACGACTTCGAAACGGGTTCCCGTGCGGCCACGAAGTATAGCGGAAACAAGCTACGTACGAACGTCTTCCTGCTCGGTTTCATGAGAGACTGGACCATTCTTTATAAATGTTAGCAAAGGAAAATTGAATAAAACTATGATTTAAATTGAAACTAGAACTGCATTTCTTGTTTTTTCTGCTTGATAAAAAAATATCAGAAATTAGACCACATTAGTACTAGAAGGTTCCTATAATGTTTACTACAACAAACATGTAGAAATCATCAATTGATTCATTTAGCTTTTACGTGTGAAGCACGTAGAAACGACGTGAATTGATCTGGCCAAGCAAATTCCGTTTCTACTAGGGCCGCCTCGTAGAAGTTACGTGAAAACTCTAGTGGAAAAATACCACATAGCTTTTCACGTAACTTCAACGTGAATGTTTTTTTGAGTGTACTGATTCTAGGTAGGCTTACTTGTATCGAGAGATTAAAAGCGAGAGTGTGTGCAACATAATGTTAAACTTTCTGTGAAGTTGCTGTGAAAATTACCATGGCACTTTGAGAAGTTTAACCCTCTAACGCCCATGGTTACTCCAGAGCACCACTAATTTTTGTCTTCAAAGCCAAATTTCTCTGCAATCAAACATCTTTAAAACCTGGTTCAACCGGCGTTAGTTTATATAGAATGTTTGATTATAACCATTAAAATGTCATCCCATTTGGTCGATCCAGTTACGAGTAATGGAGAAAAACGTAAAAAATCTCGATTTTGCTCTGGGCGGGAAGGGCCCAAGCAACACACTTTGTCAGATAAACGTATTTCCTAACTGGTTGTATAACCGAACGGTCTCGTTACCACAACTTGTTCTACAACTCCTGTGCATTGGAAAAAGCGCACTTTTTTCTGTTGTATAACTTGCCAGAATAAGATGCAAGTTATCAGAGTAAGTTGTACAAATGTATTTGACAACACTGTGCTAGCTAACAAGAGATTCAACGAAAAAAAGGGGGCGTGGTTAACGGCTGTGCTGTCAAATCGCACACTGAAAAGGAAAGATAGATTGAAAACAGTTGTCTAACCGTTACCCAACTTACATGTAAACAAGCAGTTCTAATTCGAATTTCAATCAACGACGAAGCCAATATGAATAGTATCTCTGGCTATTTTGGTACGCTTGCTTCTACCCGATTTATTTAGAAAAAAATTGAAATTGTATGAAAAACAAAACAATCCTTCCGCGCTCTGTAACTGTGACTCTTGTGAAACCCTCTTCATGGCGAACTTTTCGATTTTCCTTTATTGATGAACTTTGTCTTTCCCAAGATTCGATCCGATGACTTCGACGATTTGTTGTTATCTCCACGGCAGGTCCAGGCGCGCTTCCACATCTCTCCACGAGGCTTCATAGTAAACAAGCTGGCTTAAACGTCAATAAGAAGGCTGCTGTCAGCTTTGTTATACAGCAGTGAGCTATACAACTTAACTCCAGAAAAGGCTGTCATTGGAAATTAAGTTATATAAGTTTGTTTCAAGTCAGTTTTTATAACTCCATTATGTAACTTTGTTATAACAAACCGTTTCAACTGTCATTTCGATTACCGTACCACGGAGTAACATTGAAATTTGGTATGCTTTTAATTTGCTGTTTTCTCTATCATGAACTCCGTAAGCTGATATTTTTTGTAGCTTTTACTAGCAATATGTTTATAAATAATCGGTCAACAATTAAAATTGTTGCAATCTTCGATAAATAAACATTATTGAAACTCTAAATACCTCACGTACAAATTTACACCACCTAACAACACGCAATGTCAAGTTGAATATGTTTGTTGAATATCAGTTATATAACCTATTCTCCGATAATATTTGTGTAACAAAGCGAGAAAACCTCAGGTTATTTATAGAATGGTTGGCCACGCCCATTTTTCAGAAGATGCCGTCACATGACAATGTTAGATAAGCAGTGAAACAAACAGTGCAATATTATTCTTATTCAACAAACTGTTTTCGAGGAAAACATTGCAGATGAGGGAACAGCATCCTGGCATATCAGCATTTTGACGTTTAATTACATCTCATTAAAAGCGTTTTCGACTGAAATCAAGTGATAAATACCTCAAACGGAAGTGAGCAAGCAAGTTTCTATCGAAGGTGTTCCAAAATAAGTTGTTTAAACAGTGTAAATCAGCAAATTGGATGGAGTTAGGAGCGAGTTCTAAACCTCCCAAATAGGTGAGAATTTATCCTATGTTGTGTTTTAAAGTTGGAAAAGAGTGAAGTTGACTGTGTTTTAACACTTTTGTGGCACAAAACACGATAGTTACATAAGTCAGTTCTACAAGCAGTGAAACAAACTGTTATTTAAGTTATGTTCAGATTTTTTCTCGTATGTTTACCAAAAACAATTGTCTAACTGTTATTCAACAGTCGACAAGTTATGAGTGCTTCTTGGGGGGTTAACTCCATGTTGCACTCACATACTCCCACGTTTAATGTCTCGATACAAACTTAACCCTTAACGTGCATAAATTGGCCGAGCTTGTATTTATGCTGAACGGTAAATTTCTCGTGAGTAAAAAACACATTATTTTTAACGTTAACTGATAAGTATCTCAGGGTTGTTTTGAATATTCCTATTATATGTTTGAATTATGGGACTATCCATAAACCGCGTTGACACTTGGTGGGAGGGGGAGGGGGTGATTGTCCACGCTCCGTACAAAAAAAAATGATTTTTTTGTATGAACAATTTTTCACGAGGGCGGAGGGGGTTCCAGATTTCCAAAAAAGTGTCCACGTGGTTAATGGATGGTCCCTATGCTCGCGATCAATTTGTGAACTATGGTAGAAATCAATTTTAAAGTAATGCACAAATAGGTATGATTGAGTGAGTGATTCTAAATGCAAGGGATTTATATCTACAGCAAAATAATATTTTCAATTTCAGGGTTATAGTTTGCAATCGCCGCATGATTATGCAATATCGGTCGGTAAATAGTAGTATATATCTTGTACGAAAAGGAATCATCGGTTAAATAGCCTACGTAGATACAACACTTTTGTCGCGGTAAATCTTCATTGTCATTGTCGTCGTCTCTGTTTATCCAACCGTCGTGTATGCATTTGATTCAAAAATCGTTTGTTTTTCACAAGACCTTCCCATAGCATTGCAGCTCGGAAGGCTCGTTTGCAAAAGCGCGCAATAAAAGGCAATGTATGCGACCGCACAGCCCATTCGCATAGATAAAGCTAAAAAACTATAAATCGCTCAAATACAACTCTTGATATCAATGTTAAAAAGTTTAATGCATTAACCATTAATTACATACAATTTTGGTTCTATCTTTCCACAGCCGGCTGTCTAAGATAGTAACCATTGATGCTAAACTCTATATCTAATAAACGGGAATTGTCTAAACAGCAGCATCCGATTGTTTGCCTTGAGAATAAAATATTACCCTTATAAACCAAATTTAATGCTTATTTGGGTCACATCATCATCTTCTATGATGAATCCTGACCATTAACCTTCCCTACTAACAAAATCCTAAGTAGAGTAGTTTTCCGGCACACGTGGGGGTGTGGATATCGTATAGAACCCACCCTTGGTAGCAACCTGTGTTAACTAACATTCCCGACCCAATCCCTCCGAGATCTACAAACTGACATGGCGGGCGCCGTTGGTGGCCAATGACTGTTACCTATTTGCACTCGTGTTCAAGTTTTGACGACCTTGATGTTTTATCTTTTCAGCGCATTCATACATGCTGTTGATAAGGGAAACATCACTTGATCCTTGAAGCGTATATTCGGTAGTGCTAATAGAATATTACGGTCCTGTTCAGCAACGGAGAAGGACAACCATGGGTGGTCTCTCATGCTCATGCTCATGCTCATGCTCATTTGTGGAAAATTAAAAATTAATTTCAAAGGTTCGTAGTTTTGTGAAAATTTTGAGTATTTCACAAAAACTATATTACTATCAAAATGTATGAAAAAGTCTCAATCATTTGACTGACTGATTTTTCTGTACTTTTTAAAAAATACGTATTTTTGTAAAAAATTGAAGTATTTAAAAAAATGTGTAAAAATTTTCAAAAAAAACTTGCGCTTGCGAGATTCCTATTCGAAACTAGGTATCCGAAGGCTTTATTGATGAGGTAATTGCAAACCTCTTTTTACACCTTAGCTTCCATCCACCCCAGGATTCGAACTGACGACCTGTGGATTGTGAGTCCAACCGCCTACCAGCGACTCCACCGAGACAGGACCCAGGGAGACGACTCCTACACCTGGATTGAGCTATCAACCTAACCCTCTAGGTTAGACCTGGCCAATATTTACTTCCCCGTCCGACGGAAGGCGTGATCAGACAAATTTCGTCTCGAAAAATGCCACCGGGACCGTCTGGGATCGAACCCAGGCCAACTGGGTGAGAGGCAACCACGCGTACCCCTACACCACGGTTCCCAGTGTATGGGAAAAAAATCCTGATCAATGTATGAAAAAATCCTGATCATTTGATACCCATATTGTAAAAAACATAAATTTGTAGTTCTTTTTCGAAAATACGTACACAGAAAAAAAATCATCGTAATATAACTATCATATAACATCTGGGAAGGGGTACATCTTTTATGTCAGAAAAAAAGGTGTAATTTTACCTCTGGAAATGTGTAATTTTACCACTTTTTTGGTGTAATACCACTTTTTCAGTCTAAATTGAGGTAAAATTACATCATAAAAGAGGTAATATTCAACCTTCCAAAATTAAAGCTTCCAAGTTTACATTATTTTTTACTGTGTAGTTCTGTGAAAATTTTGAATATTTCACAAACATATATTGTAACTTTCGAAATGTACCGAAAAATCCGGATCATTTGATTATTGTACAAAACTGAATTTTTTATACTTTTTCGAAAATACGTAGTTTTGTGAACATTTTGGGGATTTAAAAAAATATGTTATAACTTTCGAAATGTAGGAAAAAATCCCAATTATTTGACACCCATATTGCAATAACAATAGTATTGATTATATTTTCGACAACCAATACATTTTCAAAATACAGGAAAATAAATTTTTTGTGAAAATGTTCATGTACTATAATTGCAGCATCATCCCTTTACCAAAACACTATAATTTTTTGATGTTTGGATGATTTTTCATAGCCAATGTCTCCTATATAGCCCAAATCCTATATCCTATATCCTTTAGTTAAGCACTGGGCCGTGCTTAACCGAGGCAGCTGAACGAATCATAACCGGGGCATGACTGTACCTTTGTATGGGACGTCGTTTGGACCTCACCAATCTGCTTGAAATTTTTAGGGGTTATTTGTACATATGAAACTAGCATCTGGCCAAAATATAAGCACTCGAGGTCAATGAGAATTGGGGCAAATCGGGACACAAAGTTTTACGGTAAAAAAACGTAAAAAATCTTAAAATGCCTGTAACTTGGGCAAAATTCAATTAAATTCCAAAATTCAAAATGCTTTTCAACGGGCTTGAAAAATGCAACAAAATGCGGAGGGAAGCATTCAAATTGGTTAAATCTAAAGGGAGTTATTGGTATTTCTGTGAAAAAATAGCGTAAATATGAAACTCAAATAAAAAAGTATTCCATTCAGATATCAACTCGATTCGACCTGGAGCTTGTAAGGGACATCTGGGACTACCATTTGAGACTGAAAACGATTTGGGTAGGGCAGTTTAACACATAAAATAGACACTTTTTCGTTTAGTGAATTTGGGTTTAATACGTTGGTTGAAACACGAATATAATAAAGTTATCACCAGAAAATGGGATCTAAGGGGACCCCCGAACAAAAAATAACAACCAAATTCACTAAAAGAAAAAGTGTCTATTTTATGTGTAAAACTGCCATACCCAAAGCGTTTTCAGTCTCAGTTCTCCCAGGTGTTCCCTACAAGCTCCAGGTTGAATCGAGTTGATATCTGAATGGAACACTTTTTTATTTGAGTTTCAAAATTGTACTATTTTTTTACTAAAATGCTAATAACTCTTTAGATTTAACCAATTGGAATTTCACCCCGCATTTTTTTGCCCGTTCAGATGAATTTTGAACTTTGTAATTTAATTGAATTTTGCCTAAGTTAGAGACGATTTTTTACGTTTTTGAACCTTAAAACTTTGTGTCAAGAACTTTCAGTCAAAAATTTTGCCTTCCCCTGACATTAACGGTTAAAAATTATGTATGGTTGCCCCACAAGTTTTAATCAGTGCTGCAAGGTAACTTTTACGGCTTATCTTCTGGATGTTAAGCAACTCTGACTCCGGCTTCTGAATTTAAAAGCCTCTGTCTCTAAGTCTCACTTAGACCTTATTCCACTGATTTCAACTCAAACAACAACCCCAATAAAAGTTGCCAAAACATAGTCGACTCCAAATCAGGCTGGTCAAAATTTGAAGACTCCGACTGCAGTTCATCAAAAAATATTCGACTCCTCCGATTCTGATCATGAATCCACAGGCCTGCCCAAAGTCCGGCCCGTGAAGCCATTTCATCCAGCCCGCGACGGCTTTTCAAAATAGTTCAATGACCGACCCTTAAGGCTGTTCAAAAATTGTAAATAAAATTTGCGTCAAAATTTAAAAAATATCTTGAGATCAAATTTTTAGATATTATAACGATACATTTATTTGTTTTATTTTTGCTTTTGACATAAACTGTTGCTAATTCAATGTTTTTTTTTATTTTTTTTTTGTATTTTTTAACATTCTTTATTTTTTGAATTAAATTCTTATCATTTCTATGTTGATATTTTCAGAATTAACTATTAAACTTGAAAAATGAGCAAAAAGATTGTAAAAATACACTAAATTTAAATTTCATAAAGTTTTAATTTCGTGTCTTTAGAATCATTTTGAAAAAATTTGTTAAATATTTGAATAAAGGTGCACATTGCACTGCACAACAACGCAAAAATGTTTTTTTGTAAAGAAGAATTGAATCCAAATTTGGTTTCAATAAATGTTTTTTGTTCCGTTGATTTTTAAAACTTAAAAAAAACTTGCAGTGACGAAATTTGATTGTTTTTTTGTTGATGATATCAGGGTATTCAATTTCAATCGACAGAAATAATCACAATACAATTTTAACCAAAACAAAAAAAAAATAGATAAACAGTTCTTTGAAAGTTATCTTTGTTTTTCTTTCTTAAATCAAAATAAATGAATCATATTTGCAACACTAGTGTATTTATTTATTTACTTAAATCTTATGCATTTTTTTTTACTATTTTTAACTTTTACCAACATAAGTTCCGGCCCGTCACTGCTTCAGAAAAATCAGATCTGGCCCGCAGGGCCGAAAGGTTGGGCACCCCTGGTCTAGCTCATACTAGAGAAAATGTGATTGAGCTGCTCAGATTTTTTCAGAGATAACTCTTTTAATAGATTTTCTGTTTCTGGGAAGTTCAGAATTGTACCAGCGTTGATTTTAACGTTTTCGTCCTCGTGACCATTTTCCTTCCGCATTCACGATAATGCTCAAGCGAAATTCTCGGCAGCAGTAGCGTGAAAATTAAATAATCGTGTGACTTCGACATAATGTCGAAAAACACCCAGCAACAACTTAATTTCGAGTCTCTCTCCGGCTCTCTTGAGTACAATTTCCGACATGCTACCTCTACCTACCCAACGACATCAACGACATTGTCTCGACATCGTCGCATGTATTTCGATTAGAAACAAAGCATGTCTCTGACCCGCCCATGCATGATTATGATTAATTTTTAATTAACTTTACCTACCTCTCGCTGCCAAGGGGTCGTCGCGCCCCTCGTTCGGGCCTCCTGGGAGCAGTTCCTCGGGGGGAGAAGGGTGGTCGCAGTCGGCATGACTAGCCCCCCTCCAGGCAAATGCGCATTACTCCATTCCGAAAGTTCCATTTAATTTTCCGCTTTTCATAGCACACACACCACCCTGGTAGCAGCAGAAGTAGTAGTTTTTCCCACAGAACAAATATGGCGCTTGCACAGTTTTCTAGTAATCGTTCTAGCATGAACCAATCGACCCGGTTTGAAGAGTAAGGATTACATCCAGGGGGGTGTATTCCGTTTCGTTTCCGAAGGAGGGCAGGACACCACACCGGGGGAGGTTAATTAAAACTGTAAACCAACCACAAACTCAACTCATGGAAAAATTAAAACTTCCTTTCAGCAGCAGTGGAAAAGAAAATAATGTGGTTTTAATAATGATTTCTGCACCGAATATTTCGAAAGTACCAGCCGTACCAGATAATGAGAACCCTTCACAACTGGAGCTTTCGCAGAAATTCGCCAGAAACCACAAATTGTGCCACAAACCAAGTAGCGGAACGTTGCACTGCGAGGAAACAGTTTGTTGCAGCTGGTTTTGGCCTCTTTTTGGGACGAGCTTTGGGTTCTCAGAGTGGAACTTTTGGGGACGTTTCAGTAAAAGCTCAACGGAATATGAAAACATTTTTTTCATTTTAAATTGTGGTCATGGAAAACCGGGACCACAATTTGTTGTTTTTTTACTTTTTTGGTTACGAACCATTTCCAATGATTAGAAACAACTAGAAAATTTAAACAATAACCAATTACATAGCGACCTGAAACTGAACTACATAAATTTAAAAGTGCTATCAGTCAGCATTAGGGTGCCCAGAATGTGGGACTTTTTCAAAACCTCGCTCCACAAGCTAAATATTGTTCTTTGAGATTTTTTAGAACTCTATGCTGAATATGAGCAAAATCATTCACCATTTCGTCAGCTGTGTGCTATCTTGTGACATAGACCATTTTGGTCGAAAATGAGTTAATGATGACGTTTTGCTATACTTAACAAATACTACAAGATGCTTTAACCCAATTTCGGCAACTCGCTTCCGTTTCCCGGATATCGCAATACACACTTGTGACATACACCAATTTATCATCAAAATGATTGTGCACACTTGTGACACGTCATATATGTTGTTGGAAAATGTGGAAAAATTTTCTTGTTTTTCACAAATTTATGCATATACTTTCTAAAGGCAATGAAACCTTTTGTTTTTGAAAATATACTGATTAAGTCGATTAAACCATTGATTTGAGCTTATTTTAGTTTGTATGGGAATTCTGTGCACACTTGTGATACGTAGTACAATTTTACTTTCGAAACACACTTGTGACACGTGCTTTTCAGATTTTTGTTTACATTATTTACTGTATCTTTTAACTGGTGTAACCAAATTAGTTGAAACTTGGAGCGTTTGTTAAGCGATAGTATACGAACCGATTGCTTCAAAAAGTTTGACTCTATCATTCATAGTTTTGAAATTATTTACCAACAATCTTTAAAAATCGATTTTCTCGAAAAGTACTAAATGGTCGTTGTCACAAGATAGCACACAACTGACGATTTACGAATTGATACTCAAAGGTGAAAAAGGATTCCTCGGGTAATTTCACATAATATATCAAAAAATTGAAGCTGTCGACCCGTACGATCCCAAATATGATTTTTTGCCTTTCTTACAAAAAAAGGTTTTCTGAAACTTTGTGCCTTACTGCATTGGAAAACCGCTCGTAAAATGCACAATTTTTAAATTTCTGATTTATAGCCATGGAGACGAGAATTCTTTTGGACCGGCAAATATGGTCAAAACCAGTTTTTTGATGTATTTTTGGACTATTTTACAGATAACACATTCAAATTCAAAGAATGTAATTTCAAACAAAAATACATTCAAAAACATGTGCCATAAACTGCTTGTGGCCGAAATTTGAAGCTTTTCCCAAATTTATTTCCAGAGATATAGCCATATTAGTGTTTTACGTTTTATTTTTACCCCATTATCTCTTATTAAATTTTTGGTTTTATACAGAATCATATACTGAACATCAAATTCGAAGTCCCGGCTTCTTCTCGCTTGGAAGATCGACAAGTCCTCAATTCAAAGCTTTAACGCCAGCGCATTTACGCTTGCGCTTTTTACGCTGTGCGTTAGTGTAACTTCTGGCTTATTGCCCTAGATCAACAAGGTGCTCTATCGATTTATTTTTATTTTTTAAGCTTATCATAGATTATTAGACTGAGTACACTTTATATTTTTCTATTAATATAAATCCAACATCATTTTTTTTTTTTCAAAAGGTATAAAACACACAAATTTATAGGACCTTTAAAAAAACTCTAATGATGTTTTTGTTGATAAATTATAATTATCTTGCAACCTCTAATTAACCGCTGAAATTTATTAAAAAGGCATTCAAGGTCGATGCCATAACAAAAACTTTCACTGCACACCAATTTTTTTTCACTAAAATTCAGTAAAGTTTTACTGAATATTCATCTACTGAAATTTCATTAAACGATTCAGTAATTTAGATTTCACTGAATTCTCAGTTAACTGACATTTGTCATTTTGACAGAAAGTTTACTGAAATTTCAGCAAAATGGTTGTCAAAAATACTGAAATTTCAGCAAAAGAAACGTCAAGATATTTTGCTGAAACTTCAGTAATTTTCTAGTGCCAGTTTGACAGATCAATTACTGGAGATTCAGCAATCGTTGCTGGTAATTCAGTTATCAAAATTTGATTTCGTTGGCCATCAAAAATGATTCCAGTGCTGTTATTTATACACTTATTTCGTCAATCCTCATAACTTAAAAAAAGCATAGAGGCATTTGTTGCTCACATTTTTCTTACCTTTGTTTCTAAAGATCACAATACAAAATTAAAAAACACAACACATTCGAAAGAGGATTTTTTCTCGGCAGCATCCAAACAGTAAGTCAAATCTGAAATTTCAGTTTGACAGATATGCAGTTACTGATGTTTCAGCAATGTTTTTGTTCATTGCCGAATTTCAGCAAAAGTGATGATTACTGAATCGCATTCAGTTATTGTACGATCAGTTCCTATCTGGGCTCGGTCACTGGAAACGACCGGCGACTCAGTGACCGACGAAATAGGCGGCGGGTCAGATGCGGGCATAAAAATGTCAAAATCTCTTTCCCCCTCACTTCGTCTCACCATCCAGCTGCAGCTTTGTTGACAAACAAACGGAGCACGCGGTCGCATGATAGCGGCATCAAGCCAGAATTAGGGGTGATCATGTGATTAAGAATGAAAGTTTTTTCAAGAAAAATAATATTTTTCCGACCGAATAAAAAAATTGCGAGCATGTTCAAACAATTATTCCTGATGTCGGAGAAGTGATAAAAAAGCAAAATTTTAATCCATAATTTTTCTATAAATTGAATTTTTTCACTCCAACTGGGAACCCCTAGGTCTATCCACGAACGTTTCCAATGACCGTGAGAAGATGCCAGAAAATCCAGCTACGAGCTACATCCACAATATTTATATTACTGAAATTGTAATCCAAAATTTGCTGTGTGGGTCTTTGGTCTAACGTGGATGACTTTTTCAAATGTTAGACTTGATTTTAGATAAGTTATTATTGCAATTTTGCAAGAATTACCATTTTTGAGACCATCTAGCATAGCGTAGGTCACTCTAGTGGAAAAACAATAAAAAATACTGGTTTAATTAGTTTGACTAAGGAACCCCACAAAGAAAACAAATTATGGTAATATTACATCTGGGAAGGGGTACATCTTTTATGTCATAAAAAAGTGTAATTTTACCTCTGGAAATGTGTAATTTTACCACTTTTCTGGTGTAATGTCACTTTTTCAGTCTAAATTGAGGTAAAATTACAACATAAAAGAGGTAATATTCAACCTTCCAAAATTACAGCTTCCAAATTTACATTATTTTGTACTGTGCAGAAAAATTGGCCCGATTGGAGTTAATTCAGGTTGTAAGGGATTCTTCAGAACATTAGTAAATTCTACTAACTATAAAATATAGCATAAGATCAGATATTAAACCGCTATTTTATGGCATTCGTGAACCCTAACTTATGACAAAAATATTAAAGAACTGGATGACTGCTGTTTGTGTTTACAACAAAAACCCTCCACCTGTTAGCCTCTGATTGAGAGCAGCACTTGGTTTTTGGTTTCGTTGAAATATGAACTAATTGGTGGATCCAGTTACTGCGTGGTGATGATTGCTGTGTTACACACATCACTCGAATCCACCAGGACGACATTCAGTGGTTTGACCACCACCTTCACCGTCATTGCCGGTCGATAATGGTTGGCAAACAAGTGGTGACTATATGTTCCCGGGCCAGTGCATAGTAGAGAGGGAACAGTTTGAATAGTTCGTAGTTTAATTTGCACAACCCAGGTGGTAATTCGTGGAAGTGTTGCTCATACGAGCTCGAAATGAACTGTGGAAAATACGGGGAAAAGTGAGTGAAAGGAATAATCTGGAATGAAATTGGTTTTGTCCTGTTTGGTGAGTGTGTGATGAATAGAGATTGTGTCCCAAAACTATGTTTTCAGTTTCAGGCAATAATTGAGTTTAAACATGAATATAACAAAAGCTTTTTTTCAGTGAGGAAAGCCAAAAATTAAAATCAAATTCGAGTAGTAGCCTCTCGGAAATCATTAGGAAACCAAATTTCCAAATCTGATAAAAAAAAAAAAAAAAAAACAAAACAATAACTTTAGAATAACTGATTCCATCAAATAAAAAATCTTGTTATAAATTTGTCCATCCCAAGAACCTGGAAAAATGAAATGATTTTTTTAATGAATATACAGATTATACCCCATGTTCTAAATCAATGTCACTTTCTCGCTTCAAAAATTTAATAATTTTTCTGTCCATCGCAATTCACGCACTTCTTGTATAATACATCCAATGTCACTGACTGGCGACAGCCCGAGAGAAAAAAAATATACAGGAGTGGTGGTGGAGCGCCAGCTTGTTGACAAATATTTGAGTAAAAATAAGTTGAATCCACCAAATTATCATCTCTGGACCGACCAAAAAACCAGCTCTCCGTTTTGCGTTGAATCATTCATTCGTGTATTTGCGCACCCAAACACGTGTTCGTGGTTTGTTTGTTGCTGTTCAACACGAACCAACCGAGCTTACCGTTAATATATTGTTGCAGACTAAATGAGCCATTAACATGCGGTGATAAATGTTTGGCCAATATTTATTTAGCGTCTTGTTATATGCGCTGCTGCTCAGAGAAAATGATGCTAGCTGAAGAGTTGGTTAAATCGTGAAAAGAACAGTGAAGTTAACTTTTTTTATGCATCGAAACTTTCATATAACAATACGTTCAGTTTCATTATTTAAATAAAATTCAAAAGTTTATAAATCGATCAATCACTTGCGTGCATACAGTTCGAACAAGTGTCAAGTGCGTGTAAAAGAGCATTTGTGAGTTCAAAATTGCCGCGTTAAGTTTCCAACCATTCAATTTGACCGTTATTTTTTATGTATTCTAGAAAAGATTTACATCTGCTTGTCTCAGGTCAACTTTCATGCTGATTATCAGTCAGAACTCATCCACTTCAACACACACAAATAACCAAACCAGACATGTGCCGTCACAAGATGGATTATCCTGAAAATTTACAGCTCTTGTTTGCCGGCGAGAGTGTGTTTATCCAGAGATCTCGGCTCTGTTGGGTTTGATAGACTCTACTGATGTCTCGTGGGAGTACCCACTGCTAAACAGCAACATCAACAACAAACCAAATGAAACAAGCAGAACACCAAACGAACCGAACCAGAAGTGTGTTCATCACCATCGCGTTCGATTTACAATTAACTCGACATGATGTTTTTGGTTGAATCAATTTGCATTTTAAATATCGGCGGTGGACAATATATGATTGGTTCACCACGCCGTGCAGCAAATGTGGGTTTCAATTTGAAACATTGTGGCCACACTCAGGTTCGATGTGGTGAAATAAATTGGCAAAACAGTGTATTTCGCAAAAACAGGTTCATAAAAAACCAAACTCCCTTTGTAAACATTACCTATTTGCAGAACAAAATTCGAATAAATTAATTCCACAGTCGAACAATCGAGTGCTGACACAATGTTTACCTACGGATTGGTGTTTACAATCATATTTTTATATTGATTGATTGAAAACCATTGAATCCAAAATCAATGAATTATGCCATTTTTGTAGAGTTGTAGAACGTTTGGTTTGATCGGTGAATAAGTAATGTTCAGCCCTGCCGCACCAATGCAATGTAGGTACCTGTATTGCTTGGCAATTTGCTGATGGATCATCAATGCAGATTTCGAAATGAACTTGTCACAAATTTCACTATGTTTACAGCACACAGTTTTCATTCAATAAAGTGAGCACATTTTTGTGTCTCAGTTTAAAAACTCATTGCACTTCTGGATTGTTGCCATAATTTAGTGTTAAAGATTATTAGTAATATTTAGAAACAATTGAATAATTTTAGCAACAATTGTTGATCTTTTTCAGAACAGTAATAAGAAGTACTATTCAAGCTTTGTAAATTGAATCTGGGTGGGTCTCGTGGCGCAGGGGTAGCGGCTTCGGCTGCCGATCCCGATGATGCTATGAGACGCGGGTTCGATTCCCGCCTTATCCACTGAGCTTCTATCGGATGGTGAAGTAAAACGTCGGTCCCGGTTTCTCCTGTCTCGTCAGAGGCGCTGGAGCAGAAATCCCACGTTAGAGGAAGGCCATGCCCCGGGGGGCGTAGTGCCAATAGTTTCGTTTTTTTTTTAAATTGAATCCGTCACAATGTTACACCATTGATCTTCCCATACAAATCTCAAAAATTTTAAATGGCTGATATTCAAATCAATTTATCTTCATTTTATTGTTGTTGTTGAACTTTGGTTGCTGAGATAAGGACATTCCAACAATAAAAATATAAAAATACATTTCTTGGTGCAACCCAATTAGTCTTAATTTCAAATCTACAATATCTTGGAATCAATATCAAATGTTCAATTTCATGACTAACTTTTCAAAAGGTTTTCCATCTTTCGTCACTTTGTTTAAATTTGAAAAAACAGGTTTCCCAAAATTAAATACCCAAATATGGCATAAAACAATCACATTGATGTTCAATTCAAAATCAGAAAGTATGCAAAATGATTTCAATATTGTAACAGTCATGTTACTATCAACAATATTCAAAATATCAATTAATTAGTGAAAATATTTTTTTAAAGTATTTCGTATATTTTTGATGCCGGGTCCCAAACTTCAAATGTTCAAAAAAATAAATAATTTTTAAAGAAAACATTAAAGCTTGGGATACCCTTATCGGAAACTAATTTTTACGAATGTAAACAAACTTTGGTTCACTCCAGGAGTATATTTTTTTACAAAAAAAAATGACTTCACACACTTCACACATTACTCAAGCTTATACTTAGTAATGTTTTATGAATGATCTGATATCTTTTTGTTTGTGAAAATACAGTACTAGACAAAAGTATATGACATTGGACGATTTGTCAAACCTAACTCCAAATTCAAATTGTTGGTGTTCGTTCCTGTTTCGACCAAACCTCATGAAATTTTCGGTAGAAATATTTTGGAATGTCTACTTTTAGATGCTTTTTGAAAAACTTTTTCCGATTTCGTGTGAGTTGGCGGAGAATTTCCCAAGCCATGGTTGTAATTTCTTTTTCTGTGATTTTTATCAGAAACCAAGTTACCCTTATGAACACAGTTCTACGGAAATTGAACAAGAGTCTGAGAAGCAATTCTCAATTTCGTGGATAAACATTAGGGTGGTCCACATCCGGACTTTTTTGGGGCTACCCCCTGAAATCAAAGATTGGCCCATCACTAGGCTAAATTCCAAATTTGAGCTCATTCTGACCACGGGAACCCCTCCCTCCAATCGCTTAAAGTTTGTATGGGAAAAATCGTCAAAAAGTATGGAGAAAAGCAACTGTTTTACTTTTTTACCAGTGGAAGGCGCCAGAGTTATCCGATTCTTACCATTTCTCAAATGTAGAACCTTCATTAAATTTATAACAACTTTCCCGAAGACACCGTATTTTTAGGATTTTTTCCGCGAAGTTATTAGCGCCCAAAACTGACCATTTTTGTGCGGCTAGCTGTAAGGGGCTACCTAACAACGATGTTTATTTCCAATTCGAGCACACACGTGCTCTCTCTCAGGTTCAAACTCTCTCACGAGCTTGCTTGCCTGCCTGCCTGCCTGTTTGCCTACAAGCTCGCGCTCTGTTTCTCTGCTTGGACTTTTGTCGTCGCGTTTTCGTTTGCCGTCCGTTGCGCTGCGTTCCTGGCATGTTTATTATAATTTTCAACTAAAATAGCAGGTTTGATTTTAGATATAAAATTAAATGTATTATGTGATTAACAATAGATATCATATTATCAGAGCGTGTGAGAGAGAATAAAAATTTCGATGAATTAGTTTATCCATGATCGTCATTCATCCACCGTCATCTTTTATTATTGAGTAAATTTTTAAATAGGGATAATGTAATCTATTTTTTTTTTAAATCAGGTAAACGACAAAAAATTAAGCAAAGTTGCAATATTTGTTGAAGGTGGTCGAGGAACACAGAAAGAAATTTCCAGACAGCACAAAAAGTTTATAGAGTATGAATAAAAATTTGCAGCAATAATTGTAAAATTGCCTTGACTTGTAATAAAGTATATTTTTGTTAAAGCAAACTACCTAAAGTAACATAATTTGTATTACCTGATTTAAAAAAAAAATCAAATTATTATCATGATTAAAACAAAAAAACAAACCCTGTTAACCTGACATTTGCTGTAATTTTTTCAATGAGCCTAAGCTGTCTTTTCTTTAAATTATTTTTTTCCTTGCATTTTGACATAATTTAAGAACACGCAGAAAAATATTTTGTAGAATCAGCCTGTACGAGGTTTGATTCAACAAATTTTTTGTTGAATATAATCAACGCAGATTTTGCGTTGAAACAAACCTAAATTTTCTCAATTCCACAAAAATCTTTTGTTGTTTTGAAAAAGTTGCTTTAACGTTTAGCGTTGATTCAACAAAAATCTTGATTTTCGAATCAACAAAACGTTTTGTTGATTCAAATAAGCCTTATTTTACTGCGTGAATTTATATGCTAAATATATCTCAAAACAAACCTGCTATTTTAGTTGAAAATTATAATAAACATGCCAGGAACGCACTATGGGGTATTTCCATATAAGCGAGCGGCCAAAAATATTTTTTTGCTTTTCTGTGACTTTTTTGTGTTGTTTGTAGTTAGTATAATGAAAACAAATAAAATTTGATATTTTTCAAAAAAAAGTTTAATTTTCGATTTTTTCATATATTTGAGGCCACATGCATTAAAGTGGTGAATTTTAATATTCTTGCTCTGTCTATTTGATGCACGGAATGGCGGTTTATGCTATGTTAAAGTTTCAGATTTACGTTCAATCTCCCTCCCCTTTTGAGTTAAAATCCACCTCTCTTTGAAGAACCCCCCTCCCCCTCAATTAAAATTTGATTTTTGCGGTGTTTTAGAATTTTAGACGGTTTATTTTATGGAACATTGTATGGATTCTCGTCCACGTTTTTGGTTGATCCACTTGCAAAATTCACGTTTTCCACGATAAATTCTTCTAAATCAAAATCACTATGTAACCGATTGTCGTTAGATTACTTAAAACATGAACTTCTTCTATGGGCTTTTGTATACCTCGTTTTGAAGCTACAGAACAACGTGCGTAGTTTTTCCTCTGTGATTTTTCCCTGAGTTGATCATGTGATGGTTCGGCAATGTTGTAATTCTTACAAATATACTCGAAAGCAGTTCACACGTTTTCAGAATAGTGCTTCGTTATATCGTACAGGGACACTACGGTATTATTATCCATACTTTCAAAAGAACACAACAACGAACTGATATGGATATTCTACGAATCGTTTCTGTAAAATACTTAGAATAGGAATTTCTAATTTTATTAAACGTACCTAAGTACCAACAAAGTCATGAATATCAAATCAATTTCAAAACATACATAACAGGTACGTCATTTCTGCCTCCGCAGGTAAATAATGTGATTTTAACCAAGCGTATACGCGAAATCATTAATTTCCTTGCATGAATCAAAATGTTCAAAATGGCATAACTCAAAAAGTGCACATAAGTGCACTTTGAAATTTGGAGATTTTCAGATCGCACAAATGCACACAAAAAAGTACTCCATTAACAAAGTTGAAAAAAACTAAATTTTGAATAAAAATCCATCTTTTTTCATTTTTAGTATTTTTTTAGCCTGTAAAAGTGTGTTTTGTAAAATATTATTGAATAGTTAAATCAATTACCTTTCTGAATATATATAATGATGCAGGAAAAAATACATAAACAGCTACACAGTACAACTATGAAAAATAATATTTTTTTTTGTCAAAAAACATGTTTTTTCTTACCATTTTCGCCTTTGAAGGTTTGCAATTCAGTGAATTTTGAACCTACAACTTTCAAACTCCGGATTTTTCTTAGTTAGAATGTTAATACCAAAAAAATAATTAGAGTATATCGGTTTTTCGATTTATGGCCGCCTGAAACCCCATAGTGGAACGCAGCGCAGCGGATAGCATACGAAAACGACGACGACGACAAAAGTCCAAGCAGAGAAACAGAGCGCGAGCTTGTAGGCAAACAGGCAGGCAGGCAGGCAAGCAAGCTCGTGAGAAAGTTTGAACCTGAGAGAGAGCACGTGTGTGCTCGAATTGGAAATAAACATCGTTGTTAGGTAGCCCCTTACAGCTAGCCGCACAAAAATGGTCAGTTTTGGGCGCTAATAACTTCGCGGAAAAAATCCTAAAAATACGGTGTCTTCGGGAAAGTTGTTATAAATTTAATGAAGGTTCTACATTTGAGAAATGGTAAGAATCGGATAACTCTGGCACCTTCCACAGGTAAAAAAGTAAAACAGTTGCTTTTCTCCATACATTTCGACGATTTTTCCCATACAAACTTTAAGCGATTGGAGGGAGGGGTTCCCGTGGTCAGAATGAGCTCAAATTTGGAATTTAGCCTAGTGATGGGTCAATCTTTGATTTCAGGGGGTAGCCCCAAAAAAGTCCGGATTTGGACCACCCTAATAAACATGTTTTGCAAATAGGACAATAAAGTTCGAAATTGCATGAACTAAACACTAAAAGTGATTTATTTTTTTATTTCTCGATAATAATTATCAATTCAAACATTTATACGTTGCAGTCAGGTGCATCGCGTAAATTGTCCTCGTGCACCAATTATCCCACGAACGGCGCAAACCTGACTGCATTCACCGGAACTGTCCAGATGGTTCCCCCGGGGGGAGGAAGCGAGCAGGGTTGAAGATCAATGACTGTTCACATATCGTCGATTACCGGCTCGTTTACATTATACCGGACTGCGCCCCGCGCTGGGCCATTTTGGACGGCACCGATCTTTGTCGAACGGCATGTAAATTATTCATATACGGGAGCCTTGGGAGCACGTGAAAACATGCACCACGTGTGCCACAGATGGCGTTTCTGCCCAGTGACACGGGAATTGATAACGTCCGCGAAATGAGCCTCAGCGGAAATTATCTTAACTCACTGGGTTTTGCGCAAAATGAAGCGATGACATATTTTCGATTCCATTTGATTAAATTCATTGAAATGCAAAAACCATTAATTTCATGTCAGATTTTGATGTTTGAGTGTCCGGAAATTCACCAAAAAAATATTAACATTTGACACAAATCCGGCACAAGAAAACCATAAACCGTCCCAATATTGACTCTTCGTCAAAAACTTTGCTCCGCAACCACCCAGGCAAAAGCTGATTATCCGAGCCGGGAAACTTTCCCATCGCTCCAGTCAAACCAAGCCGAAAACCGCCATCATATGCTGTGAATAGAGTAAACTTTTATCACTTAAATAGGAAAACTTTGAGCTCTTTCCCCTTCTTCTCGCCGTGCTTCCCTAAAAACGCTCCACATTGGACACAAAAGTTATCCCTTTCTTCCGGCTCGCCACATGAATAAACCACAACGCCCGTAAGGTGCATCCGTTTTTGCTGGGTTGGGGGGGAGGAAGTTGTATCCGTTATGTTGCTTTAAAAAAAACCATCACAAACAACCAAGGATGAGATTTGAAAGCAGTGTGAGCTTGAAACAAAGAGAAACTAAGCGAATTCACATTGGAACTTGGAACTAAATTGTATTTTTGTATTGATAATCTTGAAAGAACATCTTTTCATAAAAAAACGGCTTCTTTTAATCTCCGGCACATTTAACGCCACCTTTTGGTGGAATTTTGAATTTATTGCAGATTTTGAATTTTTCCCGGTGCAAACTTCAACGACTAAAAATTAGCACTTATTTATACCTAAAGAATTAAGCCAGAGGGTATCTGATAAGGTTTTCAAAAATTTTCAATTTTTCTTGTCATGCTATTAGATATCTTAGTTGATGGGATTAACAACTTTGTAGAACATTGATTGTTACTATTTCAATTTTTTATCTTCTAGAAGTGGTTTTTAAATAAAATTAGTTATACCGATCTTGATACGATTAATAAGTTTTGTTTGCGACTCGAGATCACAGGATATCTGCCCCGATCATTAAACTTCATAACAGATTGAAAAGGTTCTTTAAATAATTACCCACCAGGCCAGGATTGCACCAGGTGGTTCTGAATGTAATTGATATCAATATTTACATCGCGTAGATTTAAAAATTCTATTAATTTCCCTTAAGTACCGTAAACCGGGGTGACTTTGATAGGATTTCGTTTTGTTTTTAGAATATTTTCCAACAGGTAAGGTTTTTCTCAAGATTATTATTTTTAAAACATGTACTGGGGTAGATCACACAAAGTCCATGCACTATTTCGGAAAAAAAAGTTTTTTCAATAATGTTTTGAAAAATAGTTACGTTAAAAATTCTTAGTTTTAATTCCGGGGTGACTTTGATAGTCATAGATTTTCTTGTTAAAATCATATTTAAGATGTTCAAACCGTCGTCGTTCAAACTTTGTTTGTACGATAAATGTACCATCACTAAAGTAGCTGATATAGTTATTAAGAAAAAAATCAATGTTTATATTTAGTTAACTAAGTGTATAAGCTTTTTAGCAAAATACATATAAATTTCAGGAAAAATTGTTAAAAAGTCGGAATTTCGCCTGAAATTTGTTAAAACTAGTTTTGTTTGTAAAATTATCGATTTATATAGCATTTAATACTGAATTCTAAGCACGAATCACAAGTTTTCACATTTTACATGAAATTTGTTCAACTGAAATTGCCTTTTAATTTGGAGTTTTTTTTTTAAATTGTGTTTCAAAAACATGATCATTGATCATTTTCCGTCTCTTTTGTGTCGCTGTTCGAGTGCATTATTGGTCATTATAATTAAATAATGGCATCAGTAGTGCGGTGCCTGTGTGGACGCTCAGTCCTGTTTTTCGTGTTATTTTCCGTCTCTTTTGTGTCGCTGTTCGAGTGCATGGGGTGATTGGTCATTATAATTAAATAATGGCATCAGTAGTGCGGTGCCTGTGTGGACGCTCAGTCCTGTTTTTCGTGTTATTTTCCGTCTCTTTTGTGTCGCTGTTCGAGTGCATGGGGTGATTGGTCATTATAATTAAATAATGGCATCAGTAGTGCGGTGCCTGTGTGGACGCTCAGTCCTGTTTTTTCGTGTTATTTTCCGTCTCTTTTGTGTCGCTGTTCGAGTGCATGGGGTGATTGGTCATTATAATTAAATAATGGCATCAGTAGTGCGGTGCCTGTGTGGACGCGCAGTCCTGTTTTTCGTGTTATTTTCCGTCTCTTTTGTGTCGCTGTTCGAGTGCATGGGGTGATTGGTCATTATAATTAAATAATGGCATCAGTAGTGCGGTGCCTGTGTGGACGCTCAGTCCTGTTTTTCGTGTTATTTTCCGTCTCTTTTGTGTCGCTGTTCGAGTGCATGGGGTGATTGGTCATTATAATTAAATAATGGCATCAGTAGTGCGGTGCCTGTGTGGACGCGCAGTCCTGTTTTTTCGTGTTATTTTCCGTCTCTTTTGTGTCGCTGTTCGAGTGCATGGGGTGATTGGTCATTATAATTAAATAATGGCATCAGTAGTGCGGTGCCTGTGTGGACGCTCAGTCCTGTTTTTTCGTGTTATTTTCCGTCTCTTTTGTGTCGCTGTTCGAGTGCATGGGGTGATTGGTCATTATAATTAAATAATGGCATCAGTAGTGCGGTGCCTGTGTGGACGCTCAGTCCTGTTTTTTCGTGTTATTTTCCGTCTCTTTTGTGTCGCTGTTCGAGTGCATGGGGTGATTGGTCATTATAATTAAATAATGGCATCAGTAGTGCGGTGCCTGTGTGGACGCTCAGTCCTGTTTTTTCGTGTTATTTTCCGTCTCTTTTGTGTCGCTGTTCGAGTGCATGGGGTGATTGGTCATTATAATTAAACAATGGCATCAGTAGTGCGGTGCCTGTGTGGACGCTCAGTCCTGTTTTTTCGTGTTATTTTCCGTCTCTTTTGTGTCGCTGTTCGAGTGAATGGGGTGATTGGTCATTATAATTAAACAATGGCATCAGTAGTGCGGTGCTTGTGGGACGCGCAGTCCTGTTTTTTCGTGTTATTTTCCGTCTCTTTTGTCGCTGTTCGAGTGCATGGGGTGATTGGTCATTATAATTAAATAATGGCATCAGTAGTGCGGTGCCTGTGTGGACGCTCAGTCCTGTTTTTCGTGTTATTTTCCGTCTCTTTTGTGTCGCTGTTCGAGTGCATGGGGTGATTGGTCATTATAATTAAATAATGGCATCAGTAGTGCGGTGCCTGTGTGGACGCTCAGTCCTGTTTTTCGTGTTATTTTCCGTCTCTTTTGTGTCGCTGTTCGAGTGCATGGGGTGATTGGTCATTATAATTAAACAATGGCATCAGTAGTGCGGTGCTTGTGGACGCGCAGTCCTGTTTTTCGTGTTATTTTCCGTCTCTTTTGTGTCGCTGTTCGAGTGCATGGGGTGATTGGTCATTATAATTAAATAATGGCATCAGTAGTGCGGTGCTTGTGGGACGCGCAGTCCTGTTTTTTCGTGTTATTTTCCGTCTCTTTTGTGTCGCTGTTCGAGTGCATGGGGTGATTGGTCATTATAATTAAACAATGGCATCAGTAGTGCGGTGCTTGTGGGACGCGCAGTCCTGTTTTTTCGTGTTATTTTCCGTCTCTTTTGTGTCGCTGTTCGAGTGCATGGGGTGATTGGTCATTATAATTAAACAATGGCATCAGTAGTGCGGTGCTTGTGGGACGCGCAGTCCTGTTTTTTCGTGTTATTTTCCGTCTCTTTTGTGTCGCTGTTCGAGTGCATGGGGTGATTGGTCATTATAATTAAATAATGGCATCAGTAGTGCGGTGCCTGTGTGGACGCTCAGTCCTGTTTTTCGTGTTATTTTCCGTCTCTTTGTGTCGCTGTTCGAGTGCATGGGGTGATTGGTCATTATAATTAAACAATGGCATCAGTAGTGCGGTGCTTGTGGGACGCGCAGTCCTGTTTTTTCGTGTTATTTTCCGTCTCTTTTGTGTCGCTGTTCGAGTGCATGGGGTGATTGGTCATTATAATTAAATAATGGCATCAGTAGTGCGGTGCCTGTGTGGACGCTCAGTCCTGTTTTTTCGTGTTATTTTCCGTCTCTTTTGTGTCGCTGTTCGAGTGCATGGGGTGATTGGTCATTATAATTAAATAATGGCATCAGTAGTGCGGTGCCTGTGTGGACGCTCAGTCCTGTTTTTCGTGTTATTTTCCGTCTCTTTTGTCGCTGTTCGAGTGCATGGGGTGATTGGTCATTATAATTAAACAATGGCATCAGTAGTGCGGTGCTTGTGGGACGCGCAGTCCTGTTTTTCGTGTTATTTTCCGTCTCTTTTGTGTCGCTGTTCGAGTGCATGGGGTGATTGGTCATTATAATTAAACAATGGCATCAGTAGTGCGGTGCTTGTGGACGCGCAGTCCTGTTTTTCGTGTTATTTTCCGTCTCTTTTGTGTCGCTGTTCGAGTGCATGGGGTGATTGGTCATTATAATTAAATAATGGCATCAGTAGTGCGGTGCCTGTGTGGACGCTCAGTCCTGTTTTTCGTGTTATTTTCCGTCTCTTTTGTGTCGCTGTTCGAGTGCATGGGGTGATTGGTCATTATAATTAAATAATGGCATCAGTAGTGCGGTGCCTGTGTGGACGCTCAGTCCTGTTTTTTCGTGTTATTTTCCGTCTCTTTGTGTCGCTGTTCGAGTGCATGGGGTGATTGGTCATTATAATTAAATAATGGCATCAGTAGTGCGGTGCCTGTGTGGACGCTCAGTCCTGTTTTTTCGTGTTATTTTCCGTCTCTTTTGTGTCGCTGTTCGAGTGCATGGGGTGATTGGTCATTATAATTAAACAATGGCATCAGTAGTGCGGTGCTTGTGGGACGCGCAGTCCTGTTTTTTCGTGTTATTTTCCGTCTCTTTTGTGTCGCTGTTCGAGTGCATGGGGTGATTGGTCATTATAATTAAACAATGGCATCAGTAGTGCGGTGCTTGTGGGACGCGCAGTCCTGTTTTTTCGTGTTATTTTCCGTCTCTTTTGTGTCGCTGTTCGAGTGCATGGGGTGATTGGTCATTATAATTAAATAATGGCATCAGTAGTGCGGTGCCTGTGTGGACGCTCAGTCCTGTTTTTCGTGTTATTTTCCGTCTCTTTTGTGTCGCTGTTCGAGTGCATGGGGTGATTGGTCATTATAATTAAATAATGGCATCAGTAGTGCGGTGCCTGTGTGGACGCTCAGTCCTGTTTTTCGTGTTATTTTCCGTCTCTTTTGTGTCGCTGTTCGAGTGCATGGGGTGATTGGTCATTATAATTAAATAATGGCATCAGTAGTGCGGTGCCTGTGTGGACGCTCAGTCCTGTTTTTTCGTGTTATTTTCCGTCTCTTTTGTGTCGCTGTTCGAGTGAATGGGGTGATTGGTCATTATAATTAAACAATGGCATCAGTAGTGCGGTGCTTGTGGGACGCGCAGTCCTGTTTTTTCGTGTTATTTTCCGTCTCTTTTGTGTCGCTGTTCGAGTGCATGGGGTGATTGGTCATTATAATTAAATAATGGCATCAGTAGTGCGGTGCCTGTGTGGACGCTCAGTCCTGTTTTTTCGTGTTATTTTCCGTCTCTTTTGTGTCGCTGTTCGAGTGCATGGGGTGATTGGTCATTATAATTAAATAATGGCATCAGTAGTGCGGTGCCTGTGTGGACGCTCAGTCCTGTTTTTTCGTGTTATTTTCCGTCTCTTTTGTGTCGCTGTTCGAGTGCATGGGGTGATTGGTCATTATAATTAAACAATGGCATCAGTAGTGCGGTGCTTGTGGGACGCGCAGTCCTGTTTTTTCGTGTTATTTTCCGTCTCTTTTGTGTCGCTGTTCGAGTGCATGGGGTGATTGGTCATTATAATTAAATAATGGCATCAGTAGTGCGGTGCTTGTGGGACGCGCAGTCCTGTTTTCTCGTGTTATTTTCCGTCTCTTTTGTGTCGCTGTTCGAGTGCATGGGGTGATTGGTCATTATAATTAAACAATGGCATCAGTAGTGCGGTGCTTGTGGGACGCGCAGTCCTGTTTTTTCGTGTTATTTTCCGTCTCTTTTGTGTCGCTGTTCGAGTGCATGGGGTGATTGGTCATTATAATTAAACAATGGCATCAGTAGTGCGGTGCTTGTGGGACGCGCAGTCCTGTTTTTTCGTGTTATTTTCCGTCTCTTTTGTGTCGCTGTTCGAGTGCATGGGGTGATTGGTCATTATAATTAAATAATGGCATCAGTAGTGCGGTGCCTGTGTGGACGCTCAGTCCTGTTTTTTCGTGTTATTTTCCGTCTCTTTTGTGTCGCTGTTCGAGTGCATGGGGTGATTGGTCATTATAATTAAACAATGGCATCAGTAGTGCGGTGCTTGTGGGACGCGCAGTCCTGTTTTTTCGTGTTATTTTCCGTCTCTTTTGTGTCGCTGTTCGAGTGCATGGGGTGATTGGTCATTATAATTAAATAATGGCATCAGTAGTGCGGTGCCTGTGTGGACGCTCAGTCCTGTTTTTTCGTGTTATTTTCCGTCTCTTTGTGTCGCTGTTCGAGTGCATGGGGTGATTGGTCATTATAATTAAATAATGGCATCAGTAGTGCGGTGCCTGTGTGGACGCTCAGTCCTGTTTTTTCGTGTTATTTTCCGTCTCTTTTGTGTCGCTGTTCGAGTGCATGGGGTGATTGGTCATTATAATTAAACAATGGCATCAGTAGTGCGGTGCTTGTGGGACGCGCAGTCCTGTTTTTTCGTGTTATTTTCCGTCTCTTTTGTGTCGCTGTTCGAGTGCATGGGGTGATTGGTCATTATAATTAAATAATGGCATCAGTAGTGCGGTGCTTGTGGGACGCGCAGTCCTGTTTTTTCGTGTTATTTTCCGTCTCTTTTGTGTCGCTGTTCGAGTGCATGGGGTGATTGGTCATTATAATTAAACAATGGCATCAGTAGTGCGGTGCTTGTGGGACGCGCAGTCCTGTTTTTTCGTGTTATTTTCCGTCTCTTTTGTGTCGCTGTTCGAGTGAATGGGGTGATTGGTCATTATAATTAAACAATGGCATCAGTAGTGCGGTGCTTGTGGGACGCGCAGTCCTGTTTTTTCGTGTTATTTTCCGTCTCTTTTGTGTCGCTGTTCGAGTGCATGGGGTGATTGGTCATTATAATTAAATAATGGCATCAGTAGTGCGGTGCCTGTGTGGACGCTCAGTCCTGTTTTTTCGTGTTATTTTCCGTCTCTTTTGTGTCGCTGTTCGAGTGCATGGGGTGATTGGTCATTATAATTAAATAATGGCATCAGTAGTGCGGTGCCTGTGTGGACGCTCAGTCCTGTTTTTCGTGTTATTTTCCGTCTCTTTTGTGTCGCTGTTCGAGTGCATGGGGTGATTGGTCATTATAATTAAATAATGGCATCAGTAGTGCGGTGCCTGTGTGGACGCTCAGTCCTGTTTTTTCGTGTTATTTTCCGTCTCTTTTGTGTCGCTGTTCGAGTGCATGGGGTGATTGGTCATTATAATTAAATAATGGCATCAGTAGTGCGGTGCCTGTGTGGACGCTCAGTCCTGTTTTTTCGTGTTATTTTCCGTCTCTTTTGTGTCGCTGTTCGAGTGCATGGGGTGATTGGTCATTATAATTAAATAATGGCATCAGTAGTGCGGTGCTTGTGGGACGCGCAGTCCTGTTTTTTCGTGTTATTTTCCGTCTCTTTTGTGTCGCTGTTCGAGTGCATGGGGTGATTGGTCATTATAATTAAATAATGGCATCAGTAGTGCGGTGCCTGTGTGGACGCTCATTCCTGTTTTTTCGTGTTATTTTCCGTCTCTTTTGTGTCGCTGTTCGAGTGCATGGGGTGATTGGTCATTATAATTAAATAATGGCATCAGTAGTGCGGTGCCTGTGTGGACGCTCAGTCCTGTTTTTTCGTGTTATTTTCCGTCTCTTTTGTGTCGCTGTTCGAGTGAATGGGGTGATTGGTCATTATAATTAAATAATGGCATCAGTAGTGCGGTGCCTGTGTGGACGCGCAGTCCTGTTTTTTCGTGTTATTTTCCGTCTCTTTTGTGTCGCTGTTCGAGTGAATGGGGTGATTGGTCATTATAATTAAATAATGGCATCAGTAGTGCGGTGCCTGTGTGGACGCTCAGTCCTGTTTTTTCGTGTTATTTTCCGTCTCTTTTGTGTCGCTGTTCGAGTGCATGGGGTGATTGGTCATTATAATTAAATAATGGCATCAGTAGTGCGGTGCTTGTGGGACGCGCAGTCCTGTTTTTTCGTGTTATTTTCCGTCTCTTTTGTGTCGCTGTTCGAGTGCATGGGGTGATTGGTCATTATAATTAAATAATGGCATCAGTAGTGCGGTGCCTGTGTGGACGCTCAGTCCTGTTTTTTCGTGTTATTTTCCGTCTCTTTTGTGTCGCTGTTCGAGTGAATGGGGTGATTGGTCATTATAATTAAACAATGGCATCAGTAGTGCGGTGCTTGTGGGACGCGCAGTCCTGTTTTTTCGTGTTATTTTCCGTCTCTTTTGTGTCGCTGTTCGAGTGCATGGGGTGATTGGTCATTATAATTAAATAATGGCATCAGTAGTGCGGTGCCTGTGTGGACGCTCAGTCCTGTTTTTCGTGTTATTTTCCGTCTCTTTTGTGTCGCTGTTCGAGTGCATGGGGTGATTGGTCATTATAATTAAATAATGGCATCAGTAGTGCGGTGCCTGTGTGGACGCTCAGTCCTGTTTTTTCGTGTTATTTTCCGTCTCTTTTGTGTCGCTGTTCGAGTGAATGGGGTGATTGGTCATTATAATTAAACAATGGCATCAGTAGTGCGGTGCTTGTGGGACGCGCAGTCCTGTTTTTTCGTGTTATTTTCCGTCTCTTTTGTGTCGCTGTTCGAGTGCATGGGGTGATTGGTCATTATAATTAAATAATGGCATCAGTAGTGCGGTGCCTGTGTGGACGCTCAGTCCTGTTTTTTCGTGTTATTTTCCGTCTCTTTTGTGTCGCTGTTCGAGTGCATGGGGTGATTGGTCATTATAATTAAATAATGGCATCAGTAGTGCGGTGCCTGTGTGGACGCTCAGTCCTGTTTTTCGTGTTATTTTCCGTCTCTTTTGTGTCGCTGTTCGAGTGCATGGGGTGATTGGTCATTATAATTAAATAATGGCATCAGTAGTGCGGTGCCTGTGTGGACGCTCAGTCCTGTTTTTTCGTGTTATTTTCCGTCTCTTTTGTGTCGCTGTTCGAGTGAATGGGGTGATTGGTCATTATAATTAAATAATGGCATCAGTAGTGCGGTGCCTGTGTGGACGCGCAGTCCTGTTTTTCGTGTTATTTTCCGTCTCTTTTGTGTCGCTGTTCGAGTGCATGGGGTGATTGGTCATTATAATTAAATAATGGCATCAGTAGTGCGGTGCCTGTGTGGACGCTCAGTCCTGTTTTTTCGTGTTATTTTCCGTCTCTTTTGTGTCGCTGTTCGAGTGCATGGGGTGATTGGTCATTATAATTAAACAATGGCATCAGTAGTGCGGTGCTTGTGGGACGCGCAGTCCTGTTTTTTCGTGTTATTTTCCGTCTCTTTTGTGTCGCTGTTCGAGTGCATGGGGTGATTGGTCATTATAATTAAATTATGGCATCAGTAGTGCGGTGCCTGTGTGGACGCTCAGTCCTGTTTTTTCGTGTTATTTTCCGTCTCTTTTGTGTCGCTGTTCGAGTGCATGGGGTGATTGGTCATTATAATTAAATAATGGCATCAGTAGTGCGGTGCCTGTGTGGACGCGCAGTCCTGTTTTTTCGTGTTATTTTCCGTCTCTTTTGTGTCGCTATTTGTGTACATGGGGTGATTAGATTTCTTCTTCTTCTTTTTTCATTTATTTTTTGTTCGCGCGTTCGTTGGCCGATGAATTTTATTTTTGTTCTCTTTATATAGTTTTCGATAGAAACGATCCGATTTTTGTTTTTTGAGACAAGCAAGTTGTATTGCTGGATTAAGTCCTTTCCATATCATCGAGGATCGGAAGGCACGTCGACGGATATGTTTTAAGGCTTATGATATAAAATAATTTTAATGAATGAAGCCCTTCCTACATCACCGTTGATCGGAAGGCACGCCGACGGAGAATTTCTGGAGAATCGCGGTCGAATTAATACTATATTTAAATCCCTAGATAGGTATCTTTCCGCAGCCGGCTGCCTAAGATTTTTAAAATTTCAACCCATAAACAAAATGCTCATGGTCACATCACTGCCACTCGTGAATCCTGACCTCATACCCATCTTACTAACCCCTCAAAACTCATGTGATACTTTGTCGGAGACGCAGTCGATTTGGCGGTCCCATCACTCAAGTATCGGCTAACATTCCCATCCACTTCCCCGTGTCTTACCACTGGTCGTGGCCGGCGTCGGTATTGATCAGCACGATAGGGACCTTTGAAAATTGCGAAGGGGTGATGATTGGTACCTACTTTTCATCTGTGGTCCACGGAGCAATGTTTGGGGGTCCTGGTCAATAACGAAGTAGCAGCTACGGGTAGACACCAATGCTATGCTAAATTGTGTTTCAAAAACACATATTATTTATTATTTACAAACTTTTTTAACCTTCTCCTAGTGGAAAATTGTCCAAAGAATCCTAAAACTTCCGTTTTCCGATTAAAAATCATTTTCATTGAGAAAATCAAGACACTTTGAAGAAGTTGAAAATAATGACTTTCATCAACATTTTCTTAACTATAGTTAACTAACTTTTTAAAATTGTCAAAATTTTATGAAAAGTTCTTCTTGATATACTTTGAACACTTCTCTACCACGATCAGTATGTTTCTAAACCATTCCTTACGTATTTTAATTGTACTCTTCATTTTGCGAAAAAATCGCAAACCTATCAAAGTCACCCCGGCTATCAAAGTCACCCCGTTTTACGGTACTCTAATTTTTGACAGTGTTGCTAAATCTTCATTGTCTAATCATCAATCGACCAATATCGCAATGTTCTATTTTTACTATTTTGAGAATATAATCTTCTGAAGTTCCCAATCAGAATGCTGATAAACTAATGAAAATGAAGCTTGTGACCTTACCTCATGATAACAACTTGCAACAAGTTACACCAAACATTAATGAAACACATCTGGTCTCCACCAAGAAACTACTCCCAAGTCCTCAAATCGTCATCATCGTCCACAACACATGCGAGCAAAGACCGTTTTGCGTTACCACCTTTGATTAAGACATGGTAACCGTGTGAGAGGGAGAGGACACACGAGCCATTGGGTAAATCCGTTGGAGGTGCCACCATCCGTCAGGGAGAGATTATCCGCGCAAGGTGCTGCGGTTGGCACGATGGTTACCTTCCTAACAACATACCGACCTAAAGTTTGAGGATACAACTCTGTAGGGATGGTTATTTGCGCAATTGTTTTCGATTTGTGTCTTGATTAATGATTGATTTATGTTTCAAATCAATTGAGAAGAAGTCACAGAAATAGACAGACTATTAGAGTCCGATCATGAAAGTTTGAAAAAAAACTTCAACACCCCTGTCCCAAACCATTTTCACGGCTTGGCTTTTCACCACCACACTCTGGCGACCATCATAAGGCGGATTGTGTACAGACCACTCGAAGGCAAGCTCGTTTCTACGGCCGTCCCACCACACTGAAAACCGGGGGGGTGCATAATCCCGCAGCTGTCACCGTCAATCTGCGCTTTCGCCGAGGCTTCCTCGTTACAATGTTGCACTCTGCTCCCCAACGCGGCCGTTGGACCTTTTTCGGAATTAGTGGGTCAGAAAAGCGTGGCCACCAACTCCCCAAGTCAGAATACACCGTGTGATGATAGTCATATTTATTAAAATTGCTGGTTCACTCCCTGTTGACCCCGAGGGACATGCCGAACCTGCTTTGTTCTAGCTACAGCGCAAGACCCCGCTCGGTACACTGCATCATCCGAGCTCCGGAACCGTAGGCCAACCGGCGAGCCATTGAGGTTTAATTTAATTTCAAGATTGTCGAAATTCGTTCCCATCATCAAAGCCTGGACCATCGGCTGACTCTCTCTCTCTGGCCGGGAAGAAAGGGGCCACAGCCAAAGCCGAAGCCAACCTATAGAGAGAAACCACATCTGAGCCGGTACTCCAAAATTGAAATGTATATTTTTGGGGGGTACTTTGTGGTGTAGACAAGGGAAGGTCAGTTTTATCGTTCGTTCTCTTGGTAGGCATCGGCTATTCCCCAGTGGGGACGACTAGTTTTTCTTCCGGTGCTTGATGAAAGATTAATGGATATTTTATCCCCCTGATGGCTAGAAGATAGAGGCAATTTTGTGTGCTCGACCACTAGAGTCAGTTATTGGAATTGAGGTACTGAGCATATTCATTGAGAGCCGAGCTCCTGTGGTCTAATGGTTACAGGTTTCGCTTTACGAGCGGAAGATCGTGGTTTCAAACCCACATGGCTTGGCACATCCTTTCCCCTGTACTCTTCACATGTATAAGGACCAACTGTTCTCTGTATAATTGCCCTACAGAGCTCCACGGCCCGATCGCAAAAGTGCTTTGAAGGGACGAGTTTTCCAGAAACCAGAACTTAAGGGCTAGCTGGGTATAAGTAAACGTAAAATGTGCACTTCGGTTCTAGCGATACATTTGGACAGTACAGAGTGGAAAGGCAGAGCCAAAGAGGATTGAAAAACATTCAAACCTCTTCGGCGGCGAAGTTACGGCAGTGGATCGCTCGACACACTCGCTCAACAATAGCGTGTGTGCGTGTCCCATCTGCCTAATAACAGAAGAAGCCTTTGTGATTCTATAAATAGAATTGCAAGTCCGCAATAGATCTAATTCCTGGTCGCAGTGGATAGTGGCATCAAACAAAAAAAAAATATTCATTGAGACATGAAAGCGAATTTCGTGCTATTCATTACATGCACAAACGAATGATTTCCCTTAGGATCATTCTTTGCCATAGGCAGGATTCCAAATATTGGAATTGAATGGGGCAACTGAAATCTTGCAAATCGACGTTGCCTTGCTATCTTGTCGCACGCTAAACATTCTGTGCTCTGCCCCGAAGTTTGGTTGAATTTGGTTGAAAGAGGCCCGAGTTGTTTTGTAAAAATGTTTAGCACGACAAGATTGAAACTTCTTTTATGATGAGTGATAAAGCTGCACGGAGTTTTTTCTGTTTTCAATGAATATCTTAGGATTGAAATAGAAATTTTCAAATCTGTGATGGTCAAAAGTTGAGAGATTGCTAGCTGCAAAAAATGACGTTTTTAACCCAATTTGGTGACGTGGTGACGTGCGACAAGATAGCACGACAATGACGAAATGTTCTTTTCGAAACATCAATAACCTCGAATTTTAATTTTTAATGTAGCACATATTTTTTATTTTGAAATTTTGGGGTTTTTTAAGAGTGTTCTACAAAGTTAAAAAAAAGTTTTAAAAAAGTTACCTTTTGCGTTTCTCTTTGTTTCGTCTTTCGTATCTGTCACGAGTGATCTTGATCAACAACAAACTTAAAAAAAATTCTCGCGAAATTGAGGATTTGCAGCGCGACTGCACAGAAAAGGTAATGGTGACAGATTTTGTGGCTAAAAAATGATGAATTTTACGCCAGATAATGATGAATTTTCATCGATTTCTGATGAATATTCATCAGTTTTACATTTTTACACATTTTTTATGTAATATTACTCAAAAAAAGAGGTAATATTCAACCTACCAAATTTTCAACATTCCAAAATTCAACTTTTTTTCTGTGTGTGTTTCAAATGTAGGTGGCGCCAAAATGAGGTTACTTGCCAAAAATCGTATTCCTTTCCGCTGGATTGAAGAACAAAATCGATTATTTCTCATGATTCTCTGCATCGATCTTAATGAAACTGGTTGCAAAAGACGAGATATTTGTTTTGCTTTGAAATAATGAACATCAATTTTTGGGCGCGCAAAAAATTGTGAACTTTTTCTTTAAAAAACATGTTTGGGAACACGAAAAAATGAGTTTCCTCGTATATATCAATGAAATAAACAGTTATATAGTTGATAACAGATGTGTCAACGTATATTCAATCAAGCATATAAAGCAAAAAAAAATCTCGTCTTTTGGGACCAGATTGATGCAGGGAATCATGAGAAATAAGCGATTATGTTCTTCAATCCAGCAGAATGGAATACGATTTTGGGCAAGTACCCTCATTTTGGCGCCACCTACATTTGAATCACAGTCGCGCTGCAAATCCATTATGAAAAAAAACATAAAAATTTGTAGAACATTGATACAATCTAAAAAATGACCCTGCAAAGTAACTAAAAACAGAAAATTTTATTATGAAAATTTCTGTTCTTATACAGAAAAAAATCAATTCGCGTAATCGTGAATTGTGTTCATGAATTTGAGAACCACGATGGAATATTTTCATGAGTATGGTGCATTTGCACTATATTTGTCCTTCGTGGTGCTCAAATTCATGAATAATCGATTTCGAGAATTGACTTTTTACCTTGTAATGAAAAAATAACCATTCTGGATTATAATAGATTCAAAAAGTGCATTAAATTTCCCTCTTAATTACATGTCCCACAACTTATGACAGTTTGGTAATGAAATGTGACAATTGTTTCAAAACTATATTTGTAGTTTTATCGTTAAAAAAAGTTTTTTCAGAATTTTGAGTAAATCAAATCGAGCGTCCAATTTAACATAACAATCTTTTTGACACAAAATTTCCTAATAACCACAATTTCAGGCTGCACATTATTAAAACCCCCAGACTTTTTTTACGATTTTTTCAAAAATGAAAGAGATTTTACTGCCTCTCCGTCACGAGATATAAAAAAATTAACCTTGGATTTTTAAATTGAAGTTTTATTGTTTTGTACTACTAATAAATGAAAAGAAAATAACACAATCTCAATTTATTATATTTGTCAACCAAAAAAAAATCAAGGTTTCAAATGATAAGAGGTACCTTCAAAACAAAAAAAAAAGCCAAACAATCGCTCAACTCATCCAAATCTCAAAGTTTACCACGTGTCTTTCTAAAGTCTTCCTTCCCCCTCCCCCCTTTCTGCGAGCACCTAAATCCTCCGGTGACGATAATCATGACGAAAATATGATGCATATTTCCCCCGTCCGTACACTGCTCAAACTCTTCACGGGTGGGAAAAGTTTTCCCAACCCCAAAAAGGCACATCTTGGGGACAAGTTTGCAGTCGAGAGTGCAACTGTGGTGTGTCAAGTGTGCAGCTGATGCACACGTGCTCCTCTGAAGAACACTGCAGCACGGAAGAACTTGGCCAAGTGCATTCCAAGTGCTGTTAGTGTGCTGCCGCTTTGCGTACTTTTTTCGAAATTGAATTATAACTTGAGATATTATTAATTATATTCAGTAGGGAAGTGAGAGAAGTGTGCAAAAAAGGTAGTGCAGTGCGGAAACCCTCGAAAAGGATTCTCCAGGAAAAAGTTTTGAAGTGCAGAACCAGGAAAAGAGGGTGAAAAAAGCGGTTGGAACGTGGAAAGTCGAGGAAAAGTGGCACAAAGTTCGTGAATACTTTATTATCCCCACCGCCATCCAACCCTCTTGGTCCAGCAGGAGTGGCTGGTCACATCCAGCGAAATCCCCAGCGCCTCCCCTCTCATCAACATACAGTTCAGCTGTTCCCGGAGGAAAAAAGTGGAAAATTTAAATGTTTGTTAAAAATTCATTGCTACAGATCATAGCTACACTACTTGTGGTGAGTATAACATCGCCCTGCTGTCTTTTTCACTTTTCAGGTCGGCCGGTGGAAAATCCTGGACACTGGAGCGAGAGAGAGCGGGGCTAGAAGCCACCGACCAAGTGCCCAAGTTCCGAGGTTTTCCACCCAACCCCCTCAACTTTGGTGTGGTTGAAAAATGTTTTACGAGTTGCAAAAGTTGTTGAAGGAGTAATTTGAATAATTTAATTGAGCGATAATGGCTTTATAAAAGCTTCCCATTCTGCTGCCTGATGCGACGGCGGCAGCAACTTGTAATCTGGTTACGGATATGTATAAAGTACCGTGGGCTGGTGGGTCGGGTTACACCCGGCTCAAACGGTTCGGGCCCGTTGGTTCTTCTCGGAAGGAACGGGATATTTCCCGTAGAGTTACTTCTTTTTTTTTCCTTGTTTTAATTGCTCACTGTCATTAACGGTTCTCGGTTGCGAGTGCAAGCTTGAGTAGACTATGTAGTGGCTTCTTCACTGACGTAGAATTAATCGGAACGGCATTAGAGAGAAGACATGGAAAGTTGGCCATGTGGTTAATGATAATGATCTGGGAATGGGTACATCTTTATTGTCACCTCAGTGACAGAAAAAAATGTGTAATTTTAACTGTGAATTTACCACCCTCTAGTGTTTTGTCACGATTTAGGTTCAAATTGAGGTAAAATTACATCATAAAAGAGATAACGCCTTCAAATTTAAGACCTTCAAAATTCACACATTTTTACTGTGTGAGGAATCATTACTAATAAATAAACGCTTAATTAGAAAAGATATTTTTTATTGCTAAGAAACGATAGATAAGAAAAGGAAAACAGAAGAGTATTGTTATAGTATCACAGTAAAAAAAATCATGGTAATATTACAAGAGGTACAACTTTTATGTAAGAAAAAATGTGTACTACCTCTGAAAATGTGTAACTATACCACTTTTCTGGATAAGTGTCAAACTCCAAAACAGTACCGAAAAATATAACTTTTCAATAGGTACAAGTGCTGAAAAATTGAACTTTTTAAGATTGTCTTTGACCACTTTTCAGAATAACTCGGTTTTTGATGATTTAAGCTAATTGACTATCCAGGTAGTAACATCCACTCAACTACACTGAAAAAAATATTCTGTTTTCTGTTATGAGCAATGTTATTAGCTTATATCTGTAAGGCAATATCACGGAGGAACGGACATGACACCAGGAACAAATTTTCTTCAAATTTCTGAAGCAAAATGTCAATTGCGCCATCTACATCCAAGTTGTCGAATTAGCATCGCACGATTACGCGTAATTTCTCAAATTGTCTTATGCAATAATTAATTAAAACATTTAGCATTAGTATTGTGCTAGAAACAGTTTTTTTGGCATTAAGTTTGTCTTTATGATTCTATGTAATTTATCATGGATACTAAAATTGCCGAAAAAATGTTAGAAATGGTATTTTTAATAAAAATTCATACGACGATTTCAAAAAGTGCCCATGAGTGCACCATCAGCTGGCTTTGTTTACGTTTAAGACCACGTGGCGCGAAGATTTTGACATAAGCGATCTCGTTTGCGCAGGTTTTCGTCGAGAAGAAGTAAAAGAAAACATGCTTCACTTTTTGAAACCCCGTGTCATGTCCGTTCGTCCATGCCAATATTTCAAAATTGGCCCCAGCAAAAAGGATATGCGTCGCAACTCACGACACCCGAAACGCTATTTGAATTTTCCGGGGCCATTTTTTCGAAAAAATGCCCATTTAAAATTCAAAGGTGGAGCGCCAGCTTCTGATACGTCCAATCAAGCTCATGTTTGGGATTTTGGCTCAGTAGGCCCATTGAAACCAGCTCTTAAATGCCCGCCAAAATGTCATTTTTGTTACACTCTACTCCATATCCAGGTTTTTGAGCGAAATATTTTAGTTTTGATTTAAATTTTTTTTTTTTCAAAACGATCGAAAAATTTCACAAATGTTTCATGTATTAACATTGAAAATCGGACCATTAATTGCTGAGATATCGTCATTAGAAAAAGGTGGGTTGTTTTGGTGAGATTTAGAAAACTTCAATTTTCGTGTTTCTTTTTCTTAAAGCGGCTCTATCTCAGCAACCCGAGGTCCAATCTTCAATGTCTCTTAGACAATTTTATAGCAAATTTTCTGAACTTTTCAAAAAAAATATTTTTAGAAATGATCACTCATGGTCACTATTTTTAAAAATCGAAAAACTGCAAATAATTCGCTAAAATCGAACTTTCGGTGGCTATATCATGAAAACGGAGCCCTTTATCAAAAAATCTGTAAAGTACTTTTCAATTGCAAATTCAATTTTGCATTTAAAAATAACGTCAAATTTGTTTTTGCATGAAACTTCGATTTTTTCCAATGATCACTATTTTTCAAAAAAAAAACATAACTCGGCGGCAGATTTTTTGACCATGTTTCTCTATGGCTCAAAAGTTGTGGATTTTTGTCCCCTAAAACATATAAAAAAATCTCGAAAATCAAAAAATACGTATTTTGGGAAATTGAGTTTTAGTGAAAAAAAAGTTGATTAAAAAATCTGAAATTTTTTTTCCATGTACCTATTTTTTTCTCAAAAGTCCTCAACAATACCTACAACTTTGGCGAAGACACCAAATTGATCAGAAAATTCACTCAAATGTTACAGTTGTTTGAATATTTACATACAATTTTTGTATGGACAGCAGCCAAAATTGTATGAAGACTTCTATGGGTGAACAAATGACGCAAAATAGCTTATTTGGTCATAGGGAAGGCCCCCACAAATTTGAGCCAAATCAAAAAATACAAATAAAATCCATTTCCGGTTTTGGTAGAGAATTGCTCATTTGTGAAATTGTATGAGCTTTTCAAAAAAAAAATTAAAATTCAATTTGAATCAAAACTAGCATTTTAAATGTTGGTCATATTGAACTGGGTGCTGAAAAGACAGAATGCGTAACGTGATTTCCGAATGATCCCTACAGCTCTCCACTAATACAACTGCACTACAGCTTTAAATATAAACAAAGTAGAAGGCCATGTTCAAGCTCAAGCGTGACATATTTTTTGCTGCTGAAGTGACTTGTTTTGAAACATTTTAGATCTGTTGATTTTAAAGTTTTTGCTGTAAAATTAAGTGCTTTGCGCTTTTTTGTAAGTAGACTAAATAATGAGCGGCCAAAAGAGTCAATCTTTGTTTTCCACGTGACGAACAATTGCGTCACAAGTGGGTGGAATTTTATGAATCTGAAGAGCAACCGAATGGAAGTTCCTTGATTTTGTATCTTTGAAGCGCAGTGATAATATCGGAGTAAATTTATTCAATATTTTTTAGCTGGTGCCATTCATAGCTATTGATATTTCGTCGCTAACATTTCAAAAAACCTCATAAACATAGGTTTTGCGTGAGACATAGCGCTTATTTAAATGTTAGCGACAAATTATGCCAATCTCGATTCCAACCCTCTTCTAAAAATTTGTTGACTTCGAACACATCAAAAGCTCGACGCCACAGAGTAACCACAGAGTTACTCTGTGTCGACGCCCTCGACTTTTTTATTCCTGACAAAATAAATCATAGATTGATTACAATACTTGCCATTTCTTGGTATAATTTTTCAAACAGTAAATTGGTTCCGCTTTGACAGTTCGAAATTGAGGCCGCTTTGCGGACAACTATTCTGCACCCAGATATTGAATATTTGGCTCTTTTAAAATGTTCCAAATTATTTTGCCGAAAATTTGATTAAAATGCATAAAGAAGCGTTATACAATGTCTTCTTCATAATTTACCATCGTTTTTACATGTTTTTTTCCAACCATATTTTAATTTTAGTCAATAAATTTTTAGTGTCCCTATTTTTTGAGAAAGTTTGTCATTTCCAAGCCATAACTAGATTTATTTTTAAATATTATGAAATTTTTAATTTTTATTTGCTGTTTGTACTAAAAAGTCTAAGTTCACACCGAATAAGGTAAATAGTTACCAAGAAGCCATCAGTTTCAATTGGTACTCTCCAAACAAGCTCGTTTATAATTAATCTCTGAAGTAACCTACTTTCGCTCAAAAGTCACTTTTGAAACACTTTCCTATAAACAACAATTTCCCGAAGAAGCATTCCTTATCAGATATTCATTAAAAACAAACATCTTGTCGTTGGGAGACCAAAAGCAGCTTCTTGGGACGGAGGAGAATGAATGCTCTTCAAGTACCATTACCGTGTGTACGATGTGCTGCACGGCGAGCTTGGCTTCGCTCAAGAGTGTCGAAGAAACTCCTTCAACCGTCATGTTCGCATCGTCTCAGCCAGTTAGTCAGTCCCTTCGGGTGTGCTCCATCTACTTGGCGGTGGAAACAATACATGTTGTCTGGATTAAGTTGTTGCAAAAAGGGATAGCCTTTTTTTTGTTATAAAAAAAACAATATTGTTAAATGTTAGCAAAGGTGAATTTACCCTAAAATGTGTTACCTGCTGACAGAAATTAAAAACATCCAAACCTTTTTTTCTCTCAAGGAAACTTTTCCATGGATGAAAGCATATTTTTAATTCTCGTTACAACATGTTACCTAACCAAGCCAGGGAAAAAGGTGTGGGTGTGTTGCATGCATACACCTTTACTTCGAAGAACTCGTCAACAAGTTCTAAGAAAAATTTCCCCCTGAGCATTCCGGTTCTATTACAGATTTCAAGGAAACCCTGTCTATTCATCTTGTTAAGGAAACTGAAGGTCTTGGAAACCTCCATTTTGCCTTTTAGAAAACCTAACCGGGAAAAAGTAACATGAATTGATTAATTTTCCACGAAATTATACACATGCTATAGGAAGTTCAATGAGCAAACATTACAAAAGAATCTAATTTTCCACCGATTGCAAAAACATTCCACAGGAATTACTGTATTGACATAGTGGAACACTTATGTTTGATAAAATCCAACTTCCCACCAGCACACATCACTCACTGTCTTCCGAAAGCTTCTCGAAGAAAGTAAAACTTTTCACACCCTGTCAACTGTTACCCTGCCGTCGGCTAATGGTGTTCTGTAAACCCAAAACCCAACCAAAGAGATCCTCTTTCTGTCATCCGATCTCGTCCATCGTCGTCCGGACCGAACCGCGCTCGAGGCCTTCACAACTCGACTCGACAAAGGACAAAGTTTCCTCTCTCTCTCTCTCCTTAACCGAAAATCCTTTTCCCTTTTTGGTGGTTTTTCACCGCGACGACTTTGCACAACAGCAAGCGGTTTTTCCCGAGGCCACCAAAGCAAGTCAGCTGGCGAAAGTTTTGGGAAGGAAAATCGACTCCCCACCCACACAGTCTGCCTTTCGGTTTTGCCGGAGCTTTCACTTTCGATTCGAAGTCGCTAAAACCGCCTTTTTTTATGTTTTTCGTCTCAAGTGTATTTTTTTTTGTTTCTCAAGTGACGAGATCCCCATAGGGTATGTCCACCATGTTTGGTTTACCTCAGATGTATTTTCAGTTGTTTGCTGTAATTAATTGTAAAAAATGAATTTTTGCAATTCCGTCGTGAAACTACTCACTTTTCCTGTCATTCTTGAACGACGAAATAGCCTACTTTTCTGTACCAAAAATAACAGAATCGAATAGCAACACTTTTCAAAATAAATGCTGAAAAGTTCTACTTTTCAGCACTCAAATGGATGCTGAAAAGTTGAACTTTTCAGCACTTGTTTCGAAAAGTAACACTTTTCAACATTTTTTTGATTTAAACGATTTATTGACAATACACATGAAAATTTAACTTAAAATTTCACTCAGTGTGTGTTTTTTGGAATTGCAAAAAATGTTGTATGGAACTCGTTGCAAAACTTGATTTTTTCAGGACTCTTCGTATTTATCCAACTCGGTGAACCTCGTTGGATTAATGTACGACTCGTGCTGAAAAAATCCTCTTTTTGCAACTTGTTGCATAAACTACTATTATAAAACTATTGTTTATTTCATTTTCAAATCATAGCTGGCATCAAGGCTAGCATTCTTATTTAACATTCCAACTCCCAAGGCTCAAAAAAAGTTGGAACCGTAACTTCAACTCGCTGGTTCTCGGGCATTACCAAACCAATCGGATCGATTCTTTTTTGCAGTGATTTGTTAGGATATCTAAATGATTTTCAGAATTCTATTTGATCAAATCTGTAATTTTTGCGATCAAAAACATCGTTCCACCTTTTTTTGCGCGTGTAGAAAAAATCGCAAAAAAATCCGCGAAGGCAGCGCGTTGTCAAGGTTTAGGTCATCTTATGCATTTGAGTGCATTTTACAAAATTTCAAGCAAAAAAAAACAATGTAAATAGGACAAAGCCGAAGTGTAAACTACCAGTCTGTCCTGCTCACGTCATGTTTATGTTAGGAATGAACAGGATAGACTCTTTGTTTACCTTTGCTATTTAAAAGTTTCTTTATTTTATTTTTTTTTGTAACTTTTTATTAAGACTTACATTGAGCGTTTTCAAGATAGCTAACGTCCTTTTGAAAAATTACTTTGAACACAATCTTACATCCTTCTAATGAGCAATTCTGTAAGATGTTGGTACATAATTTGATTTTTTGTGTTTTTTATTCCGGCTGAAACTATTTTGGTGCCTTCGGTATGCCCAAACGAGTCTTTTGGCATCATTGGTAAGTTCATATTATTTTCCATACAACTTTGGCAGCTGGCCATACACAAATGATAAATGAAAATTCAAAAAATTGTATCTTTTGAAGGAATTTTTTGATCGATTTGGTGTCTTCGGAAAAGTTGTAGGTATGGATAAGGACTGCCATGCAAATGTTTAAAAACAGGAAAATTGATGTTTTCTAAGTCTCACCCAAAAAACCAACCATTTTCTAAATTCAATATCTCAGCAACTATTTACGAATTTTGAAATGAAACGACGCAAATAAATGAAATTTTCTGAAAATATTCTGAAAATTTTAGATGGCATAAAATGCTATCAAAACATCATTGTTTTGTAATGGTACACATTTTGAATCTCAACACATTTAGATTTCTGTATCGAATTCGGTACCGTAAGTGAGGGTGACTATGGGTCAAAAAACGATACACCTTTCGTAATTTCTTAATAACAAAAACAATTTAAATAACATTGAAACTCTTTCAACGTAGATTTGTTCTTAGATAGTTTGCCAACATTTTCCCGAAATATGGTGGATTTTGATGAACACTACCTTAAATGCCAATAGTTTGAAAATTGACCCAATCTCACCCCTTAGAGGGGGTGACATTGGGTCAAATGAAACTAAAGTGATGCTCAAATACAACGATATGGTAAAAACAAGAGTTTCTTGTTCGAGGGAATCGTATTGACATGCTACAATGTTTGAAGTGGAGATTTTCAAACATTTGGATAGTTTTCGAGCAATTCTAACAAAAATATTAGAAAAATGATTTTTTGAAAGATCATTTTTGGCTAAAACCGTACCTCAACCTCAAGGATTTGTTCTAGGAACGAGATTTTTTCAGCGAAGTCATCTTAAGATGTCCCCTACACAACCCTTTTAACAGAATTTAGTTTCATTGAGAAAAACCTGAGAAATGGTAAAATCCGTAAAAAATCACTTTGACACAATCTCAAATCCCCAGACCCAATGTCACCCCACTGTCGGTAGTTGAAAAATCGGTTGAGATCAGATCGGTAAACCGTCTGTCAAAATGAAAAAAAAATCCGAACATCAGTAGTAACATGAACAATAATGAACTTCATTATCGAATTTCGGTAACATTTTACCAAATTCGGTAGTCTTCGGTTTACCGATCTGTTCAACAGTTGAAAAATCGGTAAAATTCTGTAAAAAATCTAAGTTTGAATATTCTTAAAATTTCATAACATTGCATTTGAACAAAACATGAGCGGTAAGATGTGCAAAAATGTATTAATTTATATTTTTCGCACCCAAAACTGGGGAGCGCTCACCGAGAGAATAATGGCCTCGAGTCGAGAGAATAGTGATACCAATCGATAAAACTTAAATGTTTAAATATATAACAATTTCTTTTAGATCACAAAAACAAGGTTTATTCATTTAAATAAAACTTTAAACCTCATTCTAATGCAAATTGGCCATTTGAATTGTAGTAACTACCCTACCTTAATTTAAACGCAACCTATATTCATGAGACGGATCCCACTTACCGACTAAAAAAACTCCCCAGAAAGGCGAACATTTGTGTAAATAAGACCATGCGGTCAAAGGAAGGGACTCGGATAACGCTCCGGGCATGGAACCGGGAAATTATCTTCCCGGAATCCCTTCCGAAACACACAAAAAATATGTCTCCACTCCCTTTTTCCCACTAAAAACACTCGTGAAAACGGTTGACTCCCGGTAGAGATCCGCTAGAGAGTAATGGTTTTTTTCTTCTTCTTCTTGTTTTAATTCCAGGCTGTTCACAATAGTGGCGTGATATCTGGGACGTTCATGAATAATGGGGCCGTGCGGTGCGGAGCTGCTTCCGTGTGCCGGCCCGTTTCCGCCATCTACACCAAGAGCCAGAGCCAAACCAACGGGTACGTCCACGTGGCCACCATCCCGGCCGGCGTATACAACCTCACCGTGACCGAGCTGCAGAACAGCCAAAACTACCTGGGTAAGTTCACCACCACTGGATAATGCGATGATTCATTACATAGTGTCATTTTTATAGGATGTGGCTTAATTTATTGCAGGGATTTACGAAAATCTCTGTAAATAAAGTGTCCTTGTTGGGAGCGTTATTTGTAGCTAATATAAATTGTGACCATCATCAAACTCACATTTAGAAAATTCTTAAATGTTTTAAAGTACATCATCAACTAGTAAAATTTATGTGTTTTAAAGATTTGCTAAAACGTGCCCCCCCAGAAACCCAAACAAAATCAATCAAAACGTCCGACTTTCGGCGGAATTCGGCCACGATAAACACCAGCTGTTGACGGTCTATTTAGAGAAAGAGTGAAACCCCATAAACAAACCTTGACCACGGGCACACACGCTGTGGTGGACATCCATCCGTCAGAATTGTGGGAATTCTAAACGCTGCTGATACAAAACACTTGGGCATTTTCCGTGGAGTTTTCCCCCTGTGCAGTAAATATTTACGGAAAAGTGCCAAATCAAGACATCACTCATTCCAGCACCACTTCCACCTCGTGGTCCATAGCCGGCGACGGCGTCATCTAATGAATAAGGTAGCGCTAAGCTGAGCTCTGAGATGAGAGGCGTAGCGCCATAAACCATTCACTAAATCGTGCAGCCGAAAATCCCCCCGTAATTCCACACACCTCACTATGCGTGCACGGTGGGTTGGGTTTGAAGATTATTTTGATTTGTGATTCAGCAATCTTCAGGAAATTCTTGAAAGATACATTTAAAAAAAATCAAATTATTCGCTCTACAGCATTGCCTTGGCGTTCTCGATTACGAGATTCCTACTCGAAACTATGTGTCCGAAGGCTTGATTGTTGAGGAAATTGCAAACCTCTTATTACACCTTAGCTTCCATCCACCCCGGGATTCGAACTGACGACCTTTGGATTGTGAGTCTAACTGCCTACAAGCGACTCCACCGAGGCAGGACCCAGGGAGACGACTCCTGCACCTGGACTGAACTATCGACCTAACCCTCTAGGTTAGACCGGGGCCAACATCTACTTCCCCGTCCGACGGAAGGCGTGATCAGACAAATGGAGCCTAACATTTCAAAAGGGCACATAACTTTTGTATCTCTTTCACTCAAATGACAGTTTACGTAGGGTGTGAAATGGACACACTCTTGGTTAAAAAAGATATGTGCCCTAATGAAATGGGAAGCACGAAATTTCGTCTCGAAAAATACCACCGGGACCTTCTGGGACCGAACCCGGGCCGACTGAGTGATACATTTTTATAGTTCATAAATTACGCGGACACTTGTTTGAATTTCATTTTTTTAATTTTCTAGACAAATTTACATAGTATTGCTCCTATAAAAACATAAATATTTCTCTCTTTTTTCAATTAACTTAAATGATTGATGAAATTGTATTCATTTCAAAACTGTTTCTATTTCAAGAAATAAATAATTTAACATTTAGCACATTTTTGAAATAAATTATTTTTTTTAGTTCTACATTTGACTCACTTTTATATATAACTAAGGCTACCAACTCTTGCTGAGCTAAAATCCGTACACTTTGCCGATATGCCACCATCAGGGTAGGTAAACCATCACCATCGCACTATGATTGATGTATATTTCGGTGCGTTCCTCGTCTCTTAAAATTTCTCTTCTCTTTCGCGGCCGAGTGATGGTCGGCTTGCTATCGCGAATATCGAAAGCCCATCACATCGACGAGAAATACCCTCTCGCTCGCTCCGATGGAACTATCGTTCCAACCGGAGAGGCACGCACACGAAATTGCTGTATACATACACTGGAGCTCACGCACACAAATGAACTCATTTCTACAGGGCTTACGGGCGAGAGAATTTCACGATTGCTCTTTCTCTTGCTTTTTGAGCGAGGGGACTGGCTGTGTGAGAGATTTTTTTCCGTCTTATGCATCGGTTTGTTCGTTGCTCGCTATTTCATCGGCGTCGTTTTCGCTTCGCTCTCTTGATGCAGTTTTGAGAGAAAGCCAAAAATTTGATGATTTGAGCGAGGGACGATACCTAAAAGCCCTCGCCATCGGCGAGGAAACGAGTAAATACCATCCCTGGCCACCATGCTATAATAAAAACGGTCAAGGAATTATTTAGATAAATTTAAAATTTGGGAATTAAACATATTTTTGTTTACAAAATGTCAAATTTGCTTTCACGAATAATATCATTGTCAGTGTTTTCATTTCTAGAGTTTTTATTGAAAAGGTCCTATAAACACAAGCACAACACAAGGTTTTCACAAGCATTAGAAAGTTGTGTGATCTTTTATTTGATAATTATGTTTTTTCAAGGAGTTTGAAAAGAACAATTATTGATAATCAAGATTGAACTGAGGAAAACCCGGAAAACGATGCAAGTTATCCCTTTAAAATAAAACTGAAAGTTAAATAAAAATTTCTAATTATCAAAAGTTTGGCTCAAAGCAATTCAAAAGCAATTCATTTTTTAAAAAGTTGTTAAAATTCCGTACAAATTCGTATTATACGAAAAGTTCCGTACAAGAAATCCGGCCTGTTAAAAATCCGTAGAAAGGGTTGAAAATCCGTACGGTAAGGATCGCACATTTTCAAAACGGAATTGCAAAATAGTAGTTTATGCAACAAGTTACAAAAAGTGGATTTTTTCAGCACGAGTCGTACATTCATCCAACGAGGTTCACCGAGTTGGATAAATACGAAGAGTGCTAAAAAAATCAAGTTTTGCAACGAGTTCCATACAACATTTTTTGCAATTCCAAAAAACACACACTAAGTGAAATTTTAAGTCAAATTTTCATGTATTTTGTCAATAAATCGTTTAAATCCAAAAAAATGTTGAAATGTGTTACTTTTCAAAACAAGTGCTGAAAAGTTCAACTTTTCAGCACCCATTTGAGTGCTGAAAAGTAGAACTTTTCAGCATTTATTTTGAAAAGTGTTGCTATTCGATTCTGTTATTTTTGGTACAGAAAAGTAGGCTATTTCGTCGTTCAAGAATGACAGGAAAAGTAAGTAGTTTCACGACGGAATTGCAAAAATATGTTTTGCAAACAAAGTGGTACGATTTGGGACTACCGTCTGAAAAGGGGAAGAAAAATATTTTAAAAATATTGCCATTCTTTAGCAGAAAAAAATTTGAAAAACAAGCAAAAAAGTGGCTGTAAAAACATGAAAATATTAGAAAGGCAAAACTTAATTATATGAGGTGGTTGAATAGGCCAAATACTATCAAAAACAAACATAAAACTAAACAAGACAAATTAAACTACTGAAAATAAAACAATTAATTTGGAAATCGATGCAGTAATTTTGATGCTCTGTATTTATTCTTATCTAACCCACTCAAAACATTAAAAATATTGAGCGAAAGATGGTTAAAAAGGCTACCCTTATTAACCCCAGATGACGGTACACAGAAAAAAATATTCCTGTAAATTTACATTATTTATCATTAGGCTTAGTGATTTTTCACGCTCGAAAATAGAAAATTTCACGGGGACCTCAATTTCAAAACACCAAATTTCACGCAAATTTCACGGAACGTGAAAAATGTAAAAGTAACTCTGAAAAGCTTATGTTTAAATCACAAAAAGTACCTACTTTTTAGCTTCATTAAATATTATTCTTCAATAAACTTAAAAGAAAAACCCTCGCTAAATTTTAACTTGGCACAATAAAATGTCCTTATTTTCAAAAAAGATTCCATCTGTTTAATCTGTTTTATTTGTTGAACTGTTTTTTTTAATATTCGACCTATAATGCTAAAAAATTTTCGCTGATTTATCAGTTTACATTTTATTGAATTTCATGTAAATCATATCAGATTCAACAATCTTGTCTAGCCAAAATGAGTGATATAGTTTCAATTTTCCGCGACAATTAGTCAATTCAAAATATTATTTAAGGTTTTCATCTCCATTGTCTAAAGCTTAATTTAAAATCAATAGGCAAAAATTAATTATATGATTGGTAACGAAATAGAAATTTTTATTCAAAATTAGAACAGAAAACAAAAAAGGTGCTATTTTTAACTTTCAAGAGAATCATCCACCCTAATAATAAAATTATTTAAACAGAGCCCAGAAATTTTTATTTAAAGGTTCAAAGATAAAAAATACTCTTTATTTCATTTTGAATAAAACAAAGCTGAATTATTTTAATTTCTTTTGAAATTATACCTTTCAAGTAAAAGAGTAGTATTTTAATAAATTTAGTTAGTTTCTAAAATACTGGAAAACCTGAACAATTCTTCAAATGGTTCGAATTAAGCTTTTCAATTGAAAACTAATAATATTTTTTTTTTTTGAGATAGTCTTTTTTGTTGAAATATTATGATGATGATGCTATTTGAAAAAAAATGAGAAAATTGATAAATTTCAACAGTTTTATACCGTCGGCGAACATATATTGTCAAAATTTACTAACCCTATATTAGTAATTGAACAAGGTTATTCACTCACTTGATTCTACAGTAGTTCTTACGATTATTTTTATTCCTATTTTAGTTTGATACAATATTTTGAGAAAAATCGTTACATTTTCACGCAAACATAAAATTTCACGGGATTTCGCGGAAAAAGACAAATTTCACGGATTTCACGCTGTCCGCGAAATCGTGAAATTTCACTTACCCTATTTATCATGTACCAAAAGGTATCATGATAAATAATGTATATTTACATTAGGTTCATTGGAAATTTACATTAGATTCATTGGAAATTTACATTAGTTTTGAAAATTTACATTAGTTTTGGAATTTACATTACTTTTGGCATTTACATTAGTTGAAATCAACTAATTCTGATTGGCCAATGGAAATGAGAAGCTCGACTTGGATTGCAGTAGGAAAAGGGTGTGGCCTATGTTCTATTTTAAAATGATTGAAGCGGGCAACAAAAGGAAATTCTGATTTTAAAAAGTTGTTTCACAGTTAGGGGACGCTCTCTCGTCGACGGCCAAGTGGAATAACGCTGAACTGGAATCGAACGGACGACGGGTAGGATGTTCGGTGTTACTGCTGCTACCCGCTGCCGACTGAGCCATCTTCGCATTTTATAAACGAGCGTCTAAAGCATCAACTTGTTCAGGTCGAGGCTCAGGCAGTGGGCAAGCGAAATATGAGAGCGATAGAAAGAGAACCAAATATAACTATTTTTAGTTCGGGTAGTTTTGAAGTCAACGTTTGGCAGAAATACATTGGATATATGATTTACATTAAATAGGAATTTACAGGAAGCCGAACACGGGTAGAAATTCATCAGATTTGAGTTTCCATGCTCAACGTTTCCATTAGATTCATGATTTACATTAGATTTAGATTTACATTGAAGTAATTTCCATGACTTTTTACTCTTTACATCACATTTCAACATTACATTGAGTGAGTTTACATAAGAAACAGTAATTACGTGCTGTGTAAATTTACATATTTTTTTCTGTGTACGCCAAATTCCATACAGATTTGTTTCGAAAAGAAAAATGTCCATATGAGCCAAGAGAAAGGGCAAACCCTGACAAATGAGAAATTTTTGAAACAAATGACTCCAAGGGGAAAGATCGAGAAAGAAATTCTTCAAGTAAGTGAGGATGTGGAGGCAAGGAGAACATACTGTTTGAAGGGACTAAACAAACCATCAATAGATGGAGAATTATGGAGATAGCGTAGAACAACAACGAGTGAGTCGACTGTATTATGATTCAAAAATAGCTTCGGACAAATAGAAAAAAATAGATTAGGTTTAACAAAAGATTAATCCTTCAGGTATACAAAATCACTTATTTTCAGTGATATGTTTTATGAAGAATAAATAAATTTACACCCACTGCACAGTGGTCCAGATCGCAAAATTAAGTGGAAAATGGATTTTCCGAAAAATGGTTAAGTTTTGGAGCTTTGGTGTCTTCAGAAGAGTTGTTGCATATGGAAAGGCGCAACTTTTGGTTTGGTTGAAAATTAGGGTGGTTCACGATTAGGGTGATTTTGGAAATCTAACTACAGGAATATTTTTGGAATTTTTCGTCTTCTAGAAAGTTGACGGGCTTGCCAATCCAAGCAACTTTGTCGAAGACAGCAAAATTTTATCTCGTAATCTACGCCTTCTACGACCAAATTTATAGAAAGCATCTGAGTAAACCTTCAAAAATCAGTTTTTTTAACGTGGCAATTCAGGGTTAAGTTTTGGAGAAAAGTGGTATTCAGGGCACTTTTAGAGCTCTAAAAACAAACCTTTTTCATTATCTAACAAGTCAATTTGGATTTAAGGGTCAAAAGTTACAGCGATTTTAAGGTAAAAAAGATGCAAATTTAAAACTTAAATATCTCGAAATGGCGCAAGCCAAATTTTAAGCACTAGGTTGCATTTGAAAGAGAGATCCAGCACTACAAACGCTGAAAAAATCTCAGGGTGTTTTCTTTAAACTCGAGATATCTTCATTTGAAAAGTCTAATTTTCAAGGTAAACCTTATGGGACCACCTAACGAATTTCGAAAATTGTCAAAATATATGTTTTTCCATGTAATTTTGCCCGCTGAATCTGAATCTGCCCTCAGAATTGACCCAAAATGTCAAAAATTGATTTTGGTCATATTTTGGGTTTCCATGTAAAATATCATTTAAACCAAAAATATGACCAAAATCGATTTTCGACATTTTGGGTCAATTCTGAGGCAGATTCAGATTCAGCGGGCAAAATTACATGGAAAAACATATATTTGATTTTTCGAAATTCGTTAGGTGGTCCCATAAGGTTTACCCTTGAAAATTAGACTTTTCAAATGAAGATATCTCGAGTTTAAGAAAACACCCCTGATTTCGGCAGTTTGTAGTGCTGGATCTCTCTTTCAAATGCAACCTGTGCTTAAAATTTGCTGCGCCATTTCGAGATATTTAAGTTTTAAATTTGCATCTTTTTAAAATCGCTGTAACTTGACCCTTAATCAAATTGACTTGTTAGATAATAAAATGTTTGTTTTTAAGCTCTAAAAGTGCCCCGAATACCACTAAAACAACCCTGAATTGCCACGTTAAACTGATTTTGAAGGTTTACTCAGATGCTTTCTATAATTTGGTCGTAGAAGGCGTAGATTACGAGATAAAATTTGGTGTCGACAAAGTTGCTTTAACAAGCCCGTCAACTTTCAGAAGACGAAAAATTCCCAAAATATTCTGTAAGTTAGATTTCCAAAATCACCCTAACGAACCACCTAATTTTCAACCAAACCAAAAGTTGCGCCTTTCCATATGCAACAACTCTTCTGAAGACACCAAAGCTCCAAAACTTAACCATTTTTCGGAAAATCCATTTTCCACTTAATTTTGCGATCTGGACCACTGTGCACTGTGTGCAGCCGCAATGTCACAGAAAACGACGTCACGCCTCCATCAAGTGAAAGAGAGCTGTCGAAAGCGTCATTCAGCTTTCAAATAAGCCGCGATAAGGGGGCCATCGCCACCGCTGCTTTGCTGACAGCCAACTGCGGACTAATTCACGAGATTAGTGCAGGTTTACTCTACTTAAGGTGAGGATGTGAGAAAGCAAGCGAGACGCCCTTCTTTGTAAGAGCTCGGCGACTAATTGATGAGGCATTTTCAAAGTGGGGGTGACACTTGAGAATGAATGAATACTGTTTTTGTCAACATATTTGAAAAAAAATCTGCGGCTGATTATTTTCAAAATGTTTTTAATATTGTTGAATTATTGAAAGTTGAATTTGTTTCAATAATTCATACATTTATTCTTGAACATACTTTTAAAAAATGTCCACAATAAAATTTCAGGTTTTACACCTGCAAGTAAAAACAACGCTAAACATTGTTTACACGCACTGCAGAACGTACAAAGTGTTTCAGCCGACAGGCCGATAAAGTAGCTTAAACGATTCTCGTCAACACCACACCCGCTCGCTAAGACAGCCACCCTCCCACCGTCCGTTGAGAAAATGCGGGTGGCCACGGTGCGGTGAATCGTTTGACGCCATGGCGCTTAAATGCCAAGTGACACTTACTAGTGGTGTGATGAATTGCCTTCCACCGGCGGCGTCCCTTCCGATCCGTACCCAGCAGCGTGTTCTGACACCCTGATCTAGGCAAATCTACCAGGGCAGGGTGATGGCCCAATTTCAGTTTTGAGTTCACACATTTGTTTTAAATTTAGATTTATTAAGGTTTTAGGAGCCGTGAATAATGCTATTTTCTATTTTTTTTTTTTTATTTAAAAAATATGGACAAAATGTCGTAGAAATGAGCAAATACAAAAGCTTGAAGATTGATATCAGGGTAAAATTGGTACTATAGTTATATAGCTATAGCTGTAATATTACAACCCTAATGAATCGATTTGTACTGTTTTTCTTAGCAAGATTTTGACTCTAAATTGAGACAACACCCTGACAGGGTGGTTCTTGGGCCGGGTGGGTGGTCGTGTGAGTCGGGGCGTGGAAAATCGTTTCATGTGTGTGTAAGCAGCTTATACCACACCGCGATGTGGTGAATCGCATTAAGATGTTTTCCCATATATTCGTACAAAAAAGGCGCCATTATTCGTCTACGCCCGGTAAAAGCTGTAATAAACTAAAAATACTTACACCTCGAAGCTTTATTACTTTCTCGCCAATGTATTTACCCTAGTGTGACCTTAGGTGATGTTGGGTATGGGGGAAGGCACATAAATCTCGGCGCCCGCTCGCACCAAGATCCTGCGGTGAAGAGTACTTTAGTTTGTAAGACGTTGTTGAATGGCAGATTTAACGAGGGATAAAATCAAACAAATTGGTACGTGCGTGAATGGGGCGAATCGGAGAAGTGCCACCGTAGAATGCTTCCCAAATTAATTGCTTTTTGAACAGGTTAGAACACCACTTAATCATCCGAGCTCCGCTGCTAGCTTAACGACATAAGTTCGGTGATAAATGGCGTTACAAATAGCGAGATTCAATTTTCGATTTAACGGGATGTGTGCTGAAAATTGATCAACTTATAATAATTCAAGACAAGTATCTTTACAGCAATGAATCTACAGTAATGCGTTTTTTTCCTTTTATTGAGTTTCATATTTTTTGTAATAAAATTTAATTATAAATCATTATAGTTCGCAGCAGGCTTCTTTGCAAATTGCTCTCCTGTTTTTCGCTTACTACTACATCAAACAGTAATTGTATCCATTGAGATAAAAGAAATACAGACTGCTTAAGAATCCTCCAAAACTCTGTATGGTTCTTACTAGAATAATTGTTTGTTGATAGACTAAAGAAATAAACAAAATAGAAAAAATCGATATATTTGCTGCTAGGTAATTCAGAAAAATCACAGACGGAAATGAATCAAACCAAATATAATTTTTTTATATATTCTTTAAGTGTCTTGATTTTCTCAATAAAAATTAGTTCGAATCAGAAAACGGAATGCATTTTCGGATTCTGTGGACATTTTTCCAATACACTCAAACGCCGATGGTTTGACACCAACTGTTGTCAAACGAACGGGATCAGTTTTTAGTTTGGCACCCCTTTTATACGGAGTTCACACACACTACCAAACGTTTGTTTTGATAGTGTGCTTGAGCGCCGTGTATAAAGTGACAGTTCGTACCTTTTAAGTTTTACTTTGACCAACTAAAAAAGTGTCAAACGAAAAAGTGACCAACCACCGGGGTGTTTCGAAACAAAATTCGAAAAAAAAATCCGAATTAAAAGGCATTTTCAGTAGAACAATATAGGGGAAAGTGGGGCAAGTGTAACAAGCTAAGGAAATGCTCGTTATAATCCATTAAAAACGTTAAAAAATCTGTCGGATTTTGTATAATCATCTTATTCCAGGTCTTGACTGAGACTTTTGTAGAGCAAGTTTTTTAAAAAAATCCTGTGTTTTAATGTAAAAAATGATCTAAATTTTTTTGATTTTCCGTACGTTTAACTCGACTAGTGGGGCAAGACGAACAACCCGTTGGGGCAAGAGGAACAATGCATGAAACAACATGTTAATTTGCTAACAATTGAACTGTTATCACTTAGATACATCAGATTAGAATGTATTTGAAACGTTTCTTTCATTTTTAGATTAAATAATAATATTTTACTAAAAATTTGATCGTTTTTACGAAAAAAATAATAATTACTCAGATGATAAATAGTAAATTTTCATAATATCGCAATATTTTGCATGGACAATTTTTCAAACAATTGTGTAACTGTTTTTAAGTACACAGAAAAAAAATCATGGTAATATTACATCTGGGAAGGGGTACATCTTTTATGTCAGAAAAAAGGTGTAATTTTACATCTGGAAATGTGTAATTTTACTACTTTTCTGGTGTAATGTCACCTTTTCAGTCTAAATTGAGGTAAAATTACATCATAAAAGAGGTAATATTCAACCTTCCAAAATTACAGCTTCCAAATTTACACTATTTTTTTCTGTGTACTTTTATATATTTATTTCCCAATAAAATATGTTGTTGCAGCAATTCGTATTTTTTCTATACTAAAAATCCATATGGTACACTTGCCCCACCTGAACAAGATTTTTTTAAAAGCTCTCAACAAAAATAACCAGTGGTCAAATCATACTTAATATTAGGTGCATGTCATTGGTAGGGACACTTCTGACCTAGGAAAAATAGCATTTTGATAATATGAGCCTTAAAACGAACCCTAAGCCTTATTTTGTACTTTCCAAATATTAAAAGAAAACAAAGGTTTTGAAAAAAACTTCATTAAATCGTATTCCTTGTGGCGTTTACGTCGTTTTGGCGGTTATGTGGTAGTAGAATCAGCTAATTGCATTGCTAGCAACAATTCCTCATACTGGAAATAATCAAAATTGTAAAAATTACAGCCGTACGAGCGATTGTTCTTCTTGCCCCATGTGGTCGTCTTGCCCACCTTCCCCTATATGAATCAAATCAAATATAAATATTTTTTACATTCTTTAAGTGTCCTAATTATATCAATATAAAAATGAGATCGGAATGCAATTTCAGATTCTTTGGACATTTTTCCAATACACTCAAACCCCGATGGTTTGACACCAACTAAATATAAAAAAAAAAATATTTTTTTCGTAAAAACACCATCAACAACCTAAAAAAATCAAATCAAAATCAAATTATTCGCTCTACAGCATTGCCTTGGCGTTCTCGATTGCGAGATTCCTACTCGAAAACTAGGTGCCCGAAGGCTTGATTGTTGAGGCAACTGCAAACCTCTTTTTACACCTTATCTTGCATCCATCACGGGATTCGAACTGACAACCTTTGGATTGTGAGTCCAACTGCCTACCAGCGACTCCACCGAGACAGGACCCAGGGAGACGACTCCTACACCTGGACTGAGCTAACGACCTAACCTTTTTAGGTTAGTCCGGGGCCAATATTTACTTCCCGTCCGACGGAAGGTGTGATCAGACAAATCTAGTCTCAAAATTTGCCACCGGAACCTTCTGGGATCGAACCCAGGCCGACTGGGTGAGAGGCAACCACGCTTACCCCTACACCACGGTCCCGGCCAACAAGTGATGGTAAATTTGCCGTAAAAATAAAATTTGAACGCAAGCAAAACTATGACTATCAAAATCACCGCGGAAATCAAAATAACAATTTTCATCGTAAGGCCGTTGCAAACATTTTTCAAACTTTATGTCGCCCTCCCCTACAAAATTAGTCTGGAAAATGAGGGGGCAAAAAAATCTGTTTCCAAAAAACTTCCAAATTTCCATGAAAATAAAAGTCTAATCAACTAAAACAATCTGAAATGTACTTTTCTGCATTGATAATCATATTTAGCATGTTTGGGCTTGTTTAAAAAAAATTGAATTTTTATGAAACTCCAATGTACAGCACCGCAAAATTTTTATTTTTCGCAAAAAAAAAAATTTTTCGTCAATACTTAGATTTTTTGGAAACTAATGATGGCAAAACCAACTTTACAGGTGTTGAGTTGAGTAACGGAAAATGGCAGCGATTTCAAAACCATTTTTTAACTTTTTTATTAATGAAAAATATTTTTTTCAGAATTTTGAGTACGTCATCAAATCAAATCATCATCTCATTTTACTAAAAAGTCCCTATGACAACAAATTTCTATCTCTTCGTGGTTTCGAGCTACAAATCACTAAAAACATGGGCGTGCGAAAAAATCCAGAAAAATAAATACCGTCAGTGGGGGTGACTATGGGTCAAAAAACGATACACCTCTCGTAATTTCTTAATAACAAAAACAATTTAAACAACATCGAAAATCTTTCAACGTAGATTTGTTCTTAGATAGTTTACTGACATTTTCCCAAAATATGGTGGATTTTGATGAACACTACCTTGAATGCCAATAGTTTGAAAATTGACCCAATCTCACCCCTTAGAGGGGGTGACATTAGGTCAAATGAAACTAAAATGATGCTCAAATACAACGATATGGTAAAAACAAGTCATCCAACAGTGTTTCTTGTTAGAGGGAATCGTATTGACATGCTACAATGTTTGAAGTGGAGATTTACAAACATTTGGGTAGTTTTCGAGCAATTCTAACAAAAGTATTAGAAAAATGATTTTTCGAGAGGTCATTTTTGGCCAAAAACGTACCTCAACTTTAGACAGCTGCCAAAATAACAGGATTTGTTCTAGGAACGAGATTTTTTCAGCGAAGTCATCTTAAGATGTCCCCTACACAACCCTTTTAACAGAATTCAGTTTCAATGAGAAGAACCTGAGAAATAGTAAAATCCGTAAAAATCACTTTAACCCAATCTCACCCCCCAGACCCAATGTCACCCCCACTGACGTCGTACCGCTCCTCCCGTCATGAAATATCGAAAAATGGACCCCAGACTCGTGATCATGGACAAACACTACTCTTAGATCAAAGTTTCAAGGAAAACGAAGGGATGATTTACCTCTTAACTCACAAGTATTAGTTAGACAAGTTAGAATATATTAGTTAAATGAAGCATTTTGTTAAGAAGGTCGAGATAGGACAGCCGCCATATTCATGAAATTTAGCAAAATCGGAATGGCAGTAATTTCCCAAATCGAAAAATGCAATAAAATTTTGCAGTCACATTATTATCTCTCGCCGAACAATGCTCTTCAACTTATGGTGGCTGTTCAGCATGTCGATAATTGTTCCTGTCTGCCATTTTATTCAATTCCATCCACATTGTAAACTCGATAGCGAGTGTCCTCTTACGCCGCTGCAATCATTTGCAAAAATGGCACGGCTTCATTATTCTCCCGCGGGTTTGTCTCGTCCAATGGCCTCGAATTTTCCATTTCGAGCCGCGAGACAACAAGTGTAGTGCCCGTCGCTAGAAGTGGAAAATTAATTATAACGCCCCCGCACCATGACTTCAAGAACCGCCCCCAGCCCATCCCGGTGGCCACCAGTCGAACGAAATCACGGTCCTGATGGCATTTAATAATAAACGCGGCTTTGTCGCGTGTGGCCTCAATGAAGCGGGTCTTTTTTGTGCGTTCCCTCACGATATTTTGTGTATTTACTTGCTGTTCAGAACAATAAGGGCACGCACGCTTGGTTATGGCAATCGCGACGAAACAATGCGTCTGGGCGATTAAATTGTTTTTCCGCGCCGAAAAAGGACAAATTGATTGGTCAATTATGGCACGTGTTCCATCGTACACCCAGGGTTGCTAACCGGGACCCTTTCTCTGCTCTTCCCCTTTTTGCAGCACTGAAAACGGCCGACCACCAGCGGTTCATCATCAACGGGGACTACACCATCTCGCTGAGCGGTCTGTACCAGGGAGTTGGAACGACCTTCGAGTATCGCCGGATAGACGGGCTGAACAATGGCTCCGCGGCGAGTTACCGCCGGATCGAGGGCGTCACCGAGTGGATCACCGCGCCCGGACCAACCGCCGAAGCCATCCAGCTGTACCTGCTGTCGCAGCAGCCGAACCCGGGCGTCAAGTACGAGTACCTGATGCCGATCAACACCAACCCGGCTGTGGAACAGGGCAGCTCCGGCGAGGACAACCGAATCGATGGTGAGTTCAAGAATCTATGGTCGCTAAAGAGTGTTACATAACCCAATTTCTTACAGGACTCTCCAACGAAATCTCCGAGAAGGCAAGTCTCCGCGTTCCGAAGCAGCGAATCATCCTGAACAACACGCTTGCATCGAGCACTTCGAAGCCACTCCGCAAGCGCAAGTTCCTCTGGAAGGTGATCGGATTCAGCGCATGCAGCAAGTCCTGCGGCGGTGGCATTCAACAGCCGGTCATCAAATGCGTCCGCGAGGCGCCAACCCGAATCTTCTCTCCCAAACGATGCGCCCATCTCACTCAACCTGTTCTGAACGAAAACCTGCTTCGTTGCAACACCCAACCCTGCCCAGCTTACTGGAAGCTGTCCGAATGGAGCGAATGCAACTGCGAGGACAAAACCATCGACAACGACGTCTACAAGTCACGCGAGGTCAAGTGCGTCCAGGAACTCATCTCCGGCATCGTCATCCAGGTCAGCAGCGGAGCCTGCATGGAAGAACAACCTCCGGCTTCGGAAAAGTGCGACTGTGCCAAGCACTACAAACCAACGCCAGCACCCCAGCAGTCGGAACCGCACAAGCACCGACCAACGGTCATCAATCACAACCACCACCATCATCACCACCACGCCAACGGACACAACACCCAGAACGATATGCAACAACAGCAGATCATCAGCAACGGGTACGGACGGACGAACCTGGACGCAAGCCGAATAACGCAGAAAGTTGAAGCGAAAAAGACCGGCGTCTGGTTGACCGCGGACTGGAGCGAGCGGTGTTCGGCGACCTGCGGAGTGGGACTGCAAACGCGGTCCATCTTCTGCGACCGGAGCACCTCAACCAACGCGGAGCGGTGTGATTTGCGGTTTACGCCGGACACGACCAGAGAGTGCACCAGCGATCGGGCGTGCGAGTACGGCGAGTGGTTCACCGGACCGTGGGGTTTGGTGAGTATTGCTGTTGATTCCTTTGCTAAAGTACAAACTTGTAAAGTGGGTAACCCAGAACAGTCAAGTCTAGTTATTTTTAAAACTCCCGCTTCACAAAATTTCCAACCCAGCTGCTATGCAAAGCTGTACAAAATCATCCAACTTTACCAACTTGGTCAGGATATGACAACATGAGTTTACCTACAAATGACTACAGAGCAATTCCAGCTCAAATCAGGATTTTTCTGGTACTTTTGTACCCGACCCTCTCCGATTTCAATGTAACTTTGTAGACATGTTATCCTAGGCCTATATAAGCCATTTTTGTGCATATGGAGCAAATAATACTCGAGAATAACATTTGAGAAGGGCGTAAGGTATTTAAATATTTTTGTATTCTGTAATTTAAAAATTACTGTATCTCGAAGCCGTTGCGTCGTATCAAAAAGTGGTCAAACACAAACTTGTAGGAAATTGGACGGGCTTTCTGAAAAAAATACACTAAAACAAAAATACACGCCACATCTATGAGATTTTTTGATTTTTAGGTCTAAAACTTGAATTTGAAGGTGATGTCACGATTTTTTTTTCGTTCAAAATTTTTGAGGAAATAGCCTAAGATGTTACCAAAAGACTGACGAAAAATGCAGGATGGTATGTCTCTCCTGAAAAAATACAAAAATCATTTACTGAAACTGTTTTTTTTTTTGAAAAGTGGTCTAAACGTCAAAGTTAAAAAAACGGTAGTGGGAATCGATTCTCCAGACAATTTTACATAAAAGTCTCCGTATTGACCATTGTCCTATGTCCAATCCTTGGGAAGATACAGCGGTTTAAAAAATAAAAATGTTGAAAAAACGGGATTTTTTGGTGGTTTTTGACAATTTCTATATGACAGACTTGGTTTTTCAGTCTCGTAAATATTTTTAACGGAAAGTTCGTCCAATTTCCCATAAGTTTGCCTTTGACAGCATTTCAATTGGATGTAAGGGCTTACAGATATAAGCTTAATTACATTGCTTATAACTGAAAATAGAATATTTTTTTCAGTGTGGTAGAAACCAGGATAGTAAATTTGATAACGTAAATTTAAAAACGATATAAATCAAAAAGCTGTCAAAGACAAACTTATGGGAAATTGGACGAGCTTTCCGGTAAAAATATTTACGAGACTGAAAAACCAAGTCTGGCATATAGAAAATGCCAAAACCACCAAAAATCCCGTTTTTTCAACATTTTTATTTTTAAAACCGCTGTATCTTCCCAAGGATTGGACATAGGACAATGGTCAATACGGAGACTTTTATGTAAAATTATCTGGGGAATCGATTCCCACTACCGGTTTTAAAAAATTTGACGTTTAGACCACTTTTCAAAAAAACAGTTTTAGTAAATGATTTTTGTATTTTTTTAGGAGAGACATACCATCCTGCATTTTTCGTCAGTCTTTTGGTAACATCTTAGGGTATTTCCTCAAAAATTTTGAGCGAAAAAAAATCGTGACATCACCTTCAAATTTAACTTTTAAACTTAAAAATTGAACAATGACATAAAAGTGGCGTGTATTTTTGTTTCAGCGTATTTTTATCAGAAAGCCCGTCCAATTTCCTACAAGTTTGTCTTTGACCACTTTTTGATACGATGCAACGGCTTCGAGATACAGTAATTTTTAAATTGCAAAATACTAAAATATTTGAATACCTTACGCCCTTCTCAAATGTTATTCTCGAGTACTATTGGCTCCATATACACAAAAATGACTTATATAGGCCTAGGATAACATGTCTACAAAGTTTCATTGAAATCGGAGAGGGTCGGGTACAAAAGTATCAGAAAAAATCCTGATTTGAGCTGGAATTGCTCTACAACACATTCTCAAGCGACAAAAACGACATTTTTGTTGTTGTTTTATTGGTCCTTGATGGTGACGTATTCTGATTTTGCCAGTGAATGTTCCCTCGCTTCGTTGCTCGTGAGTGTAGATTTTAACTTTGTTATTAGGGGAAAGTGGGGCAAGTGTAACAAGCTAAGGAAATGCTCGTTATAACCCATTAAAAAGTTAAAAAATCTGTCGGATTTTATTATAATCATCTTATTCTAGGTCTTGACTAAGACTTTGTTTAAACAAGTTTTTAAAAAATCCTGTTTTTTAATGTGAAAAATTGATTTTAAATTTTTTGATTTTCCGTACGTTCTACTCAACTAGTGGGGCAAGACGAGCAACCCGTTGGGGCAAGAGGAACAATGCATGAAAAAATATGGTAATTTGCTAACAATTGAACTGTTATCACTTAGATACATCAGATTAGGATGTATTTGAATGGTTTCTTCCATTTTTAGATTAAATAATAATATTTTACTAAAAAATTTATCGTTTTTACGAAAAAAAAAACTACTTCGATGATAAATAGTAAATTTTCATAATATCACTATACTTTGTATGTACAATTTTTTTAACGATTGTTTATCAGTTTTTAAGTACTTTCATGTATTTATTTCCCAATAAAATATGTTGTTGCAGCAATTCGTAATTTTTCCATACTAAAAATCCATATGGTACACTTGCCCCACCTGAACAAGATTTTTTAAAAGCTCTCAACAAAAATAACCAAAAGTTAAATCATACTTTGTAATAGGTGCATGTCATTTGTAGGGACACTACTGATCTAGGAAAAATAGCATTTTGATAAAATGAGCCTTAAAACGAACCCTAAGCCTTATTTTGTACTTTCCAAATATTATAAGAAAACAAAGGTTTCGAAAAAAAACTTCATTAAATCTTATTCCCCGTGGCGTTTACGTCATTTTGGCGGTTATGTGGTAGTAGAATCCGCTAATTGCTAGCAACAATTCCTCATACTGGAAATAATCAAAATTGTACAATTTACGGCCGTAGGAGCGATTGTTCCTCTTGCCCCATATGGTCGTCTTGCCCCACCTTCCCCTAATTGAATGGGACCGCACGGTTTCAAAACGCTTCTCGAATAGTCACACTCCAAATGAGCCAGTGACATAGATTATACCTATCTGAAGTTTTTTTTTTTTTGAAAAGGTCCAATAAACCAATTTTTTAGTTTTTGCTTTTTGGGTGTTTTTAAAACCGCCTTGAGTCAGGGGTATTAAAAAACACCCAAAAAGCAAAAAAATAAATTTTGGTTTTTTGGACCTTTTCAAAAAAAAACTCCAGATATTATTTTTTCGATTTGTTAGGCAAAATCAAGAATCTGTGCCGAGAATGAGCCAAATTGATTAAAGCTTAGGGGTCGCTGTTGGGCGTTGAATTTTGCAAGGGATATTTAAAAAAATAGAGTTACGCAAATTTTCGATTTTTTCCCAGAAGTTGACTTTGATTGAGTGAACATTTTGTCAAGTATAATATTCACGTTCTACAATTTTGTTGAAGAGTGCAATGCAATCCTAGTTGATAATAAAAGGTTATGAGCGTTTCAAACTAAACAATTTGAAACAATTCTTTCACTTTAATGTTCTACGGCGACTCCTAAAACTTAACCTATTTGTCACCGTTCCAAATTTAAAACTTTCGAATGCTTCAAAACTGTTGTTCTCATTCAGGATCTAGCACCGATTCGCCAAGGTTGACGGTATCTGAAGCCACAAACACTTTTATATTTTGTTTTGCTGTTATTGGACCATTTTTTTCAGATCTAAAAAAAATATCAAACAACATAGAAATATATACGCTGATTAAGTGCACCTGTCTAGTGGTGGGCAATAAAAGAGCCAACCGCTCAAAGAGCCGGTAAATTAAAAAGAGCGAATGAACCATGGTTCACAAATAAAGAGCCGTGGTTCTTTTTTAAAATCCGAATGAAAACATTTCTAAACTTGTGTCTTTTTTTAGTTTGAAAATATAATGCATTGAACTCCAACAAATTGTAGCTTTTATTGCAGATTTAAAATTTTATTTCAAATATTACAATGCTGATAAGTTAATGCCAAATAAGTCAATATTGTCCAAGGTTTTCTTCAACTTTCTTATAAATATACATTGAAAGACAATAAATTGCATTTTTAACAATGTTTAAACACCACTCAAAAGTTTTCAATCCAATATTTTCAGTTTTCTAGTATTCTTTGAAATTACTCCAAAAGTAAATCTGAATGATTTTCTAATCAAAATAAAAAAATCTTTCATTGCACGACTGATCGTGAAGATACATTAAACTATTTATCACTCGAATACAAATTTGAGCATTTCAAAATGCCGAACATGAAAATTTTACACACAAAATTACTAAATAACCCATAAGATTTACGAAAAAAATCATTTATCATTTCACCTAGCCGTCATAGCATACTAAGGAAAAGCGATGCTTTTGAAGGATGAATCGTTGGTTTTGGAGACACCGGACGTCTATCCAATGCGCACCTTGGGGACAGAATGGACAACCCTAATTCCTTCTGGAATTTGTTCCTTGGACCATCCCCTACACACCTGTCTTTATTCCGAGTGAATCCATGTTGTCCCCAAACCTGTAGGAACGATTGAACGAAAAGCACAAAAATCATATAGTAATTTCCATGTAAACTTTAAACCGCTGGGGACAGGCCAATTCTCAACCAAATGGGCTGATATTTGGCATGAGAGTCCCTATGGGTATCCTCTACAAGGGGAACCTCGGTTTGCCGTAATCTGAGAACTTTTTTGTTTGGCTGAAACACCCTAACCCGGATATAATTTTTATTGAAATATCTGAGATCCGGCCTCCAAAAAGTGTATAAATAACACTTAAGTGCTAATAACATTTGATATGGTTGACAGATCTTCGATGTTTTAGGCTCATTTGAAAGGTCTTTCGATTATCTAACTAACAATAGGTCGCTTGATGGACCCGGATATCATATTTATTGAAATATGTGAGATCCGGCATCCAAAAAGTATATAAATAACACTTAAGTGCTAATAACTTTTGATAGGGTTGTCAGATCTTTAATGTTTTTGGGTCATTGGAAAGGTCTTTTAAATACCTTTCTGAAAATGTATAATATGATAGGTTTTCTTGCAAAAAACACCCTTTTTACAATCTTCCGGACATACGCCAAAATCGTTTTTTTAGCATAACTTTTGAAGTACTAAGCTAAACTTGCTTCTTTGAAATAGAGACCTATGGGACTCCAAGACGGATCGAATGAGACTATAACGGTCAAAATCCGTTCATCCAGTCCGGAGATAATCGAGTGACATTTTTTTTGTCCACCTACCTACACAGTACACACATCCACACAGACATTTGCTCAGAACATGATTCTGAGTCGATAGGTATACGTGAGGGTGGGTCTACGAGGTCAAATTAATTATTTCATTTTTCGAGTGATTTTATAGCCTTTCCCCAGTAAGGTGAGGAAGGCAAAAATCGCAAAATATTGTTTAATAATTATATATAAGCATTAGTTTAATTTTAACAGAAATAAACACAATTTGGTAAAATTAAAAGCAACTTTCTCCAAAATCCTGGGTGCTCTTCCCATTCAAGCATTCAAACTTTAAGGTTCGAGTAAAAATCTTGACAAAGAGACCACCAAAACCTATGGTTTGTAAGTGAATGTTCTTTTTTTTTTCAAATAATTTATAAAATTCATATAAAAACACAAAAAAATACACGCATGCTTATAAATAGCCGCTCATTTTAATAAGCGAATGAAAATAAGCGGCTCTTAAAAAGAGCGGTTTTGCCTACCTCTACACCTGTCAAATAAATTCGAGTACCTTAAAAATTTTCAGCTGGAGTTTGTTTGTTTGCGTCTTATTTATCAAAACGTGAAGTAATCCTACCTTGACTGACTGGTTACACCACCATAATTTTCTAACATACTGTACAAACTTTATTAAAAGTGTTTACCCTCGAGCCCAAGTTTCCAAATTTTGATAGAAAAGTATCACAAAAAGCTATATAAATTATTGCAGTTAGGCCGTTGCAAATATATTTTTCAAAGCTTATGTCACACACCTCCCCCCCCCCCTTTCCTTAAATTTTGGCTCGAAAAGTCAGGGGACAAAACAAATATTTTTTTCAAAAACTTCAAAATTTCAATAAAATTAGACGTGCAATCAATTGAAAACAATTTAAAATCAAGGGAATGATAGAAAGAGAGGAATTACAAATCCGTATAAATAATTTCAAGATTTTTCAGGTGTAACCGAAAACGCGATCAAAAATTAAAATGGAAGAATAAGGCTTTTAACTGCTTATTTAATTGTCGGTGTACAGGACGCCGCACTTTTTAATCATTTGCTGACGTACATTCAATTTTGCAGTCCAAACCCAGTCATTGAATTAGAAAAATAAAATTCTTTTTCAAATTTTCTATTCTTGATTTGTGTGCACCTATGTCGAAGACCAAGATTGTTTACTTTTTGCTATTTGGTCTGACAGTCTTGGTCTGACAGATTTGGTCTGTCAGTTTTATCATGGATTTTGGTCTGGTCTAGGCGAGGGATAGGACACAGCACCTTCCTGTTTAAAATGCATTTACTGACTGTTTTGGGCAACATTAGTAACACTCCTCAATTCCAGGACAGTCAGTATTTTCCCATAATTTCGTAGCCGGCCTACAAATGTTGGATTGGTTACACAATTACAAGATTTCAAACAGTTCAAACCTAGGGGTCGGACAACTCCGTCAATAGGCTAACAATAGTTGGTTAACATGTTTATATTTCGTCAATATATTAACGCGACCTTACCTTGTATTATGGAACCAGGCCCGTAGCCAGGGGGGGGGCTTCCGGGCTGCAGCCCCCCCGAAATTTTTTCCAATTTTTTTAAAATTGAACTACCTTAAAAAAATCTTAAATCAATGATTGTGTGTTCTCTTCCCAGAAATTTTGTAAGATTTGTAAGATAGAGAATGAAGAATTGATTGATCAAACTAAGTAATTTGCCTGTCCATTGCCGGGCTCAGTTTTTGTAGATTATGGATCCAAAATTTGGATATTTAAAAATTGAGCTGCAGATTTGAACATTGTTCCATTCAGTAACATCTCATTTATCTTGTAGTTTTAGCATTACATTGGTTAGGATGGTCCAAATCTGGGCTTACTTGGGGCTATCCCCTGAAATCAAAGATTTACGCATCACTAGCCTAAGTTCCAAAATTTGAGCTTTTTCTGACCACTGACCACCAAGTTTGGGCAAAATCGTCAAATTGTATGGAGAAAAGCAACTGTTTCAGTTTTTGACCAATGGAAGGCGCAATAACTATCCAGTTCTTATCAATTTTCAGAACTAATATCTTCTTTAAATTTGGAAAAACTTTCCCGAAGACGCCTTATTTTTTTGGGTTTTTTGCTAAAAAGTTATTAACCTTCGAAAATAGCAATTTCCGAGCGGACTGCTCTAAGGGGCTACATAGAAATAATTACCGTCATCTGGGGCGAATCGGGACTACAGTCTGCATAGGGACAGCAAAAATCCTTAGATCTTGTTGTCTTATTTTTGATTGTAGAACTTAAGTATGACCCCTGAAGAACCATAAAATAATTTAGAATTTTTGGATTCAATGTGGCGGTCAAAATGGAGGTCAAGAAATATTTCTGGTGTTTTTTTTAAAGGTCTAATAAACCAAATTTCCAGTTTTTGCTTTTTGGGTGCTTTTGAAACCGTCAGGGGTATTAAAAAACACCCAAAAGCAAAAACTTGGTGTATTGGACCATTAAAAAACAGATGCCGAATTTGATGTTAAAAACAAGCAAATAAAACATGCCGATTTCATTTGTTCCTGATTCGGTTATCCGAAGTCCTTCGAACTTCGGATAATCGAAACTTTGGATAATCGAGGCTTCGGCTAGTCGAATTTGGATTGTAAAATTAATAGCCCTCCTTTATTTGCATTAAAACCTTTAAACTGTTAATACATGTTTTTCTCTACATTTTCAAAATTTATCATAATTTCTCAAAAATATTTAGATTTTGTTTTCAAAAACGAAAGCATTTAATATGAAAAACATTTGAGTGAATTTTGACTATTATCAGAAATACAATTCTAATTTAATCGTTTTGGTTTTAAGAATATGGTTAGTTACATATCTAAGACCTTAGAGAAAAATGCTTGAGAAATATCTGTGTGTATTTTTTTATTACTTTTTCGTAAACCTTTTATCCGAAACCACTCGTCCAAAATGCTTTCTTTTGGTCACATTTTTTAAGTTTCCACCGTGGCCAATCTCCAATTTTTATTTAATATATCAAAAATCGGAAGATCAACTAAGTGAATACTTATTATCAACTAATTTTCACTTTGTGCATGAGCTTGCGATAAAATGATAAAAATATTCAAAACGTTAAAAAAATTTAAGCTTGGATTCAAAAACTCTGAAATTAAATTAATTAAACATCACTTTCAAATAACATAATTTCTGATCAATAATTCATTTTTAAACTATTTAATTTCTATTTTTTGGATTTTACAGATTAGAATTTGCATTTTGAAAATTTTAAAATTTCTTTATTATTTTCTTTATAATTTCTTATTTCTGAATATCAATTGTAAATATTTTCCAAAGTTTATGTTGCCACCTTTTCAAAATGGACCAAAAAACAGAGAGCAAATACAATATTTAAAAAAAAATAGCTTCACAATTTTAATGGAAATAACTTATTTCGATTAAGTCTTTTTAGGACCAGCGACCAGGTCGGTCCGGAAAACAAATTTGAAATGTTTTTCCTGCTTTGATAATCATATACGACATGTTTGGGCTCGTTTAAAAATATTTAGAATTTTTGTATCATGTCGCGGAACCGCGGAAAGTTTTGACATAGGACTATGTCTCTACTTACTATATTGGGGGGCCAGTTCAGAAATTCGATCCAAAGCGTCACTTTTAAGCGTTAAAAAAGGGGACATTTTGAACGCTTATATCTTTTTTCCCTGTGAATCAATCCAGATGGTTGGACCACCAATCGAAATAGGAAGACTTCAGCTATTGTTTAACTACATAGATAGTCTGACTAAACATAGTTAAAGCACTTAAAACATGCAATCAAAATGAGCAATTTTTCAGTACAAATCGGACAGATGACCAATCAGAGCAAGCGTATGCATTCGAGACCGCGCCCCTTTTGTGCCGTTCTCCGGCTGTGCCGCTATTTAAGCAGAAAATTTCGCAAAAGCAAGTCACTTTGGAACGAGCACTCGAACTGTGCACGTCGGGCCGGCGCGGAGCAGCAGCAGCAGCGGCCAATAGAAGAAGAGGACCAGCAACCAGGAAGAACCACCGGCAGCAGAAGGAGGAAATTCGAGCGAAGCGGACGGCGTGGAAGCCGCTATGATGCGGCGGTTCTCATGAAAAATGGCCAATTCGACAGTGGTGAAAAAAAAGCTGGAGTGGCCGGTACCCACGAAGAAGGTTCCCCCGGGGCCTGGGGGGACATTTACAGAAACATACGAGTTGTGGCAATATGGGTATCAAAATTCATGTTTTTTGATACTGTACATAAAAATTGACATTCCGACAGTAGTGGCCACAACTTTGAGTGACCGGTGATCTCAAAGCAGGTTTCCCCGGGGCCCGGAGGGTCTTTAACAGAACCATACGAGTTGTGGCAATATGGATATCAAAATTCATGGTTTTGATACTGAACATGAAAATTGACATTTCGACCTTAGTGGCCACAACCTGGAGTGGCCGGTGCCCTCATGGAAGGTTCACCTTGGGAGAACATTTATGACAATTTTGCCGACAAATCTATGAAACAAAATAAAATAATCTTATTTCAGATTTCACTAGCAATCCAAAAACACATTTAAATTGTTTGGTCCTATGTCTTTCGGTTATGTCTCTGACATACCATCTTGAACTTTTTTTTCTCACGAAAAAAGGATTTCGCCATCAGCTAGATATTTTGAAAACTAATGATGCAAAACAACTGTACTGATTTAAAGTGTGTTTTGAACACTTTTAAAATAATAAAACCATAGCTTGTAGTTTTGATTTGTAACCCTCTCAACTTTGGTCAGAGTTTAGTGACATAAACTTCAGAATAATATTCGCAACGGCTAATTGAAGATTTAAAAATTTTACACTTTCAAATTTCTAAATTTTCATAATTTTTGATTTAAATTTTTTGGTATAAGACAAAGAAATGCCAGAAATCAAAAATAAAAATAATAAAAACATAAAAAATTTAAGATAACAATTCAACAGAATAATATCAAAAAATCTGAAATTCCAAAAATTAAAAAATCTAAAACTGAAAAATTAATAAAATAATTGATACTTAAGTAATCCTGAACTAAAAAAATATCATTTCAAATTATGTTATTCAAAATCCAATAAATTATGTTTTTTCAATCTTAATTTTTGGATGCTTTAAATATTTTTATGTTTGAATTCTAGTATTTCTAAATTAATTTATATTTACCAGAAAATTAAGTGATTTTTGTAATGGCTTTTCCCTCATTTCAGCATTTGAGAATCAGCGTTTTGATAGTCAGCTTCATGAGGCAATTCTTCAATATTATTTAAGCGAATACATTATTTTCAAACGTTATTTTCAGTCGCATCCAAATAAACAAATCAAAATCTCATCAACACATATTGCTCCCGAAGAAATATCAAACGACGCTTTTTGTTTCTGTTCCTTTTCAGCTGCGTACCGCTTAAGAGAAGTCTTTTCGTAAACCTTTTCTTGACCGTCTCTTGAGATTTTTTTGTATGGAGTTTTAAGAGTCTCCGTGCTACAGGACATTTTTTTAAATTTTCGTTTGAAAGTAAAATATAGTTCTTGTAGCAAAATTCAGACTAAGATTTGATTTACAGGAAAAATGTAATTGATTTAAGAATTCTTACATAAAGTATTCTTTACTTTTAAAACAAAAATTTAAGATAATAATTACACATGATAATTTCAAAAACATCAGAAATTCCAAAAATGAAAAAAATCAAATACATAAAAAAAATATAAAATAATTACAACTAAAAAAATCCTTAAATTATAAAAAAAAAACATTTTTATCATTTTTAAATAAAGATATTCAAAAATAATTTTCAATCATTTCAATAAATTATGTTTTAATAATCTTATTTTTTTATTCGAATATTGGTATGTTTGAATTCAAGTGCAAACTAAGATTAGATTTACAGGATAAAACTAATCAATTTATGAATTCTTACATAAAGTTTTCTTTATTTTTAATTTAGCAACGTTTCGTAAATATAAAATTTCTAAACCATAAAATGTGCAGGATTTTGTTCCTAGTGTCAAGATATTGCTTGAACAAGCATCGATTTTAATAAATGGTTACAATCCTAAATTATTAAACATGTATATAGATTAAAATTTTATTAAAAAAATATCTTCAGAATTAAGATCTGATTAAATTTTTTTGTCATGTTTTAAAATTTTATTTTTGCTCAAATTCTGGACCAACTTTCAGAATACAATGAGTAATGAATTTGAAAATGGCGTTTAGTCGGAATATTAAAGTTAAACATGATTCGTTTAAATGTTTGATGCAATCGAGGAAAATTTTAACGGTTACATATGCATTTAAAAATGGTTACATATGCATTATTAACAACTCTTCCAGTGAATATTTGGCGTTAAAAATTAATTTAATACATTTTATCTAAATTTTTTAACACATTAAAATTAAACACAGGCACTGATTTTTTTTCTTCAAATATATATTTATTATAGGCCTACACAGAAAAAAATGTGAATTTACTCGACACGGAAAAAATGAATCACATGTAAACTCAGTTGATGTAAACTTGAGATTCGACACTTCAGAAGCTGAAATTTCAACGATTATATTTTTTTGTATTTCATTAAAATTATTTATTTTTGAGAGCACCAGGAGCTTCGCAAAATATGAAATGGCTTCAATAGCTTAGAACAATTAAAATAAAACATTGTTTAAGTTTGTTTATAAAATTTTAAGAAAAACAAATATTCCAGTTATGAGATTTATGTTGTGCTAGAAAAAATGAAAAATGTTAGATAAACCATCACAATTATCACACAGCTGAAAATGTAAATCCAGACGGTTTAAAATTTCTCTCAGTATAAAATACAGAAAACATAATACATATGGTTAGATAAATCGATATTTCTTTAAAAAAAAAATTATGCTTTCAAAAATTTGATTCAAGTTAAGTATATTTTAAATTTAGCGACGTTTATCACGAAATTGGATTACAATTAAACAATTCAAGAAAATGTGAAAAAAAACACTTTCTCTACTCCTTTAATACAAACTAGCTGTTAAAATAAAGAAAAAAAAAAAGACGAACGAGTTTCTTCAATAAATACATTGATAACTTAATATGAAAATCTTCGAAAACTTTTTTGCATACATTACATTAAAATTTTACAATTCATCTCAATAATTATACCACAAACCAAGTGATGGTATAAATGATTTGCTGATTTTTATACTCCTTGAATTTTTGCACCCAAGCCCCCCCCGAACAAAAATCCTGGCTACGGCCCTGTATGGAACCTTGATCCAAGAACGTTGTCAGGTTCAAATGTCAAAATAAACGTAAACACAACACAAGCACCAGACACAGGGAGTGATTTATTTACTTCCATCCTTAAGAATTCTTCCACCTGAATCTACGGAAATTTTTACCATCCGCGGTGCTCGAGAACAACCTGGAATGTTCCAGCGGTGCTGATTTGCCGTAAAATGCAAACTTTTGCGTAGGATTTTGATGCCCTGGAGCCAGGAGATCATGGAGGTTCATCACTAGAAGAACCACAAAGTCTACGTCACGAATCTGCACCTCTGTAACGAACATTATCCAACTGGACGGTGCAACATCAACCACTCAATCTTCCGGAAAGACTTCTCGCTCGCGACCAGTCGGATTCGTTGGCCAAGCTGAAGAATGGCCTCGAGCGGGACTTGCATGGGCTGGAGATTATCAAGAAGTAGACGAAGGCCGCCGCCGTGGCCGTCGAGGGTTTGAGTTGGGCTACAAGAAGACGAAATCTCTTTGGTTATTGCCTGCCCAAACCAGGACCCGCTGGAGGCCACCACTATTCGGAACCGACATGGTGGCCCAACTTCGCCGATGCCATCTGGGACGTGAGCAACTTGAAAGATGTCTCCGAGCGGTTCATGTTTTGGAGCGTGGAAACGCAATCATTTGGTTTAAATTGTTATTGTACTATAAGAGTCGGCATGAAATCCAGAAATAGTGTTCTTTTTGGAAGTAAAAATTAAATAAAATGATTGCGGTGATTTTGAGGATAATTCGGATTTTTACTTTGCACGGAACTGGGCATGAACGGAAACATGGACCGGTCAAGTCATGTCGCTTCTTTCCACCTTCAATGCGAAACCTTGCCAATCCTGTGCACTGGCCGGGAGACATAACATCCTGCTCCTGCTATGGACCTTCCTCCTGCTGTGGACGTTCTCTTACGTGACCCTGTGCGGACCGTTCTGCAGTCCGTGCGAAAAGGAAACGAGCCGCGATCCGCTAAGCAAGTCAGCTGCGCGTGTTCCGGCACGCCAAGTTCGCACAGACGCGGAAGAGGAGAAAGTTGAGCTTGAGTGGTTATGGTTAAGGACACCGGACTGGAGATCCAACCGAGGAACCCGTTAAAATCCTGCCTCCTCCTTTGCAAGCTGTACCGGAGGTGCTCCTTTGCTTGCTGCTCTGAAACTTTCTCCCGTTTTAACTCCGTTTAACTCGGTCTTAAGAGCAGATGCGGTACGAGCTCTCTCTTCCGCTGGACGAATTTGACTCAATTTTGGAATAAGAAAGTCTTATTACCAATAAATTTAGAATGTTGCCACAGATTTCTCGAAAACGGCAAAAAAAAATCTGTTGTCAAAATGCGGTTGTTATTATTATCTCTCATCTGTCAAACCAAGGTGTCCAAATGCAGGTCGAAACATTTTTCGTCATTATATCACGGGTATGAATCTTCAAGCAATTTAAATATGGCGACTTGTATCAGAAGAAAGTGAGGCATTTTCGCTAGTTCTCACCGTTCTGTGTTCTGCGTGCACGTCCGCAAATATCGACCACACACATACTAACACAAAGCGCCACCAAGAGGCAAAAGGTAGTTACGAATATTTTTGGCACTTTTGTTAAAAAACATGCGGTTTTGCAAAAACAAATAACAAAAACAACTTTTAAGTGTAGTTCGACTATTAAACTTGTAATTCGTTGCTGATTTGTTGGGATTTTTTTTAAAATAAAAAGTTTTTTGCAGCACCCCTTTTGGGCGGACATTTCTGTTGTCACCTTTTGGTTCCTTGGATTTTCCATAGATAATTTCACAGTGTAATAAACAGGGCAGCTACCACCACGCGGCGCCACCGTTTTGATTGAGAAAATGATACAGGTTTTTCAGACGAGTTTCAATCCCGTGATTATATTGACCAATAGATCAATAACAACGTCAATATATTGACGAATAGTAAAAATTTTTACTTTGTCCAACCCCTAGGTTCAAACTATAACCAATAAAAAATCCTTTTCAGTGCTCCGGCGACTGCTTCAACCTGACGCGCTCCCGCACGGTCCTGTGCATCCGGAACGACAACTTTGTGGCGGACACCGAGTGTGACGGAGCGGAGCGCCCGCTCGCGATCGAACCGTGCGACATCGAAACCATCGACGACTGCAAACCCAGGTGGCATTACTCTGAGTGGAGCGAGGTATGAACTGTTTCGTTTAATAGTTTGAGGTTATGTTGGGTACTAATTTATGTAATTTTTTTTTTCAGTGTACTAAACCATGTGACGCCGGAAATCAGCGCCGCACGGTCAAGTGTCTCGAGTTCAACCTGCGCGACAAGGTAATGCAAGAGTCGGCGAGCTGCCGTTACGCGGACCGTCCGATGGCGTACCGGGTGTGCAACGAGGAGGCCTGCCCGTCGACGACGACCACCAGCACGACGACGAGTACGGCGGTGCCGGCAGGTTCGCTGGAACCGTACGTTGACCCGCGGGTGGACATGATCCAGAACGATGCCGTCTGCCGGGATGACTTCCCCAACTGTAGCATCGTGCTGAAGGCCAAACTCTGCAGCTATGCGTACTACAGCCAGGCTTGCTGTCAGACGTGTCGAAATCGATCGAACGAGTTGTACTAAAAATCAACACCACCACCAGCATTAACCCCCTTTTAAACCTTCCACGTGTCGTGGTCAAACAGAGTGAATACTTAGTGAATTCTAGCGACTAGATTACCTTTAAGTTATTGCTTCCCTTTCCCCACTTCCCAGTTCATAGATGTTAGATAATGCAAAAGAGTCTTTAATTTAACACTGCCCTCTTAGTAGAGTACCTTTTAAGTTCTCGTTCTCGAAACCTTAAAAAACGAACAACAATAATAACTTACTTATGCAGCAGCAAAAAAAACAAGCAAACCAAGAGATACACTGAATTTAAACTGCGTTGAAAAGTATATATATATTTAAAAATATTTAACTTTAGGCCAAGCTAAGTTTAAGGAATCGAAATGACTGTGAAATGTTTAAGAGAGAAAAAAAGGTAAAAAGCTACATTTTAACTACACACATAACAAAAACCCCCCACGTGCGTGTGTTTTTCCAGTGTACCAGAGAGTTCGAATTTTCGCGAATCAATCTTTTTCATGTTGCCCGCGCTCCCCCCAAGGGGCCATCACACATACGTATCCACACAAACACACAGACAAATAGATTGTGAAACCTGTAATTGTGTACCGTCATCGGAGAGCAAACGAACAAATCAAACGTAAATATAAGCCATAAGGTTCATGCCCCCCGCCCCACCCACAAACTAAACGTGAGTGTCCAATTCGATATTCGAGAGAGTGATGTAGGATTCCACGTGTCCCCTCCCACCGACCCGAGTAAGATCGGAGCAGTGGAGCAGCGAAAGCATTAATCTCATCCCTCCCCCCGGTAGCGTGTAAGTGCCATTTGAAGAGAAGAAAAACTATTCCCTCCTCCTCCACCTCCAAACATCCCATCCTGCTGTTGTATTAAATCACGAAATCAAGCAGACAGATCAAAATCCACCGGAAGTGTGTGGAACATAACAAAATATGGGAAAGGGTCCGAAGTTTTCCGCCATGTAAGATGGAAAGGGGGAAAGTTTAACGAATGCAGAAAAAAAAACATAAAATGATTGTGAAACCTGTTGTTTAATCTATGAAGAAAAACAAGAATCCGCTAGAAAAGTTAGATGATCGGTACATTTAATTAAAACACTTAACTTAAATAAACTTTGAATGTTTTTTTTTATGATTTGAAAGAAATTCCCTGAAAAGTAATAGTTGTTGATGGTGTTGATTATTTCATGAAGGAGACTTGAATGAAATGAGGTCATTTTTGGTGACAGTTGACTGAGCTTGTCTTTCGTTTTCGCTGCGTCTGTCTGACTTTGATATCCTGCTCTCGATCATACACATCCGAACGAATGAGCGCAACGCAAAGTCAACCACACAGTCATTTGACTCTCTCCACATATTTCATACGCTCGTTCGATGAAATTCTACCGAAATTCCTCTCACTTGGCAAATGACAGCGTTCAAATGATTGCTGTCATTACGCTTACCCTCACAAGCAAGAAAGAGATAGGAAAAGAGAGGAAGAGAAAGAGCATGTGTCGTCGTGCCACTCGGCTGTTTAAGTGTTAAACTCGGCACTTTCTCGTGTGTATCAAACGGCGGTCGCAAACAAATGACGATCGTGAAAATTCAATGATGGGGATGCAAAACCGATGCGCGCATAACTGAGGCACAAGCTTATGGGATTTTGGCTAAATGGGAGACATTGGCTATAATCCTATGAAAAATCATACAAACATTAAACAATTATAGTGTTGAAGAATTGGGATGATGACAGTTAACCATTGAAATTATAATTACATGAAAATTTTCACAAAAATACGTCTTTTTCCTGAATTATGGAAATGCAATTTTTTCTCGAAAAAAATCTTTTTTTTTTTTGTTTTGCTATATGGGTATCAAATGATCGGGTTTTTTTCATACATTTCGAAATAGAAACACTAATTTTTGAAAATACTAAAAAATATCACAAAACTTAGTATTTTAGAAAAAAAAATAATCGAAATTTCAGTATTTTACAGTATGGGTATCAAATGATCGGGATTTTTTCATAAACTGAAAAGTAATACCGTCAACCTGGGGCGAATCGGGACTACAGTCTGAATAGAGACAGCACAGCAGAACACTTAAAAGCTTCAAATTTGGAAATGAATTCACACATTTTGTTGCTCTGAATCTGGTCTAACCAAAACCACTCAAAAATATCAAAATATTAAGCTACAACATTGCTAAAATAGCTGTCGTCTTTTTGAAAAATACTAAAATTTTGTATTCTTTTTTCAAAAAGAGTTGGGAATTTTTTAAACATTTCGATAGATTTTTTTTCAAACACTCAAATTTTATACAGAACTATTGAAAAAATACTCAAAAATCAATTTTGTGAAAATTTCGTTGTAACTTTTGAAATGTACGAAAAAATCCCTATCATTTAATACCCATATTAGGCCGATGCAAATATTTAAAAAAGTTTTTGTCCCTCGGCCCTGGCCAAGGTCAAGGGGGGGGGGGCAAAAAATAAAAAAATATAAAAATTTAAATAACAAGCCATAGTCTTCACATTTCAATGAAAAAAATGTTTTAAAATGCATTTTACACTAGTTCAGTTGTTTTGCAATCATTAGTTTTAAAAAAATCTAAGATCTGACAAAAACAAAAATTGTATCGAAAAAAAAGATTTTGCATCGAAAATTTTCAAAAAATAAGATTTTTTAACAAACCCAAACATGCTAAAAATGATTTTTTGCAATTCCGTCGTGAAATTACTTACTTTTCCTGTCATTCTTGAACGACGAAATAGCCTACTTTTTTGTACCAAAAATAACAGAATTGAATAGCAACACTTTTCAAAATAAATGCTGAAAAGTTCTACTTTTCAGCACTCAAATGGGTGCTGAAAAGTTGAACTTTTCAGCACTTGTTTCGAAAAGTAACACTTTTCAACATTTTTTTGATTTCAACGATTTATTGACAAAATACATGAAAATTTGACATAAAATTTTACTCAGTGTGTGTTTATTGGAATTGCAAAAAATGTTGTATGGAACTCGTTGCAAAACTTGATTTTTTCAGCACTCTTCGTATTTATCCAACTCGGTGAACCTCGTTGGATAAATGTACGACTCGTGCTGAAAAAATCCTCTTTTTGCAACTTGTTGCATAAACTACTATTAAACGCAGGAGATGTATTTTAATTTGATTTCAGCTGGTTGCACTTGAATTTTCATTGAAATTTTGAAGTTTATTGTAAAAATATTTTTTTTGCCCCCTGATTTTTCGGGCCAATTTCGAAGGGGGGGGGGTGACAAAAACTTTTAAAAATATTTGTACCAGCCTTATGAAAAAAATGAATGTGTTTTTATTTCGAAAATACGTAGTTTTGTGCCTTTTTTCTATATTCAAAAATTGTGTTGTTACTTCCAAAATGAATGAAAAAATCCCTATCATTTTTATATATTATAAAAAACAGAAATTTTAAGTATTTTTTTGAAAACACTTTTGAAATGTATGAAAAAATCTCGATCATTCGACAACCATATTCCAAAAACAATAATTTTTAGTATATTTTAGAGAAACATTGCATTTCTGGAGTTTGTTTTTTTTAAAGGTCCAATAAACCAAATTTTTAGTTTTTGCTTTTTGTGTGTTTTTTTATACCCCTGACTCAAGGCGGTTTCAAATTTCAAAGGTACCGACCGGGAATTGATCCCTGAACCTTCTGCTTGTGAGGCAGAAGCCGTAACCATTAAGCCACTAAGCCGGTCTTTGAAATTTGGAATCAGGAATTTGAACTTTAAATATGAACATAAAAACGAAAATGAATCAGGTGGGATTCGAACTCACACCTCTTGATTGGTGGTCTGGGAAGCTAAGCAGTCGGCCATCAGAAGGTTTACACTCTAGCAGTGAATTGATCCGTAGTGTTGAAACATGTTATCTTCTCATATTAAATACGCGCTGATCCCTGATTTGCCTGAGGGGATTGGAAGCCTAAATATAGATCGAGTTTCCTCCAGATGCTTGCTTCTATGTTTAGGCGGGGCCGAACAATGCCCAGCGACCTCGGAATTGGACCGCAAGGAGCTCTGTCATTCTGAAACGGGTCGTTGGAAGCAGCGCAAGGGCTATCACCACCTAATACCCGGGACTGAGATAAGTTGTATCAGCATTCGGCATATACAAAGCCTGATACAAACTATACTTTCCCATAATTTCGCTACCGGTTAGCGGGTATTGGATTGGACCACACACACACCTGACTCAAGGCGGTTTCAAAAACACCCAAAAAAATTGGAAAATTTGGTTTATTGGACCTTTTGAAAAAACTCAAGATTTGTATCCTACATGAATCCACTTATGAGGCATTTCAACTTCATACTAAGCTACGCTCAAATTTGGTGGAGTAACTATTAAAACATGCAACTACCATATTATCTTCTAAACTAAACAATCGATTACTGATCCCCATCCGATGGAAAGTTTGCATATCAACCGAACTGAATTTCTGGAGAACCCTTATTTAACGTTTTCAACTGTAATTAACACCTTTGACATTTTTTTAAGAAATTAATTCGCTTCCTTTGGAAGCGATATATAAGCGGATTGAAGACTGGATTTCGCCATGTATATGTGATGATTTTCCAAAGCATCTAAAACCATTACAACCATGGCGGCCGCATCCCATCTCCACCGAGCGCCAAGGACAAGGAAAGGGATTTGGAAGACGGGAAGTGTTGGTTGATGCTCCACTTTTTTAAGGGGACAAGGGAAAATCTCCAAGGTGTCCCCAAATAAGTTTCGCTTGAAGTTGGGCGGTTTTGGAATGGTTTAGGGATACGCTTTAAGAATGCATTGGGATCAATATTTTGACACGTTTTCGAAATTACAGATAAAAAGTTCCAATCATTTCCAAAAATCGAACCAGTTCACAGTAACTGCTATCAAGCATAATTTATCAACATATTCCCAGGCAATCACAAACGCCAGTTCGTGTTAATCACTGTTCGAAAATCGCGGCACGCACGGCGTTATCTGAGACCTGTTCAATTACCACCTCTAAACGACACCCACCAATCAATCAAAAGTGACTAACTACCGACAAACAAGAGCAGACAACTCAACTGTGTGCTGATGCGAGAGAGAGAGAGACTGTTCATTGAACAAAGCAACAGTACAGAAAAAAACGGTACAGAAGAGAATCCAATCCATCCGATTTACGAGAAGCACGTCCACTGATAATTACACCCACCCTCCCTACTCCACCACGTGGACAGCTAATCTGCCTCACAAAACTACCTGTTTATGTGTCCACCAAAGGCCGTTTGAATGTCCGCCTGTAAGTGATGATGATAAGCCACCAACAAACGACGATGCGGTCTATGGTTGAAGTTATTGGAAGCACGACCCGTGACATCGTCATAGTTATAGTTGTTAGAACTCATCTCTGTGACTGTTATGGTGGTCGGTGTAGGTGTGAAATGTGAGTACGCGCGGTCACAGGTTCAGCCAGAAATAAAGAGTTCAATAATATATAAATTGAGATTACCGCGGATTCACAAAAAGCCACTAAATATCCAATTTCTAATGTTCTCTCGCTTGGGTGACTGCCAATTTTAGGGTGGTGCTAAAAAAAAGTTTAAATTAATTATTACTAACAGTCTGTAGAATAAAAATTTAAATTGAGGGTTAGTTAAGTAATAAGAGCGAAATAAAAACAATACTTAACACATGGTTTTATTAAATTATTGATGCCTTGTTTTTTGGCATTTTTCAACAAAAATCTTTTAGCTATAACTTACAGGTTATTCAAATATCTTAAGAATGTTGAACACAAGAATCCGATCTTGAAAATGTCCAAGAAGTCTAAAGTCAAGATATCTCAAATGATTATTGTTGTTGTCAAATCTCCTAACCTTACCTAATCCGGACATATTTTTCATCGTAGTTACTGGAATCTAAAAGCTTCTCAAATGTATCTTAAAATCACTTTATTGGATATAACTTCGGTTAGGGTTGTCAGATCGTTTTTAATTATAATACATTGAAGTATTGCCGAGAAAAAAAAAATCGTCATTACTAATTCTAAACAACTGGACTGGTGAAAATACCTTCCTAAACACCTTTATAGTCAAATTTATTATTTTAAAAACTGTTTTTCAGGTGTGTCCTATTTTAAAAATTCTACCTTTGGCGAAAAAAAAACTGTTTTTCAAATTTTTTATGTCGGCTTACGAGAGGATAAAGACGGTCGGCTTACGGTTCGGTAGTAAAAGTCAAAGTAGTTATGTCACAGACATAACCGGAATGGCGTAGACTACGTAAAGTTTTGATATGTGGACATAAAGTTTTCCATAGCTTAATTTTAAAGAATTAGCTTGATACTTGAAATACATTAACGGAATAAGATCGTGAATGGCAGATGGCCCCCCGACACCCAGTAAACCAGTAAACTCATTCGGACCGTGTACGTACCGGTTGTTGAAATGGAATTCGATTCCATTTGTTTCTGAAAGGCATTTCACCGACTCATCCCAGGTGGGACGAGGGACGGGGAGTGAGGGCAACTCCGAAGAGTTGGGCAGTCCTCGCCCCCTTCCTCAGAATATCAAATGGTCCGGCCATCGAGAGGCAACTGTCGATGACGAGAAGGCGTTGCGCGCTTCTGTTGTAGCTCTGGTTCCTCTCTCTCTTGCTGCTCTGGTCCTCTTCTGCTGCTGCTGCTAGTCTTGCCGGTCCGACGTCTGAGACGTGAATGCTGGTCTGAAAACTGGCGCACATCCTTTATATGTTTTTCGGCCTGTAACTTCCCCTCCTTTTCGCGACCGACACCGGTCGCGGAGCTTGGGTTATTTTCCCCTCAAAATAGGTAGGGGAGAGTGGGTTTCTCACAAAACTATGAACTTTTTGCATGAATTGAAAGCTTAAACATTCAACTATATTTGACTGATAAGGGTATTTTATCAGATAAACTCTTCGAACCATGCCAAGCGTTTAAAAAAAAATATTTTAAACCGGCATTTTTTAAAATTTTGGGGGTAATTTGATCCCCCTTTCAACATTTTAAAGAAATTTTAAGCAAAAAGTTTCTTATTCATCCAAACTTTTAATTTTCTATAAGTTACAGCAATTTCACATTACGTTTGCGTACGTTTGTGTTCAAAATATAACATGTTTAGCATGCAAAATATTTAAAAACTTAAAATTTTCTTTTTTTATACCAAAATTGAGCATGTTTACAAAAGCTGGTAATTTTTGTTTACAAAACTTTTGAAAAATGGTTGAACTGCTGTAAGTTATGTACAACTATACTAAAGGAAACTATATACGAAAACCTAGCCCAATTATTTAATCTTGACTTCCAGTGACTGTAAAAATGTTTTCTATAAAAATGTTTTCTATACTTATCAAATCAAAGAAAAATGATCTACACTCAGCCAAAACAATCCATACCAGCCATAAGGATACCTTATAGATTTTTTCCATACACAAACCATATAGATTATATAGGATCAATCAATGGATTTTTTTCCATAAGATAACCTTATAGACGTAATATATGATAAATTGTTGCTTTCATAAGCAAACCGTATATAATTTAAATATGAGAAGCCTATAGTTTTTGGTAGATATATGGCAAACTTATGTTTTTTCCCGAGATTTTTCCGCCTTTTAAATGCTACAAAATTTAATTAGCCAGAGTTTCAAAATTTATTTCAATCAAATTATAATACATAACAACATTCGCAACATCTCTTCTAGCGAGGTTTCGTCGTCTTAACAGCTTTCTTCGGGGGAGTAGGGGAGAGTGGGTTTCTCACAAAACTATGAACTTTTTGCATGAATTGAAAGCTTAAACATTCAACCATGTTTGACTGATAAGGGTATTTTATCAGATAAACTCTTCGAACCATGCCAAGCGTTTAAAAAAAAATATTTTAAACCGGCATTTTTTAAAATTTTGGGGGTAATTTGATCCCCCTTTCAACATTTTAAAGAAATTTTAAGCAAAAAGTTTCTTATTCATCCAAACTTTTAATTTTCTATAAGTTACAGCAATTTCACATTACGTTTGCGTACGTTTGTGTTCAAAATATAACATGTTTAGCATGCAAAATATTTAAAAACTTAAAATTTTCTTTTTTTATACCAAAATTGAGCATGTTTACAAAAGCTGGTAATTTTTGTTTACAAAACTTTTGAAAAATGGTTGAACTGCTGTAAGTTATGTACAACTATACTAAAGGAAACTATATACGAAAACCTAGCCCAATTATTTAATCTTGAGGCTGATTCCAGTGACTGTAAAAATGTTTTCTATACTTATCAAATCAAAGAAAAATGATCTACACTCAGCCAAAACAATCCATACCAGCCATAAGGATACCGGTCAGCGGTCAGCGTTCCGGAAAGCCCTCCGCGACTGTGAAGATTGAACTTCGTGGCCAAAGTTGCCTTCCTAGCGGGTGATGCGTTCCGCGCCGGAGGGCCGCCTTCGCAGTCCAGCCTTCTTCGGCTTTGTAGTCGCTCACTTTTTTCACGCGGTTGGGCATCGAGCGGTCAATGTCAGCGGTGCTGTTTTCGGCGTTTTCATCGACTGGCTGTCCGCAGCCTCGTGGAGACAGGTTTCTGAAGAGGTGATCTCAGTAGGTTTAGGAGCTTGAGATGCTTCCGATGACTGCAAAGAAATGAAAAAAGACGGTAATTTAGTTCTAAGTTCTAAAGTTCTAAGCTAATTGATCAAACTTACCGATTTGACGATCTACTTTTCAGCACTCTGCTGCTGTTGATCTCTCTTCCCCCAAACTTGAAGCTCATCTCGGGTGACTCTGGTACCGGCGGCCGTGGACATACTGACACTCCACCAGATTTGACTGTCGCATTTGCACACTGTTCCGGTTGGTCAAGGGTTGAGCCGTCTGAAGTGTAACGAATACTTCCGGTGAGGCACACGAATACTTCCGGTGAGGCACAACGACGATCATCGAACAACCTCCGCGACGGACTGAACTTCCTTGTAAGGCTTGGTCAAGTAGTGCCTTCCGCGCCGGTCTAAAACCTTCCCTCGGTGGAAGGCGTTCGATTTCGGACACCACTTGACCGCCGGCCCGGGAACAACTGCGAAAGATTTTTGAATTCACAGAAGACTTTTCCCGACGAACTTTCAACCGGTACATTTCCAGGCGAGGTGTTTTTTTTTCTGAAAACTTGAAAACAAACCGAATTGAAAATTAAAAACAAACGAAGAACATAAAAACTGTTCAACAAACCTGAGATATGCTGAAGCCTGCTTTGCCAGTTGTTTGATGTGCTCCGCCATAGTACATTTACTGTTTATATGGTTTACCATATGACTTTTTCACATAAACAACAATAATGAATGTCATATGTGAACCTTATAAATTTGATAAAATCTATCATAAGCCATATGTTAAGCATATGAAATGTAAAAATGAGAATGTTTTCGACGTATATATGGTTTGCCATATGAATTTCAAAAGATATTTTGGCTGAGTGTATTTGAAGTTTTTTGCAGCACTTTTTAGAAAAATGAGTGTAACTCAATCTGAACATTTTTTTTATTTTTTTCTTTGTTTTCTACAATGAGTTTTAGTAAATTTCGCACAACTTTCTAGAACAAAGCTAATTGTTTTACCACATGCTGACGAGATACAGGCTTGGGATCAAGTGTCCCCGGGGATCAAGTCTCTCCACTCTCCCCTACTTGACATTCCCATCTGTGAGTGGGAAGCGCTCATTATGCTTGCAAATTCTCTGCATTTTGAACACATTCTAAAACATTGTGTTTTTCAATAGTTTAACTATTTTGCCAACAATGAAAATTTAATAACAAATTGCAGAATAATTTTCGAATCGAATGGAACCGAAATCGTGCCGATTCGATTTGAGGGAAGGAAGTTATAAGCGTTTGACGGATGACCCCGATGACTTCGGCCCGGGTTTTTTTGGAATGGCACCCCAATACCTTCGAGTAAGACGTAGTCTACGTCAAAATGGTACTGTGTGCGGACGGAGATGTTAAATCCCGAAATTACCGAGAGTATTTTACTCGAGACCCGTGGTGTAGGGGTAAGCGTGGTTGCCTCTCACCCAGTCGGCTTGGGTTCGATTCCAGACGGTCCCACGCCTTCTGTCGGACGGGGAAGTAAATGTTGGCCCGGTCTAATCTAGAGGTTAGGTCGTTAGCTCAGTCCAAGTGTAGGAGTCGTCTCCCTGGATCCTGTCTCGGTGGAGTCACTGGTAGGCAGATGGACTGACAATCCAAAGGTCGTCAGTTCGAATCCCGGGGCAGATTTGCAATTGCCTCTACAATCAAGCTTTCAGACACCTTATTTCGAGTAGGAATCTCTCAAGCGAGAACGTCAAGGCAATGCTGTAGAGCGAATAATTTGGTTTGACTCAATTTTTCAATTCGGTTTTATTTGTGAATAATCAAGTTACAATAGGGACGTGGCGTTACATCGTGCTGCCACCTGGTTTTTTTAAGCGCAAGAGTGTAAAAGTGCTGAGTCATCGTCTAAAAATAGACGGCGTCCTATCTCGCCCAGCAAAATTAGGTCGATAAAGTAGTCGGTTTCGATGAGCAAAAGTGGAAAACGTGGTCTAAAAATAGCGACGCCATCTCCCTATGAGTTCATTTAGGTACATAACAGAGTTTTGGTGTTCCTTTCAGCTGTGTTTTAAATCATAATTCAATCAAAAAATTATTACTTTTAACTATGGAATAGACAAGAGTAAGAAAAAGTTTTCAAAAAACTTACAGAAAGTGCAATGGGAAAAGGATAGATAAAGAGAAAGCTTAAAACTAGATCACAGACAAAAAAATAATCAATTATAGATGTGCTTGATGATCAGCTCCCCGAGGGCCAGAAATTGCTCTGCCTTGTTACGGCAGCTCCGAAACCGCGTCATCATCTCCCCCGCGAGAGCAAAGAACTCCGGCAGGGTGAAGAGATCTTCCCCGGTGACTCCTTGCTGGGCCGCATCGCCGCTACCGGCAGCGACCACGCTGGCAAACGACCGCCCCCATCCAGGAGGGATCGCTGGGTTGTCCGCTGGAACCGTACGCTGCCCAACTGCAGGAACGGCTGCGTTCGTACTTTGCTGAGGAGAGTGGGACGCTGCTGCTTTCTTCTTCCTCTTTTCCTGCTCCTCGAGGTAAGACTTGCGCGCGACTCATCCGCGATAATTGCCGGTATGGTTGCCGTCACAGTTCGCGCACTTTACGCGCGGCTTGGTTTGTTCTGCGTTTTCCCCCAAGTCCGCCTTTCGTGGCAGTGCGCACGCCTCCGAGAGGTGTGACTCACCGCACTTCACGCAGCGGGGCCGAAGGTTGCAGTTCCGCGAACCGTGGCCGAATTTCTGGCAACGGTGGCATTGCGCTACGTCCGTCGGGTTCTTGATGTAAAACCGCCAGTTTACCCAAAAACCGTCCAACGTCTTAGTCCGCCGCAGATCTTGGATCTTGACGGTGAAGTACAACAGGTACAGGGTGTGTGTACCTGTTACTGTTGTCTTCCGCGAGAGGACTTTTATGTCACGCGGCGTTATGCCAGCACCCGAGAGGTCCTTCTTGAGGTCGGAGATCGGGTGGTCTTGGTACCCCTGCAAAACGACCTTAACGGCAGTCTTCTGCACGGGGTCGAATGTGTAAAACTTGAAGTTTTGACGCTTCAATTTCTCCACAACCAGGTCGAAGTTCTTTTCGTCAAATGTGTAAACTTGCACTGACGACTTACCGATTTTCAGACAATATCCGAGGCCTTCCAGCAACTCGTCAACATCGTCCGCCAACGTGTCCAAAACAAAAATTGGAGGTGGTCTTCGTTCCGTTGGAGAATTGATCTTTTTTGACGTCGGCACTTTTTTCCGTGTACGACCATCATCGTCGTCGTCGTCGTCGGTATTGCTGCTACCGTCGGTGTTGTTGTTGTTGTTTTCTTCGTCGTCGCTCAGCATCTGGAACTCGTTCCTGATGAGGATGTTGGTGGATGTTGATGTGCCACTGGTCGTGGCACCGGAGGTACCCGAACGGGTTCGCACTGGTGATCTCGGAACATATCCGGGATGTAGTAACTTTTTATCGATTCCATCTGCGCTCACGCTCCCCTGCGCGATGGTGGCCGACACGGCGTTGGTTTGTTTACCTTTTGCACACGGCCGGTAGACGAACTTCGCGGGTTTTTCGAGGCCGCACTCGAACTGCCACGGCCACGGCCGGCCTTTGGCATGCTGCAGGAGCAAACTCGCGGCTAATCACGGTAAACTACGGCAAAAAAAATCGAAAAAACGATGGAGCACTGAGCACTTGACTGCTGCTTGCTCTCGTGCGTACACGGAGGATGATTTGGTTTGACTCATGGGTTCATTTTCCAAAAAAGTTCATCTATAAAAAAATGCCGATGCTGAGACTCGAACCCAAGACCTTCGGCTCAGTGAACCGTGCCTTTGCCGTACGGGCCACCATGGTTCGGTAACCAAGTGGTGGTCATTTGTCCATATAAACCACTCAATAAGATGAACTATTTCAATGAACGAATGAACACGCGAGAGTTCTATACTCTCGCAGAGTACTACGAAAAGAAACGTGAAGAAAGTACTATTTTGCGAGAGTATAGACCTCTCGCGTGTTCGTTCGTTCATTGAAACAGTTCATCTCATTGAGTCAAATGACCGCCACTTAGGCCTTGGGTTCGAGTCTCGGTACCGGCACATTTTTTTATAGATGAACTTTAAAAAAATGAACCCATGAGTAAAGTACTCTCGGGAATTTCGGAATTTATCCTCGCCGTCCGGACACAGTTACATTTTACTACCGAACCGTGCTGTTTATCCTCTCGTAAGCCGATGCCCAGTTCTGGGTGTATCAAAAGTTATAAGCACTTAATTTTTATTTGTACACATTTTATATGCAGGATCTCATATATTTTTCATATATCATTTTTTTTCATCTCTTATATTTTGATGAAAACGTTGTCCGGATCATGCGAACCATCGTTGGATGGATAATCAAAAGACCTTTCCAAAGAGCATAAATGATTGAAAATCTGACAACCCTATCAAGAGTATATCAATGTGAGGAAGACATCAACCACTTTAAGGTGGAGTAACGTTTTATAGATTATTACCTTTAGTGTTTACGGTTGATTGGAAAGGTGTTTTGATAACCTAACCTACGATAGTTCAAATCGACGGTAACATTTCAAAAGGCATCATGTACATTTTGACACTTTCTGGGTTATTGCATATTCTGAAAGTACTCCTAATAAGCTACCTCTCCACCAAAAATGAGCAAAAGTTACTTCAGTAAAGACTGTTTAATCATGATTTTAAATAAAGTAACATAAACAAAATCTCTGCCATCAGCAGTCTCTGTTTAAAAGCAACATGAACAAAGCGCCATGTACATTCGGCGAAGAAAACCGAATCATAACAAAGCGTCCCCCTCAATGCCAGCAGGGTGATATAAACGTTGGTGATTTCAAAAGAAGTTATGTTTGTTTTTCTCAAATAAAATTACGGAAATAATGTTTTATTGAATTTGGATGATCAAGTATCAATAAAAGCGACGTTTTTCATCGTTTGTTATCATTAGAACATCTTATTTTGCTTTTATATTAAAATGGGAATTGAAAATGGATGCTAAACATTCAAATGCGTTTTTCTCAAAACGCATGGTTTGTACATGATGCTTTTTGAAATGTTGGCGTCGAAATATAAGTTTCTGTGTTTATATTCATAACCATTTCTAAGATCCGACATCAAGAATTGTATTTATTTTAAAAATTACCATAAATGTGGAGAGTGGTGTTTATGGCTTATTTTAAAAGTTTTTTGATAACCCAACCAATCATAGGTAAAAATACACAAAAACTTTGAAAAATATTTGCATTGGCCTAAATTTCGTTTTATATGCTGACCACCCCAAACCACCGTCTGCTCGCCATTAGCTGATAACAACAAACACAGTGCGGTATAGTACGTGTATTGTTTAGTAGCAGTCACTACTGTGCAGCCCTTGTAGGTAGTAGTATACATGGTTTACTCTCTTTCTCTCTCTCCGGGAAAACCATAGCTTAGCTTGGGATTTGGTGAAAAAAGGGGGTGTACAAAAGTGGCGCCCGTTCACTGCCGCCAGCGCAGTCGTCGAATCTCATTAATCATAATTCCTGACCCGGCGGCGGCGACTACAGAGCGAGGCAGCGTGGGTGGGATAAAGTCACTTTTTGCCTTTACAAAACTGTCCTTTCAAAAGTGCAACGAGAGTGCGGGGCGGAAGGAGGGTGGTGGTGGTGCAAATAAAATAATTAATTTCGTGAATATTTCATACCGAGTGGAGTGTGCAGTTCAAAAAGGCGGCGAATTAAATTAAATCTGCGATAAACAAGAAGAACCATAAAACCAAGGCAAAATGAAGAGCCTTGTGGTGGATTCGTCCAGTGGGGGAACCGGAAGTGGCGGAAGTACCGAGGATATTATTGCGAGAAGCGGCAGCGATGCTAAAGTGACCTGGGTCGACACGGTCAAGTTCGTGGTGAACACCATTACTCATGTACTCATCGGCTTTGTGTTCATCTACACGATTTGGGTTTGCTGGAAGTATGGTCTGGAGCAGATCTTTGCGTGGCACGTAGTCCTCTGCATGACCGGGGTGAGTGATGCTTAGTGAGTGATTATCATGATAGTTCATTTGCCGTGGCCGGTGGAGACGCATGATGATTTAGGTTGTTTGCCCCTTTTGAGTGCGTGCTTCGTCAAAATAATTTTAAACTGTACAAAGTGTGGTAAACTTTAGAGGAGAATAAATAAACCACTAAAACAACATTCCAATATTTTAGCATAGATTTTTTTGGAAAAACATGGAAGAAATGAATCAATTTATTTTGAAAGTCTTATTTACACCCAACTGGCAGTCGCATGATTGTGATGCATGGCGGCATGAAAGTATATCAGAATCTGCATGAAAACTGTCCTCATGCATTTTTTGCGATATAGGAGTATGACATTTTTGCCCGTTTCCGACAATTATCGACATTACCGACGGCTTTTTGGTTGTATTTCACGAAAAAAAAACACTTAGCAGAACGAGGATTGAACCACCAACTTTTAGGTTGCTGATCCGACACGCTACCACCGCACCATGGACGCTTGATGAAAAGTGAGTGAAAGAGCACCAACATATGCTTCTCTTTGGAGTGTTGCTCGGGGACGGGCCAGCATTATATGTGTTGGTGAGAACTGCAGATCGCTGAAATTTTTACACGCGGGCAAAAATGATCTACGGGCTTGCTGCAAAAAATGTTATAAAATGTGACATTTTCTGCAGCAAATCCAATGTTGCAGATTTTGAGATATATTTTTCCTTTGGGTGCACCCAACTGGCAGTCGCATGATTGTGATGCTTGGCGGCATGAAAGTATATCAGAATCTGCATGAAATCTGTCCTCATGCATTTTTTGCGATATAGGGGTATGACATTTTTGCCCGTTACCGACAATTATCGATAGGGTTAGTGAAATTTCACGATTGCGCGGACAGCGTGAAATCCGCGAAATTTGGCTTTTTCCGCGAAATCCCGTGAAATTTTATGTTTGTGTGAAAATGTAACGATTTTTCTCAAAATAATTTATCACACTAAAAAAGGAAAAAAAATCTTAAGAAATACTGTAGAATTAAATGAGTGAATACCCTGGTTTAATTACTAATATAGAGTTAATGATGTTTTACGATTTCGTGGACGGCAAGAAATTCGTGAAATTTATCAATTTTCTCAAATCATTTTTTTAAATAACAACATGATAAGTATTTCATCCAAAAAGACTAATTAAATAAATTTTAATAGTTTTCAATCAAAAAGCTTGATTATTTATGTGTGTGAAATTGATATGAACCATTTGAAAAAATGTTCAGATTTTTGAGTTTTTCTAGAAACTAACTAAATTTAATAATATTTTCATTCGTGGTATCTAAAATTTTACTACTATTTTATTTGAAAGGTATAATTTTGGAAACAATTAAAAGAATCAAGCTTAGTTTTGTTCAAAATAAAAATTTCGATTATGTTAAAAATTATAGGGGAACAGCATCTAACTCCACCGTGCCTCTAACGTTGCCATATCAGCACTTTGACGTTCAATTACAGCTCATTAAAAGCATTTTCAACTTTAATCGAGTTATAAATAGCTCAGTAAGAAGTGAGCAAGCAAGTTTCTATTAACAGATTTACAAAATAAGTTGTTTAAGTAGTGAGAATCAGCAAATTAGATGGAATCAGGAGCGAGTGCTTAACCTGCCAAACATACGAGCATTTCCCCTGTTATTTTTGCAAATTGATTTTGGATTTAGTTTTTGAAAAGAGAGCTAAAACCCTTAAAAAATATGTTCAATGGGTTAAATGTCGCAGAAAATTCAATTTATTCTACTCATTTTGACTGGACAAGATTGTAAAATCTTGCGTTGATATGAAATTCAATAAAATGTAAAATGATATAACAGAAGCAAATTAGAGAAAACATTTTAGTTTTATTACGCGTGCCCTACATTTTGTTTCAAATTAAAATAGAGCCCATCCATAAATCAGGAAGATTTTTTTTAAATTAGGATTTTTTTCGCATTCAAATTGAGTAAAGATTGCTTTAGTTTATTGAAGAATAATATATAATGAAGCATAAAAAGTAGTTTCTGTGATTTAAACATAGGATTTTCAGAGTTATTTTAACATTTTTTAAGTTCCGCGAAATTTGCGTGAAATTTGGTGTTTTGAAATTGAGGTCCCCGTGAAATTTGCAATTTTCGAGCGTGAAAAATCACTAAGCCTAATTATCGACATTACCGACGGCTTTTTGGTTGTATTTCACAAAAAAAAACCCTATACAGAACGAGGATTGAACCACTAACTTCTTGGTTATTGATCCGACACGCTACCACCGCGCCATGGACGCTTGATGAAAAGTGAGTGAAAGAGCACCAACATATGCTTCTCTTTGGAGTGTTGCTCGGGGATGGGCCAGCATTATATGTGTTGGTGAGAACTGCAGATCACTGAAATGTTTACACGCGGGCAAAAATGATCTACGGGCTTGCTGCAAAAAATGTTATAAAATATGACATTTTCTGCAGCAAATCCAATGTTGCAGATTTTGAGCTATATTTTTCCTTTGGGTGGAGGTCTTTTTTGCCTTTCTCATGTTTTTAATTTTAATTTTTGTATTTTTTTATTCGGCTGAAACTTTTTTGGTGCCTCCTGTATGCCCAAAGAAGCCATTTTTTATCATTAGTTTGTCCATATAATACAGTCATCCCTCATATTCGGAACAGTTTACAGATCTGCCAATGTTCAACAAATCATAGAAAAACGATAATTCGACGCCAACATTTCAAAAAGCATCATGTACAAACCATGCGTTTTGAGAAAAACGCATTAGAATGTTGAGCATCCATTTTCAATTCCCATTTTAATATAAAAGCAAAATAATATGTTCTAATGATAACAAACGATGGAAAACGTTGCTTTTATTGATACTTGATCATCCAAATTCAATAAAACATTAGTTCCGTAATTTTATTTGAGAAAAACAAACATAACTTCTTTTGAAATCACCAACGTCTATATCACCCTGCTGTCATTGAGGGGAACGGTTTGTTATGATTCGTTTTTCTTCGCCGAATGTACATGGCGCTTTGTTCATGTTGCTTTTTTTTCGTCACGAGGTTCATGTAGTCTTTTGTTTGACAGATTGACAGGGCTATATCAACAGGGACTGCTGATGGCAGAGATTTTGTTTATGTTACTTTATTTAAAATCATGATTAAACAGACTTTACTGAAGTAACTTTTGCTCATTTTTGGTGGAGAGGTAGCTTATTAGGAGTACTTTCAGAATATGCAATAACCCAGAAAGTGTCAAAATGTACATAATGCCTTTTGGAATGTTACCGTCGAATTGAACATAAAGATTTGCTTTTTCCTTCATGCGAAAGCTTTTCGTGCGATCTTTCGATTGATGTATATAGAGTGGCGTTTTATATCAAGTTTTTAAAGAAAAAACATTGACCCTTGAAATCCACAAATTCGGAACACTTTTTTATTACGATGTAAACAAACTTTTTTTTTCTCTACAGGAGTACATATTTTTTACAACAAAAAAAATGACTTCACACTCTGAAACCAATAAAACTCAAGCTTAGTGATGTTTTAAACATGGTCTGATAACTTTTTTGTGATCCCACAATCATGGAACAGGCAATTTCGAGGCAGTGTTTTGCTGCTCTGGATAAAATAGTCTTGAAATGAGGGTTTTTGTTCAAAAAGTTCTATTTTTACTAGTGAAATAGCAAGAGAATGTCCAAATAAAGGTCCTAAAAATAGCAGGGACGACAGAAAAGTTGCATTTTGCATCCTATTGACAAATTACCATAAAAGTGTTCCGAATTTGTGGGTGTTCCGAATATGTGGGATGACTGTATTCCATACAAATTTGGTAGCTTTCCAATCAAAAATGATATACGTTATATTGAATGTTTGGCCCGTTTTAAATGTTAGTTTTGATTAAAATAAAACGGATTATATAGTCTTTGGAAAGATCGGAAAATTTCACGAATGTTTCATATTTTAACATTGAAAATCGGACCATATGTTGCTGAGACATCGACATTAGAAAATGGTGGGTTGTTTGGGTGAGACTTAGAAAACATCAATTTTCCTGTTTTTAAAATCTTTGCATGGTAAAGTTGATTTTTTTTTAATTATTATAGATTCAAAAAATCATCACTCAGTTAAAGTCTTTTTGCACCTTCTGGAAATTTCTGAATAGTTGGCATTGGTGTCCCGTCAAGGATGGAATTATCGCAAAAAAAAATTAATTTCGCTTGCGAACTTTCTTCACCCGCGAAAGAGAGAGGAGGCAAATCATGCAAAAGAAAATCGCCCCCGAAATTCTCCAAGAAAATCAATCTGCTGATGATTTTTTGTGAATTTCACTTTGTTTACACACATTGCCCATCTACAAAATGTGACGGGAAATTTTTCGACGTGTGACGTTACACTTGCAAGTGTAGTAGTGAAAAGGATATTCCACCGAATAATCAAGATGATGATTTTTTTAGATTATTTTTACCGATCTTTCGTGCGCGAGAGAGGAGAGCCATGCTCCTTTTGGATTTTTTCTCTTGATGAACATCCAGAGATTTTCTTTTGATGATGATTATTACAGTCCCATAAAATAATAGTGGTTTTTTGCAAATCAAATTTTAGTGATAAAAAGCGAAACCAAAAATCACCAATAAAAATTTTACCGTGTATATTTTTTTCAGTGTAGTCCTTATCCATACTTACAACTTTACCGAAGACACCAAATCGATCAAAAAATTCCTTCAAAAGACACAGATTTTTGAATTTTCATACATCATTTTTCTATGGAGAGCTGCCAAGTTTGTATGGAATATTATATAAACAATTTAATAATGCAAAATGGCTTCTTTGGGCATATCAAAGGCAACAAAAAAGTTAAAAAACAAATGACCGAAACCACAGAGAATCGCTCATTTAAAATTAAAGAGGATCTTGTGTGTAAATGTTAGTTTAAGATGTTGAGTTTAACATTAAAGTTATTTTTTTGCATGAGAAAAAAAACCTAAAATTTTCACCAGCTATGAAAAGCAGCAAAGGGTTTTTTTTTCTAAAAAAAATCTTACTTAATGTTGATAATGTGAAAAAATCAAATAAAAGTTAATTTTAGCCCTCTAAGATTATGAGGTTAAATATTTGTTCGCAACCTCAAAAAAGTAACGAAATTAGATCGATTTCATCAGTGAATTCTTTAAGTAAATGTTGTTGCTGTGTCGAATACAAGTACTTTAAGATAGTTTGTGACAGATTTTAACTTCTGATAACTTTTTCTTGTAAGCTTATATAAAAAATTATTTAAAATTTACTTCTCTAAGTAAAACTCGTTGAAACATTAGTTTATGAATAACTATTTTTATAAAATTGTTTTGTTAACTGTGTGGGTTGAGTTTTGTTTACAGGCTACCAAACAAACAAAAATCACATGCATAGTGTTCAATTTTTTTCACGAATGAAACTGGTTTTGCAAATATTGTTAGGCAAACACAAAACCCAATATTTTCGTTTACCTATCTTTTTAAAATTTTATTTAATTTCCTCTTCAAAATTTCAGTTCAACTTGCTGATGGCCGAGGCAATCCTGCTCTTCTACTCCGGAAACACGTGGTCCCAGGTGATGCTCCATCCACAACGCCGGACGGTCCACTGGATTCTCCAGGTGGTCGGAAGCCTTTGCGTAATCGTTGGCATCGCACTGGAATACTACTGGCGTGACATCAACAACAAGCTGCACTTCCACGACACCCATTCCATTCTGGGACTGGTGGCGTTGATTCTGATGCTCCTCTCGATGACCAACGGACTTGGGGCACTGTTTTCGGTTGAACTCCGTCGGAAAATTAAACCCGTTTACATGAAGTTGGGACATCAATTTGTTGGCCTGTGCTGCTTTGTCATCGGAATGGCTGCCCTCGTGCTGGGCTTCGATAAGAAAATTTTCAGAAACAACTCGACTCCGGAGATGCGGACCACGCTGCAGGTTTTTACGGTGCTGGTCATTCTGACGAGTTCGCTGGGAGTCATCCGGACGATTCTGTCACAACTGAAGACACTGTTCCGATAACGAAGAATGATAGTTTTAATATTGATAATTTTTAAATTGTGATTGAAATCTTTTTGTATTAAATATGTTGTGCCATATAAGTAATAATGAAACAAAAGATTGCTGAAACATCATTGTATTTTGTGCCGAAAGAAATAAATAATTAGATATTCCGTACTGACGAAAAGGGTTTATGTATATCACTGGAAAAATGCAGTTTCACATTATTGTTAAAGGTTTATCATTAAAGGTTTTATAAGCTGTTGTGTTTCATATGTTTGTAGGACCTTTTCAAAAATATTATTTTATAAATATTATTTTAATTATAACAAAAATAACTCCTTATTCTTCGTACTTCGAGATCATGTAACTGACGAGGGTTATTGGTCCAAGCAGGTCTTGTATGTCTTGATCCTGGCGATGTACTCGGAGAAAATGCGCCATAGCGAAGCGGAAACTGTGGTATTATTTTTAATAAATTATTTATTATAAAAATATTTCCATTCAAACTTTTAGAAAATAAGTTTTTTTTTATTCATAAATTATTTTTTTAGGTCCTTTTAGGTACAGCGACCTAGAGATCCTAAATAGAGAGACTGGACGAAGTGAATTTGACGTACCCAAACAGACGCGAGTTTGACGTATCCAAACGAGCATTTGCTTTTACGTCCAGCAAAACTTATCAGTGTTGCCAAGCTCAAAACATACGGTGCCAGATCGATTTAGCAAGATTAGACCAGTCTCCCTATTCAGGGTCTCTACTGCGACCAGGTTAGGATAGAGGATCGGTTTGAAAACAAATATATAATAATAACAAAAATAACTCCTTATAATCCATACTTGGAGATCATGTAACTGACGAGCGTTACTTGGTCCAAGCGGGTCTTGCAGGTCTTGAACCTGCCGATGTACTCGGAGAAAATGCCCCACAACTCCGCCGAGCTGTAGAGCTCCTCGGCTTCCTTCTCCGTGGCTCCACCGCCTCGGGAACCACTTTGGCTGCTTCCTGCGGGTCGAGGGCGATCCTTCGATTTACCGTCCGGAACTGCGCCCGGCAGCGAAGGGAACTCCGCCGGCGTGAACGCCGGAACTGCTGGACTCTGCTTCTCCGCCTTCCTTGCCGGCGGTTTCAGTTTCGACGCCTGCTGGCGCCTCCAGATGAAGTCCGCACGCTTGAAGCAGCTGCGGTCCGTGGCTTCGTAGGCTCCAGAGCAGTTGGCACACCGCTTTGGCTGGGCTTCCTGGACTTTGCACTCGTCCGTCTTGTGGGGACCCCCACAGTTGTTGCACCTCCCCTTGAGGTGGCAGTTCCTGGTCCCATGACCCAGCTGCAAGCAGTTCTTGCACTGAATCACGTTCGGCCGCTTGTTCCGGTAGGCCTCCCACCGGATTTGAAATGCTGTCAAGAGCTTGATTTCACTCAGCTTCTTGAGGTTCGTGTACCCCTTGGGGAACGTAACAATGTACGGGGTTTCCGTCGATGAGGCGAACTCTGCTTTTCTCTTGATGGCATGTACCTCCACAGCATCCAGGTTGTGCGATTCCTTGAGTTTATTCTTGACGAATTCAGGTGGAAGTCCCCTGACGACGACGCGGAGTTGCCGCTCGCTCCGTTTCTGGGACGCTTCCTTTCCCGGCTGGGTTACCTTTGTTTTTGTTGTTGTTCTCCACCAGCGGGCTGAACTTGTTGTTGTTGAGGAGCTGTTCTTCGTTGCCATTTCCGACGTCGGCTCCGTCGTCACTTGTCTTCTTCCGCTTCCGCGTTCCGACAACGGAAAGAAACTCGTCGTCGGAGGAATCTTCCACCTCCATCCACAAGCACTTTTCGCGCAGCAACAACAGAGGAGAAACGCGTCATTTCAACCAGGCGCTCTGAATTGCTCAAACATACGAGTAGCCCACATGGCGCCAATGTTTTTAAAAGCACTCAGTCGTCAGCCAGCGAAAAGTTAAGACGTGTTTTAGTCGTGTTGTCATCTCGCGTGCTTGGAAGTTTTTGACGGATGGAGGTGGAGGAATCCTCCGAGGAGGAAGATTTTCTGCCCGTCCGCGGGAATAAGAAGCGGAAGAAGTCCAGCGAGGTCACTGGAATCGTCATCGAAGGAGAAAAAGTTGAGAAGACCCTACACAACAGCAATAAATTCAGCGCGCTAGCGGGCGACAAAAACAACAACAATGCCAGTGCAGCAGGAGGAGGAGACGCCCCGGCGGTTCCAGAACCCAGAAAATCTGCCGGTAAACAAAAGCAACCACCTCTGGTGGTAACGAACTTGGGCTTTAACATATTTCTGGATTTAATGGCCCTGTGCAAAGTGAAACCGGAGTACAAGCTGACCCGGAGTGGAATTAAGGTGATGTGTTTTTCCGTGGAGGAGTTTAACACCGTTCGAGAGCTGCTGCTTCCGAGGCTGCTTCAGTTCAAAGTGCAATTCTACACGCACGATCGAAGAAGCGAACGAACCCACCGTTTCGTTCTGCGAGGACTCCCAGAAGTGGATGTGGAGATTATCAAGGATCGACTCAAGGAGGATCATAACCTTGATGTTTTGGATGTGAAAGCCATCAAGCGGAAGGATAAGTCCACCGTGGGAGAAACCCCTTACATTGTCTTCTTTCCCAAAGGACACACTAACCTCAAGAAGCTGAGTGAAGAAAATGGGACCAGTCATCATCCGATGGGAGGTCTACCGGAATACGCAACCCAACGTGACCCAGTGCAGGAATTGCCTCCGCCTGGGACACGGAGCCAAGAATTGTTATCTGAAAAGCCGATGCAACAACTGTGGGCGATTCCACAAAACGAAACAGTGTAAAGACGAAGTAACTCATCTAATCTAATCTAATCTAACACAAACGCAGCCAGTCCGATGAAAGCATGCTGGAAAGTCTTGTGATTAGATTACGCCCCAAGCACTTTTCTTGTCATTATTAATAATTGCAGTACATCCGAGAACACCCGAAAATGTATTGCAAAAATTAAAGCGGCCAGCCCTACTACGTTGTGTTTACCGCAGAGAGGATTCTGAGAACGGATCACATTTCACAGAATTTACAGGGGAGGAAGTGTGAAGACGAAGTAACTCAACCCAAAAAGTGTGCTAAGTGCTCTGGATCTCACGAGGGTCTGGACCGTAGTTGTCCCAAACGTGCGCAGTTCATCCAGTCGTGGAAGCAGGCGTCCAAGCCGAAACCGCCAGCATGGAAGAAGGACAGAGTCCGGTGGTACCGTCGTTCTCCGCGGCGGATTTCCCTCCGCTGCCGGTCCCGATCCCGGATAAGCTGAAGAAAACAGACCCGCAATTCGCAGCTGATGCAGGAAGCAGTCAAGGATACACTGGCCCTGGTGCCGGTGGCCAACCCAAGGTGAAAGGAGACGAGGTGCTTTACAGCACGGAGTTGTGTTTTACGAGTTCACCGCGCGGCTGAGGAGTTGCAAGACCCGCTCGGAACAGGAAAGGGTGGTCGGCACCATGTCTCGCAAGTTCGGTGCGGATTAATTTCTACTGTAGTGTATTGACATAGGACTATGTCTCTACTTACTATATTGGGGGGCCAGTTCAGAAATTCGATCCAAAGCGTCACTTTTAAGAGTTAAAAAATGGGACATTTTAGTTGGAATTCAAAGAAAGTACGTCCGGTTCGGGTAAGGGTTCACAGGTTAATAGTTTATTTGTAAAAATAACAAGCTCTCCGTTACTACGTTAACTGCTCAACTACTTTGATCTCTCGTATAAACTAACACTCCTTCTCGAGAAATCCAAAGTTGCTACACCGTTTGTTACGATACCAATTGGCCTCTTGGTCCATCTGGCGTTTACGTGCTCTGGTTGCTCCTCCTGTTACAGCATAAACACGACCTCCTGCTGATGGATCGCCTAGATTTGTCTCTCGTGCGATGCCTTTTGATACGTACAGCAAACGATCGCAATTCCGGTCCTTCGATCCAAACGACTTCGTCCTGAACAATCCAAATCGTCCAGCGCGTTGTGAATTCTCGATTCGTCCGACAGCTACGTTTGCAGAAGCTGCGTAACGGGATGGTGGTACGTCCTTCGTGGTCCTTACCGATCTGCGTACATCGTTTTCATCTCCGGCCCGCCGCAAGCCAGCTACTTCAGGTTTCCACATTGGCGGCAAAGGCTGCAGAATCTCTTCAATGGACTGCACACGGTTTCGACTTTGCTTCTGCTTCAATGTCTCCTTCTCAAATCGAACCCGTTGCGCTGCAGTTAATCCTTCCAACTTGTACTGACCAGCTGTTTTGCACGCCGCTGCTACAACTTGTCCATCCACGCTGATCTTGCAGTGTATGTGTGTGTGTGTGTGTGTGGTCCAATCCAATACCCGCTAACCGGTAACGAAATTATGGGAAAGTATAATTTGTATCAGACTGTGTACATGCCGAATGCTGATACAGCTTATCTCAGTCCCGGGTATTAGGTGGTGATAGCCCTCGCGCTGCTTCCAACGACCCATTTCAGAATGACAGAGCTCCTTGCGGTCCAATTCCGAGGTCGCTGGGCATTGTTCGGCCCCGCCTAAACATAGAAGCAAGCATCTGAAGGAAACTCGATCTATATTTAGACTTCCAATCCCCTCAGGCAAATCAGGGATCAGCGAGTATTTAATAATATGAGAAGAAGAGACAACATGTTTCAACACTACGGATCAATTCACTGCTAGAGTGCAAACCTTCTGATAGCCGACTGCTTAGCGTCCCAGACCACCAATCCAAAGGTGTGAGTTCGAATCCCACCTGATTCATTTTAGTTTTTATTCATATTCAAATTCCTGATTCCAAATTTCAAAGGTACCGACCGGGATTTGATCCCTGAACCTTCTGCTTGGGAGACAGAAGCCGTAACCATTAAGCCACAGAGCCGGTTATCCACGCTGATCTTGCAGTGTATGCCTTCAAATTCAACTTTCGCTTTCCGTGATGTCATCGTCATAACGGACAACATGCTGCCAGCAAGCCTAGGCACGAACAACACTCCAAACAGTCGAATTTTGTTGCTGTTACCTTTTCCATCGTTGCAGACTATGTTTCCGCTTCCAACTCCTTCTATCGGCAAAATCCGTCCATCCGCCAGAACGACATCTCCAGAAACTGGCCGCAGCTTCTCGAAAAAACTCCTGTTGGATGTCATGTGTGCGCTGGCTCCTGAGTCGACTATCCATTCCTTCTTCAGCTTTGCTTCCTTAGAAGTTACAGCAAACGCGTATCTTGCTTGTTGATTATCATCTTCACTGTCTTGATCTTGTTGATCCATCCGCTGCTTGTGTCCTGGCTTCTTGCAAAAATGGCAAATCAGGTGCGTAACTCTCCGTCCAGCAACGCCGTACGCCATATCTCCAGAAGGTCCTGCGTCATCCCGATTCTGCTTGCTCACCTCATCTAACAGTTTCTCTCGCACCAGACCAAGCGTCAACTCATCGTCAGAGCGAGCTTCCAGAGCTGTCGTTAGCGCGTTGAACGAACGGGGCAATCCACGTAGAATAAACGCTACCATCGTGTCCTCTCCGAGATCCTTTCCTGCACTGCACAATCTGGTGTAGATATTCTCCATTTTGGCGATGTACTCCTCAATGTCATCGCCAGCTCGGTATCGGGTCTCTGACAATTGCTCCAGCAAGGACACTCTTGTTGACAGCGTAGCTTTCTGGTGGTGTTTGGCCAAAGCTTCCCAAGTTCCTTTTGCCGTTCTAGTCGCCTTGATAATCCCGTACTGGTTTTCTTCCAACAGCAGTAGGATCGTGGCCCGAGCCCGTTCGTCGAACTCTGCCCATTCTAGCGGAACTGCAACGGCAGCATCTCCTGCACCTCCTTGAGCCGGTGGGATGTCATTCTTCACATATTTCCACAGCCCTTCTCTGATCAGGAGCGCTTCGGTCCGTATTTTCCAGTTCTCGTAGTTCGAATTGTTCAGCTTGGTCGATTCCAATTGCTTCATCTCCATTTTCCTATTTCTTGATTAACGATTCTCCTTCCGAACTCGTCCTGGGCCCATAACCAGTTGGAATTCAAAGAAAGTACGTCCGGTTCGGGTAAGGGTTCACAGGTTAATAGTTTATTTGTAAAAATAACAAGCTCTCCGTTACTACGTTAACTGCTCAACTACTTTGATCTCTCGTATAAACTAACAATTTTGAACGCTTATATCTTTTTTCCCCGTGAATCAATCCAGACGGTTGGACCACCAATCGAAAGAGAAAGACTTCAGCTATCGTTTAACTACATAGATAGTTTGACTCAACATAGTTAAAGCGCTTAAAACATGCAATCAAAATGAGTTATTTTTCAGTACAAATCGGACAGATGACCAATCAGAGCGAGCGTATGCATTCGAGGCCGCGCCCCTTTTGTGCCGTTCTCCGGCTGTGCCGCTATTTAAGCAGAAAATTTCGCAAAAGCAAGTCACTTTGGAACGAGCACTCCAACTGTGCACGTCGGGCCGGCGCGGAGCAGCAGCAGCAGCAGCCAATAGAAGAAGAGGACCAGCAACCAGAAGGAAGAACACGCAGCAGCAGAAGGAGGAAATTCGAGCGAAGCGGACCGGTGGAAGTCGCTTTGATGCGGCGGTTCTCATGAAAAAGTCAAAGTAGTTATGTCACAGACATAACCGGAATGGCGTAGACTACGTAAAGTTTTGAGATGTGTACATTGAGTTTTCCATTTCTTAATTTTGAAGAATTAGCTAGATACTTGAAATACATTAACGGAATAAGATCGTAAATGGGAGATGGACCCCCCGACAAAACAGAACTTAAACACTCCAGTCAATTCAACTGCCATGTAACCATATTTTGAATGTGTTGGTAAATCTTTGACTAGAAAGCCTTATTCAAACAATGGAAACATCGAATGGAGGAGAAAAAAAACGAAAAACGATTTTTTCGCGAACCGAATGAAAGTTTGGTAGCATAATGTGGTGGAGAGAGGGGTTCAGAAAGCTGTGCAATCCGTCACCCCTGAAGACCAACAATAGTTCCTGAAAGGCATTTCACCGACTCATCACGGGTGGGACGAGAGACGGGGAGTTAGGCAACTCCGAAGAATTGGGAAGTCTTCACCCCCTACCACGAAAGATCCAAACGGTCCGGCCATCGAGAGGCAACTGGCTGACGGTGACGACGAGAAGGCGATGCGCGCTTCTTTTCCAGTTCTGGTCCCTCTCTCCCCTGCTGCTGCTGCTCTGGGCTGAGCTTTCCTGCTGCTGCTCCTGCTCCTGATGCTGCCGGTCCGGCGTCCGGCGAATGGGCTCTGGCGCGCGTTCTTATATAGCCTTTCGGCCCGCTACTCCCCCTCCTTTTTCGCGACCGACACTCGGTCGCGTTGCTCGGATGATTTTCCCCTCAAAATAGGTACTTGACATTCCCGTCCGTGAGTGGGAAGCGCTCATTTTGCTGGCAAAATCTGTGCATTTTGAAAACATTTTAAAACATTCAATTGTTTCAATAGTTAAACTATTTTGCCAACAATGAAAGTTTTATAAATCGTGTCGATTCGATTACACTCAACCCCCGGTGGTTGGTCACAAGGGGTAGGACAGTGAGTGATTTTGAGAAAATTTGAATAGAATTGAGTGACATTGAGCCACGCACGTTTTTCAGAATTTCTCAATCTTCACTATGATTTTCACAAATGACGTAACAAATTTTGACAATCGCATTTCAACGCTGACACTGACAACTTGCAAAACACAAAAACAGCGGGAGCGTAAATTTTTCCGACTGCCAGAAATGTGTTGAGGGAGGCAAGAAGGCTTGGCCACTGCCCCAAATACCGAACCGGCCAAAAAGGGATGAATGCTGCTGATACCGGAAACGGTGCCGCTGCTGACAAAAAGCCTCCGACGGCGGCTTTAGCCAAGAACGCTTCGGCCGCCACCAAGAAGCCAGCCCCGAAGAAGCCGTTTCCAAATAGAGTGGGTTGGGTGGTAGAGGTGCCCCAGAATGCGGAACCCAACAAGGACGAAGCGATATTTGCGCATTGAAAGGAAAGCCAAGAACGAAATCGCCCGGATGAGAGCTGGTGACTGCTGCCAACGTCGCCAATTCGACGACGGCGTCTGTCGGAGAGTTCCAGGAGAAGCTGACCAACGAAGGACCGCGTAATCGGCGTGAAGCAAAAGCGCGCCCAATCACGCTGCCGGGCGAGAAGAAACGCAACCTGGAGATTGTCAGCAAGGTGCTGAAAAAGAAGCCACCGGTGACACTGGAGGTGCTATCCACAAGAAGAAGGGAACTGCCGGAGCAACATAGGCTGCCGCAAAGAAGATCGCCGCAACCGTGCGTGAGAAGAAGGCCATCGAGGCCAAAATGCAAAAGGGTACCGCTAAGATTCATGTCATCACTCTGCCGGGGGTCTAGGTATGATTTTGGAGCAAAATAAATAAGTAAATACAAACACAATAAAAAAACGCATCATTCGCTTAGTCTCTGGTAAAAATAAGAAAAGATCGGAGCGACTGCTTCAGACGACTACGATTTTGGTGTGCTGGCACTTCGCTGGCTTTTGGAACCGCTCAAACCTCCTGCTGCACGAGCATGACCCGATCCGGCCACTGCCCATCTCGACTTGCCGGAAAGACGAAAGACCTTCTCCTTGATCTGGCTGAACTCGCGGTTTGAGCGGTGTGGCCGTTGGAGATCTGATCGGGGTGGTTCAGCACGATGACCTGGGCGGTGAGTTCTTCGAGTCACCGGCGACGTATCCACGACGCCGGTGTTGTGGCGTTGTCCAGCAGGGCTTCTTCGTGCATTTCGACGGACTTGAATTCATCGGTCAGGTTGACCGAGGCGGAGACGATGGCGATATTGGGCTTGTTCACAACGCTTTCCGTTCCCGGAGGCACGATAGCGAAGGGTTGTAGCCGATCTTTCTTGATGTAGGACGAAACTTCCTTCTTGATTCCCGAAACGGGCCTCGTTGTACGGGGGCTCGGTCGAGTCCATCTTGTTGACATCGACGATCAGCTGTTTGACACCGAGCGTGAAGGCAATCCGTAACAGGCGGAATCGACGTCGTCGTCGGGCGGAATAGTTTGTTCCCGGTATCGTTGACTGACTGAACTTTCGTGGCGTGAAAATATTTCTAATGTATTTGTAAACACGCTCTTCTGTCAACGTGGTCAACATTTATTCACAAATTCCGCAACTCGGCGAAAAAAAATCAAGAGGAAGATTGAGTAACTTTGAGCCACATTGAGTAATTTTGTAAAATTGAGTCACTCAGTTACTTTGTGTCCTACCCCTGGTTGGTCACTTTTTCGTTTGACACTTTTTTAGTTTGTACCCCGTTGGTTGGTCAAAGTCAAACTAAAAAGTGACGAACTGTCACTTTTTACACGGCGCTCACGCACACTTTCAAAACAAACGTTTAGTAGTGTGTGTGAACTCCGTGTAAAAGGGGTGTCAAACTAAAACGTGACCCCGTTCGTTTGACAACAGTTGGTGTCAAACCATCGGGGTTTGAGTGTAGAGGGAAGGAAGATATAAGCGTTTGACGGATGACGCAGTAATCCAGGGCCTTCGGCCCGGGTTTTTTGGAATGACACCCCAGTACCTTCGACAAAGACGTAAGTCTACGTCAAAATGGCCAATTCAACAGTGGTGGAAAAAACCTGGAGTGGCCGGTTCCCCCGGAGCCCGGGGGAACATTTATAGAACCATACGAGTTGTGGCAATATGGGTATCAAAATTCATAGTTTTTGATACTGAACATGACAATGGCCATTTCGACAGTAGTGGCCACAACCTGGAGTGGCCGGTGCCCTTAAAGAAGGTTCCCCCAGGGCCTGGGGGGACATTTACAGAACCATACGAGTAGTGGCAATATGGGTATCAAAATTCATGGTTTTTGATACTGAACATGATAATGGCCATTTCGACAGTAGTGGCCACAACCTGGAGCGGCCGGTGCCCTCAAAGAAGGTTCCCCCAGGGCCTGGGGGGACATTTACAGAACCATACGAGTAGTGGCAATATGGGTATCAAAATTCATGGTTTTTGATACTGAACATGATAATGGCCATTTCGACAGTAGTGGCCACAACCTGGAGCGGCCGGTGCCCTCAAAGAAGGTTCCCCCAGGGCCTGGGGGGACATTTACAGAATCATACGAGTTTTGGCAATATGGATATCGAAATTTATGGTTTTTGATACTGAACATGAAAATGGCCATTTCGACAGTAGTGGCCACAACCTGAAGTGTCCAGTGATCTCAAAGCAGGTTCCCCCGAGGCCTGGAGGGCCTTTTACAGAATTATACGAGTTTTGGCAATATGGGTATCAAAATTCATGGTTTTTGATACTGAACATGATAATGGCCATTTCGACAGTGGTGGCCAAAACCTGGAGTGGCCACTGCCCTCAAAGAAGGTTTCCCCGGGGCCTGGGAGGACATTTACAGAACCATACGAGTTGTTGCAATATGGGTATCAAAATTCATGGTTTTTGATACTGTACATGAAAATTGACTTTTCGACAGTAGTGGCCACACCCTGGAGTGGCCGGTGATCTTAAAGCAGGTTCTCCCGGGGCCCGGAGGGCCTTTTACAGAACCATACGAGTTTTGGCAATATGGATATCGAAATTCATGGTTTTTGATACTGAACATGAAAATGGCCATTTCGACAGTGTTTACAGAACCATAAGAGTAGTGACAATATGGGTATCAAAATTCATGGTTTTTGATACTGAACATAATAATGGCCATTTCGACAGTAGTGGCCTCAACCTGAAGTGTCCAGTGATCTCAAAGCAGGTTCCCCCGAGGCCTGGAGGGCCTTTTACAGAATTATACGAGTTTTGGCAATATGGGTATCAAAATTCATGGTTTTGATACTGAACATGATAATGGCCATTTCGACAGTGGTGGCCAAAACCTGGAGTGGCCACTGCCCTCAAAGAAGGTTCCCCCGGGGCCTGGGAGAACATTTACAGAACCATACGAGTTGTTGCAATATGGGTATCAAAATTCATGGTTTTTGATACTGTACATGAAAATTGACATTTCGACAGTAGTGGCCACACCCTGGAGTGGCCGGTGATCTTAAAGCAGGTTCTCCCGGGCCCGGAGGGCCTTTTACAGAACCATACGAGTTTTGGCAATATGGATATCGAAATTCATGGTTTTGATACTGAACATGAAAATGGCCATTTCGACAGTGTTTACAGAACCATAAGAGTAGTGACAATATGGGTATCAAAATTCATGGTTTTGATACTGAACATAATAATGGCCATTTCGACAGTAGTGGCCACAACCTGGAGTGGCCGGTGCCCTCAAAGAAGGTTCCCCCAGGGCCTGGGGGGACATTTACAGAACCATACGAGTAGTGGCAATATGGGTATCAAAATTCATGGTTTTTGATACTGAACATGATAATGGTCATTTCGACAGTAGTGGCCACACCCTGGAGTGGCCGGTGATCTTAAAGCAGGTTCCCCCGAGGCCTGGAGGGCCTTTTACAGAATTATACGAGTTTTGGCAATATGGGTATCAAAATTCATGGTTTTTGATACTGAACATGATAATGGCCATTTCGACAGTGGTGGCCAAAACCTGGAGTGGCCACTGCCCTCAAAGAAGGTTCCCCCGGGGCCTGGGAGGACATTTACAGAACCATACGAGTTGTTGCAATATGGGTATCAAAATTCATGGTTTTTGATACTGTACATGAAAATTGACATTTCGACAGTAGTGGCCACACCCTGGAGTGGCCGGTGATCTTAAAGCAGGTTCTCCCGGGGCCCGGAGGGCCTTTTACAGAACCATACGAGTTTTGGCAATATGGATATCGAAATTCATGGTTTTTGATACTGAACATGAAAATGGCCATTTCGACAGTGTTTACAGAACCATAAGAGTAGTGACAATATGGGTATCAAAATTCATGGTTTTTGATACTGAACATAATAATGGCCATTTCGACAGTAGTGGCCTCAACCTGAAGTGTCCAGTGATCTCAAAGCAGGTTCCCCCGAGGCCTGGAGGGCCTTTTACAGAATTATACGAGTTTTGGCAATATGGGTATCAAAATTCATGGTTTTTGATACTGAACATGATAATGGCCATTTCGACAGTGGTGGCCAAAACCTGGAGTGGCCACTGCCCTCAAAGAAGGTTCCCCCGGGGCCTGGGAGAACATTTACAGAACCATACGAGTTGTTGCAATATGGGTATCAAAATTCATGGTTTTTGATACTGTACATGAAAATTGACATTTCGACAGTAGTGGCCACACCCTGGAGTGGCCGGTGATCTTAAAGCAGGTTCTCCCGGGGCCCGGAGGGCCTTTTACAGAACCATACGAGTTTTGGCAATATGGATATCGAAATTCATGGTTTTTGATACTGAACATGAAAATGGCCATTTCGACAGTGTTTACAGAACCATAAGAGTAGTGACAATATGGGTATCAAAATTCATGGTTTTTGATACTGAACATAATAATGGCCATTTCGACAGTAGTGGCCACAACCTGGAGTGGCCGGTGCCCTCAAAGAAGGTTCCCCCAGGGCCTGGGGGGACATTTACAGAACCATACGAGTAGTGGCAATATGGGTATCAAAATTCATGGTTTTTGATACTGAACATGATAATGGTCATTTCGACAGTAGTGGCCACACCCTGGAGTGGGCGGTGATCTTAAAGCAGGTTCCCCCGAGGCCCGGAGGGCCTTTTACAGAACCATACGAGTTTTGGCAATATGGATATCGAAATTCATGGTTTTTGATACTGAACATGAAAATTGCCATTTCGACAGTGGTGGCCAAAACCGTGGCCGCTGCCCTCAAAGAAGGTTCCCCCGGGGCCTGGGAGGACATTTACAAAACCATACGAGTTGTTGCATTATGGGTATCAAAATTCATGGTTTTTGATACTGAACATAAAAAATTGACATTTCGACCGTTGTGGCCCTAACCTGGAGTTGCCGGTGCCCTCAAAGAAGGTTCACCTTGGGAGAACATTTATGACAATTTTGCCGACAAATCTATGAAACAAAATAAAATAATCTTATTCCAGATTTCACTAGCAATCCAAAAACTCATTCAAATTGTTTGGTCCTATGTCTTTCGGTTATGTCTCTGACATACCATCTTGAACTTTTTTTTTATGTATTTGATCTTCGGTCCTAACCAGGTCTCGGTACCAAAAAGGACCTAATAAAAATAAATTAGCGTCGATTTTTTTATCGAATTCGGTAGTTGATAAATCGGTTAAGATAAAATCGGAAAACCATCTGTCATAATGAACAAAATTTTACCGAAAATCGGTTGTACGCGTTGTACGACGAACAATTAGGTTTTACGCCGACTCGGTTTTTAGGTTTAGGGGTCATGAGCGCACACGCACACACATTTTTACTGAGAGACACGTTCAAAAAATGTAAACAGTGCAGCCAAGCTGTCAAATTTCTAACCTAAAAACCGAGTCGGCGTAAAACCGTGACGTCATATGACAGCTCGTGTGCACTGTTTACATGGTCTTCGTCGATTGTCGAGGAATTTTCCCGAACAAAATCGACGTTCGCATCGAACTGTGCTAAGTCCATTTAAACAGTGCACTCCTTTCTAACCTCCAATTCGAGTCGGCGTAAAACCTATTTAATAATGAACTTCATTACCGAATTTTGGTATTTTTGCCTTTCTTACTAAAGAAAGGTATAGTGTTTGTTTTTGGCTCCGACGCCAAATCAAGCTTCGTTCCCAAATCATTTCTCGAAAAATATTCATTCGAAAAATCTGCAAAAAATCATGGACGATCGATTTTCGACGCCCGATCGATTGACAATGACAGAATTCGTCTACCTCCAATATCCGAATTTTGGCGCTTAATTTACTGTAGAGCACGCGTGACGTCCGTGTGTGGTAAAAAGTGCTCAATTTTGTGGTAGGGGTTTCTCAGAGCCCACATTATGGATTTAAGCTCTTGGGCGCATTTGAAAGGGGATGTGCTGAACCGGAACCAGTTCCATACCAAATTTGAATTTATCCATTTTTTATGGGGACTCGGAGTGTGTTTTCACCAAATCAGGCGGTTTTCAAATGAAAATTCGGTCGAAAATTGAAGTATTGAAATCGTTTATTTGTCCAAAAAATTGCATTTTTCCAGCCCTACATCCTCCCAAATTTTTTTTACCGAATTTGGTAGTCTACAGTTTACCGAACTGTTCAGCACACCAGTACGTTGAAATAATTTGTGTTGTTGGTTGCTATTTTTAAAATTATTCAAAATTATTTATTTATTTCCTCCTGAATGTCTGCAAAATTTACTCAAGCTTTATTTCTCTGCCCTCTGTTGGAATCGATAAAACCGTCGATATTATCTTCTTTACCGACGCCGAGCAACCATGCTGCGCAGCTCCCGGTCTGAAATATCGATCTCTTTACGAGCTGTCAAACAAGCTGTCAGCGGCAGGCAAGCAGCAGGCCGAGAAGAAAACCCGCTTGTGTTCGCGAACGAAACGCTCCGGTTGCCGCATCCGAAGCGGCCGGAATTCGCTTTTTTGCTTTTTTGAAAAGTGTATTTTGAGACCAAAATATCAAATTTAACCGCATAAATACTTTGTTCAACGGTGACTGCTGAAAAAACCAGTCAAAATGGTGAGTTTGGTGATAAATTTGGGGGTTGAAAATTCGGCTTGGTATTGCCTCCCCGGAAGAGGTTATGGCTTTTGCAAAATGGCTGGGATTGTTCCGATAAACGTTTTGTTTACTATTGAAATTAAAGGCCTTGGGGATGTTCCGATGGCGGGGGACGTGTAAGTTTGAGCTGTTTCTAATCATGTCCATTACTCATTCCAGACGATCGGCAAGAACAACAAGATGATCCAGCTCCTGAACTATCGGGTGCGGATTGTCCTGCAAGACTCGCGAACCTTCATCGGGACGTTCAAGGCGTTCGACAAACACATGAACCTCATCCTGGGGGACTGCGAAGAATTCCGTAAGATCAAGCCGAAGAACACCAAACTGCCGGAGCGCGAGGAGAAGCGCGTCCTCGGGTTTGTCCTGCTCCGCGGCGGCAACATTGTCTCGCTGACCGTGGAAGGTCCACCGCCACCGGAGGAGGGTCTGCCGCGAGTGCCGATTCCGGGTGGCGCCCCCGGACCCGGCATGGGACGTGTCGCCGGTCGGGGAATGCCCGCCAATATTGCCGGCGTTCCGGCCGGACTTCAGGGGCCGGTCCGCGGCGTTGGAGGACCCTCCCAGCAGCACATGGCTCCCGTTGGACGCGGTGGCCAGGTTTCGGCACCGCCCCAGATGCGACCGATGATCCCAGGGCCGCCGCCAGGAATGATGCCCGGCCCGGGAGGAATGAATCCGATGGCGGGAATGGCGCGGGGTGCACCACCACCGATGCGAGGACCCCCGCCCGGTATGATGCGGGGTGGACCGCCACCGAGGCCGTATTAGGTTCGCTTTGTGCATCTGCTTCTACTAGAGTTAAGATAAGTCACTTTGATTAGTGTGGACGAATTGAATTTTCCATTTTCCTGCCCTCATGTGTATTTGCCGAGTTCACCGAGTAAAGTTCAATAAAGGTACTGAATTTGAAATGGATTAACTGTAACCATCTGCTTTGTTGATTAAGTTTACTTCGAAAGCTTACAAAAACGTTACTTAGGGGAAATTCTCGTATGTTTGGCAGGTTAAGCACTCGCTCCTAACTCCATCCAATTTGTTGATTTTCGCTATTTAAACAACTAATTTTGCAAAACTTTTGATAGACACTTGCTTGCTCACTTCTTATTGAGCTATTTATCACTCGAGTTCAGTTGAAAACGCTTTTAATTAGCTTTAATTGAATGTCAATGTTCTGACCTGCCAACATTAGAGGCACGCTGGAATTAGATGCTGTTCCCCTAATTCACTTTGAGGTGGTTGTTGCCTTCCTCATAGTCACCCGGCTTTCATATGCAGGGTTGTTACGGACGGCGCGGATCTGACGCGGATTTGCTGGCTAATTTTGTTCAGGTGCGGATTTCGCGCGGATAGCAATTTTGATAAATAAAATAATTGAGAACGATAGAATTTCTTTCAAGCTACAAAGGAAAATACTATAAGCTATTAAATAAATTCAATCTTTTTCGTTGAGTGCGAGTAAAAATTCACATGATACATTTAATTTTTATCTTCTGACTCATATGTTAAACTTTTTCCAGAGATATAAACATATGGATGTACATAAATGACTCTTAGGGTATGTTCCGGATTGGATTTAACCCTTAGATTTATTATTTTTTAGATCGGTATACAGGTTTTTAAGCGAAGATGGCGTTCGAAACAAGGCTGTATATCAGGAAACAAGGCTGTATATAGGTAGAAAGCCATGCGTTCGAAAGGTGAACGCCCGAAATGTCAAAATCGCGCAGTAGCACCAACATTAGAAAAAAATGTGGCTGTCATGCCATTGCACACTTTTTCCGTAATGTTGGTACCACTGCGTGATTTTGACATTTCGGGCGTTCACCTTTCGAACGCCATTTTCGCTTAAAAACCTCGTATCCAAAGGTTCCAGGCATTTTTTGATATAGCAAACAATAAATATTGAGCGATCATATTAATAGAGTTATCTAAGCCCGCTCTCACGCACACTAGCACACCATTTGATTTGCTGGTCGGTACAAAATTTAACCTCACTTTTTTCATGTACGTACACGCAATACATGCGCACGTAGATAACTCTATTACAATTTCAAAATTACAAAATGCCAAAAATTACAAAATTTCAAAAAGCTTTATAATCTTTAGATCTTTTTAGATTTTTTATGTTTTTTTCAATCTAAAATTTAAATTTTGAATTGTTTATTAAAAATTCTAAAAAAAGATTCTGTTGCCGTCTACAATTGAAAATTTCAGAATTTACTTATTCAATTAAACAAAAAATTAAAATTCATAATTTGAAACTGTCTGCAACAAAAACGCAAAAGGAAACATGAATTCTCACATCGTAAAATTACAAAAAATTAACATGGATTTTTTTAAATTCTTAAATTCTTAATTATTTGAGAAAGTTATTAAATTATCATTTTTTTTTAAATTATTAAATTATTAAATTGGGTTGTTACGAACGGCGCGGATGGCGCGGATTAGCTGGCTAATTTTGCTTAGGCGCGGATTTCGCGCGGATGTGAAATTTGGTTAGTAAAATAATTGAGAGAGATTTAATTACTTTCAATTTAAAAAGAAAGTATTATCAGGAATCAGGGTAATTGTTTTTGAATTTGCGATTTGATTTCTTAGAAAAAGTTAATGAAAAAAATTGAATTTTCTTCCGAAAATTTTTGTTTGTAATCTTATTAAGAGAATACGTCGAAATAATCTTAATGAAGATATATTTTTTTTAATGTATTGTTGAGGATTTCTTAAAGAAATTTATTGTTACACTCAAATAATTTTTGAACATCTGCTTACCGCCTTTAAATATTTATTTCAGGGTGGCCACCTCGGGAAAAAACCGGGAAAACCGGGAAAAAACCGGGATTTTTATCCACCGGGAGAAAACCGGGAAAAACTCGGGAATTCGACTGACAAACCGGGAAAATATTTTAAGTTTGGTTAAAATTTGACAAAAGCCTCTTTAATTTATTCAATATGTTCTTTTCTCAATTAGAATATTATTCCTGTTATTATAAATGAAGAATTCGCGAAAACTATGTTTGAATTTGTGTAGTAGACTCATGCTTCTTGGTTATGGATGTTTTTTGTATCCTATTATATTTTTACATGGCGATTTTTTTTTAATTAAGCAAAATGTTTCCTCTACCAGCGATTCTCAACCTAGGGTACATGTACCCCTGGGGGTACCACGAGTGGTCTCAGGGGGTCCGGAGGACAAACCCCGCAATGGCGAACATTTGTCCCAAACAAAATATTTGAGAGAATAAAAAAACCAATAGCTTTGAATCAAAAAAATAACAACCATGCTTAAGGTGCAATGAATTACGGGCGAATTGTTTTTGACCAATCAGAAAATGTTTAAAAAATATTTGAATGATAAATCTATAATTTGCATTCGTTTAGAAATTTTATGAATTTGAAGTAAAGTGCACCGTTTTTGATTTTTTTTTTGTTTTTTTTTTCTACAATTATTTGTTTCAAATTTGTATATGGAACAAAAGAATGGATCAAAAATGTTCAAAAAAGAAAGCAGAAAAGAATTTTCTCATCCATTTAATAGAATAATTCTGGAGTTTTTTTGAAAAAGTCCAATAAACCAAATTTAAAGTTTTTGCTTTTTGGGTGTTTTTTAATACCCCTGACTCAAGGCGGTTTCAAAAACACCCAAAAAGCAAAATCTCTAAATTTAAAGACATTTTCAGTAGATAGTTTTAAAGAAAAACAGAGAACAACATTTTATTTTGAAGCTTTATTAAGAGCGAGTTTTTCACCAATGTGTAACAGGTCGTATTTAGGTGCTCCGATTTGGATGAAACTTTCAGCGTTTGTTTGTCTATACATGAGATGAACTCATGCCAAATATGAGCCCTCTACGACAAAGGGAAGTGGGGTAAAACGGGCTTTGAAGTTTGAGGTCCAAAAAACATAAAAAATCTTAAAATTGCTCGCGTCTACGTAAAACTTCATCAATTTTAACACTCTTAGATGCATTCGAAAGGTCTTTTGAAGCACTTCAAAATGAGCCATAGACATGCAGGATTTGTTTAACTTTTTCTCATAGCTTTTGCAAATTACTGTTAAAAATGGATTTTTTTTAAACCTTAATATCTTTTTGCAACAGCCTCCAACACCCATACTCCCATAAGTCAAAAGTTAGGGAATTTCATGGACTATAAGCCTACGGTAATAACTTTTTGGCCAATCGCAGTTTTTCTCAGTGTTTTTCGATTTTTCTGTGTCAAACATTTTACAACGTTAGTTTTTGCCCTGTTGGCTTCCATAGCGGCACTTTTTAGTCTCATTTTTGTCATATTCGGAATCCTCGGAAAATTTCACGTAAGTTAGAAGTTTTGGAGTTGTAAATTTTATTGAAAAAAAAAGCCATTTAGAATGAATTAAAATATTTTTTAACAATTTGTTGAATTGGGGGTAAAACAGGTTTTCGCCTACTTGATACAGCATTTGACCTATTGATCACAGAGTAAATAAGATCTATTTCTTTTTTCAAAAATGTTTTGTTTAATTATTTTTTAAATCAAATTTACAACTCCAATACTTCTAACTTACGTGAATTCATGTTTCTTTCTTCGTGAATTGAAATGTAAAAAAATCTCATGCAAACGAAAAATTTCATGTATGAACGCTAGGGGGTACCAGCAGCTTAAGTAGCACTAAAAAGGGTACCTAGCCTAGAAAAGGTTGGGAACCGTTGAATTATAACATATTTCAACATAAAAATAATAATATCATGGAGTTTCTGTTTATAAATATTATTTTATTTGATAATATTTGAGATTCTCAGCCGGACAAATTATTACGGATAACTTGCAATGATTTTTTTTGCAAAGTTTTTTTAAATGTCGTTTGAAATTTATGTAAAATTTTCAGATATTTTAAAAATACAATATATTTAGAATTCTGCTACAAAAACGTCACTTGAAATACAGGCAATCACTTTTAGGTGGTTACTACATCAACACAAAAATTGAGATCATGTTGAAAATAAGGCCGATGCTAATATTTTTCAAAATTTTTGTCCCTCGGCTCTGGCCGGGGTCAAGTGGGGGAACAATCCATAGTCTCAACATTTGAATGCAAAAAGTGTTCAAACACATTTTACACTAGTTTATTTGTTTTGTCTTCAAAAAATGTAAGATTTGGCGGTAACAAAAAAAAAAGTAAAGGTGTAAGATTTAAAAAAATAAAAGATTATTAAATAAACCCAAACATGCTTAAAAATGATTCCAAACGCAAGGGAATGCATTTTATATTGATTTCAGCTGGTTGCACTCAAATTTCAATTGAAATTTTGATGTTTTTTGAAAAATATTTTTTGGTCCCTGATTTTTCGAGTCAACTAACGAATTAACGAGCATTTACATAACTGTTGATAACATTTTTTTTTGCAATTCTTTTCTTTAAAATTAATAAATTGTAGTAATAATTAATCTCATTCTAAAAAATAAAACGATTTTTTTTTATTTTGAGGTTATACAATCTATATGTATGATGATGAAAAATCCCAATCATTATGGAAATTAGATGTTTGGATTGGAAACAGATAAATACGGCTTCGTTTACAACTTACTTACTTTTTACTCAAGATTTGAAAGATTTCTTGAGGAATTCAAACTTTGAACCAAATGTATGCGTTCAAAAAGTATGTTGGTACTAACGTTAGCCTAAAAAAACATTGTAGTTTGGTTTAAAAAAAAATCGGAAAATTCCTTCTGGGCTCGGGAGAAAACCGGGAAAAAACCGGGAAATTGAAAATCGAAATCTGGTGGCCACCCTGATTTATTTAATATCTTTTGAGTTTTGAGTAATGTTCTTTTTAACCTTATTTATTGTTTATTTTATAAAGGATCCATAAAAAAATAATAATCTTTTGAATCATATTTCTCGAAGTTTTACATTAGGATGTAAGAAAAATGATTATTGGGGCTTGTTTCGGTGGCCGTACTGTGCTTATGAGCTTAATTGGACGTAACTGATGCTGGCTCTTTGCCTTTGAATTTTATTAAAATCTACCCCGTAGAAAGATTTTTTTTTCTAAATTTCTAAATTCTTTAGGAAAAATAAAATTTCAAAACAACAAGCAACAATATTCAAAACTCGAAGTTTCAGAAATTACAAACATTTTTAAAATTTAAAAAATTTATAGAGTCAAAATTTTAAAATTCTAAAAATTGAAAATTAAAAACAACCAAGAGCATAAAAAATATACATTCTCAAATGCTCAAATTCTGAAATTCTTGAATTCTTAAATTGTTAAAATCTTAAATTCTTAAATTCTTAGATTCCTAAATTCTTAAATTCTCAAATTCTTAAATTCCTAACTTCTTAAATTCGTAAGTTCCTAAATTCTTAAATTCTTAACTTCTTAAATTCGTAAATTATTAAATTCTTAAATTCTAAACTTCTTAAATTCGTAAATTATTAAATTCTTAAATTCTAAGATTCTTAAATTCTTAAATTCTCTAATTTTTTAATTTGAAGATCCAAAATTCTTTAATTCTTAAATTAAAAAAATAATTTCGCGAACCTTTTGAGAAAAGAACTGCAAATTTCTTAAATTCTTAAATGATATTTTTTTGTCACCATCATAGATTACAGAAAAACTGATAAAATTGGAGTATTTTCGGGGACATATTTTAGGTTCGAGAAATTTTAAGAAGAAAATAATACAAATTTCGTGTTTCGATTTTTTGAGTGGCGAAAATCATCAAGTACGAACTGCATTTAAAATTTCAAATCCCTAGATTTTTAATTTTTCAAGATTTTCAAACTTATAAATTTTATGATCTTTTCAATTGTTTTAATTTAAGAATTAAAATTTGATTTGATTTTTTATTATCCAAATTTCTTAATGTTTCAATTTCAATTTAGAATTTCTTTTTTTTTTTTGCAAAAATGATTGTTATGGCTTCTTCCTCTGGTTCACTTCATCCTAGCAAAAAAAAAAAGTCCATAAAATTTTCGGTGTTTCAAGATTCCTCGTTCTGAGATTCGGCCTCATGAGGCAATTTTTTTTTATTGAATACAACTTTATTTAATCGTACACTCAACCCCCGATGGTTTGACACCAACTGTTGTCAAACGAACGGGGTCACGTTTTAGTTTGACACCCCTTTTACACGGAGTTCACACACACTACTAAACGTTTGTTTTGATAGTGTGCGTGAGCGCCGTGTAAAAAGTGACAGTTCGTCACTTTTTGGTTTGACTTTGACCAACCAACGGGGTACAAACTAAAAAAGTGTCAAACGAAAAAGTGACCAACGGACCAACCACCGGGAGTTGAGTGTATGTGATTTTTGTGTTTCTTCTGATGGAGTTCTTGATTTTGTTCCCAAATATTTTTTTATTTCATAAAAAAATGAAACTCTCTTGTATGTTGTCGCGAAATTATTTTTGTTAATATGGCGTGGATTTCGCGCGGATTTTTTTTTCGACTTCTCCGTAACAACCCTGGATGACAACGGTGATGATTTTGGAATTTGTTTTGACAAAGAACTTTGCCTTAAAGCTGTGTTCCACTCTACTTTTAGCACTTTTAGGTACTTGAAGTTCCCGTCCGTGTTTGGGAAGTGATATGCAACGCAACAAGTCATGTTGCGTGGAAGCGTTACAACAAAAACCGAAAGAGGTATGGGATAACCGGCGCAAAGAGGCGGGGCAAACGTCTCCATTCTAAGCCAATGTAACCCGGCTCGGTCGCCCGGACGCCGAGGAGTAAACATCAACCTGGACCTGAAAGCTGATGGACTGGAGGCCCCGAAGCAGTTGGCTGATGATTAAATTTTCTTCAAAACAAATTGGATTCCCTCCTGATTTCTAGAGCAAAGTACTGGATGTTGTAAGCTTTTCTAAAAGGCACACGATTTTGAACCAAACGGCATCAAAAACACAAAAGCGATGCAAATGCATATGGGACATTAATGCGATCAGGGGCAGTACTGGAACTCGCGAACAGATTTAATTATTGTGCCGCCGGTTCCACCATGCTCGGAACCGACCTCTTTATTGCAAACGGCGGCGGTGACAATCGCGCACACGATTCGTCGCTCATCCTCCTTCTATTTCAACACCACAGCGTTACGTCACTCTCTCTCTCTACACATAACTCATATCTAGGAATCTTAATACAAGCGATCACTAAAGCTTAAACTTGAAGCAACTAAGGCTTGCTGTACCGGTAGCGCATCTTGTCCGGCGGTTCGCAGTACTCCTTCACTATCAGCTTGCAGAGAAAGACGTGAAAGACGACGATGATGACGCAGATCGACACCCAGAACAGGGTGGGGAGGCCGCCGAGCGAGTGTCCGTGCCGGTGAAGCGCGATCAGATGATGTTCGTGGGCGGGTGCTTCGACGACTTCTTTGACGTGGATCGCGTGGCGAAGGTCTTCCATGTGTCTTTTGTCCGAGGTTATGTAGAGGATCGAGGTGAGCGGTTCGGTCAGCTTGACGGGGAAAAGGGTTTTGACCTGGCTCAGCTGGACGGGCGTGTCGAGGCAACCGGCGTCGCACGCGTAATAGTTGCGGTCGGATCGGTCCAGAGCGACGCTGAGGACGGCTTTGTTGTCGTCGCGGACGACGATGGAGACGTTGACGTGGGTCATGTTGCCGTAGTTGAGCCGGCGGAAGTCGTAATCACGGTGGAGGTACTTCGGGTGGATGTTCAGCTCTAGGTGTTGATTGCTGAAGCGGAAGCCGCCAAAGCTGAGGACCATCGCCTGGACGATTCCGCTGGCGCCGGCTTTGAGCAGATTGTGGCAGCCCTGCTTCTCCAACGTCAACATCCACGAGCCAACAACTCCGTTCAACTCTTCAAGTGAGCTCATCTTCTTCCACAGATTCTCCGCCTGTAGCGTGTGATAGCTGTCGTAACAACCCTCGGCGTAGGTCAGCGCCCGCGCAATGTCCGCCTTACGCTGGGCCGTACTCGACTCCTCAAACTCAAAGGCGCGCGACTGCGAAATGACCGCGTACATGGTCGCGTTGATGTCGTTCCCGTTCAGCACGTTCTCTGCCATCGAAGTGCTGATGTGGAATCCGGTCTCCCACAAACTGTTCCAAACGCGCACGTGATCGCGCTTAAACGCATAATAAGCGTTATGCTCGCCATGTTCCGCCGCCTGCAGCGCCTTGTTCATGGCGTCGATCGCGCCCTGCTCCGTTTGCTCCTTGTACGAGCTGTACTTGTCCCGTCCAATCGGTTCCGAGTAGTTGATCGTGGTCAGCAGTTCCAGCTTGGTCATGCCACGCTTTTTCAAGGTTAGCACACGTGGCAGCTTCCGTGCTACGATCGACACCACGCGAATGCGTTTCTCGTCAGACGAGGAAGACGGCGCGGCCACATCCACCAAACCGGTGATGACCTGGTACTCGAGGATGGACGAACCGTGCTGGAGTCTAGAAAAATAAAAGTCAAGTTAATAACAAGAAACCATCAACCCACACGAGTCACCACCCACTTCACACTCTTGGTCACCGCCGTCGGCCAATCCGTGATCCTCGGCAGCACCAGCTCCACGTCCACCAGCTGGTTCTTGGTGTTGGTTATCTGCAGCTCCTGCACCAGCACCGCCGGCATCGTCCGATGCGCGTAATATTGATACGCCACAAAGTACCCCTCGGGGAAGCACTGGAACCGGTGCACAATCCCGCTCAAATACTCCACAACTGTAGCCTCACGCGCCGATTCCACGCCCCCACCTCCCCCTCCAACGCTCACAATCGGATGAAACGCGACCGGCTGCAGCAGCGCCCGCCCCCGGAACACGTTCAAATGGGCGTCCGCCTGAATCTCCACCCCGAACCACCCATTGCCAACGTACGGAACGGCGTCGTGCTCGTGCTCGTAAGCCGGCTGGTGCCGGATATTCACGTTATGCTCCAGATTCTGCAGGTAGAAGGGCGTCAACCGGTCGTCCATGCAGCGGAAGGTGTGATCCTTGGCCGGTTCGCTGCCACTGAACAACCATCGCAGAAAGGACGGGCCAATGTACAGCAGGAACACGGCCACCACAAACAGCAGCAGAAACATCTTCCGGTAGGACAGATTCCCGTCGAAGGTTCGCTTGAGGCGCCGGGTGAACTCACTGGTGTCGAACTTGGCGTTCATTGTGGCGGCTGCAGGGCGTTACTTCAGAGGACGATGAAGGATGACTTCCGGTTTTCTAAACCAATAATTGCATGTTTTTCAATGGAAAACTGCACGATCGTAACTTTTTTTCACTTTGATCCCATTTTTTTCGATATAGGTGATGTCAAAGTGGTGAAAAATCGCGAAACCAAAACAAACCCTGCGACTGAAGTTTTGAGAGACCAACCTTGATGAAGTACTAGAATATTGAGGGAAGTATACAAAAAAACGAAACTATTGGCACTACGCCCCCCGGGGCATGGCCTTCCTCTAACGTGGGATTTCTGCTCCAGCGCCTCTGACGAGACAGGAGAAACCGGGACCGACGTTTTACTTCACCATCCGATAGAAGCTCAGTGGATAAGGCGGGAATCGAACCCGCGTCTCATAGCATCATCGGGATCGGCAGCCGAAGCCGCTACCCCTGCGCCACGAGACCCACAGGGAAGTATACAGCAAGAACTGAAATGTTATTCCACATGCAACAGAAATCCATTTTTATAAGTTTTTGCATTTTCATAATTGGGTACTAAAACTTTACACTCAGCCAAAATACCCTTTACCAGCCATAAGGATACCATATAAAAATTTTCCATACACTAACCACATGCATGGTTACTTGGGCATCCAGCACTAAAACTGTGCCACAGTTCAGCATTTAATGCGCATTTATAGCTGTGAGTAAAAGCTTATCAGCATCGAAAACAGCACTAACAGCTACTTCAGTGCTGAACAATGGCCGAGTTTGGACTTTACTCGGCTGATTAAGTGCTGGCCTCTACTGTCTCTATCCAACAAAGGCGAAAAATGTCAAAAATTTGAGAGAGGAAAAAAATGCTTTCTCTCTCTCTTCTTTTCCTTCCCCACCGTGTTCCCCACCCACTTTCGTTCTATTTTAGATTTGTTTACATCTATATTATATTACCGACACACAGCTGACCGAGAGGATGCTTTTTTGATCGAAGTTGCACTGCTTGAGAATCAATGCCAAATGTTATGTTAGAAGTAGTTGTCGATGTTGGTTCCTGAGCCTTTGTCCTCTGGTCCGTGCGGGAAACGATTGTTATGCGTGATTAATTGACTCCAAAAACCAGAACAGAATCTCGAACTAAATATCAGGGTTGTTACGGAAAAGTTGAAAAAAAATCCGCGCCGACCCCAAAACCCAATCCGCGCGAAATCCGCGCCATATAAAAAAAAATCGCGACAAACATAGAAGAGAGTAACATAATGAATGAAATTTCAAACGACCAACCAAGTATATCAGCAATATCGTTGCTTTAAAAGCAAATTCAGGAAAAAAAAATGAAATTCAAAAATTTAAAAAATATAAATCCATAAAATACATTACCAAATAATAAAATCTAGGGATTTTGTACTTGATAATTCTCGCCAAAATTTAACTCTGGAAAATCGAAACACGAAATTATTATTATTTTAATAATTTAATAATTTAATGAGTTAATAATTTAATAATTTCATAATTTCATAATTTCATAATTTCATAATTTCATAATTTCATAATTTAATAATTTAATAATTTAATAATTTAATAATTTTATAATTTAATAATTTAATAATTTAATAATTTAATAATTTAATAATTTAATAATTTAATAATTTAATAATTTAATAATTTAATAATTTAATAATTTAATAATTTAATAATTTAATAATTTAATAATTTAATAATTTAATAATTTAATAATTTAATAATTTAATAATTTAATAATTTAATAATTTGATAATTTAATAATTTAATAATTTAATAATTTAATAATTTAATAATTTAATAATTTAATAATTTAATAATTTAATAATTTAATAATTTAATAATTGAATAATTTAATAATTTAATAATTCAATAATTTAATAATTTAATAATTTAATAATTTAATAATTTAATAATTTAATAATTTAATAATTTAATAATTTAATAATTTAATAATTTAATAATTTAATAATTTAATAATTTAATAATTTAATAATTTAATAATTTAATAATTTTATAATTTTATAATTTAATAATTCAATAATTTAATAATTTAATAATTTAATAATTTAATAATGGCAATTTTAAATAATAAATTCTATTTTTTATTGTTTGAATATGTAAATTCTGAAATTTGAAAGTGTTGAATTATAGATTTTCTATTTTTTTAATTTTGAAATTACATTTCGCTTTTAGACTGAGATTTCAACAGATTGCTAAGTGGATTTCGTCATGTTGTGATAATTGGGAGCAGAATCAATTCTACCTGAATCAGAGTGGAAACAGAATTTTTATTTTTTTCAATAAACCAAAAATTTGAAAATTTCAATTTTTATATTGAAAAAACTTAGAAAATCTAAAAAGTTTCATAGCTTCAAATTTTTGAAATTCTGTAATTTTTCGAATTTTGTTATTTTGATTTGAATAAAAATTTTATTAATACGAGTTGTTAAGCAGATGTTTTAAAAATAATAAGTTTTAACGTTATGTTTAATTTATATAACAAATCTCAATGCATTTAAAAAAATCGCTCTTTGAAGATTATTTCGAAGTTTCATATTAAGAAAAAAAAATCAATAATTTTTAGAAGAAAATTTTCTTCATTAACAACTTCTTAGAAATTGATGTTTTTGCACTCAACGAAAAAGATTGTACTTATTTAATTCCTAATAATATTTTCCTTTGTAATTTGAAAGAAATTCTATCGTTCTCAATTATTTTGTTTAATCAAAATTGCTATCCGCGCCTGAGCCAAATTAGCCAGCAAATCCGCGCCAGATCCGCGCGATTCGCGCCATCCGCGCCATCCGCGCGATCCGCGCCGTCCGTAACAACCCTGTATTAGCTCTGATGATCGGTTTTAATACAAGAGCATTTCCAGCCCAAAACAGGAATTTTTCAGGTACTTTTCTCTCGACCCTCTCCAATTTCAATGAAACTTTGTAGACATGCTATCCTACGCTTATATAAGCCATTTTTCCACGAGGTGGTCACTCCAAATATATTGCATTTACTTCATAAGTTAATCCGTATGTGCATCCATATTTACGTGCATACACCATTCCTCTATGAATTTTATTTCAGTGTTCACAGCTGTCATCGCAAACGCGCGCACTGTTTACAAACAACAACAAAAATCAATCTGTCTCTATTACATTTCGCTGGCGCTCTATTATCATCCGGCAGTTTCATGGGCCAGCAGCTTCGTCGTGGTAAATCCGGATTTTCCATTGTTTTGTTGTGCGTGTTTGGACTCAGTAAGGCACCAGCAATCGAGATGGTGGTAACCCAGGAGGACAAGTCGATCGAGCTGCTGGACGTGGACCCTCAGGAGACGGAGGACGACGGGGCGGTGGTGGTGCTGGCTTGGTTGATCCAGAGAAACCTGCCGGGCGATTTGGTGGGCGTAAACAAGGACTCGTACCTCATCCTGGAGACACTTCCGGCCGACCGAGCAGTATTCGGACATTGGCGGGTTGGACAGGCAAATCCAGAAATTGATTGAGGCCGTCGTGCTGCCGACGACGCAAAAGGACAAGTTCAAGAACCTGAGAATTCATCCACCGAAGTCGACCTACCTGAAGCTGGCCGGCCAGTAGCTGGTGCAGATGTTCATCGGAGACGGTGCCAAGCTCGTCTGGGACGCGTCCGCACTGACCAAGGAAAAGTCGCCGGTGGTTTAATTTCTTTTTATTTGTGAAATCAGTTTTTTTGTATTGTTAGATATGATGAAAAAAAAACGATATTGACCGCCCCTCCTCTCCCTTCTCCCCCCATGTGACAACTCGTTGGATTGCGAACAGGTGCGCGTACTTTTTCAACTTGCTATTCGGCCCCACGATGAACGTAAAGATCCGTTCCTGCTTCAACCACTTTGTTATCTCTCGATCCCAGTTGTCCACCAAACTGCTCGGAGTCACGATCAGAACCCGGTTCACAACCGGCTGCCCGTAAGGTCCCTGATTCTTCAAGGTGTAGATCAACGCCAACGTCTTCCCCAGTCCCATCTCGTCGGCCAAAATCGCTCCAAACTGTTCCGAGTCTTCGCGTTTCATTCCCAATACTCCCAGGCTCCCGCATCATCAATGGAACAAAGTCCTCCGCAATCGCTTCCTCCCCACAGTCCCAACCAGCTCGACACCACAATCGGACTCCCGGCGCACATCGACTCTGCCGGCGGCCTAAACCTCCTCTCGCCTCGAATCGAACCCTCTTCACCGGCACATCATTCTCCTTGGCCACCTCCCCATCAATCCGCTCCACCAGTTCAACCTCCTTGCTCAACCGCGAACCCTCCTCCAGCTCCTCCCCCTTCACCAACCCGGAGCTCCCAATCACCTTGCCGTCCTCGTCGCCCAACGTGACGCTCTTCCGGCCACGATGGTCAACGTTCCGTCGCCCTCCCACATTTTGTGCTTTTTGGTCGTTATTTTGCCCCAGTACACTTGCGTCGTCGTTGGTTCTGCGGGGGCTGCCGGCTTTCTGACTGCGACGGCTCGGGCTTCTAACACGCGGGCATGGTTCTCCGAGCTGGTGAGCAGCTCCAGCATGCCCGGGTCCGGTTGGGCTTGCGGTAACGGCTGCGGTCGGATTGTGATGGTGGTGGAAGTTCGGCCGGCAGGGACCGCTTCATCGACGGTCCTGCCGTCATCGTTTCTGGTCCCGCTGTCCCAATCTTCGTAGGGCACCGGAAATCCTGAAGGTGACAAAATATACCTCAAGATTGGAGCGGTGACAGTTTGTAAATGAAGAAAACAAACAAGTGACAGTTCTGAACTGTCACTATCCACACTGAGCAAAATTCAATTCCGAATATTGTGCAGATAAATAATATTTACGCTTGTATTTACGATATTTACGAAATATTTACGGAAGTAAATCCAATGCGCTACGGATCAACCATGTGCCCAACCCCGTGCATTTTTCTGTATATGGAGCCAGTTCCACACGATAGTGACATTTGAGAAGGGCGTAAGTGTTTTAAATATTTTTGTAATTCGGAATTTAAATATTTCTGTATCTCGAAGCCGTTGCATCGTATCAAAAAGTGGTCAAAGACAAACTTGTAGGAAATTTTACGGGCTTTTCGATAAAAATACACTGAAAGAAAAAAACACCCAACTTTTATGAGATTTTTTGATTTTTAAGTTTAAAAGTCAAATTTGAGGGGGAGCCCACAATTTTTTTTTCGTTCAAAATTTTTGTGAAGATAGCCTAAGATGTTACAAAAAGATGTAACCGTTGCTAGTCGATCTGGTGAGCGTGAGATTTATGCGCCACTCCCAAAGGGAGATCGCACGCCATGTTTGTTTGCCCGGTCGAGACTCTTTAGAAAGACGAGCCCATTTTGTACTGATCCTCATCGGAGGATTCAGGATCGAACCAGCTAGATCACCGAGAACTGCCACTAAACGAAACCGAGAATCCGTCACGCCAACCACAAGAAATTACCCAGACAACTTACTCCAGTGTGTTGCTTCCCATGCCTAAAAGCTCATCATCGGCAGTGCCGCCACCTGCCACCAGGCAGCGCTTCGATCGTGGCAGTGCATTCGACGCCAAGCTCTGTCATTCAGAAAACAGAACGAAAAAAGACGACGAAAAGTGACATAACTCCAGATTCAATCAACCAAAGAAACTCCACAAGTAGGTTTTAAACAACAATTAAACGAACGTTTTATTTATCCGAAAAAGAACTAGGGTGGTTTTTATTCATAACTCCAGAAAGAAAGGTGAGTTCTCGTTTGTTCGTTTTGGTTTAGCATGCTTATATTTGTACAATAGTGTTGGTGGCCATCAAGGTGGGGATCATGGTGAGGAAGGAAAAGAAGAGAGAGAGAAAGCATTTTTTTCCTCTCTCAAATTTTTGACATTTTTCGCAGGGTTTGATCAGGAAGGTGCTGTGTCCTATCCCTCGCCTAGACCATGCAGACCAAAATCCATGATAAAGCTGTCAGACCAAATCTGTCAGACCAAGACTGTCAAACCAAAGAGCAAAAAGTAAACACTCTGGGTCTTCGACGTAGGTGCACACAAATCAAGAAAATAAAATTTGAAAAAGAATTTTATTTTTCCAATTCAATGACTGGTTTTGGATTGCAAAATGGAATGTACGCCAGAAAATGATTAAAAAGTGCGGCGTCTTGTACACCGACAAATAAATAAGCAGTTAAAAGCCTTATTCCTCTACTTTAATTTTTGATCGCGTTTTCGGTTTACACCTGAACAATCTTGAAATTATTTATACGGATTTGTGATTCCTCTCTTTCCATCATTCCCTTGGGTTTGATAGAGACAGTAGAGGCCAGCACTTAATCAGCCGAGTAAAGTCCAAACTCGGCCATTGTTCAGCACTAAAGTAGCTGGTAGTGCTGTTTTCGATGCTGATCAGCTTTTACTCACAGCTATAAATGCGCATTAAATGCTGAACTGTGGCACAGTTTTAGTGCTGGATGGTTACTTGGGATAAACCATATCGAACTGTCAAAAATCCATAAAATCATTGATGTCATCTCTCTAATATTTTTTTTGTTTCTTGCCTGATTGTCGACGACGCAACCCACTGTTTCGCTCTAGTACTACAGCTTCAAAATATTTCTTATTTTCAGTCACAGGGAAACCAAAGGAGAGGAGAGAGGAGTAAATTTTGCACAAAACGCCGCTGCTTGCAAAAACCCCAAACGAGAGAGAGATCCAAGAGGCCAACAAATCAGTCGTTCGTCATCGTTCCGTCGGAGTGCATCCCGTGGTCGCACCGGCACCGAATTTAGTCCGCAGTAAAATTTCTTATCATTTCGCCGAGTGCATTACTTTCCACTGATCTACTTGCGGGTTAGTAAATCTGTGACGTCACAGCTGCACCGGATGACACTAATCTCGATCCAGGGCGCACTTGGATTTGAACTGCAGCATTGATCAAGCAATTTTTTTTTGTTTTACAGAAAAGTAATTTCCTTCAAAATGGCCTGCTCCAAAAGTTTCCAGCGCTCAGCTGTTTTGCTGCGAAATTCGACGACCTTCGAGGGCTTCATTGCCAAACGGGCCAGGTGAGTGAGGGTGTGTGCGACCAACCGGAACTGGCCGAAAGATGAGAAAGTTTCCGGTAGGCCTATCTTGAAAAAAATAAGCATACTGGAAGATGACCTTTGCTGACCATTCAAGGTCACTTAACGGAGTCGTTAGTAAGGTAGAAAGGTGCTTACTAGATCGATGAACGCTTATGTTAAGTAACAGAATCAATAACTTGTTTTTTCGTTATCGATTTGGACCCGTTGTCATGTCGCCCACAAAGTAGGCAGAATAAATAACAATCAAAGAGCTCGCACAGCTTGCTTGACATTTCTGTGCCTGTTTGGATTACTTTTTATCAGATTCTGTTTGAGATTTGACGGAATTTTGCTTGCTTGCTGCTTGTCCGTTCACATTACCTAACGGAGCGTTTTTGGGGAGAAGAAACGCTAAAAATAGATAAGGGAAGCGCGCTTCACGGCATCAGTGCGTGTGACGGCGGCGGCGGCGTGGGTGATTAACCTTCACATTGAGAACGTTGAGGAAAAGTTTGGTCTTGAAATGAAAGCAAGATCATGGCTTGAAATTGATATTGGTATATTTCTGTCAATACGCTAAAAAATTTGTGTTAATAACTTGAAAGCAAAATAAAAATTATAGAATAAATTACGCGACAAATTTAATATGGTACAAACAAAAAAGAAATTTTTTTAAGCTGATCAATAAACATGCAAGCCATTTGTAGATTTTTTTTTATTGAAGTTCCGTTGAAAAACTAGCTAATGTACATTATTTTTCTGTCATTCTTGAATGACAAATTGGCGTACCTTTCATTAAAGTGCTTAAAAACTATGTTTTTGCAATTCTGTCGTGAAACTACTTACTTACCTGCAGGGTTGTTCCGGACGGCGCGGATCTGGCGCGGATTTGTTGGCTAATTTTGCTCAGGCGCGGATTTCGCGCGGATGGCAATTTTGAAAATGTTTGTTTGTATTTTCTTAGTACGAAACGTCGAAAAATGAAGATAAAGATTATGTAGAAATTAATTTTTATATGTTTCTTGACATTTCTTAACATCTCCGGCTCTGAATATTTAATTTCTTTTGAGTTTTGAGTAATGATTTTTAATTTTATACTGGATTTATTCAATTTTTAATTTTGTAAATCAAATACAGTAGTTGTTCGGTAACTGGGCGTTGTTTAACTGGGCTGCTTTTTAACTGGGCGCTCGATAACTGGGCCGTAGCCCAGTTAAAAAGCAGACAAACGTCAAAAAACCAAAACAAACCAAAATGACCGAGGGGTTAATGGATGCAAAAATAATATTCAATAAATAAATAATCTTTTTTCAAACTTTTGTTTAATTTCAAGTTACAATTTAAGAAATATGTAATGTAAGCATTGCAAATAAATTTGAGTAACTCTTATTTTTATATTTCATCTGGAAAATATTATGCATCGGTGGTCCCCTCGTTATTTTTTGTTCAGCCCAGTTAACGAGCAACATTCGGTGACTGGGCTACGTTCTCAGCCCAGTTACCGAACAACTACTGTATTACAAACTTATGCCGAAGATTAGAATGTGTAACAAAAACTATTATTGGGGCTTGTTCTGGTGGGCGCCAAATATGAGCTTGATTGGACGTAACAGAAGCTGGCCTCCACTTTCGAATTTTAAAATGGAATTTAATCGGTAGAAATATTTTTTTTTTAATTTAAACATTCTTGGCGAAAATAAAAAGAACAGAACATTCCAAATTCAAAGCTTCAGAAATTCAAAAAATCGAAAAAAAATTGTTTAAATAGTTTTTATAATAACAAAAACAAAAAAAACAAAATACATATTAATTTTTTTTCGAAATTTGTAAAATAGTAATTTAAAAAATCTGAAATTTCGAAATTTAAAATTTTAGCAATCTGAAATTCAAAATTCCAAAAATGTGGGTAATCGAAAATTTGAAGATTTAAAAAAAAAAAATCAAAATTAAAAAGTCAAAATTTAAAAACTTAAAAAATATCAAGTTCAAAACAATATAGGAAAAAAAATTCTCAAATCTAAAATGATTTTAGTATCCTTAACTTGATCCTTAAGCTTATAAATTCTAAAATTCTAAAATTTTTAAATTCTGAAATTCTAAATTCTTTAATTCTTTAATTCTTTAATTCTTAAATTCTTAAATTCTTAAATTCTTAAATTCTTAAATTCTTAAATTCTTAAATTCTTAAATTCTTAAATTCTTAAATTCTTAAATTCTTAAATTCTTAAATTCTTATATTCTTAAATTCTTAAATTCTTAAATTCTTAAACTCTTAAATTCTTAAATTTTTAAATTCTTAAATTCTTAAATTCATAAATTCTTTAATGTTTTTATTTTTAAATTCTTAGTTCTTAAATTCGTAAATTCTTGAATTCCACAATTTTTGAATGCCTTCTCATAATTTCAAAATCTCTTACATAAGATTTTGAAATTATGAGAAGGCATTATTTCAAATATCGGAAATTAAATTTCTTCCGGAGTGAAATTTTAGCGAGGATTTTGGATTACAAACTGTATTAAAATTCTTAGATTTTGAATATTCAGGCTTTCGAAATTTAAAATTTTATCATATTATAATTTTAGATTTTGATTTAATTTTGAGGTTTTATTTTTGAAGTTAAATATTGTATTTTCAATTTTGAAGATTTTTGCCTTCCTCATCTTACTGAGGAAAGGCTATAAAATCACTCGGAAATGTAACTTCTTAATTTGACGTCCTAGGCCCACCTTCATGTATACCTATCGACTCAGAATCAAATTCTGAGCAAATGTCTGTGTGTGTGGTGGGATGTTGATCAAAAAAATGTCACTCGATTATCTTGACATTGGCTGAACCGATTTTGTCCGTTTTGGCGTCATTCGGTCTGTCTTGAGGTCCCATAAGTCGCTATTAAAAATTATGCAGTTTAGTAAAGTACTTCAAAAGTTATGCTAAAAAAACCATTTTAACAAAAGTCCGGAAGATTGTAAAAAGGGTGGTTTTTGTAAGAAAACCCATCATGCTATACATTTTCAGAAAGGTATTTAAAAGACCTTTCCAACGCGTTCAAGACATTGAAGATCTGACAAATCTATCAAAAGTTATAAGTGTTACTTATACGCTTTTTATGGACCGGATCTCAGATATGTTGATAAAAACGTTGTCCGGATCTCTCATGCGACCTATCGTTGGATAGGTATTCAAAAGAGCTGTCCAACGCGTCCAAAACATTGAAGATCTGAAAATCTTATCAAAAGTTATAAGCACTTAAGTGTTATTTACGCACTTTTTGCATTTTGGATAGCACCTTTTTAATGTGAGGAAGGCGTCAACCACCTAAGGGTGGATTAAGTAACGTTTTTTTCATGACTCTTGCCTTGACCGTCTCTTGAGGATTTTTTTAAATGGATTTATTGCTTTCATTCTTTTGGAGCCTTCAAACATAAAACGAGTTTTTTTAATCAAATACTTTCTGAATTAGTTTTTCTTCATTAAAAAATAAAATTTCTTAAATGTTGGTCGCGATATTTTTTTATATGGCGTGGATTTTGCGCGGTTTCGGATTTTAGGACGGCGCGGATCTGGCGCGGATTTTTTTCGACTCTCCCGTAACAACCCTGTACCTGTCATTCTTGAACGACGAAAAAGCATACTTTTTAGTACCAAAAATAATAGAATCGAATATTAACACTTTTCAAAATAAATGCTGTAAAGTTCTACTTTTCAGCACTGAAATGGATGCTGAAAAGTTGAACTTTTCAGCGCTTGTTCCGAAAAGTAATACTTTTCAACATTATTTTTAATTATACGGTTGATTGACACCCAAAGGGTGGAATTGCAAAAAATGTTGTATGAAACTTGTTGCAAAACTTGACTTTTTCAGCACTCGTCGTATTTATCCAACTCGGTGAACCTCGTTGGAATGTTCGACTCGTACTTCTATTTTGGCACTTGTTTCAAAAAGTTAACAAACCATTGTTCACCTTCTCCCTCCAGCTCATGGTGGGGTGCCGTCCAGATGGGTCCGCCGGACGTGATCCTGGGCGTGTCGGAGGCGTACAAGAAGGACTCGAACCCAAAGAAGATCAACCTGGGCGTGGGCGCGTACCGTGACGACAACGGCAAACCGTTTGTGCTTCCCAGCGTGAAGAAGGCCTCCCAGCGGCTGGTGGAGAAGAACCTCGACCACGAGTACTCGCCGATCGGCGGAACGGCCGAGTTCTGCAAAAACAGCATCAAGCTTGCGCTGGGCGAGGACAGCCAGCACGTGGCGGGTGGAGCGAACGCCACCGTCCAGGCCATCAGTGGAACCGGCGCGCTGCGCATCGGAGGTGCGTTCCTGGCCAGCTTCTTCCCGGGCGTCAAGGACATCTACCTGCCAACGCCGTCGTGGGGCAACCACGGGCCGATCTTCCGCCACTCGGGGCTGAACGTGAAGGCGTACCGGTACTACGAGCCCAGCACCTGCGGATTCGACTTCAAGGGGGCGCTTGAGGATCTTTCGGTGAGTTTGCGAAACGGTTGATAAGATATACGTGTTATAACATTTGAGATTACTGGGACAAGGGCGATAAACCGCGAGTGAGTTGTAAACAAGACGCGCCTAATTGGGTTGAGAAAAAAGTATACGTTAGCCGACAATGACGTTGATAAGCAACTGCCCTTTCGTTTCAGAAAATCCCGGAACGATCGATCGTCCTCCTGCACGCTTGTGCCCACAATCCGACCGGCGTCGATCCCAAGCCGGAACAGTGGGCCGAGATGTCGGCCGTGATCAAGAAGCGCAACCTGTACCCGTTCTTCGATATGGCTTACCAGGGCTTCGCCAGCGGTGATGTCAACAAGGACGCGCTGGCCGTGCGGTCGTTCCTGAAGGACGGCCATCAGATTGCGCTTGCGCAGAGTTTCGCCAAGAACATGGGTCTGTACGGTGAACGTGCCGGAGCGTTCTCGCTGATCTGCGCCGACAAGGACGAAGCCGACCGGACCATGTCCCAGATCAAGATCCTGATCCGACCGATGTATTCGAACCCGCCAATCCACGGTGCCCGGCTGGTCGCGGAAATCCTGTCCGACGCGTCCCTCCGCAAGGAGTGGCTTGCCGACGTGAAGCTGATGGCCGATCGCATCATCTCCGTTCGTAGCACGCTGCAGAACAACCTGAAGAAGCTGGGATCGGCACGAAACTGGAGTCACATCACCGACCAGATTGGAATGTTCTGTTTTACCGGAATGAACCAGCAGCAGTGCGAGCGACTGACCAAGGAGTTTAGCGTGTATCTCACCAAGGACGGACGCATCTCGATGGCCGGCGTGACCTCCAAGAACGTGGACTATCTGGCTCAGGCCATCCACGAGGTCACCAAGTAATGCCGCAAGCGCGCAGCACTGCCTTCACGCGAATTGCATTTTTGTTTTTGATTTGTCTAGGAAAGAAAGTCATTTATGATGTTGGCATTTAAGGAAATTGCACTCAGTGTACTTTTTGCGAGCTTTTCTCCAAATCAATTAGATTGATTTAGGGCGAGGAGGGTGGGTGAACGTTATGATTACAAATCAAAGCTATTATAAAGTCTTTATATCAGCCCTTTAGAATTTTTGGCACGATCACGCACGAAAAACCTTAGAAGATCAGCTAGGCTGACCTCAAACCACACCCATACATACTAGTAGTGTAGAAATAAAGTCTTTTGTTGGAACAACAGCACAGCGAGTGGCGCTTTTCTGATCATATTGAGAAAATCCTAAAATATGCTGTAAGGCAAGGGTCTTGTAAGAGACGTCAAATATCATCACCAAACCGAAAACCACGTTTGAATTCATTGTATTTTTCGAATTATGAGCAAAAATGTACATTTACTGACAAAACCACGCAAATGTTGTTTATTTCGAGGTTCTTAAATAAGCTTTCTCGAAAGTTAGATTGTTTGAAAAAGTTTGTTCAATGTTTATAATGTTACCAGAAGCTATTACGAAGGTAATCAAACAACAACGGAACCTTCAAATCATTTAGAGGCTTGGTGGTGGAAGTGTTAGATTAAAATCCACTTGGGGGCAGAATGGACCACTCTTTTCCTGCCTTATAAAAACAATCAAAAGTTACGAAATTCAAGCTAAAAGGATTATTTCACTCCTGGTAGCTTCACAAAACACGTTTTATGCAACATTAGTTGATTTTATAGTTGTTTTGTTGCTTATTTATAAAAATAGTGTCTTATTACAACATATTTACACTATTTTCAAAAATGTTTGATTTGGTAAGTGACTATTTTTATAAAAGTGGTCTAACTTCATGGAAACTATGTTAGAAAGATCCCTTAAGTCATTTCTTATCTCCTTTCAGCGTTGTATTAGGCGGAATGGCTTGTTTTCTAAGGTGGTCTATCCTGCCCCGCACACTGAAAAAGTTGCCGAAAAACTATTTTTTTTTAAATTGCATCAAAAATAGTTTTAAGCTAAAAATTTTCATGAACCAAGGGAACATCCCAAAGCATAAGAGATCGAAAGGAACGCAGTCAAGTTTGGTTTGAGCATGTGTGACGGTGCGCGCGTTTAAGGTTATTGAAAGAAAAAATAAAAAATATAATATTAAAAAAATCAAAATCCTAAATAATAAAAACACAAATTAAAGAGTTCCAAAAAAATAAGAGACTAAAATTTAAAAATAAAAAAAAAACACAAAAAACAAAAAAATCGGAAAAACTAAAAAAATACATTAAAAAAATAAAACTCTAGGTTTCTAAAGTTTCCTTATTAAATTTCAAATTCTTAAGTACTTAAATTATTTATTTTTGAATGTTTTTGTTATATTCAAAAATAAGAAAATCAAACATTTTTAGAAGCATATATTAAAATATGTATACAGTCCAGACTCGATTATCCGAAGACCTTGGCAAAATTTCACTTCGGATAATCGAAACTTATATACTTGACTAAACTCTAGGTCAAAAACATATTCCTTGATTTTTGTTTTTTATTATAATTTTTTTGAAATCTTTGATTCACTTTTTTTTATTTGAAATTTTATTATCTTTAAAAAATCAATTGTTGCATTACTGAATATTTCAATTTCTATGTTCAATTTTTAAATTTCAGATTTTAAAATATTTTGAATAAGGCTGGTACAAATATTTTTAAAAGTTTTTGTCACCCCCCCCCCCTTCAAAATTGGCCCGAAAAATCAGGGGGCAAAATAATATTTTTACAATAAACTTCAAAATTTCAAAGAAAATTCAAGGGCAACCAGCTGAAATCAAATCAAAATACATTCTCCTGCGTTTAAAATCATTTTTAGCATGTTTGGGTTTATTAAAAAATCTTAAGATTTTTTGAAAATTTTTGATGCAAAATCTTTTTGCCTTCCTCACTTTACTGAGGAAAGGCTATAAAATCACTCGAAAAATGAACTTCTCAATTAGACCTCCTAGACCCACCTTCATGTATACCTATCGACTCAGAATCAAATTCTGAGCAAATGTCTGTGTGTGTGGTGGGATGTTGATCAAAAAATTGCCACTCGATTATCTCGAGACTGGCTGAACCGATTTTGTCCGTTTTGGCCTCATTCGATCCATCTTAGGGTCCCATAAGTCGCTATTAAAAATTATGCAGTTTAGTTAAGTACTTCAAAAGTTATGTTAAAAAACCATTTTAACAAAAGTCCGGAAGATTGTAAAAAGGGTGGTTTTTGTAAGAAAACCCGTCATGCTATACATTTTCAGAAAGGTTTTTAAAAGACCTTTCCAACGCGTCCAAGACATTGAAGATCTGACAAATCTATCAAAAGTTATAAGCACTTAAGTGTTAGTTATACGCTTTTTGGATACCAAATCTCAGATATATTGATAAAAACGTTGCCCGGATCTCTCATGCGACCTATCGTTGGATAGGTATTCAAAAGAGCTTTCCAATGCGTCCAAAACATTGAAAATCTGACAACTCTATCAAAAGTTATAAGCACTTAAGTGTTATTTACGCAATTTTTCGAGGCCGGATCTCAGATATTTTGATGAAAATGCTGTCCGGATCTCTCATGCGACCTATCGTTGGATAGGTATTCAAAAGAGCTTTCCAATGCGTCCAAAACATTGAAGAACTGACAACCTTATCAAAAGTTATAAGCACTTAAGTGTTATTTACGCACTTCTTGCATTTGGATAGCAATCTTTAAATGTGAGGAAGGCGCCAACCACCTAAGGGTGGATTAAGTAACGTTTTTTTCGATACAATTTTTGTTTTTGTCAGATCTTAGATTTTTTGAAAACTAATGATTGCAAAACAACTGAACTAGTGTAAAATGCATTTTAAAACACTTTTTTCATTTAAATGTGAAGATTATGGCTTGTTATTTAAATTTTTATATTTTTTAATTTTTTTGCCCCCCCTTGACCTCGGCCAGGGCCGAGGGACAAAAACTTTTTTAAATATTTGCATCGGCCTAAAAGGATTTTAACTATTTTATTTTATAAGTTATTTTTGTTATTTTTATTAAAATTTTGGTATTTTATTGTTTGTATTTCTAAGTTTATAAATTTCAGAAGTTTTCAAATTTTTAAATTGAAATTGTTGTAGGGGCAAGCGTGGTTGCTTCTCACTCAGTCGGCTTGGGTTCGTCGGACGGGAAAGTAAATGTGGGCCCCGGACTAACCTAAAAAAAAGTTTAGATCGTCTGCTCAGTCTAGGTGTAGGAGTCGTCTCCCTGGGCCCTGTCTCGGTGAAGTCGCTGGTAGGCAGTTGGACTAACAATTCAAAGGTCGTCAGTTCGAATCCCGGGTTGGATGGAAGCTTAGGTGTAGTGTAGTAGAGGTGGGCAAAACAAAACCGCTCTTTTTAGGAGCCGCTCATTTTCGTTCGCTCATCAAAAAGAACCGCTCTTTTGAACGGTTCTTTCGCTCTTTTTCAAAGTTTGGATAAAAAGGGGTTTTTTTAAAGAATCGTGTGATTTTATAAGTTATTTCACATTGGACTTTTATAAATTATTTGATAAAACAAATTAAAACTGAAAACGAGAAGATGCCCTTGGAAACCATAAGTCTCTTTGTCAATATTTTTACTCGAACCTATACATTCGAGTAATTGAATGGCATCCAAACTGAAATCTAGGATGCTGGAAAAATTGTTTATAATTGCGTTTATTTCTGCAAGGATTGAACTAATGCTGATGTTTTATTGGAAGAAAATATTCTGTGAACTCTTTTCTACATTCTGATTTAATGAGCATGAGCATGAGCATGGGAGACCACCCATAGAGTTATCTACGTGCGCATGTATTGCGTGTACGTACACGAAAAAGATTGAGGTTAAATTTTGTACCAGCCAGCAAAACAAATGGAGCGCTAGTGTGCGTGAGATCACTCTTAGATAACTCTATGGTTGTCCTTCTCCGTTGCTGAACAGGACCTGTGGCATCCTGAACATTAACCAAAGTTAGCTAGTCAGTGATAAGCGTGTAGAGCTGTGTATGTGTGAGTGTAAAGCGAGCGTGGATGCGTACAGGGGTGCCACAAATACAGATTTATCTGTATTTTACAGATTTTTGAGGTTATGAGGTCATACAGAATCTGTATATAAAGAAATACAGATTTTAAGAAAAACATACAGATATACAGATTTTCCCGATTTTTTATTTAAATCAAATAATTTTAATTCTTTAAATATTGTTTTTTTTTTTTTCAATTGCTGGATGAGCCCAAACATTAAATTTTAGATTGTATAGCATTTTTATGCATTAAAAAACAATTAAGAATATTTTCAATTCAATTCAATTGGTGTTTATTAGAATTTAACAGTTCTGCTCCAGGATGTTACATTTGCAATTCAGGGATTTGGAGAACCTTTCAACTGAGATCAATTCATAAGCCTTTACAGGGAGGGTACATGTTTCTAAGTTTAGATGTTGCTAGCTGCATGCTCTTTTAGGGAAAATAAATTTTGAGAAAAAACCCTAGATCTATGTTTGGCTTAAGACTAATATCACAGTTGTTGACGGAGGAGTAAAGTGGTTTTCGGAATGGCAGCGGAAAAACGAAATTAAAACGAATTTAAGTTCGACTACAAAATTTCCGCGTGTTTATTCGAGAACGTTTTACTTGAGAATGATGTTTGACAGCTACACTCGCGCCGTCAGGTTGGTACTACTTCCGGGGTACAGGGTTGGTTTAGTTGGCAGAGGTTGCCTTCCTAACACCCCTGCTCAACCGCTGCAACGCTCCAGTCCGATAGCGGAACACTGCTTGCGAAAAGCTGCTACAGGTAGCCCCTTCGTCATCATGTCCGCTTGCTGGTTCGCCGACGGTATGAACTCCAGCTTGATCCGCTTCTGCTTGATGAGGTCACGGATGAAGTGAATCTTGACATCAACGTGCTTGAGACGCCCGAAGTCTTTTGCTTCCTCCGCAACCCGGATCGTTGATTGGTTGTCTTCGTGAACTCGGACCGGTTCTTCTGGCTTGAATCCGAGATCTTGCAGGAGACGTCCCAGCCACAACTCGTGACACACCGCAGCACAAAGCGCAGTGAGCTCAGCTTCAGTCGAAGATAGCGAGACCGTCTGTTGCTTCCGTGTGATTCAGGCCACCGTCGATCCGAACACCTTGAAAATCCCACCGCTTACCGACCTTCTGTCCAGCACGTCGTTCGCCCAGTCTGCATCGGCGAAGACTTCCACGGTTGGCGTTTCCAAGTTCTTCCGGTACACAAGGCCAACGTCGAGAGTTCCTTTGATGTAGCGCAGAATCCGTTTGAGGTGTTTCCAGTGCGCTTCATTCGGGCAACTCTGATACTGGCTCAAGAAGTTTACCGCTGCTGCCAGATCCGGCCTTGTGGTGAGGCAGGCGTAAGTCAGGCACCCGATGAGCTCTCGGTAGGGCTGACTCGTCCGTTCCTCCTCCGTGCCCTTGTGCAGCTTCAGGCGACTTTCGATGGGAGTGGAAACAGGTTTGCAGTCTTCCATCCCAAATCGCCGCAGCAAACTCTCCATGTACTGCTTCTGGCTGATCCGCATCACGCCTTCCTCCCAGTTCCGTTCGACTTGCATCCCGAGAAAGCACTTTATCTCTCCGACGTCGGTCATGTCGAACTCGTTGAAGAAGCAGCGTTTGATCGTCTCCACAGCCTTCAGCGTCGTGCCGGCAATAACGATGTCATCGACGTAGAGCACGATGATCAAAGTCTGCCGTTCGTCCTTTCGTGTGTAAAGGCACTGATCTTTCAGGCTCCGCTCGAACTTCAAACGATCCACGACGAAGTTGTTGAACCGCTCGTTCCAGGCGCGCGATGCTTGCTTCAGGCCATACAGCGACTTCTTCAGGCAACAAACGAGATCTGTCCCTTCCTCGAAGCCCTCAGGCTGAGTCATGAAGATTTCCTCTTCCAGGGTTCCGTTCAGGAACGCCGTGCGCACGTCCATCTGGTGCACGACGAGCTTCTCACGATTGGCAACGGCAAGAACCGTCCGCAGGGTGTCCAGCTTGGCGACGGGCGAATAGGTTTCCCGTAATCGAATCCCTTGCGTTGGCTGAAACCTCGTGCCACGAGGCGCGCCTTGTACCGAACTCGATCTCCATCCAATCCGCGCTTGACTGCAAACACCCACTTGCAGCTCACGGGGCTCGGCCGTCCGGGAGTTTGGCCAGAGTCCACGTTCCGTTCTTCGTAAGCGATTTCATCTCGTCGTCCACCGCCGCCTTCCAGTTCAGCCAGTCACTTCTCTTGCGCGCCTCAGCCAGCGAACTCGGGACATCGTCCACGTAGCTGGTTGCGTTCAGCGCGAAAGCTGCGTACTCGACCTGGTAGTCCTTGTGCCAGTCCGGTGGATTACGCGGACGCTGCGGCCTGCCGCCGCTCGGTCCTGGTTCTGGCGGATTCTCGACGTTCGGCTCTTCCTCGTGTGGCTCGTTGCCTTCTGTACTCGTTGCTTCTGTACTCCCCGCCGTTGTCGCAGCGGAGCCGACACACTTTCTTCCCGAACTTGGCGGTCGCCATGGCCTCGTACATCTTGAAGTACCGGAAGACCTCGCTCTTCGCCTCCACCAGGTAAACCACGACGAAGTGGCTCCAGTCGTCGATGAAGGTCACGAAGTACTTCGCTCCGTCCAAGCCGTCCGGCGAAATGGGTCCGCACACATCCGAGTGTATCAACTCGAGCACTCGCGACGAACGTTTGCCTTCGCGCACTGCAAACGGCTTCCGGGTTTGTTTGCCGAGCACACAAGCTTCGCACGTAACGAGTTCTTTGCCATTCTGCCCACCGTTGAGCTTCAAACCCGAGACCATGTCCCGGCGAATCAGCTGGTCGAGCGACTTCGCGTTCAAGTGGCCGAACCGACGGTGCCACAGCTGGACGTTCTTCGGCACGAGTCCGCACGTCAACATCGACTTGTTTTCGCCAACGCGCGCGCGCACGAAGTTCAAACGGTACAGCTTCCCGTCTCGTTTTCCACTCGCGACGAGTTCCGACCCACGGTAGATCGCGACTTCACCCTCGGCGTAGGTCACACGCATTCCCGCATCGTCAACACGCATGACCGAGAAGAGATTGCAACGCAATTCGGGCACAAACAGAACGTTTTCAATCGTGCAGAGAATGTCCTTGTCGTTCACTTTGGAGATCACTTTCACCTTGCCAGAATGCTTGGCCACGATACACTCGTCGTTCTTCGCGATTGCAATCTCCACCGGACACTTCAGTGGTTCGAGTTCCACGAACAAGGACTTGTCGTTCGCGAGATGGTCTGAGCAGCCCGAATCGATGTACCAGATCACTGGTTGCTCCGGAACACTTTCCCCCCTGCTCAACCCAGCGAAACACACTGCACTTTGTTCTTCCGCCATGTTTGCACTTGCTTTCACTTCCTTCTTCTTCTTCTGCGGGCAGTCGGACATCTTGTGTCCTTCTTCTTTGCAGTTGTAGCACCGCAGCTTCTTCTTCTGCTTCGGCTTCTGCTGCTGCGCCTTCGCCCCGACGAACGCCGTCTCCTCCTTCTTCGGGATCACAATCTGGACGCTCTTCTGCTTCGTCTCCTCGTCAAGTAGTCTGCACTTCACAAACTCGAGCGAGAGCTGCTCTTCCGGTTGCGTATCCAGACTCGTCACGACGGCAGCGTACTTGGGGCTCGCATTCAGCGTCAGAAGAAGATGGCAGATAGCGTCGAGCTCGTCCATGTCCGCTCCAGTCGCACGGTACTGCCGGACCAGTTTGTCGAAGGTCAGGAAGTGCTGCTGCAGCGACGTGTTCCCCAACGCGAGCGTCAAGATTTCCTTCTTCAGGTACATCCGGCGCGCCAAACTTTTCCGTTGAAAAATGTGCTCCAACGCGTCCCAGATGTCCTTGGGGGTGGTCTTGTCCTGGACATGCTCCAACTGATCGTCGTTAATCCGGGAGATGATCAGATTCTTGCACGAACGATCCCGCTTCGTCCTCCTCTCCCGCAGCCGCGCCTTTTCCAGCTGCTTGGCCGCGTCATCACCTTCCTCGTCCTTCAGCGCCGGAACATCTGCCACGTTCGCCTCGATGCACTCCAGGAACTCGCGTTCCTCCAGGAGGGACAGCATCCGATACCGCCAGGCATTGTAGTTGGTGCCGTCAAAGAACGGAAGGAACAACTTTTCCGACTTGTCCCCGTCCATCACCGAAAACACTTTGACCGCGATAACCGGTAGATCCGAAACGTTACCCGGGCCCAAAACCTAAAGTGGTTTTCGGAATGGCAGCGGAAAAACGAAATTAAAACGAATTTAAGTTCGACTACAAAATTTCCGCGTGTTGAGAATGATGTTTGACAGCTACACTCGCGCCGTCAGGTTGGTACTACTTCCGGGGTACAGGGTTGGTTTAGTTGGCAGAGGTTGCCTTCCTAACAAGGAGTGCTTCGATGAGCGGATTCGTTGACATCCCACAGGAAGTCCTGAAGGTTCTCGTTGCTTTTTCGATGCTTGCGTCGATGGTGTCGACGCCGGCCAGCTCGTGTAGATCGTCGGTCGGGTACCATGGGTCCAAGTTGTGCACCATCTTGAGCAGCTTGTTCTGCTTCACCTGGAGTCGCTTACGGTGCGATTTGCCGCAGAATATTTTGTTTTTTGAAAAATGTTTAAAAATGTCAATACAGATTCCAAATACAGATTTTCTTCCCCCTGATACAGATATATAGATTTTTGACCCTCAAAAATACAGAATCAAATGTGGCAACCCTGGATGCGTAGTCAGTCTGGAAGATGAAGCCGAATAATAAAGATGGAGCTCGGCTCCCTGGTAGATGACGAAGAGTGTGTAGCTTAATATTATTAAATAGGAGAATATCACATTGGCGATCCTGCCATGTTGATTAATAGTGATTTTGTGAATAAAGTCTGACAAAAAAAAATGGAAAAGTCAATTTCCTTTAGTGAAAAAAATAAAATAAATAAAATAAAGTGCGTGATCCGAAATTTTGCGCAGCAGGACGGCTTTCCATCGGATTGGGAAGGCAGGACGGCATCGTGGCGACGATGGCAGAAGGCAGCCGAGATTCTGGAGTTTTGGTGAGCATGTTCCGGTTATTTTGTTTGTGTGAAGCGAGCGGAGCAGAAAGATGTGTGTATGTGTGAAAGTATGAGTGTGTGAGAGTGTTATGCGTGATGATCGCGTGCACGGCCTGATAGCTGGGTTGGGATGTTCAAGAGGTTTGACTATGTGTGGCTCGATTTGGTTTTGGCAAGAAGTCGACGACGGGTTGGTGTGTGTTCTTCCCTTAACATGTCTAAACGAAGCACACGAACGCTGTGCCGAAGTTTCTCCCTTTTTCATCTCCCCCGCGTTGCGTCTTTCGACCAAACTAAATTTATCTGTTGCATCCGTCACGGCATGCAAAGATCGCAGCAATCCTAAACGTTGTGCTGCCATCACTCAGATTTAAAAAAAAAATGTGCGCGAGGAGGAGGAGGCGAGAGTAAGGGGAGCAGGGCTTAATATGTGTGTTGTTGTTTAGTTTTGAAATGTCAGTTTTTTGTTTCTTCCGCGGAGTGATGTGTGCTGCACCAGCGCGAGCGGCGCACTCAAATAGTTTTGTTTATATGATGCACGATTAAGGGGTTCTGATTGAAGTAGTCAATTATAACATTACCCAAAATTGGGTGAGCGGAAGGGTGATGATTACTATATACACGATGCCGAGTTTTCAACAGGAATTAGAAGAAAAAGGTCGGATATGTTCAGATAATTTGTGTCATTTGTATTGCTTTTGTATAATTTGTAGGCTTTTTGTTTTCTATTTTTTAAAATTTCTTAGTTGTGGAGTGAACCACACTGGGTATTTATTTCCTGTGTTATTACGTCGTTTTTTTCTAGAAGTACGGTTTCGGATGGTATAGTGTTAATTTTTGTATAGAATATTCGTACTAATTCGTTGACATTTCCTTCATTATTAAATAAATTTTGCCAGTACATTGCAACTAGCTTACGTTTGGCTTCTACAAAGATTATTTTATTGTATTTCAGGACTTTCATATTCCCAGTCAATGCGCAAAGTGTTTTTATGAACATAAATAGAATATTCTATTGTTGTATGGAAGCTTTCAATACAGTTAGTGAATTACAGGTCTAAAATTGAATTTCTTTGTTTTTTTTAATGATTGATTTGAAAAAGTCCATAATTTGCAATGTTGTCAAAAAGAAAATGCAAAGTTTAGTCGCTTATAAAAAAAAAAAAAACTTCATTGCCAAAAAAGACTTGAGTATAGATTTCTTTACATTTTTTTTACAGTTGGAAGCCTGTGAATATTTACTGTAAGGCCTGAAGTAAAAAAAAAGCAGTTATGAGGGTTTGTGTTTAATCATTGGATTAAGAAATACAAAATGTATCTTTAATATTTTAATATGACAGAAAGTTTAGCTTCGTAACGTCTAGTTTAATATCCCAAAGGTCCTCGATGGAAATATATTATGTTAGTTAAAGTATTTTTAAATTTATTAAAAATAAAAGTTGAGTTGTTGTAAATCATAACCAATTTGCTATGTTGCGTTTGTTGTTGAATAGTTTGGGAGATTTTTGCGAATATGCAAAAACATGAAAAGTATATGCTTAGCATTGGATAAGCATTTGCTTTTTCGTATTAAACTGTTTATACCTTTACTGAATGCAATTGCGTTGTGGGAGAATTCTTAAGAATTATAATAATGAAGCCATCTATTAAACAATAATTTAAGGAATTATAACGATTCTACAGTAATACCGTTGCTACTGGAAAAAGAAAAAAAAACATTTTTTGTAAGAGAAAGTGGATAGAATGTTGAATTTATGATTTTAGAGCATATAAAAGAGTTCCTGAAAAGTTGAGTCGGGTTTAGCCCAAGGCCAACTGCAACAAAAGAGTTCCTGAAAAGTTGAGTCGGGTTTAGCCCAAGGCCAACTGCTGCTAGAGATTGAGTCGGGTTTAGCCCAAGGCCAATCGTCCTAAAAAGTTGAGTCGGGTTTAGCCCAAGGCCAACTGCAGCAAAAGAGTTCCTGAAGAGTTGAGTCGGGTTTAGCCCAAGGCCAACTGCAACAAAAGAGTTCCTGAAAAGTTGAGTCGGGTTTAGCCCAAGGCCAACTGCTGCTAGAGATTGAGTCGGGTTTAGCCCAAGGCCAATCGTCCTAAAAAGTTGAGTCGGGTTTAGCCCAAAGCCAACTGCAGCAAAAGAGTTCCTGAAGAGTTGAGTCGGGTTTAGCCCAAGGCCAACTGCAACAAAAGAGTTCCTGAAAAGTTGAGTCGGGTTTAGCCCAAGGCCAACTGCTGCAAAAGATTGAGTCGGGTTTAGCCCAAGGCCAATCGTCCTAAAAAGTTGAGTCGGGTTTAGCCCAAGGCCAACTGCAGCAAAAGAGTTCCTGAAGAGTTGAGTCGGGTTTAGCCCAAGGCCAACTGCAACAAAAGAGTTCCTGAAAAGTTGAGTCGGGTTTAGCCCAAGGCCAACTGCTGCAAAAGATTGAGTCGGGTTTAGCCCAAGGCCAATCGTCCTAAAAAGTTGAGTCGGGTTTAGCCCAAGGCCAACTGCAGCAAAAGAGTTCCTGAAGAGTTGAGTCGGGTTTAGCCCAAGGCCAACTGCAACAAAAGAGTTCCTGAAAAGTTGAGTCGGGTTTAGCCCAAGGCCAACTGCTGCTAGAGATTGAGTCGGGTTTAGCCCAAGGCCAATCGTCCTAAAAAGTTGAGTCGGGTTTAGCCCAAGGCCAACTGCAGCAAAACAGTTCCTGAAGATTGAGTCGGGTTTGCCCGAGACTAGCTGCAGCTACCGAAAGAGTCAGGTTGAGTTATTTTAATGAGGAGGTTTTCACAGTAGAGTACAAAATTATGCAAAAGAATAGATAATAACATGATTAAAAATAATCAAAAAAAAATTACAACAGAAGAATCATAATCTTTGATCAATTCACATACGCAGTCGGTTCAAAGAAAGCTGATAAGTTTTTAGGATCACGCTTCAGTACAATGAGTTAATAATAATAAAAAAAAAAAAACGCGAAAATGTATCGCAAAAAATTTCCACAGGGAAGGAAGGATAGGGCACCATTGCCTGCAAAGAACGCAACGAAAAGAATGATGGAACCTTATAAAAATTTAGCGACACTATAAATTTCTCAATGAACAGATCCACTATAAAAAAAACTGGAAAATCATCAAAGATATTATACAAACAATGTTCCATTGTATATAGAGGTAAAGCAGGGATCTATGTAGTCAATGTATGTTTAATGACTAAATAAAGAAAGAACAAATATAATCTATTACTACATTTAAACATGCTAAAAAATATATATAGTATAAGGCACGAAATTCGAAACAGCGATCCACGAATGTAAAATTTGAATCAATCAAATTGTAAATAAATAACATTACATACGTACGTCAGTCAACATGGCCAAATATGTTTATCTCTGAATCGAGGAATCTGTTTACGGAAACAATTACAAAAAGCCAAATTGTTAAATCATAAATCTAGTGTAACTACCACTACAAAGTTGAATGTGGATCTTTGTGAAACACATTGTTGTTGAAGGTAAAGCCTTGAATCACTCTTTTAGAAAAAGCGTTCTCATCACACAATGCTCCTTAATCAATTCCATAAATTTATAACCCAATAGGAAGATTCCAGTGGTTTTAGTTTAAAATCAAAATAATAATAATGGTTCCATCTAAACAAAGTGATAGAAAGCTCAATAGGCGAAGAACAATCAAGGTGTAAAATAATTTGTTAAATTAGTGGATGGAAATAGGACCGAGTTCTAAACCAATTAAACATCCAATTTTAGCTGGGAGAGGAATCCTTAGAGAGTTTTCATTTTTAATGTTATAATACGATTAAATGCGTTACAAAGAGGTTCATGGTTTACCGTACATGATATACGTGGTTTTCACATTATATTTTACGTATTAGAGCTTGGTATACGGGCAGGCGTGGTGGAATGGTTACGCTGTCTGCTTTGTAAGCGGATGATCATGGGTTTCATCTGCTCCAACCTAAAACGTCGGTCCCGGTGTTGTTAGGCCGTTAAGTCATTCCTGATATGGGAGTCATCCCCCTGCTATAAAAACAAACAACACACCAAACTAAGCCTGATCCGGTGGAATCGCTGGTGGCGGTTTGACTCGCAATCCAAAGGTTTGCAATTCAAACCCAGGGTTTTAGGTTCCTTGGAGTAGAAAGAGGTTTGGGTGCCTTTGGACTCTTAGGTTCGAGCTGACTTGCAATATAGACCACAGAAATCCTGAGGGTCGTCAAAGTGGATGGTATTTTTTTCTAGTACTGCTGATTTTAGTTTTTTTTTTCTTCTCTTTTCTTCATTTTTTTCGCTACTTTAGTTGACTCGGAGGAAACCAGGATAGATGGACGATCAATGATTACGCAAAGAAGGGAAATGGACCCGCATCATTGGCATCGTTGATATCGGCAGCCGATAGCCCTACGGGACGGACACTTCACCAGGCGTTGCAAAACATGCGATGAGAAGCGGCAGAAAGGATTTTAGTTTTATATTAACTTTAAAGTTTTGTTAGTGTACTTATTATAACATTCAATTTGGAAAGGGGAGGATGTGGCATCCTGAACATTAACCAAAGTTAGCTAGTCAGCGATAAGCGTGTAGAGCTGTGTATGTGTGAGTGTAAAGCGAGCGTGGATGCGTAGTCAGTCTGGAAGATGAAGCCGAATAATAAAGATGGAGCTCGGCTCCCTGGTAGATGACGAAGAGTGTGTAGCTTAATATTATTAAATAGGAGAATATCACAGACCGTATCCTATCAATACAAACGACCAAACGCTTAAACGATCAAATAATGTTTCCCTTATCAACAGCATGCATGAATGCGCTAAAAAGATAAAACATCACGATCATCAAAACTAGAGCCGTTGCTAATAGGAAACAGTCGTTGGCCACCAACGGCGCCCGCCATGTCTGTTTGTAGATCTCGGGGGATTGGAACGGGAATGTTAGTTAGCACAGGTTGCTACAAAGGGTGGGTTCTATACGATATCCACACCCCCACGTGTGCCGGAAAACTACTTCTACTTGGGATTTTGTTAGTGGGTAAAGCTAAGAACAAGATTGTCCGTTCGACGCAGTGGTGAACGCAGAACGCTGTGCCAGTTAGATTTTTCCATCAGCTGTCAGTCGAACAATCTGCAGGTGTTGCTTTGTTCAATGGTCGATGCCTGGCAGGCTATGATGACAGGCGCAAAATTTTGCGTTTGCGTCCAGGCCTGACGGACAATCTTGTTCTTACCTTAAGGGTAATGGCCAGGATTCAACATAGAGGATGATGATGCGACCCAATAATCAATAAATTTTGTTTAATGGTGTGATGTATTATGCATTCTCAAGGCAAACAGTCGGAGTATGCGGATGAGACTATTCCCGGTTATTTGTTGTTGAGTTTAGCATAAATGATTAAATCTTAGACAGCCGGCTGTGGAAAGATAAAACCAAATAAAATGCGAAAACGCGAAACCGCCCGGACCAAAAAACACACACAATCGGTGGGACAACAAAGACGGAAACGGCAACGAAAATCCTGCGTGATGAACGCGACGCGCACCGTTCAAATTCTCCAACGCAACTCTTTTTACTACATTCTACATTCTGATTTAATCGATATAAAGTCAGCCCGGGAGCATGTTGACAGCTCCCATACAAACTGAGCGTACCTCTTTTTGTGGGCCCAGTGGGCCTAAGATGGCGGCCTTTGATATCATCTAGCCAAACATTTGAAAATGGCGAATAGTTTAAATTAATATAGTTTTTGCCTACTTTCGGTTTAAAACGACAAAATAAGCATTCTGGAATCATTTTCTTGAAAAACTTGTTTAAAGATACGCCACGTTAAAATATTAGTCTCGAACAGTTGGAGGGAGCGTGCCGCGAAAGCCGTCACGGAAAAAAAGTTTCCCATGCAAATTTTGAGTTGCGTTTTTAATGGGCGGACTCCGACGAGGTCCACATGCCATCTGTCGGTGGATACGCGCAATTCACGAAAACTGTCATGTTAGGGGACGGCTGTATAAAGTCTATAAACGCTTAAGTTTAATCGGACAAAAGGTTTTTTTTAATCTCTAAACTATTCAGTAGATTTTTGGTAATATTTTACAAATTACAAATTTGAAAAGCTCAAATTCGTATTCTGGTAATACTTTATTGTACAATCAGTTGTATAATGTTTTTTTTTTCATTTTGTTTAGACAATCATTTACTTTTGAGATACATTTTTATTAGCATTGAAATATTAAAAAAATGGCACTTTAAATTCTCAAAAACAAATTTAAAACTATTTTTTTTTTTTTTGGAAATTCAATAAATTATATTTATAACATAAATCATGCCATCTTGAAACGGTGCTTTCAAAAGACTGAAGTTTAAAAAGAACCGCGGTTCTTTTTTCTGAGCCACGGTTCGTTCGCTCCTTTAGTGAACCGGCTCTTTGAGCGGCTCGCTATTTTTTTGCACACCTCTCAAAAACAGGTTTGCAATTGCCTCAACAATCAAGCCTTCGGACACCTTGTTTCAAGTAGGAATCTCGCAATCGAGAACACCAAGGCAATGCAGTAGAGCGATTTATTTATTTATCATTGATGGTCAATACCTCTTATTTATTTCATTTCGAGCAGTAAACAAAATCCGTCCTTTTAAAATTTAGATTCTGCATTTTGAGATTTGGATTTATAAAAAAAATAAGAATTTTTAAATAAACATTTTTTTAATTAGAAATTTTTCAGATTTTTGAATTTTTGAATACCTGTATTTTGATTTTTTACCGAAATTTTAAATTTTTCATGTTTTTTTGAATACAGTACAGATTATATTACAGACTTGGACTTGACTATACAAAGGCCTAGGCAAAATTTCACTTCGGATAATCGAATCACGGAAAAAATGACGTCTAAACAACTCTAAGGTGACACCAACTGTTGTCAATAGAGGAGAAAAGCAACTCGCGACAAAATTTTGAGGCTAGGAATTTTGACAGGTATGATTTTCATAAAGTATTCGCCTCCTTTTCTCTCCCACAGAAAACCTGGGAACGAGGTAGCTGTCAAACTAGGCCAAAATGTTAAAGTCACTCACAAAATGAACTTTGAGTGATTTGAGTTCATTTCTGACGTCACGATTTTCTCCTCTATCGAACGGGATCACTTTTTAGTTTGAGACCCCTCTTTACACGGAGCTCACACACACACTACCAAAGTGACAGTTCGTCACTTTTTAGTTTGACTTTGACCAACAAAAGGGGTACAAACTAAAAAAGTGTCAAACGAAAAAGTGACCAACCACCGGGGGTTGAGTGTATTGGACTATGACAAACAAACTCGCACCATCCCGTGTTTGACAAACTAGCAAACAAAGCAAAATGTTGGTAGGCTGAAGGAGCTATTACACTACCGCAAACAAACAAACAAACTCGCACTTTTTCGTGTTTGACAGTTTGCCAATCTTGTTTGCGGCAAGCTAGCAAACAAGGCAAAATGTATGCAGACTGACGTTTGTACAAACAAACAAAGCTGGCAAACTGTCAAAAAGTGCTAGTTCATTTGTTATTTGTTTGTTTACCATAATCTTATATCTTCTTTAGCATAAAAAAACAAAAAAAAACAATCACGATTATCATTAATTAAAATTTTATTTCTTTTCAAAAAGATCAAATGTACAATAATATCCATTATCTTCTGCTACAATGTTTTCATACATCTTTTTCCGGTTTTCTTCTTTCACTACTTGTAGAGTTTGTCGCTATATCAATATATAAATATTGGTTTTTAAAAATCATGTTTAATGCTTTTCCTTTCATTGTTTTTGTGTTGTGTTTCCTTTTCCTCACCGGGTTTCTTGAAATCAATATTGTGGTTTTATTTTTGTTGTAAATAATTATTATTTGCACGCCACGCTTTCTCTTTTTTGTTCTATTCTCGTGTTAATGTTTGTGTGTTTTTCCATTAAGTGAGGGGGGTTGACTGACTAAATAACGAATTTATTTTTCAGTTTTTTTTATTTCAGTGCGGTACAAAAGTAGTTCGATCAGGTCTGCGCGTCAGTGCGAAATTAAAACCTTCCTTACAGATTAATACATCTTACCAGCTAGAGTAGTAGAAAAAAAACTATGCTCAATTTTCGTTAAACTGATGTTTTTTCTCCTTGTTAATTTTACCATTGCCTAAATTGTACGTCCAACTGTTGCCTGTACACGCCACTTTCGACAGCATTTAGTTTTACCTTACTCTTCATGTATAATAGGGTCATATTTATATATGTTTGCAGTAATTATAATGTACTGGGATCTCTCGTTCTACTAACAATCACAATCAATCAAAATATGCGCGCTCAGCTTTAAATGTGGGCTGTGAGTGAGTGAATGATGTGCGAAATAATCCTAGCGCTCAAAGTTGCTTGTATGTGCACACAATTTCTATTGTTTTTTTTTTCGAACTTTTCTACATTGCTACTGCTATAGAATATACGCGACGACGACGACGACGACGACGACGACATCTAAGTTGTGTGTTTAGCTTAACTACGACTTCTTATACCATCATGTGTGTGTGTTTCTATTCATTTTTTTTACTTCGCAATCTCCTCTTAATTCGCTACTATTTACAAAAAAGGGTGTGTTTATGTTATTTACAAACGAACAGCGTGATTGGGGGCCTTTTTCCTCGTGGCTTCATTTGTGGAAGCACCACGCCAACTTTTTTCACACATTTTCGTTCATAAAACTATTCAACGCTTAAACGCACGCTTAGAAATAATTAAACGTTCCATTTGCTCTCTTTTTCTTTCATGATTTTAAACTATAAGAAGTAAAGTCTGATAACACTGAAACGAAAATAACAAATCAATAGAGATATAGAAATATATATATATTTATATTTTATGCTGCGTTTGTTTTTGTTTTGTATATAGACTTGCGTTATTATTATTAAATCATATTAATAATAGCATTCGGTTATATTATCTGTCGTTTTTAAAAAACTTAACAATTTGCCACCAGAATTCCTGTGTAAAATTTTCACCTTTCCTTAAACGAGTATGTAAACTTACGCGCTAGAGCAAGAGGCAATGCACTCTTTTTCTTCTCCTCGAAAGAAAATAATATTTTTTAAATGAAAAAAAACCTACCAGCGAAAAACTTAGAGCAATAATAGTAGTAGGAGGACACACGCTATTTTCGTAAACCATTTTCAGAGAAAAAGAGCAACCTAAACCAAGTGTTTTTGTGTGTGTTGTGTGTGAGTGAAACTGCGCTCAAAACTTGTAACAAGAGTGTCGCAAACGCCCCAAGACCAGTATTTGTTCAGTAAACTCACTCTACTTAATTTCACCGCAAAAAGAAAAGATCCACGATCCCATTTTGAATAAATAACCCTTCCGCACTTGCATCTCTTCAAAAACTTCAAGTTTTTGCTGTATGGCTGTTCGTAATGGTGTGTGTAAACTGGTGTGACAATTGTCTAGCTTAATCCTAACCTCAAAAAAAAAAACATCCCCACCCACCCCGCTTAAGACGCCATTTTCGTCTTACCTTTCACCAACCCCGCTGCCCCACTACTACTCCCGGAAGATCCCCCCTTGACGTCCGCCTCCTCCGTCGTGATGTGGCCCTCGGCGAGCGCCTCCTCGTACGACATGGTCCGCGTGTGCTTGTTCCCCTCCGAGTCGATCTCCACCATCTCGAAGGTGATGTTTCGCGTTCCGTTTGCACCGGAAGTCGATTCCCCTGCGGCGCCGCCGTTGGCATCCACCACCAGCTCGCCGACGCCGACGTCCGCCTCCTCGATGTACTGCACAAAGTTCATGCTCGACGGGTTGATCGTGCCGCCGCCATTGCGATCGTCTTCTTCGACGATCATGGCGGTGGCGGCTGTGGGAGTTCCACCGGAGGTGTCCTCCAGGTCGGCGATCAGCGCGCGGGATGTGTCTGGAAATGGGGGGGAAGAGAGGTGGACCATTGAGATGGAGTCCTTTGACTGGTATAAATGTATCAAACACTACACAACTAGATGAGGCTGTTATTCCTGAAAGCAACCAGACAGGATGGGTTGCGTCTGTTTGAACGACGTTGTTGACACTCCTATTCATAATTTGTTCTGAGCTGCACGTACTCCACCGCAGATCGTTCATAGCACCTGCGTCTATGTCTCGTGGAGTCTCAGTCCAAGATTTATGCTAGTGTCTTCAATCTGGCGAATAACTTTTTTACAGTCTCCAAATCTCCAATTCCAATCCAATTCTGTCAGAGTCGTCGGCATCAGCAAGTAGTCGATCTGACTTGCTGCAAATCGTGCCTCTCGTACTGATGTCCGCACTTCGTACAACTCCATCAAGGCCAACGATGAACAGTGCATTTGAAAAGTATAATCCTTGGCGTAACTCTCGAGCTTCGTTCATCCTCTGATATTGGCATATGACAGTTTACACAATCCAAGGAAGCCTTGATCAGCCGAGTTAGTTTGTCCGGAAATCCATTCTCATGCTTAATTTGTCATTGCTATTCGAGGTCGACGAACACGACTTTTCTCGAGACCCTTAATCCACCTTTTACCACGAAGTTATCCGGATGATTTTAATCTTGCCAGGCCATAGAAATCACCAACTGCTTTCCTCCAACCAACGTCTCAAGATCGGTGCCATTTTAATGCGCTATATCACAGCCATTGAGGTGTTCTTTAAATAACTGCTGCTACTCTCCAACTTTCCAGGTTACAGATCTTCCAGATATCAACAATCACTCGATATCCCCACTGTTCGCGCGGTTTTTCTTCTCTTCTGCCTTTTCCACCAGCTCAACAATTGAAAAAGCAGTCAGACAGGCTGGCTCTCGTTCATTCGGGTGGCATGGTCGGCCCACCTGAGCCTCTCGATCTTCACCAGAGTGAAACGCGTGCAGTTCATGGTTCATGCGTCTTCGCCACACTCCGCCAGACGTCTGTACTCCACTTCGATGACTTCAAGGGCACGTTCGTCCTCTTGCCACATCGTCCTGGCCATAGAGGAGTACCGGTCTAATCAGTGTTCTGTACATCGTCAGCTCCGTGCGGCGTTGCACTCGATCCGAAAAGTGAGGGTCTTTCGTAATCCGAAGTAAGCACGATTTCCAGCAAAAATACGAATCCGGAGCTCTTTGCTGGTGTTAATTTAGAAATCAAGATTTTTTTTTGAACCAACGCTAAACGTCAAAGCATCAAGACTTTTGTGGAGTTGAAAAAATCAAGGTTTGTTTCAACGCACTTTTTTGTATTCAACAAAAAAAATGCGTTGAAACAAACCTTGATTTTTTCAATTCCACAAAAGTATTTTGTTGTTTTGAAAAAGCTGCTTTGACGTTTAGCGTTGATTCATCAAAAATCTTGATTTTCAAATCAACAAAACGTTTGGTTGATCCAAATATGCCTTATTTTTCTGCGTGTAGCTAGAAGGGTGAGACTTGGGGGCCGACATCCTTCGAGCCGCTTCCTTTCATGTAGTTTGTCTTCGTCGCCCAGTCCTACACGTCTTGCTTGTAACTTCAGTCGGGTGTAGACATTTTTCGCCGCCTCCAATTTTCTTGTCACTAGGTCGATGTCATCGACGAATAATGCCCTCACGGACGATGTTAAAAAGCTCACGTGATCAGCTGAATCAGTTTATCCAGGAACCCGTTCTCGTGCATAATCTACCATAGTTGCTCGCTCTCGACTGTATCATAGGCCGCCTTGAAATCGATAAAGCTGTAATGTTTTACTGACGAAATTTCTCGAGGATTTGTCGGAGTCAAAATATTTAGTTCGTCGTAGCGCGCGCCAGTGAAGCCCACTTGGTAGGGCCCCACGAACCTCCTTGCATAGGGTGACAGCTGACGGCAGAGGATCTGGTAAAGGATTTTGTAGGCCACGTTGATAAGCGTGATGCCGCGGCTTATCGCCATTTTTGTAGACGGAACACACGACACCATCCATCCATTCCTCCGGTAGCTTCTCCTCCTCCCAGATCTTGGATATCACACAGTGAAGCGCCCTCGCCAGTTTCTCTCCTCCATATTTGAAGAGCTCACCGGGTAACCGATCCTTGCCGACAGCCCTGTTGTTCTTCAGTTTCCTGATCTACCTCTTCGTCGTCTCCAGATCAGCCGTTTATCAGCTGCTGGCGCTCCAAGGCTGACTCCTAAGCCGTCTCAGTCCGCTTCTTCGCCTTTGAGGTGCTCGTTGAAGTACTGCTTCCACCTTTCCAACACCTCGCTCTTGTTCACGATCAGGTTTCCCTTGTTGTCCCTGCACAAGTTGGCTCACAGTACGAAGCCTTTGCGGGACCGGTTCATCTTCTCGTAAAATTTCCGCTTTTCTTTAGCTCGGAATAGCTGCTCCATTTCCGCGCAATCTCGGTCTTCTTGCTGGCACTTCTTAAGCTTGAAGACCGTGACCTGCCGTTTCCGAGCCTGCCGGTACCGTTCCACGTTTCCTTCTTCTCGGCGGTAATCCGTTGGCACTCGTTGGCAATCGTTTCGACTGACTCGGGCCGCACTACCCAGTATGGATTCCGCTGCACTGCCGATAGCTGAGCAAATACGGCTCTAACCATCCTCGAGCGAGGATGCTCCAAGCTCCTCCTCACCTGGCAGATTCGCTTCCAGCTGCTGCGTGTAACTTTGGGCCACATCTCCGTTCTGCAGACACGCGGTGTTGAACGGAGGGGCTCTTCGGCAACGGCGTTGGTTGAACACTGCCAACAGCTTTGAACGCATGTCAACTCCAACTAGGTAGTGGTCCGAGTCAATATTCACACCGCGAAAGATGCGCACGTTTGAGACGTCCGAGAAGAATCGGCCGTCGATCTGGACGTAGTCGAATTGCGTTTTCGTCCGTTGGTTAGGTGATGTCCTGGTGGCTTTGGGGATATCCTTGCGAGGAAAATAGGTGCTCCTGACCTCCATTCCACGGGAGGCTGTAAAATCGATGCAGAGTTCGCCGTTGACATTCGTGGCAAAGTGCAGACTTTCCGGGCCTTCTTTATCATCATCGTTTTTTTTCTTCGTGGGGCCATTGCACGTTGTTAATGCTGTAGTTGAAGAAACGCCATCTTATCCTCAATTTGCATATCCGCTCGCTGATCGCTATTGCTATTGCTACAACATCGAAAAAGCGGGGTTTCAGCTTCGTTCAACAGAGCGTACTCGTACACAACAAAACGTAGTGATCTGCAGTTCCATGTTCCGAGTTTCCAAGCGGAGTCCTTTTCGTGCCTAGGTCTAAGCCGTTTGTTCAGGACCTTGATTGTTCGTAATACTTTTGTTTTCGGTATGCTGTCGGATTGGAGACCCATCTCCGCGAGCCTCATCTATAATGACAAAAAAAAACGTTGAAATCAAAGTCAAATCTCACCGTATCCAACGTTGACAATCTCAACCCGCTCGCCGTGGATGTCCTCGGCATCTTCCGGGTCCGGATCCTCCTCGATGACCGCGTTAAAGTGCTGCAAAGAAAGAATCCATTACAATCCATGGCAAAACAACCTTTCTCCCTCTCTCAAACACCCACCTCGTAATCATCGTCCGACTCGCTGGTGGCCTCCCGGAACGCCGGGTACTCCGGGTCGGGATCTTCCTCGGCGTTGGCGGAATCGGTCGCCGACGTGTCGTCGCTGCTGCGCTCGTTCGGTGGACTACTCGTCGTCGTCGTGGTGAGCGCCGCCGGCAGTACGATCTTCTGGGCGACGGGCGTGACCGGTGGCGGCGGTGGTGCCGTGACCCTGGGCTGCTGGACTGCGGCTGCTATCCGCTGGACGTCCTGCTGCTCGACGACCACTGGGGACGACGCGTTCGACGAGGTTGAACTGATCGAGCTTGATGAGAGCGGTTGGGCGGCCTTTTTGGATGTTGCGCCGGTTGAGGGTGTTGCGGTGGTGGATTTTGGGATTGGGGGGTTGGTTACTGGCAGGGAGGGGATTGTGGATCTTGAGCTGGATTTCTGGGTGGCTTTTGGGGGTGGGTTGGGTTGGGTTGGGTGCTTGGTGTTGGTGGCTTGGTTCGCTTGGTCGAGTTCGAGTTCCCAGTCGGTGGAACTGCTCATGGCGGGGTTACGGGCGGTGGTGGGGTCACTTCCGGCGGTGGTTGTCGAACTGGCGGCGGCCGTGGTTGCTTTCGTCTTCTTGCTTAGGGCGGCTACGCTTGTCGATCCCCGGGGTTGATGGTTTGCTTTTGTCTTTTTCGGAATTGGGACGGCGGAAGGACCTGGTGCTGTGCTGTCGGCTTCGAATTTGGTCGCTTTCGAGGCGCTGCTGTTGGGCTGCTGGGGTTTGACCATCTTCTCCGTGAGGGGTGATGCCGTCGTGCTCGTTCCGGAAGACGATGCTGGCGAGAGGAAGCCCTTGAGTTCCTGAAGTTTGACCGCTCCGGTTACGACGTCGAGCGGGGTCGAGACAATGTCCACCGGAGTGTCCTCCGTGATGACGGACTTGGGTTGGGTGGTTGTTTTGAGCTTGTTCTGTTCCGAGGCCAGATCCAGCAGTACGATGTTGTTCAAATCGGGTTGCTGCTGGACGATCACCTTCGGTGGACTGATGATCGTGGCAGGGTCGACCACGCTCGTGACACTACTTCGCGGGATGGTGATCTTCTGGCCCGGGTTCAGCGTGCCTCCCTTGGCCGGCAGGACGATGACGTTGTTCTTGTTTCCACCCGGTTGACCTCCGATCGGCATCAGCTGGAGCTTGTGCACGGACAGTTTGCTGCCGCTTTTTACGGGGGTGAATCCGGCCAGATTGGGCCCCTTTATCGTGACCAGTTTGTTTGCGGGGATCGTGCCAATGGGCGGCGTGATCATCTTGCCACCCGTTGCCAACGGGGACGTTCCGGGCGATGATGGCACTGCTGCGGGAGTTATGTGGGTGACCGGACCGATGGTTTGCGACGGTGTGATGGTAAGACCGGTGCCAACGGAAGTTGACGGTACGATCGTGTGCGGTGGATGCAGCGTAATCTGGTCCAGTATCGTGATCTGGCTGCCGGAGGATTTCGGCGCGATCGCTTGCGGTTCCTGGTGATGACTCGTCGAGAAGATGATCTTAGGGTTGGGAATGTCCGCCGGGTTGACGGACGGGTCCGGCTCGCGGAACTTCGGGACATCCTTCCGGGGTTGAATGTTCTTGGGGATGCCGAAACTGGCCAGAGCCGCGGCCGCCGACGAGGTCGGAATCAGCACATTCTTCGAGGGAGATTTCTTCTGATAGTTGAACAGCGGATGACCCTTGCCCTGCATGAGCGACGACGACGACGATCCGCCGGACTGCTTCAGCGGGATGTTGACGTTGTTCTTGGAGCTGTTGGTCGGGTTCAGCTTGGTGAGATTATACTGGATGTCCTTCTTGGACGAGGGCAGAATCTGGTGCTGCTGTCCGTAGACCGGATTCGGGGCCGGCATGCTGGCCATCGGTTGCTGGTACGGTCCCGTGTACGGCGCCGACTTGATCGGGGTCATTCCGTACTGCTGATTCGGCTGGTAGACGGCGTTCGAGGTCAGATGCTTCTGCAGCTGCAGCGGTTCGTGGGGAACTTCGGCGGTAGCGCCCACGAGTTGGGGCTGGTGCTGTTGCGGGATTTCGTACGGAATCAGTGGACTCGCGTACGAGTGGATCAGATGGGGACTGTTGGCACTGTTGTTGTTGTTGCCCTTCTGGCTCTTTCCCGGGGCCACGATCGGTCCTCCCGGCATCATCTGCTGCTGCTGCATTTGTGCTTGTGCTATCGAATTCTTGTTCGCCTTTCCGCCGGCCTGTTTGTTGGTTTGATATGGTGTCTTCGTTTTGTTCTGGTTCTTTTTCGAAACGGAAGACTTCCGGGGTCGTTCCGTATTTTTATTGCTGTTTCTGCCCTGCGCCGGTTTCGGATTGTTGAAGTTGTTGTTACTCATGTTCTGAGGCATCGGCACCATCGGAGCCATTCCAAAGTTGTTGGGCGACGTGAGGTTCTTGTGGGGTGACATTGGACCTGCTACAGCTGCTACTGCTGGGATCTGCTGCTGCTGCTGCTGCTGCGTTAGGAACTGCTGATGGAAGGTCACAATCGGTGACTGCGGCGGCATCAGCGGTTCCTGCTTTTGCAGCTCCTGGTACAGCTGTGGCTTCTTCCTAAGCGGCGAATCGTCGTCGATCGGAACCGGCGAGCTGAGCGCTGGCAATGGATCGATCGGGTACGATCGCTTCAGATCATTGTTGATGTAACTCTTGTTGGCGGCCTCGACAAACTGAAATCAAATCACAATCACCATAAAGAACCCACTCGAAATCACAAATAGCTTACCGGATCAGCCGTTACGACCGGGGGGTGCACCACATTCGGAGCAGGTTCCGCAACCGGCGCTGCAGCTGGTAATGCCGCGACCATCGGTTCGTCCGCCTCCTCCTTAATTTCAATCGGAACCGCAGCTTGGGCCAGCTTTGCCTGTTCCAGCAGCAGCTTTTGCTTGCGTTCCTCTTCCTGTTGTTGCTCCTTCTGGAGACGGTTCTGTGAGGTCTCGAACGGGTGCGGAAGTTTGCTGTTTTCGCGCGTTATCTGCTCGCAGACCGTGTTGGCGATGTAGGACAGGGCTGTGTACGGGGCCGTCCGCGGGAGGATGGGGAACGTGCGGCGACCTTCGCGGCTCCAATCTTGGGTGCTGTTTGGGCCGGAAATGCTGGGAAAGAAAATAAACAGTTTAGGACAGTGCATCCTCACGAAGAATTGACACTTCGTCGTGGTCGTGCTATCTTGTCGCCCGTCGATTTTGGGCCAAATTTAGTTAAAAGGACGCCTTTTGTGTACCTTTCAAAAAGCAATTCTTTACGAAATCGGTCTTTTTTAGAATTTTAATTTTTGTATTTTTTAAATCCGACTGAAACTTTTTTGGTGCCTACGGTATGCCCAAAGAAGCCATTTTGCATGATTAGTTTGTCCATATAATTTTCCATACAAATTTGGCAGCTGTCCATACAAAAATGATGTATGAAAATTCAAAAATCTGTATCTTTTGAAGGAATTTTTTATCGATTTGATGTTTTCGTCAAAGTTGTAGGTAACCCAAAAACCCAAAAAATCCATCATTTTCTTAGGAGTTGGCAGCCCTGCCATCGAGAGCAGAGGCTGGCGGTGTGCGGTCCGCGGAATTTGAATTGTTTAGTCGGTAGTTTTTATAGTAAATCGTGTGAAAAGTAGTGAAAAGACTATACAATGTGTAGATTTCATGTGGACAGTGAAGATTTCCTGCAATTTTTGGAATTTGGACAGTTTTTTGCGATTTTTGTTTTCTTCGCCGCTTGGTCAAGTGTTTGACAGTTCATCGCGGCGGCTTCGCTCTTGCAGTAGTATTAGTGTGATGTGGGCTAGCTCGTTCTAAGGGTGGTATTCAACTCGTTAAAAAAAATCAAATAGTGCGAAAGAAATAAAAGCAGTTTGCCAAGGAATATTTTTGGAAGTGTCATCAAGCAGCGCTCAAGCCATTTCAACTGATACTGGAAAAGGTGATGCAGATCGAGAAAAAGTACTTGGAAGATCAGCAAAGCTTGGTGGGCGGTCTGCGATCGGTTGAGGTTGAGGACTACCAGAAACCAGAAACTTGGTGAGATCTGTCCAAACTGAAATTTTCACATTTTGCCTACTCTTCAACAATTATTAAAAACGCGCTGATCCCTGTTTTGCCTGATGGGATTGGAAGTTTAAAGATAGTTCGAGGACTCGTCTGGTTCTTGTTCTATGTTTAGGCGGGGCCAGACAATGCCCAATGACCTCGGAATTGGGCCGCTAGGATCTCTGCCATTCTGAAATGGGTCATTGGAAGCAGCGCAAGGGCTGTCACCACCTAATACCCGGGACTGAGATATGTTGTATCAGCATAAACCAAGTCTGATACAAACTATTCTTTCCCATAATTTCGCTGCCGGCCAGCGGGTATTGGATTGGACCACACACACACACACACACACACACACACACACACACACACACACACACACACACACACACACACACACACACAAATCCATCATTTTCTAATGTCGATATCTCAGCAACTAATGGTCCGATTTTCAAAGTTATAACATGAAATATTTGTGAAATTTTCCGATCTTTTCGAAAACAATATTTTAAAAACTGAGATATCGACATTAAAAAATGGTGGCTTGTTTGTGTGAGACTTAGAAAACATCAATTTCCCTGTTTTTAAACCTGCATAACAATATCTTAGCAACTAAGGGTCGTATCAACAAAGTTCAAAAAAGCAAAATATAGAGAATTTTCTCAGCTTTTCAAAAATATTTTTTTCAAAAGTGGGCAAAAATGTGCATTAATTTAAAAAAAATGATTAACTGCGACTATTTTCAAAAAAGTCACTCAAATATGGATTTAACTTGAAAACGATGCACTTTATCAAAATTTCAATAAAGTACTTTTTGATTGCAATTTTTTTTTGTTTTATTATAGAGACTTTACACCATTGTGCATTCGTCTCTTCAAGGTGGATAGTGAAAGAGGAAAGATTACAGAGTTTAAAATCACTTGTCTGGCTATATTTCAATAATTGTTGCCATGCCTTTTTCTAACGATTTCTGTCTATGTTTCAAATATTTAGCGGAATATTTAGAGAGTGAATTATCAAGTTCTTCAAGTATATCTTCGTCCTCTTCTTCCAGGGATTTAGAAGTTATCTCACAACATTTTTTCTTATAATATTTTGCTTTAATGACATCTTCATCTTCTTCATCTGTTTCATCTGCAGCCATCTCTCTTCGTTTTGTTGTTAATTCGTCATCCGCGTCCAAATATGCCTGTAAGTGCTTCCGGGTTTTGCGAGTGTGCTTAGAAAGCACGGTCTCGAATCCATCGTTGTCTTCTTCGTCAATTTCACTTGTTTGCATTGCATATAGGTCAGGATCACTGTTTTTGCCTTTACTGCTGCTGCTGCTACTTGGCTCAAGTTCAATCGGTGGTGTACTGCTTTTTTGGTTCACCTTTTTACTCGAATCCGCACATTTTTTGTTCTTTGCTTTGAGTTTGCAAAGCGATTATTTGCCTATAATCGTCACTGTTGCAGCAGCATTGTTTACAGTGATTGATTTCGGCGTTGGCTGTTTCAGCAAGATCCGCAGGGTCCGAACTCCATTTGGGATTCCTGGGAAGAAGTTAATCCAGCGGTCGTTGGTGATGGTCAAAATTTCGCCGTATTTACTCGTCACTTTGACTACGTCATCATTGCTTATGTCTAGAGGTAGGTCAAGCACACGAACTTCCGTAGCGTTGTTGTCCAGGTACCTAGATCGGGATTTTGCAACCCTGATATACCAGAGGTTTGTCGATGATGGACGAGGCCACTGCTGAGTCGGCGAACTGCAACACGGCTATTCTTCTTCTATTGCATAATTGCAATGCTCGCAAGTTTTCTTGGTTTACTTGAAGGTCTGCGAGAACTTTTTTTACAAGTTTTGGGCTTGGTTGGTTTTGGAGTTGACAAAAATCCAGAACCACACTGTTTTTGTCTACGGTGCACATTTTTTAAAAAAGCGGCGACGCGCACACAAACTGCGGACTGGCGTTGAAAATGCGACTTGTAAGGTCGGCGGTTACTTTGCAACTGGATTGCAAATTTGATTTTACTTTTTCTCTGTGGAGACGTCGTTTGTACTGCAGTTATTGTTTACTCGCGACTTTCAACTCGTTTTATTTTGGTGTTATACTTACTGTTCCGTATCAATTCTGGTGTCAACAGTTTCCTGGGACAACTCCTCTACCGTGTGCTGTGTTGGCGGTTGAAAATATTGCGAAAAAGCCGATAATTAGAGCAGTGTTTTTCGTGTCTGCGGCAAAATTGTTTACCTTTCTGCGATCACTTAGCCGAACCCTCGCAGTGAGACCAACTCATCCTCGCTCCCATATCACTGCTCACCGTTGCGCACTGCCATCTATACGACGCTAGCGGAAGCCCCGCGTCAGTAAGAGCATCGTTACCGGGAGGAGCAAAATGTCGATGTGCAAAAAGTGCCAGAAGAATGTGGCAGATTCTGACAGGATTTTCTGCCGTGGTTTTTGTGGTGCAGTGTTCCACATGATCTGTGCGAAGGTGGACTACCCACTGCTCGACCAATTGGCTTTGTACGAGGGAAACATGTTTTGGATGTGTGACACCTGCGCGGCAAACTTTGCGAATCGCACTTTCCTGCGGATACTTTTCGCCCGGCTCCGGCCACTAGCGGTGCACCGGACGCACTGAGCTCGCTTCAAGCGGATGTTTCGGAGCTGAAAACAGCGATCCTATCCCTTACGGCCAAGATCGACAAACAACCGACCCAGCGGCCGACCACTCCGTTAAAACCGCGCGGTTTTAAAAATGGCTCCGTAGCATCGCAGTTCTCGAGGACCCCAAAACATCGCAGAAATGGAACCGCTGTGGGCGGGAACCAAAAACGCTCAACGTCACGATGCAAACGGTGGATATTTCTGACGAGGGAGACGATGAGCTGGTTCACCTGTACCTATCGGCTTTTGCACCAACCACCTCCGAAGACGATGTCGCCCAGCTGGTCCGTGAGTTTTTGGACATGGAAGATTTGCCGAAGGTCCAGAAGCTGGTCCCGAAGGGGAAAGATCTGTCCACGCTTTCCTTCGTATCCTTCAAAGTCAGCGTCAGACCGGAATTCAAGCAAGTTGCCTTTGAGCACGGTACGTGGCCGGAAAACCTCACAGTCCGTGAATTCGAGGGCAGGACAAAAAACGTGGTCATGCTGACGGGGAAATCGGCAGTGCTAAAGCCGCTGGTGGTAGCGGGCAACCCGATAGCACCACAGGGGGAGCGCGGAACGGAGGACATGGACACGTCTACAACTCCCAGAGGACCTCCAGTCGCAGCGAACTCGACGTCGGGCTAAGACCGGGATATACGAAGCAAGGCAACATGGCGACTCCTACTCCATCCGTCACAGTTGCACCCCCGTTTGCCGCTGCCGACACAACCTGTCCCGGTCCTGTGGACGGAGTGCGAGATAGGAGTCGCCAACCTTGCCTCACAGGCAAGTACCCGTATATTAGCAACGCTTCCGCACCCAAACGCTTTCCAACTTTCAGCACCACTTCCTATCCTGAATCAACGCAACGTCTGTCGCCGTCGTCGGCGGAAACTGCCACGGTTTCGCATCAGACGGATACCTCATCTACGGACCATGCCTATGCTGCGCTGCCAACACCGGGACGCCTGTCAGAAAGCACCATGGAAGCCCCCAATCGCTCCGGCGCAGTCGCGCTACCAGCCAGCGGCCAGCCAAGTCGTCCCGGCCCTGCGCTCGGAAGTCGTGAGGGTCTTCCAACAATCAACTCCAGGCGAGTATTCCGAATCCACAGTTTTTATCGTCCTGACAATTTTCCGGCTTGCAGCCCGCCACACCACCTGACCATCTACTACCAGAACATCCGAGGCATGCGGACTAAAACGGATAAACTGCGGCTTGCCCTATTGTCCAGCGACTACGACGTAGTAGTCCTCACCGAAACCTGGCTGCACGGCAAAATTTTGGACTCAGAATTTTCCGCGAACTACAAGATCTTCCGACTCGACAGAAATGCCGCAACGTCCAGCGCAGCCCGTGGAGGAGGTACACTTGTTGCTGTCAAAAGCGGCCTTGGAGCTAGAGAGGTTGAACTGTCAAACTGCGAACAGTTGGAGCAGTCTACAGTTCGTATCAACTTCCACTCCTACGCGCTATACGTTTGCGGAATTTACATCCGGCCACGCTCTACCACCGACGTGTACACCATTCACGCTGAATCCGTTCAACGAATACTCGAGCAAGCAACAGATCGAGACGTGGTGGCTGTTCTCGGGGACTACAACTTGCCAGATCTCGTCTGGGTTTTGATGAAGATGTCGGCGGCTTTCTTCCCGCAAACGCGTCGTCGGATTCAGAGGTGGCTCTCACCGAAACCCTACTGTCCAACGGTCTGGTGCAAATGAACTTCCTGCTAAACAACGCCGATCGTATATTAGATCTCGCTTTTGTTAATGATGCGGCAGCTTTTGAGCTTTTACAGCCCCCAAATTCGCTCCTGCCGGTAGACGCTCCACATCCCCCATTCGTTCTGAAACTGGAGACCAGCACTCGCCCGTCCGGTTCCGAACCGATCGATCAGGATATTCAAGAGTTTGACTTCAATCGTTGTGACTTCGAAACATTGAATTCAAGGTTGGAAGCTGCTGATTGGAGTACGATGGATACAGCGAGCTCAATCGATGGCGCCGTCGCGGAGTTCTATGACAAGCTGCTCAACGTTCTACGCGACACAGTACCAGTTCGGGCCAGGCGATTCCACTGTCCTTCCAGAACGCCACCTTGGTGGAATGCGCACCTTCGAAACTTACGCAACCAATTGCGGAAGGCACGTAAACGGTTCCTGCTTCGAAGTTCGTGGGGGAACAAGGTCACACTTTCCTACCTCGAAACCGAATTTGCGGAGCAACAGGATACTAGCTACCGGAACTACATCGCGGGAGTCCAGGACAGTCTCCAGTCCAATCCAAAGAACTTCTGGTCGTATGTCAAGGAGAGGAAGCAGATGGGTGAAATACCAACAGAGATGTCGTATCGCGAGGAAAAGTCAACTTCTCCGGAGGCAGCCGCCAACCTTTTGCACGGTTTTCGAATCCGTTCACAGCCCGACTGAACCCACGGTCACCGCAGAGCAGCTTAACGAACATGTGACATTCAACATCAACCTCCCGTTGCTAACTGTTTCGGTCGCGGAAGTCAAGACAGCTTTAAGCTCTGTGGATGCAGCAAAAGGCCCGGGACCCGACCGGATCCCACCATCCGTCGTCAAGAACTGTTGCAACTCGCTTGCCCGTCCCGTCACAAGCATTTTTAACCGCTCGCTTTCCGAAGGTGTCTTCCCGTCGGAGTGGAAGGTCGCCTCAATAACCCCGATTCACAAATCGGGTAGTCGAAGCAAAATTGAGAATTACCGGTCGATCTCAATACTGAACTGTTTGGCTAAGGTCCTGGAAAAGTTGCTTGTTGACCACATTTACCCGTCCGTGAAAAACATCGTCTCGGAATTCCAGCACGGCTTCATGAAGCAGCGATCTACCACGTCAATCTGATGGCTTATACAAACTGGATAATCCGGAGGATGGAGAAACGACAACAAGTTGATGCGATCTACGTCGACTTCGCCAAGGCCTTCGATCGAGTCCCGCACAAGCTTACGATCGCCAAACTGACGGCGCTCGGCCTACCTGACTGGGTCACACGTTGGCTAAACTCGTACCTGTCCAACCGCTCCGCTTACGTAAAGGTTGCCGGTTCCCTCTCGTCCGGTTACGATATCCACTCTGGTGTTCCCCAAGGAAGTCATCTCGGGCCGCTGATCTTCGTGCTGTTCATCAACGATTTGTGCTCCCGTCTTCAGTCGAGTAAGCTACTCTACGCCGACGACCTCAAAATCTTCCGACAAATTAGCGATGACGGTGACGTTCGTGCGCTTCAGAACGACATCAACACGCTGCTTCGATGGTGCGCTCAAAATGGAATGGAAGTAAACGAGAAAAAGTGCAAACTGATCTCGTTCTACAGGATCCGGAGGCCAATCCTAGCTGAGTACAACATGGATCAATCAGCACTTGAACGAGTTCAATCCATCGTGGACTTAGGCGTCACGATTGACTGCAAGATGGAATTCAACAAGCACGTCTCCATCTCCGTGGCCAAATCCTACGCTATGCTTGGTTTTCTCCGACGAAATGCAGCTGGCTTCACTGACCTTAGAGTCTTGAAAACCCTGTACCTTTCGCTGGTCCGCAGTGTATTGGAGTACGCCGTACCGGTGTGGGCACCGTATTACGCCGTCCACCAGCAGAAGATCGAGAGCATCCAGCGTCGGTTCGTGAGATTTGCTGCTCGAGTGTTGCCCTGGAACGACCCTGGCACTTTGGCACCCTACTCGGATCTGTGCGCGCTGGCCGGCTTGCCAACACTTCAACACAGGAGGAATCTACTTCAACGACTGTTTGTATTTGACGTTTTGCGGAACAATATCGACTGTAGTGAGCTGCTGGAAGAGGTACACATCCGGGTGCCGTCGAGAGAGCTTCGTAACTACCAGCTACTTTCTATACCGAGACACACGACCAACTATGGACATCACAACCCTCTTGACGCCTGTTGTAGGAAGTTTAATCATCCGAGTATTTTAGAACATTTTGACTTTAATTTGTGCAGTAAGTCTGTGTTTAGAAGTAAAATATTGTTACTTAGTTAGTAAGATAAAATCAAGTCTGAAAAGACGGCAAATAAACAAAAAAAAGTGAAGTTGAAATTTTTTTGCGACTAATATTTAAATTTTCTGAAAAAAAAACAGTATTGATTAAAAAATTCATAACTCGCTCAAAAAGTTGGCATTTTATGTCCTCTAAAACATATCAAAAAATAAAAAAATTAAAAATAGTGTTTTTTGCAAATCAAGTTATAGTGATAAAAAGTTAAATAAAAAGTCACCAAAATTTTTTTTACCGTGTATCATTTTTTTCTAGTGTAGTCCGTATCTATACCTACAACTTTGCCGAAAACATCAAATCGATAAAAAAAATCCTTCAAAAGATACAGATTTTTGAATTTTCATACATCATTTTTAATGATGCAAAATGGCTTCTTTGGGCATACCGAAGGCACCAAAAAAGTTTCAGTCGAATTAAAAAATACAAAAAAAATTGAATGACTGAAATCTGAGAGAACTGCTCAATAGTAATATTTGTGTTAATTCTTTAATCATTCCATAAATTGAGTAAGGGCTCGAACCTAGGGACCTACATAGGGAAATGAAATGTTCTGGGATAAATTTCAAACACCCAAAGTCATTAAAATGTAAGGTTGAAAAACTTGTAGTTTTTCTTTGGTGCTGGCACTTTTCTTGTACCAAACAAGCAAAAACGTAACAAAAACTATCAGATTATTATCCACGACAGTTTTACATTACTTGTGATTGATATAAGTCTCGTTTTTTTGCCAAAATTATTTTAAATTGATTCCAACCCTGTTCTTGCATGATCTTGTTGCTCGATTGGAACCCCGATTTGACAGTTCGATTGGAACCCTGAGAGTGACATTTCGCCTCTCCATATAGGCTCTCTATCGAACCGCACTTGCTTAAGGGGTTACATACATGTAGAAAATCACAAAATTTCATTTTACAGAAAATTCACTAAATTTACTAAAAAGATGATTTTCAATAACTCCTGAAAGTTTCACGAAGATATTTTATGACTGGACTGAGTAAGAGACGATTCAAGTTCACAATTTCGCCATGCGCAAAGCGAACTGTCAAACTTTTTGAACGTTTTTCTCTAAACAAGGAGTTGATTTACGGGTGCCACGATATCTCAAGATGGGATGGACCAAATTGGCTGAAATTTTAAGTGAAGACTCCCAAGACATATTCCGTGTGCATGACGAAGTCCGATTTTTAAATTTTTCTTTTTTAAAAAATACAAAAATCAAAAACTGACGTTTTTTGATATGAAAAAAATAAAAATTATTTTATCTTTTATTAAAATTAAGATTTTGAAAATCGGCCTTCATCATGCACACGGGACCAGTTTAACGAGTTTTCACCAAAAATTTGAGCTGATTTGGTCAAAGCAGTGTTGAGATATCGTGGCACCCGTTTTTTGAAAATGCTAACTTAAAATAGCTATATCTCGGCAATGGTACATTCAAATGTCTTCATATTTATTTTGATAATATATGAAAATGTACATTTAAATGCCCTGCAGACAGATTATAAAAAAAAATAAAATGTGTGCCCACACCAACCTCGGACATTTTTGACGATTTACATGTATGTAACCCCTTAAGTAAAAGGTGAAGTTTCAAAACAATGGAAGTGAAGGAAATATAGAATAGAAGGAAATAGATTTTTTCAGCACAAGTCGTACATTTCTGGAGTTTTTTTTGAAAAGGTCCAATAAACCAAATTTCCAGTTTTTGCTTTTTGAGTGTTTTTGAAACCGCCTTGAGTCAGGGGAATCAAAAAACACCCAAAAAGCAAAAACTGAAAATTTGTTTTATTGGACCTTTTCAAAAAAAAAACTCCAGATTTATTCATTGAGGTTTACCGAGTTAGATAAATATGATGAGAGCTGAAAAATTTTTTGCTTATAACATTTTTTGCAGTTCCGAAAAACGCTTTTTGAATGGAATTTTATGCCCAACATCCATGTGTTAGGTCAATTCACCGTTCAAAACAAAAAAAAAAATGAAAAATGTTACTTTTCGATACAGGTGTTGAAAAGTTAAACTTTTCAGCACTCATTTTAGTCTACTTTTCAGCACTGGTATTGAAAGGTATTTTTTTTCGTAAAGGTTCCTACTAATATTTGGGTAATTCTCCGCCATTTTCGTAAAATCGCGATAACTCGTGATGTTTATAAGCAAACCCCTTATGTCTATATATCAAAATATTTGTAATTGTCTGCTCTACAACTTTGTAGAACATTGTTACACTCTAAAAAATAACCCTGCAAAGTTAGAAAAAACACGAAATTTTAAAATGAAAATATTTGTTCTAAATGAAAAAATGACCCTTCTGGGTCAATGTAGATTCGAAAAGTACATTAAATTTCCCATAAAATAACATGTTCCAAAATTTTTTACAGTCGAGTAACGGAAAATGGGAGAATTTTTAAAACTTTTTTAGTGTTTTTTTCAATGAAAAATACGTTTTTTCGGAATTCTGAGTACGCCATCAAACCGGGCGTCTAATTTTACATAAAAGTCCCTTTGACACCAAATTTCTATCTCATCACCGTTTCAGGCTGCAAATTATTGAAAAACACCTCTTTTATCGCATGTTCAAAAATGGAAGGGGTCGTACCGCCCCTCCGTCACGAGATATCAAAAAACGGATCTCGGATTCGTGATCAGGGACAAAAGTTACCCCTTAGGACAAAGTTTCACGCAAATCGAAGAGGGGTCGGGGCAACTTTTCCCGATTTCGAGTGAGTTGGTAGAGAATTACCGTAAACCGGGGTGACTTTGATAGGATTTCAATTTATTTTTGGAATATTTTCCAACTGGTAAGGCTTGTCTTGAGATTATTATTTTTAAAACATGTACTGGGGTAGCCCACATATGGTCCATATACCATTTTTTTAAAAAAAGTTTTTTCAATATTGTTTTTAAAAATAGTTACGCTAAAAAATTTTATTTTGAATTCCGGGGTGACTTTGATAGTCTTAGTTTTTCTTGTTAAAATCAGATTTAAGGTGTTCAAACTTTATTTTTACGTCATATGTAACATTACTAAGGTTGCTTATTTAGTTTTCTAGGAAAAAGAGTTCTGGTAAGAATTTGAAACATGCTAGTCGTGAAGAAAGCTGAGCAACATGCAGCATCGCCAAGCCTTTCATTGTGGTCGTAGTAGTTGTGACGTAGTGTAAGTGAGCTGCAGCAGGGCAGAGCGGCTTAGACGTCGCTGCCAGAGAAGAGCCACAACATAAATGAGCGTGAGAGAATTCACGTGCACGTGCTTGCTTCGATATCCTCGCCTCGCTAAGTGTGGAAGTTGACGAGCGGCGTAATAGTATTCGTGTGCGAATACTGACAGCTGCTTTCGCGGAGCTCACCAGCTTGACTTTGACAGCAAGGCTGTAGGTAGAAAGCCATGCTTTGACAGTCGATCTTTGAAATGAACCTTGCAAGATGCAGAGAGGGTCAAAGGGCATCACACTTGAGGTAAGCTCTTTCTGTTTTCAGGTAAGTGTGAGCGCACACTCAACTGTAAATATTAAAAGGTATGTTGGCATTGTATTTATTTATTTTATTTTTTTAATCTGATTTGATCTGATTCTAAGCATTACTTTCTCGCTCTCTACTGTCTTAGAAATTTTCCTAGAATGTTTAATTGTATTTATAATTTATACTCATCTATGTTTACCTACCCACAGTGAGCGAGTTGTGGCGCTATAACCACGGCAAAAAGGGCCAGGGCATCTGTGGAAATACAGTGTCCCATCCTCGAGGGTCCCGGGGCACCAGAACTTCTTAGCGTGGTGCTCCCAACGATTCATTGCTTTAATAACCAGGAACGTGAGCGGGGGATCCCCACGTTTCTTCCTCCCCTGTAGATTCATTAAATGTTTTGTTGTTTGAACATTCGTGCTCAAACGCAATACATTTTAACGAATCATCTTTGCGGTTAACTTTACGCAGTTGGCCTGGCCGCTTCGACGTTTGTGATGTTTCAATGCATTCTAATGCAATGGCGCACTGCAAATGTTGATAATGACAAGAAGATGCTAGGCGTCAATCAACCTAAGGCATTCTCCAGGATGCCCTCGAAAGACTGGCTGCGATAGGGTTAGATTAGATTAGATTAGATTAGATTATTTAGTTTTCTAGGAAAAAATCAATGTTTATATTTAGTTAACTGAGTTTATAAGCTTTTTAACAAAATACATATAAATTTCAGGTAAAATTGTTCAAAAGTCAGAATTTTGCCTGAAATTTGTTAAAACTTGATATGTCTATAAAATTATCGATTAATATTGCATTTAAAACTGAATTAGAAGCAAAAGTTTTCACATTTTATATGAAATTTGTTCAACTGAAAATGCCTATTAAAAAAAAGATTGTTATTTATTTATGTTTCAAAAACACATAACATTTATTATTTAGAAACTTATTCAACTTTCTCCTAGTGGAAAATTGTCCAAAAAATCCGAAAATGCATTTCGTTTTCCGATTCAAAATTATGTTCGTTGAGAAAAACATGACACTTTGAGAAGATTTAAATAATGTTTTTCATCAACATTTTCTTAATTATAGTTAACTAACTTTTTAAACTTTTCAAAATTTTATGAAAAGTTTTTCTTAAGGTACTTTGAACACTTCTCTACCACGGTCAGTATGATTCAATACCATTCCGTACGTATTTGAGTTGTACTTTTCATTTTTCGGAAAAATCTCAAACCTATCAAAGTCACCCCGGCTATCAAAGACACCCCGTTTTACGGTACCCATTTAATATGATGTGGTAATGAAAAAAGGAAAAACACTGCTCAAATGATTTGTAAATTGTTGCAAGTGTAGAAAACAAATTATGCAAGTCGAAATTGGAGCCTACCATTTCAAAAGGGCACATAACTTTTGTAAACAATAGTGTATCCCTTTCACTCAAATGACAGTTTACATAAGGTATGAAAGGGACACACTCTTGTTTATAAAGGTTATGTGCACTAATGAAATGGCAAGCACGAATTATGCATTATTACCAATTAGTAGCGCTAGTGATTTTTCACGGCAAAAAAATAATCGAAATTACGCGTGATGTTAGTTTTTGAAACCACGGATTTCACGACACTCTAAAATCTGCTCAAAATAAACATAAAAATACTTATTTTAAGCATATTTATGTACAGCTAAGTGTCTAAAAAAGTAAGCAGTAGTTCAAGATACAAATAAAACCACCTCACACATATTATTCGATTTCCAAAAAAAAATATTGGTTAAATTTTTTTAAATTATGCAGTACAGTAGTTGTTCGGTAACTGGGCTGAGAACGTAGCCCAGTCACCGAATGTTGCTCGTTAACTGGGCTGAACAAAAAATAACGAGGGGACCACCGATGCATAATATTTTCCAGATGAAATATAAAAATAAGAGTTACTCAAATTTATTTGCAATGCTTACATTACATATTTCTTAAATTGTAACTTGAAATTAAACAAAAGTTTGAAAAAAGATTATTTATTTATTGAATATTATTTTTGCATCCATTAACCCCTCGGTCATTTTGGTTTGTTTTGGTTTTTTGACGTTTGTCTGCTTTTTAACTGGGCTACGGCCCAGTTATCGAGCGCCCAGTTAAAAAGCAGCCCAGTTAAACAACGCCCAGTTACCGAACAACTACTGTATTTGCTTCAGCTAAATTATGATTTAGCTATTTTAATCTTAATGAGAAGTTCGAAATTGATTTTGCTAAAACATTTCTAAATCGAAGCAAAACCTAAAAGTAGAATCAGCAGAATAAATGTAAAATAAATAAATAAAGATATTTTTTGCAATCAAACAAAGATCAGGCAAATTTCATTTGAAGCATTTATTTATATTTATTTGTATGTTATCATACAAAATTCAAAGTAAACTTTTTTTCAACCTGTGTTGTATTTTAAATCAATTGAATAAAAAAACTTCATTTATAACCAAATATTAAAATTCTCTTCTCTTCAAAATATAAAATAGCTATTTTCTTTACTTCTTCTTTTACTGTAGTTTTCAATAACGTTATTTTACATTTTTGCGAAGTCAAGAAATTTTGTTAGAAATTTTCAATTAATTCTCTGTACATCGAAAAATATTGCAATGAACGATATTAAAAAAAAATCTAAATTTGGGAACTTGTAAAGCTTACAAATAAAAAAAAATCAATGCTTTATTGCTCTGAAAAGCATTTTTCTTAGAACTATTTCAAATTTCGCGGCATTTCACGGTATTTACTAAATTTCACGGATTACGCGGCTTCCGCGAAATCGCGAAAAATCACTAGCCTTACCAATTAGTTAACAAAGGGGGAAAAGGGGTGTTTGGGGATGGCGAATTTTAAATTGATTTTGTCAAACCAACGGAATACAAACTCAAGGGTGTCAAACTATCGGATTTTAAGTGCAGCTTTAAAATGAAGTCCGAATAGTTTCCAATATGTAGCGGTTTACAGTTTTGGATTTGTCATCATACTGCATTTTGATAACTTTTTAATTTTTATTATTGCAGGTAGAGCAAAAATAAGAGTCACACTGAGAATAGATTTCTGATTTTGAACAGCGATTTTAAACTGCAATCAAGTAACAAATAATTTGGTGGGAATTTGAAAACCGGCAATCTGCATGCAATCAGCACACAAATCTTAACGGGATTACGAATACGGTACGAGAATTTCCTCTCATTAAAGCGAACATTTTCCACTACTTACCTTTGATGTTGTGTAAAATTGCTCCAGTTATTGAATTATACTGATTGTGTTATGGTTTTCACCTTTTAACACAGTAAAACCTCATCTGGGGTGAATAGGGACAGCAAATTTCAGCTAATTAATGCTCAACGATTAACATTACTGTGTTGAACTCGACTAAAAATCAGCAAATTTCTTCTTCGCGAATGTCCCTATTCACCCCAGATTCTGTTACGCAGAATAAAACACTTAAAATTACGCTTATGTTTAAAGAAAGGCCTCGTCCACTCCCCCTTCGTACTCACATTTCGGCCACCGTCGTGAGCCGCTCGTCGTTGGCCACCCGCCGCGCTTCGGCCTTGTGGCGGTCCTGCGAAATGTGCAGCAGCTTCCGCAGTTCCTCGAGGATGCGTGCCTTCTCCTTGCAGAGCGCGCCCTGCGCCCGGAACGTACTCATCACGCTGGAGTACGTGTCCAGTTCTGTTGCGGCCACCATCGGGACGGGCCATCCCCGAGAAGCACCGAGTTCCAATCGAATCCAACACAGGGTGCAGGCGAAGATGAAAGAGCAGAAAATATTGTTAGGCAAAGGCAAGCGCTCCCAAGCAGGGAAGGCGAAAATGGCAAAAATTGCGCGGCCACAAAACTTACCCAACCGACGCAACATCCCGCGGCTCTCGTCCCGGGTCATGTCCAGCTTGAGCGGCCACATCCTGCCCAACTCCGCGCTCTCACACACTCTAGGGGTCACAAAAATTGTCCTTCTGTTGGCGTTTTTTTCAGTTTTGCCTCGCAAACGCCACTTTCGTTTCGTTTCGTTCGGGCACCACTTTTTGGCGTGTGTGCGCGGCGCGATTTTCCTAGGGGGCTTGTTCCGCGGGGGCACCCTGGGACAAATGGCACTGCTGCTCACACCACACGGTTCAAAATGTCTTTACATAGCTGACCCGCGGTCGGGTCCACGGCACGGGAAAACACTTCTCCTGGGCGACGATTCCAAAACAAGCGAAGAAATCCGTCGTACAAAAATTCAACACTCGCATAATATGCCCTCCTCTTCCATTTCTGTTTATGAAACGTCAAAACTCATCGCTGGCAACACCAACTTTTTTCCTCATGATGCGTGCGGCAGCACTGACAAAAGTTGCGGCGCCGCTTCAAAACAAACGCCAAACGAGGGGCGTTTGTTTGGGTGGGGAAAAAAAACGAACCCCAGAAACAAAGATACACGCAAAATCCACAAAACACAGATCCGTGTAAAAATGTTACACAGATCCACATGCAGGCTGACGTTTGTATACAAACAAATTCAGTCATTAAAAGGCAATTCATTTTTTTTAAATTATTGTATCGTTTGTAATTTGCAGTCGCATTCAAATAAGCAAATCCAAGTTATTTAATTTTGCATTTTGCAAACAAGCACCGCTCGAAGAAACGTCACTTTCCGTTTCTGTTTCTTTTCAGCTGCGTAGGCTGCGTACCGCTGCGGTGTATCGAGAAATTAAAAGTGAGAGTGTGTGCAACATGGAGTTAAACTTTCTGTGAAGTTGCTGTGAAGGTTACCATGGCACTTTGAAAAGTTTAACTCCATGTTGCACGCACACACTCTCACTTTTAATTTCTCGATAGAGCATTCTACGTGCGTATGTATTGCGTTTACGTACACGAAAATAAAGTGAGGTTAAATTTTGTCAGCCAGCAAAACCAAATGGTGCGCTAGTGTTGATAGTAATTAACAATTCTGGGGTTAAATATATGAGACGAGCACATGGAGTCCCTTAGGGGGATTGCTCCATAGGGCGGCACACGTATCTACCCGGAGATTTCTCACACAAAGACAAACATTTCATACTCACGTGAACCACACTAATTTTCAACCAAAGACTAATATTTAGGATTTTAAATAAATAGGACAAACACAGCTTGATTGAGACCACATTTTAACTTTTTATTTAGATTTTAAGACTTTCAATAATTTTAAGAACTTTTAGGGGTAATAAATTAAGGGAAAGACGGGGGAATCCAATTTTAACGTGTATTTGTGTACGGTACTTGCATGCATGCGTTTTATCGTTGGGATCCTGATGCTCGGTGGCCGGCTTGTTGCGTCGCTGTCATGGCTGCTGCTGCTGGTCGGGTTCCGGAACAGGAGGGAACGAACGGCGGGTCCAGTTGGACCGCCGAGCGGGCGTCTTCTTCTTGGCTTCGCCCCAGAGGGCCACAGATTGGTGTCGGCGCGGTCTCAGAAGGAGACCGCCAAAACACGTGATCGCGGACCCTATTTGTAGCGGAGGGTCGAGTTCGCGGGTCCGGAGGGTGGTGCACGCGCGAAAGGGGGGGAAGTGGTCGATCCGAGCGAGGTACCACTGGGGAGTCTTTGACTCGGGGCTGGCCAACAGGTTTGACGGTGTGCCACTTGGCACTCAGCACCGCGGTGCTTCGTGCGGCCAGTCCCGACCACTTCACTACACTTCACTGCAGGTTCTTGTTCTTGCACCACGCTCGCTCGGATCCGTACGATGGTGACCGGAGGGACCTAACTCGGTTAGGAATTTTTAACGTGTTGTGGTGTACGTCTAACCGTCCGTGGTGCTGTCTCACTCCGATCCGTACTCTTTAGGCTTATTGGTTTTAATTTGTTTGTGGCACTTCACTGTTTCGTAACTAATGTTTTTCGTGTAATTTTAATTAGGATTTTTAAATTACACTCGCGAACTTTCTTCCCGTGTCGTGTGGTGACGGACGATCAAGCGGGGCGATCACTGGTCTTCACCACTCCGGACCAAAATGCAAAAGAGGCCGACACCATCGTCTGCGCCCGTATTTATGCGCCGCCTAGCTGTTCCCTCCAGAACTGTTTCCTGTTTTGCCACAGGGATCGGTGACAGCTCGATGACACTGACGTACGGTGATGATGATGGTGTTTGCAGGGGTGGGGTGAACAATATTCATATGGGTGTCTCAGATACAAAAGGCCTTTTTCCCTAATTTTAATTGCATGCTAATTTTGAATAATAAATAAGTAATAAATAACAAATAACAAATAGATAAATAAATAATTTAATAAATAACAAAACTCCTAAATCTGACAGACACCAACCTGGACGCTCGATAAACATGAAATATCATATGTTCAAAGTGTAAACACAGAACAACAAATACTGCACATTTAAACATTTACTGACAATATATTACAATCTTCCTTTAATCAAGCTGGTTTGGTGTGGTTCGAGTATGTATATTGAAACCGATTTTCAAAAGGTTACAATCTTCCCGGAGTCGGGGTAAAAAAAATGACAAAGTTATTTTTTTTGTTATCCTAGGCACATACACATCTAGACAGACACATCTAGAGTAAAGTAAAGTCAGGGGCAATATTTTTATGATTTGATTTTTTTTTTTTAATTTGTTATTCTATGTTTTCCAGGTGATTTATGCTGCGCACCTGGGCAGAAAGCTGCGACTGATGATTTGCTGGGCCATGCTGAATCGGGCGGTGTGCGGATTGGCGAAATCGTTCAACGAGGAGTCGCCGAAGCGGACTTCTACTCGTGGCCACCTTTTTGGACGATGACGAGTTGGAAATAAAATGATTTTTCCGATGATTGCGTGTTTTTGCTGTTTGCTGGTGACGACCTGATGGAGGGAACTAGTGAAACAGTGCCGTTTATCCTGGTTTCAGGTGTGCGGCTGGCCAAATCCCAAGATTCTTTCCGTTGAAGTCTTCTAGCTCGTATGACGAAGAACCGTGTTTGGCCTTTATTCGGCAGGGAAGGAACTGGGGGCCGTACTTCGCGTTGTACCTTTCCGCGGCATTTGACTGTTTCATGTTTCGACGGTAAACAAGCTGGCCGTCAACAAACGATTTTGCGAACTGACGGTGGCGAAGATTGTACGTGTTGCGGGATGTTTCGTGTGCTTTTTCGAGGTTCTTCACGACGATCCGGTAGATCTCCTGAAACCTTTCCTTCCTACGTTCCTCCAGCTGCTCGGCAGTGAGATTTTCGCCGTGTCGTGACAACTTATGGTCGGTTCCGACTTCAGACATCTCGTGCCCGCGCGTTATGAAAAACGGGGTGAATCCGGTCGATCCGTGGACGCTAGTGTTGAGAATCATCTCGATTTCAACCGCGCGAGTGTCCCACATTCGCTGGTCATCCTTGCAGTAGGTTCTGATGGCGGCGTTGACCGTGCGGTTTACCCTCTCGACAGGATTAGCCTGTGAGTGGTAACGCGAGTTGAGCCAGTGCGTAACTTTGAAGTGGTCGATGAAATCCTTGAACTCCTTGGACAAGAAGCAAGACGCGTTGTCCGTGATCACGATCTCGGGCACAGAGTTCCGGAAGAACCACTGCTCCTTGAGGATCGAGACGAGGGACGAACTGCTGATGCTTCGCACGGGTTGGATCATGACCCACTTCGAGAAGTAGTCAGACACGACCAGCATGTGCTGGTTTCCGCGGCGACTGCGGGGGAGGGGCCCGACGTAGTCGATCGATACGATCTGCCAGGGTCTTGTGGCTACCCTCATTTTGCCCATTTCTGGTGCCACCGGAACTGATGCTGCTTTTACTTCCTTGCAGGTACCGCACTGCTGCACGTAATGACGGATTTCGACGGTCATCTTCGGCCAGTAGTACCGCTGCCGGATGCGCGCCAGCGTCTTGTCGTAACCTGGATGGAAACAAGAGTCGTGACACTGCTGTAGAATCGCTGGGATCTCGGACTGTCGAGGAATAACCTTCCACTCGAACTGGGAATCGTACGGGCCGTCCTGCACAGTGACGAATTTCAACAGCTGATCGTTCTCGACGCGGAAATCAACGTAGTCGTCGGGGTTGGCCAACACCTTAGCCTTCATGGTCGCGTACCAGGACGAGGCTGGCTCATCCACCTGCGCAACGGCTCGAGACAAGGCGTCCGGGACAACATTCTCCTTACCCTTCCGGTGAAGAATGGTCATGTGGTAGCCCTGGAGGTCCAACGCCCATCGACTACACCGAGAACCAACCTTCCACTTCGTCGTCATGATGTGGGTGAGCGCCGAGGAGTCGGTGATCAACGTGAAATGGTAACCTTCAACGTAGCCGCGGAAGGCCTCGATCGCCAGGAGAGCTGCAAGCGCTTCCTTTTCGGCAGCATGGTAGTTCCGTTCGGCCGTGGTCAGCTTGTAAGAGAAGTACGAGATGACTCGCTCGCCTTCGTCGTGTTGCTGAGTAAGAACTCCGGCAACGGCCACGTCGCTAGCGTCGGTTTGGATCACGAACTCCTTGGTGAAGTCGGGACTTCCAAGGATCGGCGACGAGATCAGCAGCTCCTTGATGTGGCAGAAGGCTTCCTCGGCGGCTTCGTTCCATTGGATTGTTTTCGACTTCGTCTGCAGCAGGTCTGTCAGGGCAGCCGTCACTCCGCTGAAGTCTGAGATGAACCTTCTGTAGTAGTTGGCCATCCCAAGGAACCGGCGCAGCTTTGTGATAGTCGTAGGTCTCTCGTACTCGACAATCGGACGTGTCTTTTCCGGGTTGGCCCTGAGACCGGACGTGCTCAGCAGATATCCTAGGAACGGAATCTCCGCTACGCCGAATTTGGACTTCGCCAGGTTGATGCTGAGGTTGGCTGCTGTCAGACGCCGCGCGATTTCTTCTAGAAGCTGCACGTGATGTTCGAAGGTTTCTGTGACGACGACAATGTCGTCCAGGTAAACAAAAACATTGGGTTCCAGCTCACCGTGGCCAAGAACGTTGTCCATCAATCTGGCGAGACTTGCCGGACTGTTGACAAGCCCGAACGGCATACGACGGTACTGGAACAGCCCTTTTCCTTGAACGCTGAACGCGGTGTACTTCCGGGATTCTTCTGCGAGAGGAACCTGCAGGAAGGCTTCGGACAGATCGATTGTGGACAAGTAGTTGGCCTTGGGAAGCTGGCCCAGGATGCGACCAGGGTGCGGCAACGGGTACACATCACGCACAGTTCTCTCATTGATCTTGCGAGCGTCCAAACAGAGCCGAACCTTGTTGGGTTTGATAACCGGAACGCAGTTCAGGGACCAATCCGAGTTGCTTCTCTCCAAGATGCCGGTGTCCAGCAGCCGCTGTAACTCGATTGCAACCAGCTCTTGCGTCTTCGGGGACATGGTGTAGGGGAATTGCCGGACAGGTGGTTTGTTTTTCCACTCATCGGCCAACACGATTCGGTGTTCGGCGAGCGGCGTAATCGTCAGCTGGCCTTCGCACGCGGGAATGAACTTCTTCTTGATGTTTTCGATCACCTGCTCCTCCTCCTCCGTCAGAATTGAACCCGTGGGTGGGGGTTCGATCGTCGTGACCATCTGGGGATCGTTCTCAAAGTTGGTCTCGTTCACCGTAGGGTGGATCCGGTATTTACGCCAGAAATCCATACCGCAGATGCAATCAACTGAGAGGTTGGCCACAACCAGCGTGGTCACGACTTTCGTGGACCCGCGGAAGTCGAACGGAATTGGAATTTGACCTAGAACCTCGAGCTCATCGCCGCTGGCAGAACGAAGCGTGATAGGTTTCGACAATTTTTGAAGTTTGTTATTTTTGAATAATTTGAAAAGTTTTTCGCTAATAAGGGTGTGATTACTGCCACTGTCCAAAAGGGCGTGAATTTGAATTTCATATAATTTAATATTTACATAAGGACGATTATCGTTACGAAAAGGATAGGTGATTTGACAAATTTCAGCAGAGGATTCGTAATCTTGCTGGTTCGCGGGCTCCCAGAATTCTGGAGGGTCACGCAAAAACGGTTCTACGAACGGCGGTTTTGGTTCGCAGCGTTCGCGTTTTTTAAACAATATGGGCAATGTTCCGCCGGAAATCCGCGCAGGCCACAGTTGCCACAGAAAAGTGCACGTTGCTGGCGACACATGACAAAGTGATGACCAGCTCGACCACAATTAAAACAGGAATTTTCAGGAGGAGGAGCGTGAGCATTCACCAAGTCGTCCAGGGTCATCGTCGGTCTGGGCGGTTGGCCGGATTGACCATTATGGTTTCCCTGGGGTCTCTGGGTGTTACTTCCGGATGGACCAGCTTGTTGTTGTTGTTGTTGTTGTTGTGGAGTAGATGTAGAAGGGCGCTGCTGGTTCCTGTTGTTCTGGTTCTGAGGTGGACGTGCAGGTTGACCTACGGCATTGACGGTTTCCCAGCTGATTCCTTCTGCTTCTTCTTGTTGGACTGGTTCGGGGTGCTTACAGCGTGCATTTCGCTCCAAACCAAACACCTTGTTGTAGGCTGGGAAGCTGTGTGCGTCCAGCATGCGTGCGGCGTTCACCAGTATGCTCAGGGTTTGTTTGCGGACAAAGGTAAGCTGCTTCTTGTAGTCGGTTCGCATGTTCTGCTTCAGAATTTGAACCTTTTCGAACTCCGGGAGTTGGTATTGCATCGAACGGAACATGCTCTCGACTTCGTTGTGGTAGTCGTGGAAGGACTCGTTCTTTTGTTGTTTGCGCCCGTAGATCTTAATCCGCATCAGGGCGTCCAAGTCAGGGTGCATGTACGTTCTACGCAGCTCAAAGACAAGATGATCCCAGTTCATGAGACGACCAAACGAGCATTCGGTCATGTACCATTTCAGGGCTGATCCGGTGAACAAGTGAATGGCCGAATCGAACAGCTCCTGGCTCGACACATGTTCAGCTCGAGCATGACCATAAACGGTTTCTAAAAACTCGTTCAACCTCAAACCTTGGTCATCTCCACTGTACTTGGGGATGTCCCATCTTGAGACCGGTAGAGAACGACGATTGTTGTATTGATTGGGATATTCGGGAAGTGGATTACGTTGTTGTGGATTTCGTGGGGGTGGGTTGTTATGTTGGTTGTTATGCTGGTTGTTATGCTGGTTGTTATGCTGGTTGGGATAATTGTTGTTGTTTGGCTGTGGATTTCTTGAATTGATAATTCCAGTGTGGCCATTATTATTGTTGTTATTGAAGGGGTATTGTGGGGGTGGAGGATATTGTTGGTTTTGTGGGGGGTAACCAAAAGGGTAATTACTGGGGTTATTGTTGTTTCCGTAAGGGATGTTGTTTTGAAAACTCGAAAAGGAGTTGTTGAAATCAAAATGAGAATGCTCACTAGGAGGTGGAATAGGATCGGGATTGGGATTAGGATTAGGATTAGGATTGGGATTGACATCTTCGTTTTGACGATCACGATTTGAGGAAAACGTCACTTTTGGAGTTTGTGTTCCCATCTCGCGCACTGGTATTTGAAACGCCAACTGCCCTTCCAAATCCGCTATTCTCGCTTGAAGATCGTGCATGTAATCCAGGCAAGAATCCAGGTCATCTTGTGTAAACAATGATCCCACCTCTTTCAATGGGATCGGTACAGGAGGATTTGGTACGGCTGGGGGCTCTGGTTCTTGCGGTGGCTCTTCGTAGAACGCGTACAGCAGAGAAGTCAACTCCACCACCATGTTCTGCAGCGAGCCATGAAGATTTGGCGACCCTCGCGACACACGTAAGACTGCAACCAAACGTATCCCGAGGTGAATAAGTCGGTCTTGAACTATGCTTCGCCGTTCCTCGTCTACATCAGGTGTCATCAATGTCTTCAGCAGCTCGTATCTGTCCGTACACGTGGCGATTTCGTCCTCTGGAGGTCCTATCACGTAACGAAGTCCTATCTCCGCCTCGCCAGACTGCTCCTGTGCCAACCTGTTCTTCAGCATCTCACGTCGTTGATCATTTGTGAGATGTTGGTTCAAAATGACTTTTCTAGCTTTCAGTTCATTCAAAACTTCATCGTCGGCTAAGTTTTCCACTCTCATGCGATGATACCACCTACCCAAAAGCGTACAGGCTTCATCAAAAGTGAATGAATTAGCCATGATTTCAATGAATGAATGACAAATTTAAATTTTTGTTTCACGATGTTACAAATGTGAAAATAATTCGTGTAGGCATGCACAATTATTAATAAATGCTACCTAAATAAATATTGGTGTGAATAAATAAATAAATAACATTGAAGAATAAATAAGCGACAAATGAATCGATCATGCAAATAAATTAACAACAAAATTGAACAAATAATTCAAGATCAATACAAAAGAACTAAATTTGACTTGAAAAATCACCAAATTGAACTATTTTCAGTACGGTCGAAAAACTAATTCTTACGGACTGTTACTGATTCATGTTCACACTTCACGATTGAAACAGAATGCATAATTTGAGGTTTTTATCATCATGTACGACAGAGTTTGCTTGGGAGTTCATGTTGTTGACTTTCTGTCTCGTAGGTTTCATCTGCTGACCTTGATTTTATTGAAATAAATTACATTTATTGAAATTCTCCGGGAGACCGTTAAAAGGAATTTTCTTCTGGTCTATGGAAGAAAATTACTTTTTGAAAAATTTTGCGTTGGGCGCCAATTGATAGTCATTAACTATTCTGGGGTTAAATATATGAGACGAGCACATGGAGTCCCTTAGGGGGATTGCTCCATAGGGCGGCACACGTATCTACCCGGAGATTTCTCACACAAAGACAAACATTTCATACTCACGTGAACCACACTAATTTTCAACCAAAGACTAATATTTAGGATTTTAAATAAATAGGACAAACACAGCTTGATTGAGACCACATTTTAACTTTTTATTTAGATTTTAAGACTTTCAATAATTTTAAGAACTTTTAGGGGTAATAAATTAAGGGAAAGACGGGGGAATCCAATTTTAACGTGTATTTGTGTACGGTACTTGCATGCATGCGTTTTATCGTTGGGATCCTGATGCTCGGTGGCCGGCTTGTTGCGTCGCTGTCATGGCTGCTGCTGCTGGTCGGGTTCCGGAACAGGAGGAACGAACGGCGGGTCCAGTTGGACCGCCGAGCGGGCGTCTTCTTCTTGGCTTCGCCCCAGAGGGCCACAGATTGGTGTCGGCGCGGTCTCAGAAGGAGACCGCCAAAACACGTGATCGCGGACCCTATTTGTAGCGGAGGGTCGAGTTCGCGGGTCCGGAGGGTGGTGCACGCGCGAAAGGGGGGGAAGTGGTCGATCCGAGCGAGGTACCACTGGGGAGTCTTTGACTCGGGGCTGGCCAACAGGTTTGACGGTGTGCCACTTGGCACTCAGCACCGCGGTGCTTCGTGCGGCCAGTCCCGACAACTTCACTACACTTCACTGCAGGTTCTTGTTCTTGCACCACGCTCGCTCGGATCCGTACGATGGTGACCGGAGGGACCTAACTCGGTTAGGAATTTTTAACGTGTTGTGGTGTACGTCTAACCGTCCGTGGTGCTGTCTCACTCCGATCCGTACTCTTTAGGCTTATTGGTTTTAATTTGTTTGTGGCACTTCACTGTTTCGTAACCAATGTTTTTCGTGTAATTTTAATTAGGATTTTTAAATTACACTCGCGAACTTTCTTCCCGTGTCGTGTGGTGACGGACGATCAAGCGGGGCGATCACTGGTCTTCACCACTCCGGACCAAAATGCAAAAGAGGCCGACACCATCGTCTGCGCCCGTATTTATGCGCCGCCTAGCTGTTCCCTCCAGAACTGTTTCCTGTTTTGCCACAGGGATCGGTGACAGCTCGATGACACTGACGTACGGTGATGATGATGGTGTTTGCAGGGGTGGGGTGAACAATATTCATATGGGTTGGTGTCTCAGATACAAAAGGCCTTTTTCCCTAATTTTAATTGCATGCTAATTTTGAATAATAAATAAGTAATAAATAACAAATAACAAATAGATAAATAAATAATTTAATAAATAACAAAACTCCTAAATCTGACAGACACCAACCTGGACGCTCGATAAACATGAAATATCATATGTTCAAAGTGTAAACACAGAACAACAAATACTGCACATTTAAACATTTACTGACAATATATTACAATCTTCCTTTAATCAAGCTGGTTTGGTGTGGTTCGAGTATGTATATTGAAACCGATTTTCAAAAGGTTACAGTGTGCGTACGCGAAGCGTCATAGAGCTCTATGCACCTCGGAAGGAACCGGTCAAGAAAAATTTCAAATGGGCAGCAGCGGCAGCGAAAGCAAGCCAGATAGGGTGAAGGAAAGCCTCAAGAAAACGCTCCCTCTCCTTTGTTCTGCTGTTCGCAAAGCTGTTTCTTGACCCCTTTCCATCCGATCTGCATAAAAGCCTTAAAAAGAAGTCGACGCCAACATTTCAAAAAGCATCATGTACAAACCGTGCATTTTGAGAAAAACGCATTTGAATGTTGAGCACTAAGGGCAGATCCTAGGTTTGTCTAATATCTATCTATCTACAGTGTTACATCTCGTGGTGGGTAATAAAGTATTGGTTCAATAGTCAACGTTTGCTTCTATTGTTCGTGTCCGAACATTTCACTTTCTTTTTTATCATTCATATATATTATATTTGCTGAGTATGCCATGAATTGCTAAAATTTGGGTATAAAAGGCGGCTGTCGGCGATTAATAAATCATTCTAGTTTGGACCACCAACCTGAACAGTTGTATTATTCCAAACCTAACAATTGGCGACGAAGAAAATACAAGCCTACGCAAGAAGATGTCTCCGGAGTTTGAAGCGAACCTTTTGAAAATTTTGGAGAACCAGTCAAAGCTTCTTCAAAAACTTGCGGCTGCTCGAATTACGGAAGCTCAACCGGCGGACAACGGCGGTGGGGACGGTAGTTTGCCAGCAAACCAGCAGAGACCGGTCCATCCTACCCGTCCGAACCAGACCGAGTTCGTAATCGAGTCCCTGTCAAGCGGGATCCGGGAATTTTGCTACGACCCGGAAGCAGGAGTCACGTTTGAAGCCTGGTTCGCCAAATACGAAGATCTTTTCGCGGAGGACGCTCAAAATCTGGACGACCCGGCAAAAGTCAGACTCTTGCTACGCAACCTCAACACCGTGGCTCACAAGAAGTATCTGAGCTACATTTTACCAAACAAACCGAAAGATGTCGATTTCAAAGAAACCGTCAAGACCCTGAAGTCCATCTTCGGTCGTCACACGTCGCTCTTCAATTCACGGTACCAGTGCCTGCAGCTACAGAAGAATCCGTCCGACGATTACTTCACGTACGCTGGCATCGTGAACGAGAAGTGCGAGGAGTTCCAGCTGGACAAGATCGACGCGGACCAGTTCAAGTGCCTGTTGTTCGTGTGCGGCCTGAGTTCATCAAGAGATGCGGACGTTCGTACGTCACTGCTGTCCAAGATCGAGAGTGCCAATCCTGCTGCGCCGATGACCCTGCGTTCGTTGGCCGAGGAATGTCAGCGACTCTTAAATCTGAAGCGGGACACCGCCATGCTCGAGAGGACCAAGCCCACCGTATCAGCTGTCAAACAGCCACCTAGGACCAAGAACGGCCATAAAGTGCGCACCGTCTTCGACCTGATGACGAAACCAACACCTGACATGCCGCTCATCAACCAACGCCAGAACGAACAGTTCAATCGCAAACATGGAGCCAAGAAACGCACGTTTGCGGCAGGTGAGGAAGTTTACGCTGAAATCCACATCCGCAACGAAAAGTATTGGGCCAAAGGTGTGGTGATCGAGCGCAAAGGACAGGTGGTGTACAACGTGCTACTGGACGATCCACGACGTCGAGGATTGATTCGGTCGCATGCAAACCAACTGCGATCGCGAGCAGCAGCTGACGAACCAGTAGTTCAAGCCGAGACCGACCTACCACTAAACGTGCTGTTGGAAGAGTTTGGCGTGAACCGGACTGGAGTTGAAACACATGCTGATCCTGTTGGAGGGGAGCTTGAAGAGATGCCGCTCGAGCAGACAACAGTCGCTGAGGATCTACTTTCGGTTCCTGAGGAGGTGATGGCCGTTCCAGGACCGTCACGTCCACCAAACCCGGTACCTGTGGAAGCGAAAGCTGTTGCAGGGCCATCCAGACCGCGATACGTTTGCGTTCCAAGACCAAACGTAGACGTGCCTGCTCCAAGGCCGATCGTGCGGAAGAGAGGAATTGAACCTGTAAGCCCAGGACGAGGACCATCCGGCAGAAAACGACGCCTTCCATCGCACTTCCATCACTACGAACTCTTCTAGGGGGGAGATGCTGAGTATGCCATGAATTGCTAAAATTTGGGTATAAAAGGCGGCTGTCGGCGATTAATAAATCATTCTAGTTTGGACCACCAACCTGAACAGTTGTATTATTCCAAACCTAACAATATTCAATATTATTGTCAAAATATCAAGTTCCTTAAATATGACTAGGCCAAACCAACGGGGTACAAACTTCATAATTGTCCGGGTACTTAGCCGAATGGTTAAGTGATCTGCCTTTCAAGCAGACGATCAGGGATCGAATCCCGCCAGGTCACCTCGCCACCGATTTTTCGGTGGCAACTTGAACTCCCTGCTCCCTCTGGGAGCAACAGATACACACACGGTAATTAATTACCACACACACACATGCCACTCCCCCCACTACAACAACTAGCGGTGGGTGAGTGGGGAATGGACGGGAAGATGACCAACCAACCACACTGCAACGCGTGAAGGAAGGAAGACTCTTCCAACAAGACCCCCAGGAGATCATCAACATCCATCAAGACGAAGAACAATAGATCTCGGATCTATAAATAGACGCACGGCTCCGTGATGGCAAGGTCGAATGAGCCAGTTAGGGTATAGGTTAAGATAGAGGACAAAGATTAAAAAAAAAAACTTAATCATTCTTAACCACAAGTAAGCGAGTAGACAAGATTCCATTTATTGTAAAATCAGGTAATATAAAAAAACTCATTTTTCCAGGAAATGTCCATTCCAGGAAACGTCCATTCCGGGAAATTTCATTCCGAATAACATCCATTCCGGATAATGTCCATTCTGGATAACGTCCATTCCGGAAAACGTCCATTCCGGAAAATGTCCATTCTGGGAAATGGAATTCCGGAAATTGTCATAGAATCAGAAAAGACGGGTGAGCTGTCACGACTGCAGCGCCATCAGCGCCGGGTGAGTGGATGCCGAAACAAAATTGCATTTGAAATAACCGTTTTTGGAGGACAATGGATCGGTGTCCCGTCTGTGTGTCTGTGACTGTAGTATTAAATGTTGTTTATTCTTGCTATAAAAGGTTTATTTTCAAATTAAAAGTAAAAAACTTTTACCAATACAACGATTTTGTTCCATAAATGCATGGTAGTATCAAAAACGTTCCAACTTTTAAATTGAAAAGTTTGAACTTTCTACGAATATTCACCAACGCGAACTTTCAATCCAACAAACTACTGAAGATCGAAGCAATCTGCGACCACTAATCAGTTTTTATGTTCATTAGCAATTAAACCTTTTCCCCACGAAGACGTGTTTTCACTGAGCATAACCACTCCCATTAGGTTATGGGCCCAGAAGTGGGAAGAAAAGTTTAGAAGTTTCTGGAAGCGAAAATTGAAGAAGTTCTGCAAGCAGTTTTCTGAAGTTCCGTACCGTCAAGATGGCGCAAGCTACAGGACCATGCTCGGTGGCCGAGAGGCTAATTGGCCGGGAGAATTGGTGCACCTGGAAGTTTGGAATGCAGTCCTATCTGGAGGCGGAGGAGCTGTGGGTTGCCGTGGAGCCGAACAAGAAGGCCGACGGTTCGTACGAAGCTGTTGATGCGGCAAAGAACCGGAAAGCTCGCGGCAGGATTATTTCTGGCCTCGACCCTTCGATCTACGTACATGTGCAGGGGACAAAAACGGCCAAGGAAGCGTGGGACAAGCTGGAGAAGACCTACGAGGACCGCGGATTGATGCGGCGCTGGGGCTTACTCCACAAGCTGATGACCACGAACCTAGCCAACTCCGTATCCATGGAAGCGTACGTGACGAGGATGGTTGCTACCGCAAATCAACTAGCTGGTGTTGGTTTCCCGATCGGCGAGGAGTGGCTCGGAATGCTGTTGCTAGCAGGCCTGCCTGAGTCCTACAAACCGATGGTTATGGCTCTGCAAAACTCCGGAGAGGCAATTACGGGTGATTTGATCAAGACCAAGTTGCTCCAGGAGGAACATGAGCCAGCGGAAAACGCCAGTGACCCAGCATTTGCTATCAGTTGGCCAGGTAACAAACAAGATCACCATGGAAACCGGGCAAAGGGTCCGAAGTGTCACGCTTGCCAGAAGTATGGACACATCGCGCGGAACTGCCCCGAGAAAACGTCGTCTACGATGTCACCGGATAAGGAGAGAAGCAAGCCGGGACGTGCCTTCGGTGCTGTACTGACGACGGGGAACGAGAGCAAACCTGAAGATTGGTTTTTCGATTCCGGAGCCAGTCGTCATTTGACCAGAACGAAATCGTTGCTGCACGACGTTCAGCGGGCAAACGGTAAGATGGTCGCTGCCAACAAGGAAGGAATGCAGGTCGTCGCGAAGGGCACTGCTGTGATCAACACGACCTGTGGAGAAGAAATCAACGTTACCGATGTGCAGCTGATACCAGGACTGGCAGCCAACCTACTGTCCGTGAGTAAGATCGTCGATAAAGGATACACTGTAGTTTTCCGACGCAACGGTTGCGAGGTGCTAGACGAGGAAGGCATTTGTGTCGCGACCGGAAGTCGGTCGGATGGGCTGTTCAAGCTGGAGCAGGAAAAGCTCAGGGTGCTCACGTGTCGCAGCAGACAACGGAGGCGCAGAAGAGCGCGTAACGGGTCACCATGTACAGTCGTGAAGTTGGACTATGAAGATGGAACAAAGGAGGTCGACGAGGTATCCGTTGTAAGTTCGAACGAGGATGCTGAAGACTCCGTGACACTTCCTGCGCTCCCGCCGCGAACCCCTTTTAACCCACCCGTGTCACCGGCGTGGTTGCGCAGCGGTAGGGAGCGCGTATCTTCAGGCAAGTACAATGAATTCGCTAACATGTGCAGTGGTCAGCGTTCCCCACGTGTTTCAGGAGGCCAGAAGTCGGACGGACCGTCCACTCCAGTTGTTCTGCGTGTGACGTCGTCGAGTCGAAGACCGGTGGATGGTAGTTTCCAGTACCCGACACACGACGACCCGAACGTGCACAAGGCCACACTGACTCAGGACATCTCCAACGGCTGGAGACGTGCCATGCAGGAGGAGTACAACGCTCACAGGACCTGGGAGATGACCAACCTGCAAGGCGGAGTCTATGGCCCTGTCCTTGGCTGCGGTAGCCCTGGCGTGTATCGACATCCAACCTCGTTTTATGAGGGGCACGTTGGAATGTGTCGATGTCGATGTGATCTACATCAAGGCTAAGTTGCAGATAGCTGATGGATTGGTCGAGCCGTTGAAGAAACAGGAGGTCGATCTACATCATGCTGTCTTAGATTTAAGTGATCGCTGTTTGAGGAGGAGTACTGAAGATCGAAGCAATCTGCGACCACTAATCAGTTTTTATGTTCATTAGCAATTAAACCTTTTCCCCACGAAGACGTGTTTTCACTGAGCATAACCACTCCCATTACAAACGATCTTTTTAAATTTAGAGTATTTTTTCTTTGTGTGTACATAATCTCGTAACTTCCATCCGGTTGCTCTTCTGATTCACAAAATTCCCCCACTCAGAAGTGGGAATCAAAAAAGGACTCTTTTGGCCGCCCATCGTTTAGTATACGAACAAAAAAAGCACGAAGAACTTATTTTTTCAGCGAAAACTTTAATATCATCAGATCCAAAATGTTTCAAAACGAGTCACTTCCGAGGTCACTTCAGCAGCAAAAAATAGGGTACGTTATCCATTAGTGGACCCCTTTCCTATAGTGGACCCTCTGAAGGGTTTTTGATGAAAAATTCAATAAAATCACAATTTCAAGCGTGTTGTTGTCTACAAATCTTTTATTTGGCATGTTCAGCATCATTAAAAACAATGTTGACTGACATTGAATTGTCCTTTTCACAAAAATAATTGTTTTGAGTTCGATATCTGAAATCAGCCATGGCCACTAGCATTTTCACAACAAAACTGCATTTATATTTTTTGATTGAATTAACTATCCAATCATTTTTTGACTGATTATTTAACTTCAGCAAGTCGAAATAATGTAAGTTTAAGGATCTTTACTAAAATTAAGCGAAGACCTGTCATTTTCGAGCAAAAATTAGGGGGGTCCAATATAGGACAACGAAATCCAAACTTTTCCAAAAATGGACCCCTGTTAATTTAACCTTCAAAAATGAAGAAAACTGTGTATTCAAGCAAAAGTTTCTCTAAAACATACAATAAATGCTTGTTGTTATCAACCTAAACGCATATTTTTTCAATAATGAGTATAAATATAGCTGTTTTCATGTTAAAAGTACCAAAAATGCTGAAGCCGTAAGAATTTATAATTAATCAAAACTATAGTTAATTGTACTTAACTGAAACATAATAATTGCAGTTTGAAATGATATTTTATGATAATAAATCAATAACAAAACATTTAAATAAACATAGGTGGTTTTAAAGGCAACTGTAAACAAATCTATTATTTAGTTTCGGTCAACCATTTATGTAATTAATATGGAAAAAAATCATAAATTCAAAAATTCAAAAATTACTTATTTTTTTTAAATTATTTTTACGTTTTCTCTGATCTTTTTCGGAAATAAATGTGTTTAAATGTCTGTTAGGTTTTTTGTTGTTTAAAACCAAATTTATTAACAAAACATATTTGTTTATGATAAAAAGTGAGTAGAATCCATCTTTTATTCATTATATCTATCATTAGACCTACACCATGCATCAAAACATCAAATATTGGTTAAATTTGGTATAAAAATAACAGTTTGCCTATAGTGGACCCGGGTCCACAATCGGATTATGGACCCGGGTCCACTATAGGAAAAGGGGGTCCATAACAACACGCAGAAAAATCTTTTGTAGAATCAGCCTGTACGAGGTTTGAATCAACAAATTTTTTGTTGAATATAGGGGAAATTCTCGTATGTTTGGCAGGTCAAGCACTCGCTCCTAATTCCATCCAATTTGCTGATTTACACTATTTTAACAACTAATTTTGCAAAACTTTTGATAAAAACTTGCTTGCTCACTTCTTATTGAGCTATTTACCACTCGATTTCAGTTGAAAACGCTTTTAATTAGCTTTATTTGAATGTCAAAGTTCTGATCTGCCAACATTAGAGGCACGCTGGAATTAGATGCTGTTCCCCTAATCAACGCCGATTTTGCGTTGCAACAAACCTTGATTTTCTCAATTCCACAAAAGTCTTTTGTTGTTTTGAAAAAGCTGCTTTGACGTTTAGCGTTGATTCAACAAAAATCATGATTTTCAAATCAACAAAATGTTTTGTTGATTCAAATATGCCTTATTTTTCTGCGTGAAGGCAAAAAAAACTTTTTTTCAAATGGCTAATTTTCTGCTCAAAAACAAATAACTGATGAAACAAATAGTCAAAATTGTTCAAAAGATTGTGGTTTGGTTGAGCGTTTTAGCAGAATGCATTACTGTTCAAAAGACTTCAGATTTCATTGTTTTGTACAAAGGGTTAAAATAATAAAAAAATGTGAAAAATGTGTTTCGGCTCTACTAGGGGGTCCACTAATGGTTAAAATACCCTATGGGGTCGTGCATAAACCACGTGGCCTTTTTTTGGAGAAATTTTGACCCCCCCCCCTCCCCCCTCATGGTTTTCGTGGTTTCACGCCAACCCCCCCCCCCTATATGGCCACGTGGTTTTTTCCTCCCAGGTGAAAAATCTTAAAAAAAAACAAAATAAGTATAGATTTCAAAAATGTTTATCCACAAATGAAGTACCGTCAGAGGTGGTGACTTTTGGTCAAAAAACGATATTACTGTTGTTATTTTAATACAATAAAATCATTTCAAATTATATCGAAATAAATTTTGTTGGGGAATGCTCCTGAATTTACCAACATTTTCCCAGAATATGGCTAGTAGTCCAATCGTTTTAAAATTAACTCAAACTCACCCTTTAGAGAGGGTGACATTGAGTCAAACAGAAAACAACACCATTAAAACCAATTTAATATTATATAAAAAAAAAACTGAAATTCACTTAAAAGTGTGAAAAAAGTATGATATCACAAAGTTTAAGGTAAATAATAACAGTATAACAATTTATTGAAATGGTACAGAAAGTAAAAAATACTCTCAACAAAACAAGCAACTTAGTAAAACATATGTATTCAAAATTATGGAATTGTAGTGCAATTAATTGCATCCAGAATAAATGTGCTTTAAGAATTAAAGCTATTTTGATATATAAACAGCATTCATGATTTAATTTAAATGCGCTTTAAAATATTTTCTAAAAATCGAAATTAATTAAATAGAAAAGTTTTGTTTCAGGAAAAAAATAATTTCATTTTATTTTAAGGAAAATATCTAGTTATGAAAGCTTAAATATCTAGTTAATAACTGCAACTAATTTAAAAAAAAGTTACCTAAAAGTAGCTATAACTTGAAAACGGTGCACTTTATGAAAATTTCACTAATGTACTTTTAGATTGCAAATTCGATTTTACATCGAAAAATAAAATTGAAATTAAGTTGCGGTCAATACTTCGATTTTTTTTAATCAGTATTGATTCAAAAATTCATAACTCGAACAACGATTTTTTGCCCGTTCTGAAAATTTCTGAAATGTTGGCAAAATTAAAAAAAAAAATAAAAATAGTGTTTTTTTGCAAATCATGTTTTAGTGAAAAAAAGTGAAATTAAAAATCAGCAAAGTAAATTACCATTTACCATTTTTTTCAGTGTAGTCCTTATCCATACCTACAACTTTGCTGAAGACACCAAATCGATCAAAAATTTCTTTAAAAGATACAGATTTTTAATTTTCATTGCTGCCAAATTTGTATGGAAAACTATATGGACAAACTAATGATGCAAAATGGCTTGGGCACCAAAAAAAGGTTTCAGACGGATTAAAAAAATCAAAAAATTAAAATTTAAGAATAAAGACCGATTTTGTATAGAATTGCTCGAAAATCGATTTCGTGTCTTTGGAAAATTTGTAGACAACGCGCTAAAAATCATTCTTTTAGTCATGGACATCCAAATTGTTTAAGTCTTACTCTTACTTTAAATTGATTTTGCTATCGACTAAGTGTTTTGATAAATTTAAAAAAGATTAAGCTAAAATTTATTTATTATTTTACATTTTTTTCAGTTGTTTAAATAGGCAATTATCTGCGATTTAAGATTTTTGATCCAACTTTTGGTTGGAGATATTACCTCAAAATAAATACAAAAAAAAAAATAAATAAGTTAATTTTTCAATCTTTTCAATATCTTTGAAACTATTAACACTGGGACGCCCAACGCATGTCCCACGGATGCCAAAGCCTCCCTAAAACGTTGGAACGGTAACTTCAACTCACAGGTTTTCGGGCTTGTCTCCGCGGATTTTCGGGCGATTTTTTTTATCAGAGCAAACAAAAGTTGGAACAACGTTTTTGATCGCATAAATTACAGATTTGATCATATCGAGTTCTGCAAAGTTTAAGGATCATCTAGACATCCTTATAATTCACTCAAAAAAATGGCCCGAGAACCAGCGAGTTGAAAGTACCGTTCCATCTTTTTTAATGAATTTTATTTATGTTGATCTTGACGGCATTGTATTGAAATTTATTTCACAAATTGATATTGGCATTTGAAAATTAAGTGACTCTTTAAAACTTAAATTATTTTAATGTGTCTATATATTTGAGTGGTTTTATCTCAAATATGAAGTTGAGGGCAGGGCTGTGGAGTCGGAGTCGGAGTCGGAGCCGGAGTCGGTGGAGTCGGGTCTTTTTGGGGACCTGGAGTCGGAGTCGGAGTCGGAGTCGTCAAAACTCGAACAGCTGGAGTCGGAGTCGGAGCCGGAGTCGGCTAAATTTTAAAAGCTGGAGTCGGAGTCGGAGTCGGAGCCGAAGAATTCTGATAACCCGGAGTCGGAGTCGGAGCCGGAGTTGTCTTAAATTTAACAAAAAATATGTTTTTTCTAATGTTCAGTATTACCTATAGAACAGCTTAATTTACAAAACATCTTATATTTTTAATTGATTTTTCAGATCAGTTTATGAAACTTTTTATTGAGATTGAAAAGCTCTAATTGTGTTATTACACTATAATCACTAAATGATAACCTCTTACCCAAGTATGTAGTATCATAATTTAAAAAATAATAAAAAAATATTGGTTATGTAGTCAGACATATCTAATTGATTCATGAATGCTTCCTTTTGCCTATATTTATGTGCATTTTCAATTCAAATTTGACCAAATTTCATCCAGTTATTTCTGAAAAAAGTACACAAACAGTCATCTTTTACCCCGATAGCATATGTCTTGAAAGTTTTAAGTTAAATCATTTTTTAGGAAAAAATTACGAGGTACATAAAAAGATTATAAATAGTAATCACTGTTTTTGCAAATCGAAAAAAGTCACAGACAGTTTAACTTTTGTAACAAATAATCAACGAAAATAACAATCTCTTACATGGAACTCAACATGCGCATTTTGTTTAATAATAATAATAATAATAATAATCTTTATTTCATTTCAATTCATAATGCATTCCATAATTCCCCTAGTGAACATTAGTTCTTTTAAAGGGTTTTTATGTTATGTTAAGGGTGTTGTGTTTTCTTGTGTCGTGTTGTGTTGTGTGTTGTGGTGTGTAGCTGGTAACACTTTATTATTTTAATTCAATTCATCGCTTAGATCTAACGTACAATAAAGTTGTTTAAATTTTCACGTGTATAAATTGTTAATTTTCTTTTGAATTCATTGACTGTGAGTGCTTCTTTCATGTTTTCCGGGAGTTCGTTGTATAGGGTTGGTCCTCGGATTTTGAATCTTCTTCTTCCTAGTTCAGTACGAAATCCTGTCCTCCTTAAATCAGTTGATCCTCGGGTGTAGTGGTCGTGGATAGCAGCTTCAAACTCCCAATTGTGATGAATGTTGACGTTGTTTAAGATCCGGTACATAATTACTGCGACTGACTGTGTGTAGAGGCCAAACATTGGCAGGATTTTGTGCTGTGGCATTGAATAGAGTTCACGTGTTGGATGTAGAAAGGGTAGCTTGTAGACAGCCTTAATACAGCGGTTTTGTTGCACTTGAAGTTCTTTTAAGTAGACTTTGGGACACGAGCCCCAAACTGCAATGGCGTATCGGTAACGGCTGTGAATGTATGCTAAGTAGATTTTCAGGAGCACATGGTGTGGGACGCTTCTAGACAGTCTCCTGAGGATTCCGCACAGTGATGAGCACTTTGCAATAACTTGCCGCACATGATTGTCCCAGTTGAATCGGTTGTCGAGGTAGACGCCCAAGTACTTAAAACATGCTACTTCTTCGATGACTGTGTTGCGTACACTAAGTGAGGATATTCTGGCAATTGTGAATGCAGAAATCTAAAAATCATCATTTTAGTTTTGCTGAGGTTCAAAGCCAGAAGATTGTTTTCCAGGTAGTTGAACACTAACTCCATGTCTTCCTTCATTTGTTGTACTACTACAACCGGTGATGGGCATGCGTACGAAATGGCGGTGTCGTCGGCAAAGAGTCGGGTCTTACCGTGGAGCTGCAGTTTAGACATATCGTTGACGTAGATCAGAAACAGTAGCGGTCCGAGAACGCTTCCTTGGGAACTCCACAACGAACAAACTGGATCTCACTGCGGATTCCAGACACGACGACTTGCTGTATGCGGTCGGACAGGTAGCTTTGTAGAAGGGCGTTCGGTAATCCGCGTAATCCACACGACTCTAACTTTTTCAGCAACATTTGGTGGTTTATCGTGTCGAATGCTTTGGAGAGGTCCAAGAAGATCGAGCCAGCAGACAGTTTATCATCGAGTGTTTTGGAAACTTCGTCAACAAGCTCAAGTATGGCTACTTCTGTCGATGAACCCTTACGGAAGCCAAATTGATGGCGATATAGCTGTTCAGTGGCGATTAGGAAGTTGTAGATTCTGGCAAAAAGCAGCTTCTCGAAGACCTTGTTCAAGACAGGAAGCACTGAGATAGGCCTGTAGTTTGACGGGTTAGTAACTGAGTACAAGAAAATCAAAGTGTTGCATTTGAAATAATTGAAACTAACAAAAAATATCAAAACAAGTTGCAACAAATTTTTAAATAATCATTGATTGTTGATGTTGATGTTGATTTTAGGTAAACTATTTTGATATCGTTGCAAATTATCGTTGAACAAATCTCAAGAATTCAGTACAAAAATGAACTAATAAAAAAAATGTGTAGAACAAAATATAGGATTTTAATTTTTTCAAATATTATTAAAAAAAACAAAATCAAAATATTATCAACTGGTACGAATTTTCTCATAGTGTTTGTCTTACGCCAATATGACGGAAGGTGATAATCATTGCATATCAATGGTACATTGAAAAAGAAATATTTGTGACCTAGAAAATATTTTACTTGTGGATATTTGTTTTTATTATATTTTAAGTTTTTTCATATATTTTGATGGAGGCGCAAGATCATTCGTAAAGCTTCGTTTTAGGTGAAGATTTACGAAGTATCGTGCGCCTCCTTTTTAAGGAATATAAAATTTTAAAATTAAAATAAATTAAAAATTTCCAGAGTTAAATATTTTCCATGTCACAGATATTTGAAAATGGCATCTTAAGCGTCCTTTCCACGAAGAAATTGTTTAGATACATTGATTTGCAATAATAATCTCCTTCAGCCATGGCGTGATGTCCATGTACGTCTTAAAAAAAAAAACAAAAAAAAAATTTCGTTTAAAATTGTCATTTAAAAGCAAGGTGCCTGTCACTGTACTTCTTACAAATGTCAGCCTGAATGTGAGCAAATTGAATTTTAATGTTCAATAGATCATTAAGGCCAGGTTTCTTTTAGTAATTCATTCAAAAACAACATTTAATATTTAAATTTATTAGCTTTGAAAAAAATATTTTCAAATTTGAGGTTAAGCAAATAAATCCAAATTTACTTACAAAACTTCTTCTCAAAATGATATTTTTTTGATTTCTGTTTCCATAACGTATAAAACTTGTATTCTAGAAACTTTTTTTCCGTTTATTTTCTTTACTTTAATTTTACTTAACTTATTTTTCTTGAGAAAAACATGACGCTTAGAGAGTATTTAAATAATCCTTTGATCAATGTTTTAAAAAATAATTAACTAATAATAGTTAACTAACTTTTGAAACTTTTCAAAATATGTGGAGTCGGAGTCGGAGTCGGAGCCAACCATTTGTTGAAAGCTGGCGTCGGAGTCGGAGTCGGAGTCGGCTAGAGTTGGTAGGCCGGAGTCGGAGTCGGAGTCGGAGCCAACCATTTGTTGAAAGCTGGAGCCGGAGTCGGAGTCGGAGTCGGCTAATCTGAGAAAGCCGGAGTCGGAGTCAGAGTCGGAGTCGTTTGAAATATGACCCGACTCCGCAGCCCTGGTTGAGGGTATACAGTCATCCCACATATTCGGAACACCCACAAATTCGGAACACTTTTATGATAATTTGTCAATAGCATACCAAAAGTAGCTTTTCTGTCGACCTTACTATTTTTAGAACCTTCATTTGGGTATTATCTTGCTATTTCACTAGTAAAAGTAGTGCTTTTTGAACAAAAAACTTCATTCCAAGACTATTTTGTCCAGAGCAGCAAAACACTGCCTTCTAATGGCCTGTTTCATAATTGTGGGATGTTATTGTGCCTCCCACAATTGTGAAACACCTGAATTTAACTGATATTTTCATAAAAAAGTTATCAAACCAACTAAGCTTGAGTCTTATTGGTTTTAGTGTGTGAAGTCATTATTTGGTAATAAATATGTACTCCTGGAGAGAAAAAAAAGTTTGTTTACATTCGTAAGAAAAAAGTGTTCCGAATTTGTGGATTTCAAGGGTCAAAGTAATTCTTCAAAAACTTCATATAAAAGTTAAAATTTGCAGATGGTCGAAACAGCATTCGAAATATCGCAAGAAAAGCTTTCAAATGAAGGTAAAAGCGAATCATTAAGTTTAATTATCGATTTGCTATGATTTTTTGAACATTGGCCGTTCTGGAAACCGTGCCGAATATGTGGGATGACTGTAGTATATTTTCTCAGCTTAAAGAAAAACTAATATTTTAGGAAAGGGCACCTTTGGCCCCTATTTTTTTATCTTCAAATTAATTGAGAAACAAAAACAATGTTTGCTTGAAGCTCGTTTTTTTTTCTCTAAAAATCTAAAATGTTTGCCCATGTTTCTCTTTGGCTCAATAGATGGTCCCTATTAACATAAAAAAATACCTACAACTTTGACAATGGATAGTAAACGTGTATTTTATGAAATGTTATGTAATATAACAATCCAAATTGTGTAACCCATGAAAAAAGGAATATATTTTATATCAAAATATTCATCAAATTTTTTGGTGAATCTTAAAGTATGTATCGTTCGTTTTTTCGTTACTGGTTGTTTTTAATGTTAGACGTTTCACTTGCAAATGAGGTAGTGAAACTGAAATTTTCGCGATAATCCTGAAATTGGGGTTTTAGTTTCTTTGAACTTAAAAAAATATTGCATGAGAGAGGAGATATAAGATATCTTGAGTTTGTTTTAAGTTTCAAAAGGAAATCTTTCGATTAAGATTCTTCGATCACTTATAGGACCAGCTACGGTAATTAGCTAAGATCTGAGATTTTGATTTTTTTTTTCGCAGAGAATCATTTTTAGACACTTCATTTAAAATACATATTTAGTTTTTTGCCTTGTTACGAAAATCTTATAAAATTGTCAGTTATTTTTTTAAGTTGTTCCAAAATAGAACTATCGAAGACTACATCTACTTTCAATGCAAATTTGCAAGCACATTTTAGCTACTTGATACCATCAACAAAAAAAATGAAATTGTGTTTGCATTTTGGTACGCATTTTTTAGGGTATATTAACTTTGGATACTGTCTCTTTATTTTTTAACAGCTTTTAAACTTTTGCAAAACGTAGTTACATGAGTATTAAAAAGTGTACATTCAATTACAGGCTCAAAGTATTGATATATATATATAATTCAATATTGAATTGGAAAATATTATGACATTGAAATATAAGTAATAATTTTAAACACAATAATTGTATGGTTTTGAAGTGTAACAAAAATGTATGCATATAAGTAAATTCAAAGCGCGTATTTTTTTGTTTTTTTTTAAGAAAAGATTTTTTTATAAAGGCCCCGTGGTCAGCCGTCGACCTCCCCCATGGCTTTTCATGGTTTTTTCGGTCGGATTTGGACCCCTCCCCCTAAGGAGACCACGTGGTTTATGCACGACCCCTATCTCACGATTGAGCTTGAACAAAGCCTTCTACTTTGTTTATGTTTACATCTGTAGTGCAGTTGATAATCACGTTACGCATTCTGTCTTTTCAGCACCCAGGGCGGCATTAAAGGTCTTCTTCTAACCTAACCTTGATTTTCCATTGTTAGTTCCCGGAATATTCTTGTAGGTAAAAGAAAAAGTGGCCACAGGTTCCGGAAGCCAGCTTGGGTGGCACTTTACGACGTCATCCTCGTCGTCATTGTTATGTTGTTTTTGTCGCTTTCGGGAGAAGCCAACTCTAGCCCAAAAATTACGATAGTCGACAGTCACAAAACACGCAAAAGTGCATCAAATGTGGCCAAAAATATTTTGTTAGCTTATTTATTAGATCAATAAACGAGAATAAATGATGTTTTATGTTTTAAATCAATCGAAAATCGTCTTTTAATTATAAAAACGGCAAAAAACCAGGTGCGATAAAAATTACCCAGATCTGTGTAAAATTTTACACAGATTCATGGTTGAAATATTACACAGATTGGACAGACAACGGCTGAACACAGATCGGTGTACAAGGCGTTTACACAGATTCTGTGTATTCCTGGTTTTGGGCAATCTGTGTTAAATTTTACACGGATCTGTGTTGTCTGGATTTTGCCTGAGGTTAAGTTCCGAGCTTTTCTCCTTTATTGAAGTGTAATCCCACGTCAAAAACAAACATGCTAGTACCACCGACTAGTACTTCACTTTACAATAATAAAGTTCTAGTACCTCCATAAAATTTGAAGCTGAAAAAAATCAGTCACACACGCAAAGCCGACATTAGTCTTTTAAGACTTAAAATTAGGCTTTATCGAACCTAACCGTGTTAAGTCTTTTTAAGCCTAATGATGGGTTAGTCTTAAAAAGACTAGTTTCGTTTTAGTACGAAAAAGGCTAAATTTTAGGCTTATTGTTATCGTCAAAAAGCCTAAATTTTAGTCTTTTTCGAGAATGCGAGGGGATCAGAGCGGACATAATTCAAGATGGCGGAACTTGATTAAGACTTATTTTTAGGCCTAAAAAGACTTATTTATAGGTTCAAAAGACTAATTTTTAGGCTTTTGCAGGAAATGGGAGGGGATCAAAGCGGACATAATCCAAGATGGCGGAACTTGATTAAGATTTATTTTTAGGCCTAAAAAGACTTATTTAAAGGTTTAAAAGACTAATTTTTAGGCTTTGGCAGGGAATGGGAGGGGTCAAAGCGGACACAATCTAAGATGGCGGAACTTGATTAAGACTTATTTTTAGGCCTAAAAAGACTTATTTAAAGGTTTAAAAGACTAATTTTTAGGCTTTTGCAGGAAATGGGAGGGGTCAAAGCGGACATAATCCAAGATGGCGGAACTTGATTAAGACTTATTTTTAGGCCTAAAAAGACTTATTTATAGGTATAAAAGACTAATTTTTAGGCTTTTGCAGGAAATGGGAGGGGATCAAAGCGGACATAATCCAAGATGGCGGAACTTGATTAAGACTTATTTTTAGGCCTAAAAAGACTTATTTAAAGGTTTAAAAGACTAATTTTTAGGCTTTTGCAGGAAATGGGAGGGGATCAAAGCGGACATAATCCAAGATGGCGGAACTTGATTAAGACTTATTTTTAGGCCTAAAAAGACTTATTTAAAGGTTTAAAAGACTAATTTTTAGGCTTTTGCAGGGAATGCGAGGGGTCAAAGCGGACACAATCCAAGATGGCGGAACTTGCTTAAGACTTATTTTTAGGCCTAAAAAGACTTATTTAAAGGTATTGTGGTGCTCTAATCAACACTCTCCACGCTACTCCAGATCAGACTGACTCTGTTGATGTTTTCTTCCCTAATCCCTGTCCTCAACCTCACATGACAGCTTACCGCTCTTCGCTCAGGGCTGTACTCAATCACTCCCACTGACATTGGTGTCAGGGCCGTACTCAGATACCACATCTCTCCCTTTTTATGATAGATTAGATTTACAGCTTTATCCTATTATTTCTGGATCACAGTTTACAGACTAGTAATAATAGATAATTTTTAAGATAATTTGCAGTTGAGTCAAGAGCCTTTAAGTAAGAACTTTCAGGTATACCTGGTTTACATTGTCACTAATTTCCTCCTCATACCAAACGCTAAGTCGACCCTTACCCTTACTTGGCCCTTACTCCTTTTTTTAAAAATTTCGATTATTTTCTAAAGTCTCCTTTGAGACTGATTCTTTGTCTCCATTGAAACTCTTTTTTTTTAATCTTCTTTGAGACTGGTTCCTTCTCTTCCTTGAGACACTTTTTTAAAGTCTCCTTTGAGACTGATCCTTGTCTTCCTTGAGACACTTTTTTAAAGTCTCCTTTGAGACTGATCCTTGTCTTCCTTGAGACACTTTTTTAAAGTCTCCTTTGAGACTGATCCTTGTCTTCCTTGAGACACTTTTTTAAAGTCTCCTTTGAGACTGATCCTTGTCTTCCTTGAGACACTTTTTTAAAGTCTCCCTTGAGACTGATCCTTGTCTTCCTTGAGACACTTTTTTAAAGTCTCCTTTGAGACTGATCCTTGTCTTCTTTGAGACACTTTTTTTAAGTCTCCTTTGAGACTGATCCTTCAGTCCTTCTGTTGTTTTTGAATCTTTCGTGACCACCAAGTTTCAATCACCCTTGAGACTGATCACTGTTTACGGGACTCCGTTCAAACATTACGATTTTCGTATCATGCAAACGGAAAACTTTTTCTTTCCCTGTATTTGTTTACAAGAAGAGCAAACTCATTCCGTGTCATCTACGAATTCTCATCAAAAAGATCCCATAGATCTGCATTTTCCAGACGCTCTTTCCATTTGGAATAATTACGCAAACTACCCGTACCAAGGGCAACGAATTACCACTTACAACACTCACAACACTCCAAGGAATCGTCAAAAACCACTTAGAATGCAGCTGTATCTAGAGCTGTATCCATCTCGGGCTTCCCTTCACCCGTCATCGGCTTTTCTTCTGATTGGAACCGTTCTTTTATCACACTAAACTTTTCAATCCGGATTCCAAGCCTTGGCTATAGGCGGAGGACAACGGAGCCTTGCCCCTTCACCCAACGAAAAACCACAACCACATTTTTCTCTACTTTTTCCTGTAAACAAAAAAATCACAAATCACTCAGAATCAATTTTTCCTCGTCGCCATTGTGGTGCTCTAATCAACACTCTCCACGCTACTCCAGATCAGACTGACTCTGTTGATGTTTTCTTCCCTAATCCCTGTCCTCAACCTCACATGACAGCTTACCGCTCTTCGCTCAGGGCTGTACTCAATCACTCCCACTGACATTGGTGTCAGGGCCGTACTCAGATACCACAGGTATAAAAGACTAATTATTAGGCTTTTGCAGGAAATGGGAGGGGATCAAAGCGGACATAATCCAAGATGGTGGAACTTGATTAAGACTTATTTGTACCTGAAAAGCCTAAGGGATCAAAATGGCAGGAATAAACGGTAGAAAATAAAATATTGTTATATATTATCTAATTTTTTATAAAAATGTTTTTATTCGGTAATTCGGTAATTTCGGAATATGTACGACAGATTCACGGATGAGTACAGCTTAAACCTGAAAATAAAAAAAAATCAATATTTTGAAGAAGAGTTGTGAGAGTTTGATAGTTATTCAAAAATTGAATCATTGTTATCCGAGCATTCGTTGGTGAAGGTTGTCTGAATCAACATGACTCGTCGCGTCCCGGCGCAAAACGCCGGCAATATTGCCCTACCTGCGGCTCAAGCAGGCAAAAAAGTGGGAATTTCCAAAAGGAAGGTTGAGGCCTCAACTGATGGCCAAAAACCGGGATTTCCAAAAGGAAGGTGCTTTTGGAAGTGACATCGAACAGCAAAAAGACGAAAAAGAGCGACGGTACTGTACCGATGGATGAGGAGGAGGAGAACTCTTCATCGCACGAGGAGCAGCTTTTGAAGAACAACAAGTTTGCTGGACTGCCTGACGAGGACCAGGTAGCGGAAGCAAAGGAGAATGAAGTGAAACAGCGAAAGGAGAAACTGCCTCCTTTTTATGTGCGGCAATCAGCAGCAACGATCGACTTTCGAGCGGGGCTGGTTGAACTCATCAAGTCTGGGAAAGTCCAAGGCAACATTCGTCTGTGTCAGGACGGATTTAAGGTGCTGGTGCAATCCAGGCAGCACTATCAACTGGTCAAGGATTACTTGACCGAAAACGAGGCGGAGTACTTTACCCATGATGTCGTCATGGATAAGCCGTACAAAATCGTCGTCAGAGGTCTGTACGACATGCCAGTGGAGGAATTAGCTGCCGAGCTAAAAGTTTTGAAACTGGATGTGTTGGCCGTGCACAAAATGAGCCGACGCAACAAAGACATCAAGTACCGTGACCAGCTCTACCTGCTGCATTTGGCTAAGGGATCGACGACGCTTCCTGAGCTGAAGGCAATTCGAGCGGTTTTCAACATTATCGTGTCGTGGGAGCGATACCGACCAGTGCATCGTGACGTCACACAATGCTTCAACTGCCTGGGTTTCGGGCACGGAGGTAAGAACTGCCACCTGAAGCGTCGTTGCGCCAAATGTGGTACCGATGCGCACATCACATCCCAGTGCATCCAAGATTCGCTGGTGAAGTGCCTCAACTGCAACGGTGAGCACTCGTCAACCGACCGAAAGTGCCCCAAGAGAGCTGAGTTCGTGAAAATTCGGCAGCAAGCATCGACGAAGAATCAGCCTCAGCGTCGTAGAACTCCTCCAGCCCTGGTGGAGCAAAATTTTCCACCTCTTCAACCGCGACGCCAGGTCCCGAACTTGGCACCGTTGCCGTTGGATCCCAGGAAGAGAGCTGAGATGAATCATCCACGGCCGGGTTCCAGCCAGGAGCCGAGACCGCCACCACCGGGCTTCAGCCAGGAGCCAAGACCAACCCAAGAACCAGCAGTTGAGGAAAATGGTAATGATCTTTACACCTCAACCGAACTCCTCAATATTTTCAAACAGATGTCCGCTGCACTGCGTGGATGCAAAACCAAGACCCAGCAGATTGAAGTGCTGACCTCGTTCGTCATCCAGTATGGATCGTAGGTCCCTCAAGCTGCTGAATTGGAACGCTTGCTCCATTAGGAGGAAGAATTTAGAGCTGGTGGATTTTCTTCGCGAGAAGGAGATCGACGTAGCTGCCATCACGGAAACTCATCTGAAGCCCGGTGAAAAAGTTTATCTGCAAAACTACAAGATCGCGACGCAGCTCGATAGGACCACCTCTGGAGGAGGAGGTGTGCTTGTCGCTGTTCATCGTGATCTCAAGCCACGCCGGCTGCCACACTTTAAGCTGGACATCATCGAGGCCGTTGGAGTGGAAATTCCCACTTCGGTTGGCCCAGTACTCTTCATTGCTGCATACTGCCCACGTCAGGTGAATTCCAGAGATGGTTCAGCAGCAAAACTGAAGAGCGATATCCAGAAGCTGACACGGCGGAGCGCAAAGTACATCATCGCTGGTGACCTCAACGCGAAGCATGAAGTTTGGGGCAACAGCAGGAGGAATCGGAACGGAGTGATTCTGCACAACGATCTGCAAAACGGATACTACAACGTTGTGAGTCCGGATCGTCCAACGAGGGTGGCTCGGTCTGGGAATCACTCAATCATCGACTTCTTCATTACCAATATGGCTGAGAACGTGGCTCATCCTGAGGTGTTTGAAGAGTTGAGTTCTGATCACTATCCGGTGGTTGTGGAGGTTGGAGCTTCCGTTACTCCGCAGCGGCAACCAACCCGGAAAGATTACCACAACGTTGACTGGCAGCAGTTTCAGCAAGTGGTCGACAGCAACATCGACTATGATCAACACCCGGAAACTTCTGCTGATATTGATCGTTCGCTGGAGGTGATCCAGCAGGCTATCAACCAAGCAGAGGCTGCCAACGTTCGGGAGGTTCCTGTTAATTTTAAGGTAACTGATATTGACGTAGATACTAAACACTTGATTAGACTTAGGAATGTTTATAGGAGACAATATCAACGGACTGGGGACTATGACAAAAGATTTCAGTGAACAATTTGAACAAAATCATACAAGACCGACTTGACAATATCAGAAATCAAGAATTTTCAAAACATGTAAGCCAGCTTGGGAATTATTCAAAACCATTTTGGAAACTTTCAAAAGTTCTTAAAAACAAACCAAAGCCTATTCCTCCTCTTATTGTTGAGGATTCTCCTTTGATTACATCCGAGGAAAAGGCAAATGCACTTGGGCTTCATTTTGTTAGTTCACATAATCTTGGCGCTTCCATGACCAGCCGTAAAGAAACATCAGTTGCCAATAGTATTTCAACAATCAATGACTCTACCTTTGAATTTCCTGCAGATTCCCATGTTTCTGGTGAGGAAGTCAAAGTTGCAGTTAAACAAATGAAAAATATGAAAGCTCCAGGCTTTGATAACATTTTAATCTAGTGTTGAAAAAACAGAGTGATCAGTTCTTTCAACATCTAGCCAATATTTTCAATAAATGTTTGCAACTTGGTTACTTCCCCACCAATTGGAAACTGGGCAAAGTCATACCAATTTTGAAGCCTCAAAAGATCCAACATCGCCAACAAGTTATCGTCCCATTAGTCTTTTGAGTAGTCTGTCCAAACTCTTTGAGAAGGTCATCTATTCAAGGCTTTTGGATTTTACCAACGATAATAATATAATTTTGAATGAGCAGTTTGGCTTCCGAAAGGGACATAATACTGCTCATCAGCTTACGAGTAACTAAAATCATCAAGCAGAACAAGCTTGAGTCTAAATCAACTGCTATGGCTTTGTTGGATGTTGAGAAGGCTTTTGACAATGTTTGGCATGATGGTTTGATACATAAACTGTATTTATACGGTTTTCCAATGTATCTTATCAAAATTATCCAGCACTATCTTTCGGAGAGATCGTTCAAGGTTTTTCTGAATGGGATTGCTTCTGGATTATTCAACATTGATGCTGGGGTTCCCCAAAGTATTCTTGGCCCACTTCTGTACAATATTTTTACATCTGATTTGCCTACTCTTCCTGGTAATGGTGTGTTGTCACTTTTTGCTGATGACACTGCCGTTATTTATAAGGGTAAAATAACCAGATATTTAGTTGGCCGTCTTCAGAAGGGTCTTGACGTTCTTTCCGAATACTTTGGCGACTGGAAAATTCGCATAAATGCAGCCAAAACTCAAACCATCATTTTTCCACTTTCCAAATCGGCCAGATTTGTCCCAAAGGATGATGTTTTGATTAAAATGAATGATGTTTCGATACCCTGGTCAAAGGAAGTTGTCTATTTAGGTCTCATACTTGACTCGAAACTTTTGTTTCGGCAGCATGTAGATAAAATATTGAACAAGTGCAGCATTCTCATCAGGTGTTTGTATCCTTTAATTAACAGAAAATCAAAGCTATCTTTGAAAAATAAGTTAGCAGTTTACAAACAAATAATTTACCCTGTTATTGAGTATGCAGTACCTGTTTGGGAGTGTTGCGCTAGAACTCATAAATTGAAGCTCCAGCGTGTCCAAAACAAGGTACTCAAAATGGTTTTGAATGTTCCTGGCTGGACAAGATCAAGTGAGGTTCATGAATTAGCAGAAGTTAAAATGTTGGATCAGAAGATTCAAGAAAAATGTTTGAAATTCAGGGAAAAATGTGCTATATCTGAATACCCCTTGATTCAAGGATTGGTTTAGTTTATGGTAAGATTAAGTTAGTTTTAGGTTAGGTTATGTTTTCTTAACATTTTTTTCCTCATTGTACCTAGTGTTACAAAAATGATAAATCATATACTTTTAAAGTTATAAAAATGAACAGTGTTTAAATCACGAAAAGCAAACTAAAGCTGAAGAGCCACAGCTGACCACTTATTATGTAAACCAAATGTAATTATTATAAGAAAGATTCAATAAAGTATATTTAATTCAAAAAAAAAAAAAATTCAAATTCAAAAATTGAATGATTTCATTTAAGAGTTTCGCTCAGAACTGGATTGGCGTAGTTTGACAAGTTCAATTTTTCGAAGATCTGACTTTAAGAATTTAAGAAATTAAGAAATTAAGAATTTAAGAATTTAAGAATTTAAGAATTTAAGAATTTAAGAATTTAAATTTAAGAATTTAAATTTAAGAATTTAAATTTAAGAATTTAAATTTAATTTAAATTTAAATTTAAATTTAAATTTAAGAATTTAAGAATTTAAAATTTAAAATTTAAAATTTAAGAATTTAAATTTAAATTTAAGAATTTAAGAATTTAAGAATTTAAATTTAAAATTTAAAATTTAAGAATTTAAGAATTTAAATTTAAGAATTTAAGAATTTAAATTTAAGAATTTAAGAATTTAAGAATTTAAATTTAAATTTAAGAATTTAAATTTAAGAATTTAAATTTAAGAATTTAAGAATTTAAGAATTTAAAATTTAAAATTTAAGAATTTAAGAATTTAAGAATTTAAATTTAAGAATTTAAATTTAAAATTTAAGAATTTAAGAATTTAAATTTAAGAATTTAAAATTTAAGAATTTAAGAATTTAAGAATTTAAGAATTTAAGAATTTAAATTTAAGAATTTAAGAATTTAAGAATTTAAGAATTTAAAATTTAAAATTTAAGAATTTAAATTTAAGAATTTAAGAATTTAAAATTTAAATTTTAAATTTAAATTTAAGAATTTAAGAATTTAAGAATTTAAATTTAAGAATTTAAGAATTTAAGAATTTAAATTTAAGAATTAAAATTTAAGAATTTAAGATTTAAAATTTAAATTTAAGAATTTAAGAATTTAAGAATTTAAGAATTTAAGAATTTAAATTTAAGAATTTAAGAATTTAAGAATTTAAGAATTTAAGAATTTAAGAATTTAAGAATTTAAGAATTTAAGAATTTAAGAATTTAAGAATTTAAGAATTTAAGAATTTAAGAATTTAAGAATTTAAAAATTTAAGAATTTTTGAATTTTTGAATTTTTGAATTTTTGAATTTTTGAATTTTTGAATTTTTGAATTTTTGATTTTTTGATTTTTTGAATTTTTGAATTTTTGAATTTTTGAATTTTTGAATTTTTGAATTTTTGAATTTTTGAATTTTTGAATTTTTGAATTTTTGAATTTTTGAATTTTTGAATTTTTGAATTTTTGAATTTTGAATTTTGAATTTTTGAATTTTTTGAATTTTGAATTTTGAATTTTGAATTTTAAATTTTGAATTTTGAATTTTTGAATTTTGAATTTTTGAATTTTGAATTTTGAATTTTGAATTTTGAATTTTGAATTTTGAATTTTTGAATTTTGAATTTTTGAATTTTGAATCCGAATTTTGAATTTTTGAATTTTTGAATTTTTGAATTTTTGAATTTTTGAATTTTTGAATTTTTGAATTTTTGAATTTTTGAATTTTTGAATTTTTGAATTTTCAAATTTTTGAATTTTTAATTTTTAGAATTTTTAAATTTTTGTATTTTTGAATTTTTGATTTTTTGAATTTAAATTTGATGTTTTGAATTTTTGAATTTAAGAATTTTGAATTTTTGATTGAATTTTTAAATTTTTTCAACACACACACATACACACACACACACACACACACACACACACACACACACACACACACACACATACACAAACACGCGCGCGCACGCAAGCACGCACCACACATTCACACACCACTACCTCCACCATCACCGTAACCACTTCTGACGCTTGTGCTCTCCCACTTTCCTTGTCCTTATGAACTACTACTTTGTTTTTTTTTTCAATCTCCGGCGGATTGATTCCGAAATGTTCCGCCGTCTCTTACCGCACTCAAAATTCACCTCCTCCAGCAGGCGACACCACGATGCGCCACTGCCGCCGGGAGTTGAATTCAACACCCGGCTTTTAATCCGCCTCCTCTCCCTCCTTTACTGGTGGACCGCTATCTACCGCGGAAACACTTATCCGCTAGCTCGTTCACTTTGACCGGTTCTTCCGGCAGATAAGGCACCACAACTTACCTTGCACCTGGCCAACCTGGTCGAATTCCTCCCGCACTCCAACAAGCACCAACAACAACCGACCTGGATCAAAAAAATTCTGATTTGACATGTCAAATCGTGAACCAAAGTTTAATAGTACAGAAAAGCCTTTATTTTAGTCTTTTTCTTAGTTCCCTACTTTGTTCTAAAAAAAGCCTAAAATTTAGGCCCAGAAAAAGACTAATTTTTAGGCCTTTTTCTGACAATACTGACCGAACTTCAAAAAAGACTAAAAATAAGTCTTTAAAGACTAATGCCGATTTTCCGTGCAGGGGTAAAGCTGTCAAACGGATCACAACAAAACAAAAAAAATATCGCAAGCTTAAAAAAAGTTGAGTTTTTTAGATTTTCGTGAAAATTTCACAAAAACTCACCCAAAATGGGTGGTGGCGACTTGGTAAGCTTATCAAAATGTTAACAAAATTTCCCGAATAACCAATTTCCTTGGCAGAACACGAAAAAATCATGGCACCCGAGCACGTTCAAGAACCAGGAGCGCGTCTGGAAGGCGGAACAGGCGGACGCCGCGGAAAAGCGCAAACTGGCCGAGCTGCAGCACGAAATCAACGAGGAGCGCAACCGGGAGGAGCTGAAGACGATCGCCAAAAAGTCGGGCCTGCTGCCGGACGATGGAAGCGGAGACCGCAAACTGGAGTGGATGTACAAGGGACCGGCCGTTAACCGGGAGGAGTATCTGCTGGGACGGACCGTGGACAAAACATTCGAGACGATGGACGCCCAGGAGAAGGCCTCGGCAGCGGTGTCCGGATCTGGGGTGGGAATTTCCCAACCGAAGAACCACGTCGAGCACGAGTGCATTCCGTTCTCGATCCGCCAGTACAAGGGGTTGGAGGGCACGGAACAAGTGGATATTGTTCGGAAGTTGATGGAGGACCCGCTGATGCAGATCAAGCAGAAGGAGGTCGAGAGCCGGCAGAAGATTCTGGAGAATCCGGTTAAGCTTAAGGAGCTGCACCGGCTGCTGAAAAGTGACCAGTCAATTCGGGGGAAGGACCGGGATCGGGACCGGAAGGGTGGCAAGAAGAAGGACAAGAAGGATAAGAAGAGTGAGTTGGTTGAGTTGCTTTTTAGGAATTGGTTATTAATTTGGATATTTTTTTTCAGAGAAATCGAAGAAAAAGCGAAAGGGATCTGAGTCTTCCGACGGTTCCGACGATTCTGGCGAAGGAGATTTGGATAAGATATTAGCGGAAAAGTACAAAAAGGTTCAAAACTCAATGGAAAAGCAGGAGGAGATCAGTCTGGACAAGCTGCTATCGATGAAGTACCAGAAACTGTCCAAAGAGTTGAACAAGATGGCCAAACCGAAAAAGTCCAAGAAGAAAAAGGACCGCCGTCGAAGTCGCTCTTCGGAAGACTCCGAATCGGACTCGGATTCCGACGGCAGAGAACCTGCCAAGCGGAGACGCGACTCTTCTCGGGATCGAAACCGCCCTGGGCCGTCGAGGGTGCGGGAACGATCGATAAGCCGGGATCGGTACCGTCGGAATCGCTCGAAAAGTCCCAGAAGAAGGGAAGAACGCAAGCGTTCTCGTAGCCCTGCAAAACCTTCCCGAGAACCTGCTCCCCGCGGTCGGCGAACTCCCGTTCCCAGCAGTTCATCCGAGTCGTCACCGGAACCGAATCACCGCAAAAGGAACGACTCCGACGACGAAGATGAACGTCGGCCAAAACCCAAAAACTTTGGCCTCGTGTCCGCTTCCGGCAAGAAACTCGAGCTGAACAAGCGGGACGAAGTGCGCCTCTACAAGCGGGAGGAAATAAAGGCGCACCAGTCGAGCCAGAAGCCAGCGTGGACGCGGCCGGAACGAAAGGCAGCGCCACTGACGGAGGAGGAAATGGAAGCGAAGCGGCGGGCCATGATGAGCAACGCCGAGTGGCGCGATCGCGAACGTCAGCAGAACGTAAAGCGGTACGACGACGAGGACCGGAAGCTGGAGGAACGCGACGGGCCGAAACGCTACGACAAGGACTTTGTCATGAAGCAGTTTAAGCATGCGGCCAACAACGAGACCGTTGAGAAGCGGATCAAGTCGAACCGGAATAATATTCAGCGCAGTGGCGGATCGATGAATGATAATTTTGCGAGGAGATAGAGGGGGAGAGGCGGGGGAATGTATTGGGACTCGAATGTTTCAAATAAACGTTTTAGAACATCTTAATCATATTTTGATTTCAAGCAACCAAAGTTAGGCGTCATCCATAAAGTATGTCACGCTCTAGGAGGGGAGGGGGCGTCTGAGCAAGTGTGACATTGCATGTTATAAGTATAGGGAAAGCGTGACAAAGGGGGGGAGGGGAGGGGTAAATTTTGGCTGATTTTATTGTGACGTACTTTATGGATGAAGCCTTATATTGATACTCAAGACGTCACGCGTAACTACTGTTAAATCTTGGGCAACTTACGTCATAGTTTGCGTATATTCATTATTCTACCAGAATGCCCTGAGTAATTTTCACTCAGATTTGGTCAAAACGAACCTTGAGGTTTGAAAGTTTTGTTTTGCACAACTTTCTGGGTCAATTTTATCCCTATTTGATTGACTTTTACTAGAACGCTGAGTAAAAATCCCCAAGAATCACCTAAATCTGAACAAATTTAACTAAAATACGAGACAAAATCATCCATTCAGAAAATTATTTGAAATGGGCATGCAGACCCGACAAAAAATCTAACGCTATCCTTTTGATTATCCTGAGCGATTTTCTTTTGCGTGATTCGCCTCTTCTCTTTTTCGCGGGTGAAGAAAGTTTGCAAGCGAAAATGATTTTTTTTTGCGATTATTCTATCCCTGCGAAGCTATAAGATATAAGATATAAGATTTTTTTTTTATTTTTTATTCATAGCTTATTTTTATTAGGTCCTTTTAAGTGCTACGACCAGGTTAGGACCGAGGATCAGTTTAAAATCTAATATATAATAATAATAATAATAATAAAAAACTCCTTACAATCCATACTTGGAGATCATGAAACTGACGAGGGTTACTTGGTCCAAGCGGGTCTTGCAGGTCTTGAACCTGCCGATGTATTCGGAGAAAATGCCCCACAGCTCAGCCGAACTGTAGAGCACCTCCCTGGCTTCCTCCTCCGTGGCTCCACCGTCTCGCAAGCCACCTTGGCTACTTCCTGCGGGTCGAGGGCGATCCTTCGATTTAAATATTTTCCATCCGGAACTGCGCCCGGCAGCGGAGGAAACTCCACCGGCGTGAACGCCGGATTTGCTGGACTCTGCTTCTCCGCCTTCCTTGCCGGCGGTTTCGGTTTCGACGCCTACTGGCGCCTCCGGATGAAGTCCGCACGCTTGGGGCAGCTGCGCTCCGTGGCTTCGTGGGCTCCAGAGCAGTTGGCACACCGCTTCGGCTCGGCTTCTTGAACTTTGCACTCGTCCGTCTTGTGTGGTCCCCCACAGTTGTTGCACCTCCCCTTGAGGTGGCAGTTCCTGGTCCCATGGCCCAGCTTTTTTTTTTTTTTAGTTTATATTTATTGAAATTTCTTTTCCATGTACATTCATTCAGTTAAAATATTATTGAGTGTCCAATCACAAACGATGACTTTTCACCTCAATTTTAAATACTAGCAACTTTCATTTATTCATGAAATATTGTAGCTTTCGCTATTCAGTGATTTCAAATGTAGGAGGTCCTACATGTACAAAGGAAAAGGGATACCTTAAAACTAATTTATAAACTATATAAAGAGCGGATCAATGCAGCTGAAGACTGCAATGATTTTTGTCGAAATGCATCAATTATCTTATTGGACATAACATCCAAAGTGTCAACTTCGGCTAATTGATGAAGTTCACTGGTGCTGAACCAGGGAGGAAGTTTCAGAATCATTTTCAGAATTTTGTTCTGAATCTTCTGAAGTTTTTTATTCCTGGTTAAGCAACAGCTTGTCCAGATCGGCACAGCATAAAGCATGGCAGGTCTGAAAATTTGTTTATAAATTAACAGTTTATTCTTGAGACAAAGTCTAGAATTCCTGTTTACAAACATTTAATATATTTGTTACATTTAACCTGGATACTTTCAATGTGATCCTTGTAAGTAAGGTTTTTGTCAAAACCAAGTCCAAGATATTTCACTTGATCCTCCCACTTTAAATTTACCTCATTCATCTTTATAATGTGATGACTTTTTGGTTTAAGAAAATCAGCCCTTGGTTTGTGAGGGAAAATAATAAGTTGAGTTTTTGCAGCATTTGGAGTAATTTTCCATTCTTTCAAATAAGAATTGAAAATATCCAAGCTTTTTTGTAATCTTCTTGTGATGACACGAAGGCTTCTTCCTTTGGCGGAGATGCTTGTGTCATCAGCAAAAAGTGATTTCTGACATCCTGGGGGCAAATCAGGCAAGTCAGAAGTAAAAATATTGTATAAAATTGGACCCAAAATGCTTCCTTGAGGGACGCCAGCACGTACAGGTAGTTGATCAGATTTGCTATTCTGATAACATACCTGCAGAGTACGATCCGTCAAATAATTTTGAATAATTTTCTCGATATAAATCGGAAAATTAAACCTTTTCAATTTCGCAATCAATCCTTTATGCCAAACACTGTCAAATGCTTTTTCTATGTCTAGAAGAGCAGCGCCAGTAGAATAGCCCTCAGATTTGTTGCTTCGAATTAAATTTGAAACTCTCAACAACTGATGAGTAGTTGAATGCCCAAGGCGAAATCCAAACTGCTCATCAGCGAAAATTGAATTTTCATTAATGTGCGTCATCATTCTATTAAGAATTATTCTTTCGAATAATTTACTAATAGATGAAAGCAAACTAATGGGCCGATAGCTTGAGGCTTCAGCAGGATTTTTATCCGGTTTCAAAATCGGAATTACTTTGGCATTTTTCCAACTACTGGGAAAATATGCCAAATCAAAACATTTGTTGAAAATTTTGACCAAGCAACTTAAAATTGCTTCTGGTAATTTTTTAATTAAAATGTAAAAAATGCCATCCTCACCAGGGGCTTTCATATTTTTAAATTTTTTGATAATAGATTTTATTTCATTCAGATCCGTATTAAAAACTTCATCTGATGAAAATTCTTGTTCAACAATATTCTGAAATTCTATTGAAATTTGATTTTCAATAGGACTCAAAACATTCAAGTTGAAATTATGAGCACTCTCAAACTGCTGAGCAAGTTTTGAGCTTTTTCCCCATTAGTTAATAGAATATTATCACCATCTTTTAAAGAAGGGATGGGTTTTGAGGTTTCTTAAGAACCTTTGAAAGTTTCAAAAAGGTTTGGAATAAGGTTTAATTTGTTCGACATCTCTTGCGAACTTTTCATTTCGCAGGAGAGTGAATCTGTGGTCAATAACCTTTTGCAAATCTTTTGAATTCGCTTCAGTGCAGGATCACGAGAACGTTGATACTGTCTTCGGCGAACATTTTCAGACGAATCAGAAGCTGAAGATCGTCATCAATAATGGGAGAATCAAATTTGACTTGGACTTTAGGAATAGCAATATTCCTAGCATCCAAAATTGCATTAGTTAAAGATTCCAAGGCTGAATCAATATCAGCTTTGGTTTCTAAAACAAAATCATGATTTAAATTATTCTCAATATGATGCTGATACCTGTCCCAATTAGCTTTGTGGTAATTAAACACAGAACTATTGGGTCTGGTAACTGCTTCATGAGAAAGTGAAAAAGTTACTGGAAGATGATCAGAATCAAAATCAGCATGAGTCACTAAAGAACCACAATACTGACTTTGATTTGTCAACACCAAATCAATTGTTGATGGATTTCTAACAGAAGAAAAGCAAGTTGGCCCATTCGGGTATAAAACCGAATAAAGACCAGAAGTGCAATCTCTGAACAGAATTTTATCATTGGAATTTACTTTTGAATTATTCCAAGATTGGTGTTTGGCATTAAAATCACCGATGATCAAAAATCGGGATCAATGCCGAGTAAGTTTATTCAAATCCCCTTTGAAATAATTTTTATTTTCCCCAGTACATTGGAAAGGCAAATATGCAGCTGCAATCATAATTTTCCCAAAAGAAGTTTCAAGTTCAATGCCCAAACTTTCAATAACTTTTAACTTAAAGTCACGTAACGTGCTATAAGTCATACTACGGTGGATAACTATTGCAACTCCATGGCCCAGCTGCAAGCAGTTCCTGCACTGGGTAACGTTCGGCCGCTTGTTCCGGTAGGCTTGCCACCGGATGATAGTGTTTGCCACAACCTTCATTGCAGAGAGCTTCTTCAGATTAGTGTATCCCTTGGGGAAGACAACAATATACGGAGTTTCGTTTACGGTGGACTTTTCTTTCCGCTTGATGACATGCACTATAATTAGGCTTAGTGATTTTTCACGCTCGAAAATTGCAAATTTCACGGGGACCTCAATTTCAAAACACCAAATTTCACGTAAATTTCGCGGAACGTAAAAAATGTTAAAATAACGCTGAAAATCCTATGTTAAAATCACAGAAATTACTTTTTATGCTAATATCTTCAACAAACTAAAAAAAAAACACTAAATTTGAGAAATCTCCTAATTTTCATAAAAGTTTCCACCGGATTTATAGATGGGCTCTATATATATTTTGAAGCAAAACGTAGGGCACGTGTATACTCATTTACTGAACTGCTTTTTAATATGCGAGTAATATAGCTAAAAAGTTTTCGCTTATTTATTTCTGTTATACATATCATTTTATATTTTATCAAAGCAAGATTTAACAATCTTTTCAAGCCAAATGAGTTAGAATAAATTGAATTTCCTGCGACATTTAGCCCATTAAACATATTTTTAAAGTTTTTAGCTCACTTTTCAAAAACTCAACTTGAAATCAATTTTCAAAAATGATTTATTTTTAAAAAAATCGAAATTTTTATTCTAAATGAGAAAAGAAAACAAAAAAAAGTATTTTTAACTTTCACGGGAATAATCCACCCACGTAATCAAATATCGTTAAACTTAAACAGGACTCAGAAAAAATCATGTGTTTCAATATGTGATCAAATGAAATTAAAATTAAATTAAATACTCTTCATTTTATTTTGAATAAAACAAATTTGATTCTTTTAAACTTTTTGAAATAATACCTTTCAAATAAAAAAGCAGTGAAATTTTCATCACAGCGAATGAAAATATAACTAAATTTAGTTAGTTTAAAAAAACTCAAATATCAGAACATTTTTTCAAATGGTTCATATCAACTTAACACACATGTATATTCAAGCTTTTTATCTGAAAACTAATAAAATTTAATTAAATAGTCTTTATGGATGAATTGTTTATTAAGTTGTTGCTTATAAAAAATATTTGAGAAAATTGATAAAAATTTGGAATTTCACGCCGTCCACGAAAATGTCAAAAATCACTTTTTCTATGTTAGTAATTAAACCAGGGTATTCACCTAGGTATTCACTCGCTTAATTCTACAGTATTTCATAAAATTATTTTTATTCCTTTTTGAGTTTGATGAATTATTTCGAGAAAAATCGTTACATTTTCACACAAACATAAAATTTCACGGGATTTCGCGGATAAATCCAAATTTCGCGGATTTCACGCTGTCCGCGAAATCGTGAAATTTCACTAACCCTAACTATAATGTATATCTATAGGGGGATGGCGTCGCTATTTTTAGACCACATTTTCCACTTTTTCTCATCGAAACCGACTACTTTATCGACTTCATTTTGTTGGGCGAGATAGGACGCCGTCTATTTTTAGACGATGACTCAGCACTTTTCCACTTTTGCACTTAGAAAAACCAGATGGCAGCACGATGTAACGCCATGTCCCTATTGACTCAGAATCGAAAACTGAACAAATCGACGACAATATTTCAAAAAGCATCATGTACAAACTATGCGTTTTGAGAAAAACGCATTTGAAAGTCTAGCATCATTTTTCAATTCCCATTTTAATATAAAAGCAAAAGCAGATGTTTTTTTTCTCATAAAAATTATTTTTATTAGATCCTTTTCGGTACTGGGACCTAAAAAAAAGCAGATGTTCTAATGATTACAAACGATGAAAATGTTGCTTTTATTGATACGTGGTCATTAGGGTGCCCGGAATATGGGACTTTTTTTAAAACCTCGCTCCACAAGCTGAATATTGTTCCTTGACCTATTTTAAGACTCTGGACCAAATATGAGCAAAATCGGTCATCATTTACCCATTGATACTCGGAGGTGAAGTTTGTATGGGAAAAATCGAAAAAATGTATGGAAAACCCAAGTTTCTTACGGTTTGGTCTGCATGGTTCGCTACTTCCATTCAAATATTCCCAAAAGTGATATTCTAATTGAAAATTTCATGCTCTACAACTTTGTAGAACATACCAAAACTGTTATTAGCGATTTTAAAAAGTCATTTTTGTATGAAAAACATTTTTTTCACCAACTTTAGGCTCGGGTATCAATGGGCTAATCTCATCCAATTTCGCTCAAAATTTACACAGTTGCTTAAAATAACCCAAAAAACCGTTTTCCGCTTGTGGAGCAGGAGGTCATTTCTTCTGGGCACCTTAGTGATCATCCATATTCAATAAAACATTATTTTTCTCATTATATTTAAGAAAAACAAACATAACTCCTTTTGAAATCTCCAACGTCTATATCACCCTTTGTTATGATTTGTTTTTCTTCGCCGAATGTACATGGCGCTTTTTGCAAGCGGAGGGGAAGTTTTGTTATGATTCGCTTTTCGTCGGCAAATGTACATGGCGTCTTTTTCATGATGCTTTTTTTTCGTCACGAGGTTCATGTAGTCTTTTATTAGACAGGTTGACAGGGCTATATAAACAGGCACTGCTGATGCCATAGATTTTGTTTATGTTACTTTATTTAAAATCATGAATAATATCATGTGAATACAAAGAGACGAGTTGTTCCTTTTAATTCCGCTACATATTTTTAAGGTGAAGCCGTTAATCATTTTCGAAGAAAATTGATCATCACTATAAAATATTCTGTATTAAATTCAATTCAACAAATTTCGCCACCAAAATGAATCAGCATGTGCCGGTTGTTGCCTTCTTTAAGCCACTGAAAGAATTTTTGATCTAAATCAAATGTGCTTAAAAATTTATATCATTTTGTGGCACAGTCATTAACGTCCTAGTTAGCAATCATTGATTAATGACGATTTCCATAACTTTACAAGGAATGGGATAATCGTTACCAAAAGGAATCAGCATGTGTAGGGCAGTATTCTATACAACTTGTTGAAGAAATTTTGTCAAAATATTGAAAGCGACGCAAAATTTATATCTGTGAACGAAAAATCATGTCAATGGTGGAAGTCTTCACGTTAATATCTTGACAGATACGTATTTCGTCTACTACTTGCAGACTTCATCAGTGTTCTGTTCTCGACTGAAGGTTCATCGCTGGTGTATCCGTATTTGTAGTTACTGTAGGTACTACCTCCTCGTTCTTCTTTTGTGCCTGTATAGGTAACAGCTTAAAAAGCCACGTTGAGCCGTTACCTGAATCCTTGTTGAGTTGCCTGCCTTGAAGATTTCCAAACTTTCGGCGACAGCCAGCTTCGGTGGGTTTGTGATGTGTCTTAAGATGACCGCGTCGCTAGTTGTGATGTTATGTTTTTCCTCGATGATGTGTTCGGTTACTGCTGACCTGAAATGGGGGACAAATCCTTTCCGTTTTTCCTCCTTGGCAATTCTGACATATGTGTATTATATTACATATTATATCTGTTTATAGTTCTCCGAGCTGGTGAGCAGCTCCAGCATGCCCGGGTCCGGTTGGGCTTGCGGTAACGGCTGCGGTCGGATTGTGATGGTGGTGGAAGTTCGGCCGGCAGGGACCGCTTCATCGACGGTCCTGCCGTCATCGTTTCTGGTCCCGCTGTCCCAATCTTCGTAGGGCACCGGAAATCCTGAAGGTGTCAAAATATACCTCAAGCTGGATTGGAGCGGTAACAGTTTGTAAATGAAGGAAACAAACAAGTGACAGTTCTGAACTGTCACTATCCACACTGAGCAAAATTCAATTCCGAATATCGTGCAGATAAATAATATTTACGCTTGTATTTACGATATTTACGAAATATTTACGGAAGTAAATCCAATGCGCTACGGATCAACCATGTGCCCAACCCCGTGGTTTATATGCTCATCCAACCTGGTTTGCAGCAATCTCTTAGTTTGTCCAATGTAGCTCATATCACAGTGGCCGCAGGATACCTCGTAGATGCCGGGTTTGCCTAAAGTCGTTATGGGGTCTTTCGTTGAACCTAAGATGGATTCCAGACTTTACTGAAGTAACTTTTACTCATTTTTGGTGGAGAGGTAGCTTATTAGGAGTACTTTCAGAATATGCAATAACCCAGAAAGTGTCAAAATGTACATGATGCCATGACAACAGTTGGTGTCAAACCAACGGGGTTTGAGTGTAATCGAAAAACCATCCCAACGAGTCTAAAACATCAAAGATCTGGCAACCCTGTCTCGAGTTATGACCACTTAAGTGATATCTGTGTACTTTTTTTTTCTTTTTTTTTAAGAAAAACTATATGAAATTTGTGTCCAAACCCGTCGAATCACCAATAGTTGGTAAAGAGTGAGGAAGGCACCAACCAGTTAAGTTGGCAAAGTTAGTTTTTTATTGTTTTTGGAATGCTTGCAAAACAGAAAATCATATTATCTTTGCCAAAAATCATCATAATTCATTTCTGCAAAATGTGGAGACAACGAAGAAAATCAAACTCATTTGTTTTCGATCTTTTCGATGCCCATTACAACTCCCGAAAGTATTTACTAGTTATGCCCGTAGTTCCGTCAACAAACCCACCGAAAAGAGCTTCAATCTCACTTTCGTTGGAGTTTCCCTGTTTATGCGCTCCGGAGGGAGAAATGGGGGATTCCGGTGTGGGGTGGTTTCGGTGGGTGGGAAGAATACACGACGAATTTATGCTGCTAGCGAAGACGACGACTGCGACGATTCGAGGGCTGGGTCGACTGTCGACGACACGTGCCGTCCGGTCATTGACTGATAAAAAGGATCGCGATGCTGGTTGAAATTTCGGTTATGTACAAAACTTTACCGAAAATGTGGGGCTGTGGGGAATCAGACCGGGGTTTCTGTTGGAAACATAAAAGAAGGACTGGGAGATGGGTGGTGGGTGGCAGTTTACGGTGAGATGCGAAATAATGTCCAAATCTGTTTTGGTATGGGGAGTTCAATCGCCACATAAGAGTCGAGAGCGCCTGTTGGCTAAGAGTTACTTGGTTACACCTACGAAACTGCCCCGAAAATGCGTGAGTCAAGCAGGAAAATATTGATTTTTTTTGTTGGTTGAGGATGGAAATTTTCACCCAGAACTGGACATCGGCATACGAGAGGATAATGAGCACGATTCGGTAGTAAAATGGTACTGTGTGCGGACTGAGAGGATAAATCCCGAAATTACCGAGAGTACTTTACTCATGGGTTCATCTTCAAAAAAAGTTCATCTATAAAAAAAAGAAGTACCGTTACCGAGACTCGAACCCAAGACCTTCGGCATATTGAACCGTGTCTTTGCCGTATGGGCCACCATGGTTCGGTGACTAAGTGGCGGTCGTTTGTCCATATAAGTCACTCATAGGATGAACTGTTCCAATGAACGAATGAACACGCGAGAGGACTATACTCTCGCAATATAGCACTTTCCTCACGTTTCTTTTCGTGAGGACTATCCCCTCGTTCTTTAACTTTGGGTGTTCCAATCTTCATTATTTTCTTTCCAAATTATTACGTTGTTTGGACGAGCTTAGATGAGTTTGTTTTATTTGTTTTAAACTTTATCTCCTACTAAAATGAAGTAATTAAACTCTATAAATTCGGACACAAAAAGAGGGACAAAGAAGGAATGTAAGATTAAGAAGTAAGGAAAAAAAATTTCTTCTTGAGCTGAGATCTAAAAAATTCTTAAAAAAAGCTTTTTTGTTTGAGCGGATTTATAACCCTACCTCAGAGAGGAAGGCAAAAATCAATCAAATTTGAACACCCAAAGTTAAAGAACGAGGGGATAGTCCTCAAGAAAAGAAACGTGAGTAAAGTGCTATTTTGCGAGAGTATAGTCCTCTCGCGTGTTCATTCGTTCATTGGAACAGTTCATCCTATTGAGTGGCTTATATGGACAAATGACCGCCACTTAGTCACCGAACCATGGTGGCCCATACGGAAATGGCACGGTTCAATATGCCGAAGTTCTTGGTTTCGAGTCTCGGTACCGGTACTTTTATTTTTAATACATGAACTTTTTTTGAAGATGAACCCATGAGTAAAGTACTCTCGGTAATTTCGGGATTTATCCTCTCAGTCCGCCGAAGTACCATTTTACTACCGAATCGTGCTCTTTATCCTCTCGTATGCCGATGTCCAGTTCTGGGTGAATACTTTAAAACTCAAAAATGTTTGAAATATGAGATAAATAAGATATTTTTGAAGGAATCTTTTTAAAGTACGATACAAAAATACCCAAAAATCAGAAGGCAATCAAATATTGTGAAAAAATTGGATTTTCAGAAAACCACTACAATCCACCAAAAATGAAGTTCATTTGGAGCTCCCGCGTCGAAGTCCTCGTCGTTTTGAGGGAAACTGGTATCGATTTTCCGGCCACCCATGTACTCCCTTGCAGCATATACTTGTGCGAAATGCTAGATTTTCGTGGTAGTAATCGCAACGAACTTTATTTATGCTTTTTAAAGATTGATGATTTTGGCTAACAAATTTAATCGCATTTTGTTTCAAGTTTGCATGTTATTATTTTTGATACAATTTGGATCAATTTATAACAAGTAAAACCTCGATCATCTTACAATAAAATTTCGAAAGAGCATAAATCAAATTAAATGATTCTTTTCAAAAAACATCTAAGGAAACAGATTGAAAAAGCCAACCTAACCTTTCATTTTTTTTTTGTTTCCGAAAGTTCCTTGCCCCCAAATTACATCACGACACGTGTAAGCTGGTTATTCGTACTCATGTCAGTGTTAGATAGGCAGTAAATCTCGCGGATCTCCGATCTGTGTGACTAGAATAGCAATGAAACTTCGTTCAAGAGTTTTTTTTTTATTTCGGTGATTCACAAAGCCCGTCAAACACAATGAATCTCAACAATCCGAACGGTATCCCATTTCAGCGCCGAGCGTGTTCTGGCATTCGGCGTTCTCATCTCTAATTCTCTAATACGATCCATATTGGATAACACCGACAGACCGAGCATCCATCGAACATAAGCAGAGAATAAACCTTCGACTGTGTTGGTGCACGTGTCAGGCTGGGGGGATTTTATGCTGCTCACTTCCCGGCGGGGTCACTAGAACGATGAACTTTCGCTTTTATCTTTTTGGGCGAACGCGTGCGCGCGTGTAGCCACAGACTAGGGGGAGGGGAGCTGAGTTGGACTTATTTTATGATGACTCATGAGTTACGCATCAAATCTCTAACAAGCTGGTGAGGAAAATAAACAAATTGTTCAAATAGTTTAGAAATGCAGAAAATTGTTTAACGATTAAGTCCAAATAAGGTAATCATACTCTAAAGTAAGACCAATCGAAGCACGAGTTTTCGTGTCTTGTTGATGGGAATTCCCTCGAATTCGTACCGCTTACTTCCGCAGCCCGCAAACTCCACGTAATCGAGAACTATTATACAATGAAGTGGAAAAAAGTGGTTTTCTTGATCTAAAGAAGAAAACATTTATGTTAGAATACCACGTGTGTGAGGGTATTTTTAACGAGATGTGAAATTATCAATTTTGCAGCTTTTAAATAAAAAACGATACTAAATGTTGAATTAGACTTACTGGAATATAGAAGTATTCAATCGTTAAAATTTAGCTGTTTAGCAAATTTGTTATTAAAAAATATTTGTATTCTATTATTACATATGTGATTTCAGTTTATAATCCAGTATTCAAAAACTTATATTTGCGATCAATTAATCATTAAATTATTTTCTATATTTTCGCAAATCATGTACAGTGCAAACTTCATTATCCGAAGTTTCGACTATACGAAGGTTTGTATTAGAGCATCCAATTTTCCGGGGTTACAAAATTCCCGGGAAACGGGAAATTTTCAACAAATTTCCCGGGAAATCCCGGGAATTCCCGGGAAATTTAACGAAAATAATTTTAATCTTGTTTCTGATCTAAAATAAACTAAATCCTTTGTCCTGTTCCTTGTCCATATCTTTTGTAGTTCTAGCAGAACTTTATTATCGTGGGTTCTACATCTAAGTACACTTCTGAAGATATCCGCCTTATCCAATCCTGCAGCTAAGTCCTTTCTGTTGCCATGCATGAAAAGGTGCTGATGTTTGCACTTGGTGGTCGTCGACTATGGTCGTACAAACAGCCACTTCCCACAGCTAACTTATTAGCGGTGCCACGTGATGCTGGACCTGGCGTTCGAAGGAGAAGCTCTGATGGTTTAAGGGAGGTTTGCTGGTGGAGTAGTTGACGGCGCACCAGTGGAGGAAGAATCACGAAAGAAGGTGCCTTCTGAGGAGGTCAGCCTGGATCCGGTTGACAAAGCTACGATTACGGAACTACCAGTTCGGGAGCAAGAATCGGCAGTTTAGAAAGAACCACCAGATGCATCATCCTGGCAGTTGTGGTTATCCTCGCTGGATTGAGCAGCTAAAATACGCTAGCAGAAAAACCTGATTTCAGCATCTTTTTCATGGTTCACTTATCGTCAGTATTTTAGCTGCTCGTCGAAGGTTACTGTCTCGAGACTACCGCTGAGGCCAAAATTTGGGAAGTGATTTTTGGTCGTTTCGCTAGCTGAGGAGAGGTTGACGGAGTTGGGGAAGATTTTTCGGACCGTCAAAGGACAGCAATCAGTCGGTTGGTACTCGCTTGGGAGGTGCTTTTGGAGGTTTTGAAGAAGATTGTGAGGTTGCCGTCGACGAGACCAGGTGATTCATGATCTCTTCCGTAGAAAGGTCTCCACCATCATCGATTCATTGCTTGTTCTTGCAAAGATTTCGATTTTTGATCGACTTGAGGCGAGTACGTTTCCCGACGATCTCGGCTCGGCTCGACCAGATCCTTGAAGATGGCGTTTCTGGCATGAAGTTCTCAGCATCCTCACCATCTTCCCCGGCCACCGATTCAACGGGGCTTGTTCCGTTTTTTTTCCTAAAACGACGTCGTGTATCCGAAACCGGCTCGGAAACCGCTGAAATTTGTTTTGTTTTGATTTGTATATGACATTTCAACTCACCAAGGTTCCTAAATGCATGGTGGGATTTCGTTAATATATTGACGAAATGTCGATATGTTAACCAATTATTTTAATAGATTTTAATGCGTTTATAATGGATTGACCGATCTGACCCACCCCTAGGTGCTTGCTATTTTTCGCCGATCAAGACAAATTCACTTGAGAGTGTGGTGCAAGATCAACTGACTGTTATTATGAAATTTGTGTTGGAATAAACTTGGATTTTTCAAATAGTCCAAAAATTGTATATTTGTTTAATTGTTTAATTGTTTAATTGTTTAATTGTTTAATTGTTTAATTGTTTGATTGTTTGATTTTTTAATTGTTTAATTGTTTAATTGTTTAATTGTTTAATTGTTTAATTGTTTAATTGTTTAATTGTTTAATTGTTTAATTGTTTAATTGTTTAATTGTTTAATTGTTTAATTGTTTAATTGTTTAATTGTTTAATTGTTTAATTGTTTAATTGTTTAATTGTTTAATTGTTTAATTGTTTAATTGTTTAATTGTTTAATTGTTTAATTGTTTAATTGTTTAATTGTTTAATTGTTTAATTGTTTAATTGTTTAATTGTTTAATTGTTTAATTGTTTAATTGTTTAATTGTTTAATTGTTTAATTGTTTAATTGTTTAATTGTTTAATTGTTTAATTGTTTAATTGTTTAATTGTTTAATTGTTTAATTGTTTAATTGTTTAATTGTTTAATTGTTTAATTGTTTAATTGTTTAATTGTTTAATTGTTTAATTGTTTAATTGTTTAATTGTTTAATTGTTTAATTGTTTAATTGTTTAATTGTTTAATTGTTTAATTGTTTAATTGTTTAATTGTTTAATTGTTTAATTGTTTAATTGTTTAATTGTTTAATTGTTTAATTGTTTAATTGTTTAATTGTTTAATTGCTTAATTGTTTAATTGTTTAATTGTTTAATTGTTTAATTGTTTAATTGTTTAATTGTTTAATTGTTTAATTGTTTAATTGTTTAATTGTTTAATTGTTTAATTGTTTAATTGTTTAATTGTTTAATTGTTTAATTGTTTGATTGTTTAATTGTTTCATTGTTATAGGACCTTGGATATTAATTTTTTTTCGCTAAAATTCAGTAAAGTTTTACTTTATTTTCGTCAACTGAAATGTCAGAAACCGATTCAGTAATTAAGATTTTACGTAGTTCTCAGTTACCTGACATTTGTCACTTTGGCTGATAGTTTACTGAAATTTCAGTAAACTGATTGTCAAAGCAAATGAAATTTCAGCAAAAGAAGTGTCAAAACATTTAGCTGAAAATTCAGTAGTTTTATTGTGTCAGTTTGATAGATTTTCAATGTTTTTTTTTGTGATTTACGTCATCCTTACTTTTTTTCAAATATTTATTTATTTTTTTCACCATAGTGCATTGATTCAAACTCTAGACCCTTTGGTTGTAATCAAATTGTTTAGTTTTAAAGAATGGGAATGAAGTTGAGAACCACTGCTCTAAATTGTCATTTCCCAAAGTTTCATTTACTCGATTTTTCTATCTTTTCCCGAATAGTGATTTTAACAATCAACTTCTTTTGTCAAAGAGTTGTTAGAGTACTTGATGCTTCAAATTGTTTGTTTGAAAGAAAATTTCCATTAAAAAGTTTTGTTATCGAAGTTAAGATATAAATCAACAAACTTTTGGAAAAAATGAGAAAAAAAAAACTTTTGGAAAATCTGTCAAGTTGAATATGCTTTGTGATTTTTCATGATGTTCTAGAAACGTTCCAAACGCCATCAAACTTCGCCCCATTCCTTCACTCAGGCATCGATCGATGTGCGTTTATAGTCAAAGGAAGTAAGTTAGAGACAGCCCAAGGAAGCTTCTGCGTCGAAAAATCACCAAATTAGAAACCATCCAAGCAGTGCTGGGGGGGAGAGAGCTGTGGAGATGTGGAGCACGAGAACCACCGACGACGACTTCAACGACGACGACGAGAGTTCAACGACCCGCCAAGAGGGGAGCATAAATTCGGCATGCGGCGATGCGCGTGCAAGTTGAGTTGAGAACGCCACCGAATTTTCGCCTTATGTAACTCTGACTCTGACTGAAATTCAAGTTGCCTCTCCCCGGCGGCACACATAGCTAACTAATGTTTGGGAGGAGGTTACTGAGGGCGGGGGTGGGATGTTTTTTCCGTTCTCCCGAGGGGATCGTGTTGAACCGAAATAGTAGTCACTCGTATTTTGCTTCAGAGACGGGGGGGACAAACGCACGATATTCCACTTTGGGGAGTTGGCAGGCAGGCAGAGCATAAAAGCCGCCCCCCCCAAACCAAGCATAGATTGCTCGGCGACGACGCACAGATTTATATGCTGTAATGTGAGAAATATGTACCACGTACAAAATATACATAACCAAATGCCGGGTGTGATGTGGTAACCTAGTTTCTGTTGCTGTTTTTGTGCCTCCCGGCCGGTAAATATGTTTTTAAGGAACTGTGTATCATCAATAGCAGAAAAAGGCAGAAGGAGCAGCAGTTATGTTGCCCGACATAAAAGGTTTTCCCTCGACCCCACACCGCAACTCACGTTCTACAAAGCTTCTTCCTCGAGGTGCGGTTTCTGGTGGGAGTCGATGGAAGGCAAATGGTTGGAGTTTTAGAATGATAAGCCATTAAGGAATTGTTTGTGCTTCTTTTACTGCAGTGGCTAATATGTTGTAATTTACTGTAGTAAGGTAACATTTAGTAATAATGAAAGAATATGAAATAAGGAATATTTGAAAATCTGTAAATGAAAAAAATCCTTTTTTTAATTTCACTTTTTATAACAAAACGTTAAATTCTCGAAATACAAAATTTCTAGCCCCTGACATGAAAACTGTAATTTCTAATGCCCTGAAGAAGACGACATATTGCGTCGAAACGTGGGAATAAAAAGTTTTTTTTTTACATTTTTGTTTTTAAAACCGCTGTGTCTTCACAAGGATTGGACATAGGAAAAAAAGGACAATGGTCAATATGGAAACTTTTATGTAAAATTGTCTGGGGAATTGATTCTTACTATCCGGTTTTGAAAATTTTGACGTTTAGACCACTTAAAAAAACGGTTTTAGTCAATGATTTTTGTATTTTTTTTTAGGAGAGACATACTATCCTGCATTTTTCGTGAGTCTTTTTGTCACATTTTATGCTATTTTCACAAAAATGTTGAACGAAAAAGAAATCGTGACATAACCTTAAAATTAAACTTTTAAGCTTTGAAATTTGAAAATTCTCATAAAATTGGCGTGTTTTTTTCTTTCAGTATATTTTTTTCAGAAAGCCCATCGAATTTCCTACAAGTTTGTCTTTGACCACTTTTTGATACGATGCAACGCCTTCGAGATACAGTAATGTTTAAATTACAAAATATAAACAATATTTAAATACTCACGCCCTTCTCAAATGTCATTTTTCAGTACAACTGGCACAATTTACACAAAAATGGCTTATATAGGCCTAGGATAGCATGTCTAAAAAGTTTTATTGAAATCGGAGAGGGTCGGGTACAAAAGTACCAGAAAAAATCCCGATTTGAGCTATTCAATAAAATTAAATCACTTATTAATTAAAATTTGTAAACTGACAGTATAAATAAATGCAGGTAATGGCAAATATGATTAAAAATGTTGAAGAACGCATCCAAACACATTTTAGTAGTTAATGAATTTTTTTATATGCTTGTCATAAAATTACATAGAAATATTGAATTTAAAAAGAATGATGTAGGGGAGAGTGGGGAGACTTGATCCCCGGGGACACTTGATCCCAAGCTTGTATCTCGTCAGCATGTGGGTAAAACAATTAGCTTTGTTCTAGAAAGTTGTGCGAAATTGACTAAAACTCATTGTAGAAAACAAAGAAAAAAATTCAAAAATGTTTAGATTGAGTTACATACATTTTTCTAAAAAGTGCTGCAAAAAACTTCCAAGAGATCCTTTTTCTTTGTTTTGATAAGTATAGAAAACACTCAAAAATTATTTAAAAAAATATTTTTTATACATGAATTGTTTGATAAACATATTAACTCCAAAACCCTTACGCATTTGACGTTAAATTTATCGTCATACTATTTTTATAATCAATTGTTTAAAAAAGTGCGTTTAGGGAGATTTGATTCCTGCATTTTTACAGTCACTGGAATCAGCCTCAAGATTAAATGATTGGGCTGGGTTTTCGTACATAGTTTCCTTTAGTATAGTTGTACATAACTTACTGCAGTTTGAATCATTTTTCAAAAGTTTTGTAAACAAAAATTACCAGCTTTTGTAAACATGCCCAATTTTTGTCTAAAAAAGAAAATTTTAAGTTTTTAAATATTTCGCATGCTTATCTTGTTATATTTTGAACACAAACGTACATGTTTAATGTGAAATTGCTGTAACTTATAAAAAAATTAAAAGTTTGGATGAATAAGAATCATTTTGCTTAAGATTTCTTCAAAATGTTGAAAGGGGGATCAAATTACCCCCAACATTTGAAACTATTGGCTTGGCCAGCACAGAGCAAGAGACTCAGACCGAGTAGTCCCAGGGTCGGCATTGCTACTAGGTGATTCAGGGGAGGTGACGGACAATCAGGAAAACCACGAATTTAAACTTTTTCACAGCACTTTATTGCGGGATCTTTGGGAAGTTGGAAGTGGTGTGTGGGTATGTCAGTGTGGGTCGTTCAGGGGCTATTCTTACCGCGCAAACTCAGCTGATGATCGCGCGCCGGCGACGTTCGGGCCGGCAGAGTGGCTTCAACCTCGACTCTGCGGCGACGGCCCCGTAAAGGGGGTTGTTTGCTGGCTGCGGCGGCTTGTTCCTGGCTGCGTTCGTCCGGTCCTTCGGTTGCCGGATGCAGCTTCGTTCGCCGACCTTCGTAGGCGGCTCGATTCTACGGCTTCGTGCCGGTTCCGGGTTGATGGACGACCAGCGGGCGTTGCTGGCTCCAACGAGCAGGCGTCTTCCCTCCTTGACTAATCGGCAAGCCCCGGAGTCCACCGATTTGGGCTTGCCGAGAGGGGTCCCTCCTTTACGTTGAAGGCCAGCGGCCTGAGGGTGGTCGTCCTTGATGGTTATGGCGCGGGGAGGCGCCAGACGACGGGTTGGGGTCCTTTTACGCTTAGACGTAGGCAGATGCGCAACGCGACTTACAAAGCCTAGGCCGACCAATCCGAGACGGAGCGGGTGCTCTCGGAACCTCCGGGTTCCGACGATGGCGAGGCGATTGGCTACCCTCCGCTGGAGCACATCCGAACTGCTCGGACGCCTGATTAAAAGAGGCCGATTTTCCCCAAATCGCGCTCTCTTGTTGATTCCCGAGTCCATGATTTCCCACCAATTTCCGTTTGACGTAAGTGGGCGCCGCCATGCTACCCCACAGGAAATTGATGGGCATCAGCCTCGTTCACACTATAAGCTTCGCCCCTTCGCAACTGGCGTAGAGTGTAATGTGGTGAATATGGGAAATAAAGTATTGTGGCGAAGCCTATATTCGTCAGGATTGGAACCAACGGTTACACTATCCACCACCCCGGCGAAAAAATGTGAAAGCACGAAGTTCATGAACATTTTTTAACGCAAAGCGTTTCAAAATCATCTTCGGCTCTCCTTCGGTTCGTGGACTAGTGTAATTGGTCAAATTTCTATGAGCACGCCTCATTTTAGGCAAAAATGTACTTGTCCAACTGCTACGCAATCACAGCTCATATCAATGTATTTACAAAATAAGCCAAATTGGCAAAAAATAACAAAAACAATTAAATAAATTAAAGTTTAGACATGCACTACATATTAAAAGAATAAATTAAAACATTCCCAAAACATTAGTAGACAACTCTATTTACAAAACGTATCAACGATGTTAATTTTCATGAACTATTTACAATAAATCCACTTTTAGATCACAATCGATCTGATTCGGAATTCACCACATGGGTTTCATCCTGACTGGGCAACTGATTGACAGTTCCCAAAATGATATTCAACTGTCAAAGTTAGCATATCGCAATATTTACAAATGCGAATATGCAAAAATGTAGTGCAGTTAACTTTTCGTGACAAATTCTGGAGAAAAACGTCGAAAACTGGCCTTGTTCTCGACGATATGTTGCAGGTAAGTAACAATACGTTAAATTTTAACGAAGCGCTTCAATTTTTAGGGTAAGTCGACAAATCCTTGTCCGTCCCAACTGGGTTGGACTGTGGCGTGGAACATTGCTGCCAGAACGCACTTTTTCGCAAAAAGTCGCCTGCAGGAGTCCACTAATGGTCCCGGGACACCGTGTAAGCCATCTTGATCAGCAAGATGCAGCTACAGGTGAGTAAAAACAAGTGTACACTTTAAAAAGTTTGATCACTAATTAGATCATAAAAACTTTGTTTAGGCCTTTTGGTTTTCGGGCGATCCCCTCACCGCAACACCACCAGCCGCGCTCGGACCGAGGGAAATTACATTTTAACCCCTTGGTCGTCCACGAACTGGCCCGTTGGGCTATGGATTCCCGATTTACCTGGTGAGTAGTTTAGGTTCGTTACAGCACCAAGGTTTATGCCATCTTGCAACTCTCATCCCTTTTCACGAAGGTGGGATTCTCCACCCACACTTCTTTAGGGGAAAGTGGCCAAGATCAACACATACAAACACACACTAGTCCTACTAACAAATTAAAACCAACAAACGGCTAATTTTATCAGATCACGGTGTTCTTATTACTTTATGCTTTCAACTTATTTCTCTTTTCTTTTTCTTTTCAGGTACTCTCAACGTTTCGGAATGACTGCTGGGATATCGTGGTAATCCAGACCGGCTGACTTGGTCCAGGGAAGATGGGACAACGCCGCAATAAACCCCTAGCACCCAAGTCAGTGCCGATCTTGGCCACAGATTTCTTCAGCATCTCCTACTAAGTTTAAGTTCTAGAATTAAGAAAATTTAAAAAGAAACTAAAGAAAGAATAAAGTTTATGGGTCGGGGCTTTCCCCTATTTGGTTGCTTGTCTTCAATTAAGAAAGAAACAAGGCTTTCAGGTACCTATCACCTACCAGGGATGACGTCACTTGTCATATGGCTGGGTCACGGGTGAATCACAGGTGAAACTTTAGATTAAGGATCGCCTCACAGGACTTACTTATTGCCTAAGTTATCGGCTTCATCCAACAGGTAAGATTTGTTCATTTACAGGTGCAAATGTCTCTCCAGGGATGACGTCACGTCAACAGTCTGGGTCTACGACAAATTGTGGGTTCAATCAGGTACAAAAGTTCCGCCGGTCTATGGCAGACCCGAACGGACTGTGTTGGGACAAATTCCGTCTCCAACGGACATACGACCAAACGGTCGTCAATCGATTATCTCGCTAACACTCTATTTTCTACGCAAATTGCACTGGACGACTCGGTGGTGATCAAGCACCAAGCAATCCAACTCATCTCTGCTTTGTTCTTGTTGTTGTTGCTGTTGTGTGTGCTAGCGGTATTCACAATAAAGTTGATCGTCAAGTCCAAACACAAAGGGGACGAGACGAAATAAATAACACTGATGCTGCTGCGTTGATTGTCGTATGATCACACAAAAGGACGTTTTTAGAGACACAAAAAGTATGTACAAGCAGCATAAGTTTATCAAAACTTGCTGCTAACCAAAATCCACGAACTAAGTCGCGCCAAAGACGATTTTGGAAAGCGCAAAGGTTCCTCTTTTTAGTCAGGACCGTAATTAATCGCAGTTCGATGCATTTCACAATTTTTTTCGCTGGGGTAGGTGGACAGTGACCAACCGAGATTACTCGGATTCCTGCCACCTCCCGTTGGAAAAATCCTTGATTTTTCTGATTGAGGCCACCCACCGTGATCACTTTTCGCCTTGTTTGAGCTGGGAGCCAAGTGAAACTATTGGCTTGGCCAGCACAGAGCAAGAGACTCAGACCGAGTAGTCCCAGGGTCGGCATTGCTACTAGGTGATTCAGGGGAGGTGACGGACAATCAGGAAAACCACGAATTTAAACTTTTTCACAGCACTTTATTGCGGGATCTTTGGGAAGTTGGAAGTGGTGTGTGGGTATGTCAGTGTGGGTCGTTCAGGGGCTATTCTTACCGCGCAAACTCAGCTGATGATCGCGCGCCGGCGACGTTCGGGCCGGCAGAGTGGCTTCCAACCTCGACTCTGCGGCGACGGCCCCGTAAAGGGGGTTGTTTGCTGGCTGCGGCGGCTTGTTCCTGGCTGCGTTCGTCCGGTCCTTCGGTTGCCGGATGCAGCTTCGTTCGCCGACCTTCGTAGGCGGCTCGATTCTACGGCTTCGTGCCGGTTCCGGGTTGATGGACGACCAGCGGGCGTTGCTGGCTCCAACGGGCAGGCGTCTTCCCTCCTTGACTAATCGGCAAGCCCCGGAGTCCACCGATTTGGGCTTGCCGAGAGGGTCCCTCCTTTACGTTGAAGGCCAGCGGCCTGAGGGTGGTCGTCCTTGATGGTTATGGCGCGGGGAGGCGCCAGACGACGGGTTGGGGTCCTTTTACGCTTAGACGTAGGCAGATGCGCAACGCGACTTACAAAGCCTAGGCCGACCAATCCGAGACGGAGCGGGTGCTCTCGGAACCTCCGGGTTCCGACGATGGCGAGGGCGATTGGCTACCCTCCGCTGGAGCACATCCGAACTGCTCGGACGCCTGATTAAAGAGGCCGATTTTCCCCAAATCGCGCTCTCTTGTTGATTCCCGAGTCCATGATTTCCCACCAATTTCCGTTTGACGTAAGTGGGCGCCGCCATGCTACCCCACAGGAAATTGATGGGCATCAGCCTCGTTCACACTATAAGCTTCGCCCCTTCGCAACTGGCGTAGAGTGTAATGTGGTGAATATGGGAAATAAAGTGTTGTGGCGAAGCCTATATTCGTCAGGATTGGAACCAACGGTTACACATTTTGAAAATATTTTTTTAATACGCTTGGCATGATTCGAAGAGTTTATCTGATGAAATACCCTTATCAGCCAAACATAGTTGAATGTTTAAGCTTACAATTCATGCAAAAAGTTCATAGTTTTGTAAGAAATTGACAGAGTTATGTGCGATACAAGAAAAGGGGATCAAGTCTTCCCACTCTCCCCTATGGAATTTGCACCAACATTTTCAAGATCAAGTTCCGCCTAAAAAATCTATTTGAATTTATTTTTCATTTCCGTTCTATTGTTGTTCCTGTCAAGTTGCTGTACAAAAATTAACGAAATATTTGCAGTTTTTCGATTTTTTTAAATAATGACCATTTCTTAAAATACCTTTTTTGAAAAAATCAGAAAATTTGCTCAACCAAACCACAATAAATACGTATTTTGAGAAATTGAGTTTTTGTGAAAATAAAAAAAATGATAACTAGGAAATCGGCAAAAAATCCGCGTACCTATTTTTTCCTGAATTGTCCTCAACAATATCTACAACTTTGCCAAAGACACCAAATTGATCAGAAAATTCACTCAAAAGTTACAGCTGTTTGAATATTTACATACGTACCATTTTTGTATGGACAGCTGCTAAAATTGTATGGAGACTTGTATAGGTGAACCAATGACACAAAATAGCTTCTTTGGCCATAGGGAAGGCCCCCACAAGTTTGAGCCAAATAAAAAAAATACGAATAAAATCCTTTTCTGGTTTTGGTAGAGTGTTGCTCAGAAGAGAATTTATTTTAAAAAACTAACTTAATCCACCTATGTTGAAGCCTTCCTCACTCATTACCATCAATGGCTGTACACAAATTTCATCTATTTTTTAGATCTGAGCAATTCTCTACCAAAACCAGAAATGGATTTTATTTGTATTTTTTGATTTGGCTCAAAATTTGTGGGGGCCTTCCCTATGACCAAATAAGCTATTTTGCGTCATTGGTTCACCCATACAAGTCTCCATACAATTTTGGCAGCTGTCCATACAAAAATGGTATGTAAATATTCAAATAGCTGTAATTTTTGAGTGAATTTTCTGATCAATTTGGTGTCTTCGGCAAAGTTGTAGGTATTGTTGAGGACTATTGAGAAAAAAATAGGTACACGGAAAAAAAATTGAGGATTTTTTTATTAACTTTTTTTTCACTAAAACTCAATTTCCCAAAATATGTATTTTTTGATTTTCGAGATTTTTTGATATGTTTTAGGGGACAAAAATCCGCAACTTTTGAGCCATAGAGAAACATGGTCAAAAAATCTGCCGCCAAGTTATGAATTTTTGAAAAAAATAGTGATTTTTGGAAAAAATTGAAGTTTCATGCAAAAACAAGTTTGACATTACTTTTTAATGCAAAGTTGAATTTGCAATCAAAAAGTACTTTACAAATTTTTTGATAAAGGGCTCCGTTTTCAAGATATAGCCACCGAAAGTTTGATTTTAGCGAAATATTTACAGTTTTTCAATTTTTAAAAATAGTGACCATGCGTGACCATTTCTAAAAATATTTTTCAATAAGTTCAGAAAATTTGCTATAAAATTGTCTAAGAGACATTGAAGATTATACCTCTGGTTGCTGAAATACAGCGGCTTACAGAAAAAGAAACACAAAAATTGAAGTTTTCTAAGTCTCACCCAATCAGCACACCATTTTCTAATGACGATATCTCAGCAATTAATGGTCCGATTTTCAATGTTAATGCATGAAACATTCGTGAAATTTTCCGAGCTTTTCGAAAAAAATATTTTGAAAATTTTTAAATCAAGACTAGCATTTTAAATGGGCGTAACATTCAATATTTGGCTCTTTTAAAATGTTAGTCTTGATTTAAAAATTTTCAAAATATTTTTTTCGAAAAGATCGGAAAATTTCACGAATGTTTCATATATTAACATTGAAAATCGGACCATTAATTGCTGAGATGTCGTCATTAGAAAAAGGTGGGTTGTTTTGGTGAGATTTAGAAAACTTCAATTTTCGTGTTTCTTTTTCTCAAAGCGGCTCTATCTCAGCAACCAGAGGTCCAATCTTCAATGTCTCTTAGACAATTTTATAGCAAATTTTCTGGACTTTTCAAAAAAAATATTTTTAGAAATGGTCGCTCATGGTCACTATTTTTAAAAATTGAAAAACTGCAAATATTTCGCTAAAATCAAACTTTCGGTGGCTATATCTTGAAAACAGAGGCCTTTATCAAAAAATCTCTAAAGTACTTTTCGATTGCAAATTCAATTTTGCATTAAAAAGTAATGTCAAACTTGTTTTTGCATGAAACTTCAATTTTTTTTCCAAAAATCACTATTTTTTCAAAAATTCATAACTCGGCGGCATATCTGTTTTCAAGATATAGCCACCGAAACATATCAAAAAATCTCGAAAATCAAAAAATACGTATTTTGGGAAATTGAGTTTCAGTAAAAAAAATGTTGATAAAAAAATCTGCAATTTTTTTTCCGTGTACCTATGTTTTTCTCAAAAGTCCTCAACAATACCTACAACTTTGCCGAAGACACTAAATTGATCAGAAAATTCACTCAAAAGTTACAGCTGTTTGAATATTTACATACCATTTTTGTATGGACAGCAGCCAAAATTGTATGGAGACTTGTATGGGTGAACCAATGACGCAAAATAGCTTATTTGGTCAAAGGGAAGGCCCCCACAAAGTTTGAGTCAAATAAAAAAATACAAAAAATAAAAATGGTCGAAATCGGCCGATTTCGTAGAGAGTTGCTCATCTGGTTTAAAAATGAACATAAATATCACTTAAGTGGCCATATCTCGAGATAGGGTTGCCAGATCTTCTATGTTTTGAACTCGATGGAAAGGTCTTTTGATAACCTAACCAACGATGGGTCGGATAGTGGATCCGGACATAGTTTACATACATTTTTGTGAGATCCGTATATATATGAAAACACATTTTTATACATAACTTTTGAACTACTTATTGAAACTTCAATCGGTATAAAACTCGATCCATGGGACCCTAAACCAAGTCGAATGCAACAAGTTCGGGTCAAATCGGTTCAGCCAGTGCCGAGAAACATGAGCTAGTTTGTTGGTCACATACATACATACACACACACATACACTCACACATACACACACACATACACACAGACATTTGTTCAGTTTTCGATTCTGAGTCGATATGTATACATGAAGGTGGGTCTACAATGTTTTATACAAAGTTCATTTTTAGAGCAGGATTATAGCCTAACCTCAGTGAGAAAGGCAAAATGTGAGAGTAAATTTATTGATTTTTTTTTAAATTTTGAAACAGAATCAAACAAAGCAGTTGTGCAAAAGGAAGTTTATCAAATTTAATCTTCTAACCACACAAACTATCCAGATTTTTAAGCGAAAATGGCGTTCGAATGGTGAACGCCCGAAATGTCAAAATCACGCAGTGGTACCAACATTGCGAAAAAAGTGTTCCATGGCAATTTTAAATTAGCCAAATATTGAGAAATTTAAATATCAAATATTCCAAGTCCTTATAAAATTGGAAAAACCCAGCATCCAACGTGGTTTTGATTGAAATATGTTCAGAGAACCCCAAAAATGAGTTTAGAAACATTGGTTGATGAATTAAGTTCAGAAAACAAGCCAGCATCCAGGTTATTGTACTGAACGGCTTTTATTTTTTTTAAAGTTTATTGAATGGATTTTTTTAAGGTTGTTTTCGTCTCAGAATTCATTATTTTGACTATTCTAAGCTAAACAGTTACTAAAAACAACTTTTTTAAGTAGTTTAAACTTGGATGCTGGATCTGGATGCTAGGTAGCGGTTTCCGAAATTTGGATGCTGGGTTTGGATGCTAACTAGCGTGAGCTTATTGTATAGCTATTTTTAAGATTGCCTTCAGAACATCGGAAAATTCCACTGACTTCAAACAAGGGAAATTCTTCCACCCCCTCACCGAGAAGAAGGAAACCCCCAACCACCACCCACCAACAACCCCCGAAAAACTCCCCTCAAACGCCAGAACGCTCTTGGACTTGGCACGTGTAGCGGCCCCAGATGAAAACGAAAGGTCTTCGAACCCGAAATTTATATCTATATCTCTGCGTGCTCACTGCTCCTAAAATACATACGCGGCCGGTTCTATGTGCGGCGCAACATAAAAACTCGTGTAAAAATACATGGAATGGGCATCGCGCGCGGGGAAAGAAAATTTCTATGCTACACCAAGCCAGAACTTGGAAGGGCTGCTGCTCCAATTCCATTGCAAGTTGGTTAATTTTAATTATTCGTCTAAATTTTAAGCTTTAAGTATGTTTTCTCTAATTAGAAATGTGAAACTGAAAGTCACAAAATATTACAAACATGACTAAGACTTTTGTTACATTTTGTTTCAAACTTCAATGTTCTATAGAATTACAAAAAAAGTCATAATCATCCTTAAATGATAAAAAAGTCACGAAATTGGAAAATAACCAGTTAATTTGTGGTCTGCCATGGAAATTAATGCGTTAAAAAAAAATTCCCAAAAAATAAGGAAAGGCTCAACTCCGCTTCCGTATCATAGCCGTATCAGCGCATAATGTTGCGTTCAGAAGCGTACATAAACGAAAACGCGAGGGGGAGAAAAATGGGTCAATCGAAAAGTTTGGCAGCGAAAAGAACGCCCGACGACAGCCACTCGGACACGGCCCGATCTGTTGCCGGTCGGTTGTCGGGTTGTCGGGTGGTGGTGGTGGTTGAGCCGAGGAGGAAAACCTCAACACCAACACTAGGTTACTGGGGGAGATTATGTTGCACGCACAATATTGTAGATGGTGAGAGCGAGAGAGAGAGAGAGAGAGAGAGCTTTTGCCCGTGGAAAACATCGCACGCAGTGAAGGAAGTTGGAAGAGAGCGAAAGTGAAAGCTTTTGTAAGGAAGCTTTTGGGCTTGCAAGGATAATGGATTAAGGAAGAGTAAGAGTTTTTTTTTATTTACGTGATCGTCTGATTGTCTTTTTCACTCGTGGTTTTCAGTACTTATTCGGGCCATTAGAACTAGGAGAAATATTTTGACTTTCGTTTCTGTAAACCCTCTCAAAAACATGCTCTACAACTATGTAGAACAATATCACACTTTAAAATATATCCCTGCAAAGTTAGAAAAAACACGATTTTTTTTTGTTCCTTATGAAAAAATGACCCATCTGGGTTAATGTATATTCGAAAAGTACATTAAATTTCCCTTAAAATGACATGTTCCAAAAAATGTATGGTTAAGTAACGAAAAATGGCAGAGTTTTTAAAACTTTTTAAGTGTATTTTTATGAATCAAATCGGGCGTCCAATTATACATAAAAAGTCCCTTTGACACCCAAATTCTATCTCATCACCATTTCAGGCTGCAAATTATTGAAAAACATGCCTTTTTTCGCATGTTCAAACACGGAAGGAGTTGTACCAACGTACCTCGGATTCGTGATCAGGGACAAAAGTTGTCCCTTCGGACAAAGTTTCACGCAATTCAAAGAGGGGTCCGGGCAACTGTTGCGTGAGTTGGCGGAGAATGACCCATACGAGTAAAATTCCTTTTATGCTTGAGGCGTTGCAAATTGTTTTTTAGGTTTTATCCTTCCTCCTTTCCAAAAAAATCAGGGGGCTAGATAAAAACATATTAACTAGAATTCATTTCTGAATTTTTGGGCTGCAAATCGGTAATAGATAAAGCTACCAACTCTTGCTGAGCAGCAAATCCGTATACTTTACCGACATGGCACCATGGTATAACAAAAAATGTCAAAGAATTATTTAGATAAATTTGGAATTTGCGAATTAGAAATGTTTTTGTTAAACGTTCAAAAGTTTCCGAAATATCAAGTTTGCTTTTACGAATAATATCGTTGTCAGTGTTTTCACGAAAACATTTCTTGAGCTTTTATTGGAAAGGTCCTATAAATACAAGCACAGCACAAGGTTTTCACAAGCCTTAGAAAGCCTTTTGATCTTTTATTTGATAAATATATTTTTCAATGAATTTGAAAAGAACAATTATTGATAATCATGATTGAACTGAGGAAACCCCGGCAAACGATGCAAGTTATCCTTTTAATATCAAACTGACAGTTAATCAAAAATGTTTAATTAGCAAAAGCTTTGACCCAATCAAAAACTATGATTTTTTAATAATTTGTTAAAATTCCGTACAAATCCGTACTATGCGAAAAATTCCGTACAAAAATTCCAGCCTGTTTAAAATCCACGGAGAGGGTCGAAAATTCGTACGGTAAGGAAAAAATCCGCACAGTTGGTAGCTTTAGTAATAGACATAAAAGTTACAAAAAAAAGTTACTTAATCCACCTTAAGGTGGTTGGTGCCTTCCTCGCATTCATGTTGTATTTTAGGTGGTATTTTTAAATTAATTTAAGAGTTTTTTTCAATTTTTTTTAATTTTTTTTTCATTTGTTTTTTTTTTAATTATTGATTTTACTTGAACTGCAATTTTCAATTCTTTTTTTTACCAACTCTTCAAAATAAAGGTGAAAAGTCTCATGAGTTATATATTTCAGTAAAAAGTTCGTGTAAATCTTTGTCGAGACAAAATGATGCAGCAACATAATTAATACAGATTTTTTTCCAGAAGAGACGCAGACACTGCTTAAGCGATGTGGCAACCGGGCGATACGCATGCAAGGGGGTGTGGCTGCCAATCCCCCGCGTGGTCAAAAAGTCAAAAAGCAAAAAGACCCGGCCTTTGAGGTTATGCAAAAATCACCCTTTTTGTAGCTAGAAAAAAAAAAATTCTTGGCATAACTTTAAAAGTACTTCACTAAACAGAGTAAAATTTAATAGGGTCGAACAGAATAAGGTGGATCCGGCCAAAATCGGTACAGCCAGTTCTGAGATAATCGTGTGGAAAAAAAATCATGTCTACACACATCCCCACACCCAAAGGAAAAATATAGCTCAAAATCTGCAACAGTGGATTTGCTGCAGAAAATGTCACAATTTATAACATTTTTTGCAGCAAGCCCGTAGATCATTTTTGCCCGCGTGTACACTTTACAGCGATCTGCAATGCTCACCAACACATATAATGCTGGCCCGTCCCCGAGCAACACTCCAAAGAGAAGAATATGTTGATGCTCTTTCACTCCCATTTCATCAAGCGGTGGTGCGGTGGTAGCGTGTAGGATCAATAATCAAGAAGTTGGTGGTTCAATCCTCGTTCTGATACGGGTTTTTTTTTGTGAAATACAAACAAAAAGCCGTCGGTTATGTTGATAATTGTCGGTAACGGGCAAAAATGTCATACCCCTATATCGCAAAAAATGCATGAGGACAGATTTCATGCAGAATCTGATATACTTTCATGCCACCATGCATCACAAATTGTGATTCACAATCATGCGACCGCCGGTTGGCCCGAGCAGGGGTAAATAACACGGGAATACCAAATTTTGGTATTACTTGGGCAAATAACAGCGACCAAAATGTGCCCTTGGTTGCCCAGTAATAGATGGTAAAATACCATGAAATCATACCAAAGTCTTGTATGTGGAAGGGCACAACAATACCATACCATGTTATTCCAAAGGTAAAATAATACCACAAAATAAAATCATTTCAATACCAAGTTGATGTCTTCTGGATTTTTGAACATTGCTTGAATACCAAAACTTGGTATTGTCATGGTTTTAATTTTAGGTATTCCCGCACACTTGGAAAATCATATTTTGGTATTCTTGTGGTCTTCCACAAACATGATATTGGTTTGATTTCATGGTATTTTACCATCTATTACTGGGCAACCAAGAGCACATTTTGGTCACTGGTATTTGCACAAGTAATACCAAAATTTGCTATTTTCATACCATTTTTAGTGCAGCAGTTGCAGTTAGTGAAAAAAACGTAAATGATCCTTATGCAACAACCAAATCTACTCACCTGATGATTCCATGTTGTTTTTAGTGATATTCTTCACCACACCGAATGCATTTGTCATTGATGAACGGCTGTACTTGAAGTTCTTGAAGCTTCTGAAAAATAACATTGAAATTCACCAAAATTCAATAATCTGTTGATTGACTCGTTTTTCAAAGTATTTGGTTATCCCAACTTAGAAAAATTTCAACGCTTTTGAAAAAAAATATTAGTAGGTATATCACAAAAAAAAATTAAATCAGCTTTAACATTTTTGGGTTTCAAGTCAAGTTAGCGCAAAATTAATTATCTCGTCAAAAATTTAAAAAAATCCATAGTTTCAGAGAAAATTGATGAAACCTTTCAATACCAAAATAATACCAAAATGTGGCATCCTGACTTATAAATTTTTCCACAATATCAAGTCATTTCTGTAGGGGGTATATCTAAAATGTTTAAAATCAAGTTTGAAATTTCCGGTTTTCAATGAAAGCATTCGCTTTGAGACATCATTTTAGCGCAAAATTAATTATTTTGTCAAAATTGGTCAAAATTTTCCCATAGTTTCAGAGGAATTTGATAAAACACTTTAATACTAAAATAATACCAATATGTGGTGTTCGACCATTGACAAATTCTGCAATTTTGCAATATCAAAACAATACCTTAAATTGGTATGATACCACATTTTGCTCTTGCATAATCCTTAAGACAAATTTTTAAGAGTCCAGGAATACCAAAATTTGGTATTGATACCAGAGAAAGGTATTATTACGCATTTCCCTTGTTATTTACCAATGCTCGGGGGGTGCACAGACATTTGTTCAGAATTTGATTCTGAGTCGATAGGTATACGTGAAGGTATATCTAGGAGTCATACTTAAGAAGTTCATTTTTCGAGTGATTTTATAGCCTTGCCTCAGTGAGGTGAGGAAGGCAAAAACGTTGATATTCTACAGATTTTGGATAGAAGCATAAATGAAACGATTTTATTATGCATTTTGCAATACTTTTAGTTTGTAATTTTGAAAATCACGCTCGAAATTTAAAGTCCTCACCTTGTCTTGGACAGAGCTGAAGGAAGAAAACTTAAAAAATTGTATGAAATTATCAGGTGAATTCAGGTGTTCCACAGTTGTGAGAGGTACAATAACAACCCACAATTGAAACTTATAATGTTGCCCTCTTAATCCATGCGGTTTCGTCAACGGATCCACAGGCGTGTATCGTTCTTTTTGCGACAACACCACCCACGGGTCTCCTAAGTGTGAAGGTATGGCACGGCGAGAGGGCACCGGAGGTCATATGATTGCTTTTCGGAAAGATCGGAAAATTTCACGAATGTTTCATATTTTAACTTTGAAAATCGGACCATTAGATGCTGAGATATCGACGTTAGAAAATAGTGCTACTTTCGACTCGGTTTTGATCCTAGCATGAAATGTGGATTTGATAAATATCAAAATCCAAAAAAATGGATTTCCCCATGCAAATTTAAATGGAAAATTGAATCGCTTTGCGCAGAGTGAGGACTTAACCAATCGGTCCCAAACTTTAGGGAGTTGTTTAGGGCCCCAAAAGGAACTGAAAAAGTTCTGTACTGGAAAATCGATTTTGATATTACACCCTAGTGGGGCATCATCGGCAGGTTCAAGACTTGCAAGACCCGCTTGGACCCAGTAACCCTAGTCAGTTACATGATCTCGAAGTACGGAGTTTAAAGAGCTACTTTTGTTAATTTTATATTATTATTAGTTGATTACCGATCCTCGGTCCTAACCTGGTCACAGCACCTAAACTGCCGTTCTACGCATAATTGTCCCATGTTCAAAAAAGTGGAACTGAGAAAAACGCGATTGAGCAATTCTCTACGAAATCGGTCTTTTTTCTTCAATTTTAATTTTTGTATTTTTTAATCCGGCTGAAACTTTTTTGGTGCCTTCGGTATGCCCAAAGAAGCCATTTTGCATCATTAGTTTGTCCATATAATTTTCCATACAAATTCGGCAGCTGTCCATACAAAAATGATGTATGAAAATTCAAAATCTGTATCTTTTGAAGGAATTTTTGATCGATTTGGTGTCTTCGGCAAAGTTGTAGGTATGGATACGGACTACACTGGAAAAAATAATACACGGTAAAAAAATTTGGTGATTTTTTATTTAACTTTTATCACTAAAACTTGATTTACAAAAAACACTATTTTTATTTTTTTATTTTTGATATGTTTTAGAAGACATAAAATGCCAACTTTTCAGAAATTTCCAGGTTGTGCAAAAATCACTGACCGAGTTATGAATTTTTAATCAATACTGATTTTTCAAAAAATCGAAATTTTGGTCGTAAAAATTTTTCAACTTCATTTTCGATGTAAAATCAAATTTGCAATCAAAAGTACTTTACTAAAATTTTGATAAAGTGCACCGTTTTCAAGTTATAGCCATATTTAAGTGACTTTTTGAAAATAGTCGCAGTTTTCATTTTTAAATTAGTGCACATGTTTGCCCAGTTTTGAAAAAATATTTTTGAAAAGCTGAGAAAATTCTCTATATTTTGCTTATTCGGACTATGTTGATACGACCTTTAGTTGCTGAGATATTGCAATGCAAAGGTTTAAAAACAGGAAAATTGATGTTTTCTAAGTTTCACCCAAACAACCCACCATTTTCTATCGTCAATATCTCAGCAACTAATGGTCCGATTTTCAATGTTAATATATGAAACAATTGTGAAATTTTCCGATCTTTTCGAAAAAATATTTTGGAATTTTCAAATCAAGACAAACATTTTAAAAGGGCGTAATATTGAATGTTTGGCCTTTGTGAAATGTTAGTCTTGATTTGAAAATTCCAAAATATTTTTTCGAAGAGATCGGAAAATTTCACAAATGTTTCATATATTAACATTGAAAATCGGACCATTAGTTGCTGAGATATTGACGATAGAAAATGGTGGGTTGTTTGGGTGAAACTTAGAAAACATCAATTTTCCTGTTTTTAAACCTTTGCATTGCAATATCTCAGCAACTAAAGGTCGTATCAACAAAGTCCAAATAAGCAAAATATAGAGAATTTTCTCAGCTTTTCAAAAATATTTTTCAAAACTGGGCAAACATGTGCACTAATTTAAAAATGAAAACTGCGACTATTTTCAAAAAGTCACTTAAATATGGCTATAACTTGAAAACGGTGCACTTTATCAAAATTTCAGTAAAGTACTTTTTGATTGCAAATTTGATTTTACATCGAAAAATGAAGTTGAAAAATTTTACGACCAAAATTTCGATTTTTGAAAAATCAGTATTGATTAAAAATTCATAACTCGGTCAGTGATTTTTGCACAACCTGAAATTTCTGAAAAGTTGGCATTTTATGCCTTCTAAAACATATCAAAAATAAAAAAATTAAAAATAGTGTTTTTTGTAAATCAAGTTTTAGTGATAAAAGTTAAATAAAAAATCACCAAATTTTTTACCGTGTATTATTTTTCCAGTGTAGTCCGTATCCATACCTACAACTTTGCCGAAGACACCAAATCGATCAAAAATCCTTCAAAAGATACAGATTTTTGAATTTTCATACATCATTTTTGTATGGACAGCTGCCGAATTTGTATGGAAAATTATATGGACAAACTAATGATGCAAAATGGCTTCTTTGGGCATACCGAAGGCACCAAAAAAGTTTCAGTCGGATTAAAAAATACAAAAAAAATCGAATGACCGAAATCCTAGAGAACTGCTCGATTGAAATTTTTCGATCGATTTCTGTGTTTCTACGCATAATTGTCCCGTGGGTTCCTATTCGCCCTATGTGTCCCTAATCGCCCCAGTTAGCAATTTATCACCCTTATTTGTAATTATCTTGATATACAACTGGTAAACAAGACATAATGCTTAGTAAAACTGATGATTCCGTGTTAGAAAATACTTGGTGGGACAATTATGCGTAGAAGTTTAACGATGGGACAAACAGACTTGGTGTTGTTTTTAATGAGTTTGCGAACAAAGTACCAGATTTTATGTGTTTTTCTTAAAGTACACATCAAACTAAACTTAAAAATGTCATAAAGTCAAATTCGTCCAAAACTGACATGGGACAATTATGCGTAGAACGGCAGTAAAAGGACCTAATAAAAATAAGTTAAGAATAAAAACAAAATGCAGTAGTGGTCAAACTTTTTAATTTTCAATGTCACACATCAAACATACAAAAATATAGGGGAGAGTGGGGAGACTTGATCCCAAGCCTGTATATCGTCAGCATGTGGGTAAAACAATTAGCTTTGTTCTAGAAAGTTGTGCGAAATTGACTAAACCTCATTGTAGAAAACAAAGAAAAAAAATTAAAAATGTTTAGATTGAGATACACACATATTTCTAAAAAGTGCTGCAAAAAACTTCCAAGAGATCTTTTTTCTTTGTTTTGATAAGTATAGAAAACTCTCAAAAATTATTCAAAAAAATATTTTTTATACATTTTTCAAAGTATAGAAAACACTCAAAAATTATTAAAAAAAATATTTTTTATACATTTACGCATTTGACGTTAAATTTATCGTCATACTATTTTTACAATCAATTGTTTAAAAAGGTGCGTTTAGGGAGACTTGATCCCTGCATTTTTACAGTCACTGGAATCAGCCTCAAAATTAAATAATTGGGCTGGGTTTTCGTACATAGTTTCCTTTAGTATAGTTGTACATAACTTACTGCAGTTTGAACCATTTTTCAAAAGTTTTGTAAACAAAAGTTTCCAGCTTTTGTAAACATGCTCAATTTCGGTCTAAAAAAGAAAATTTTAAGTTTTTAAATATTTTGCATGCTAAACTTGTTATATTTTGAACATAAACGTACAGGTTTAATGTGAAATTGCTGGAACTTATAGAAAATTAACAGTTTGGATGAATAAGAAACATTTTACTTAAGATTTCTTAAAAATGTTGGAAGGGGGATCAAATTACCCCCAACATTTTGAAAATGCCGGTTAAAAATATTTTTTTAAAACGCTTGGCATGATTCGAAGAGTTTTCTTATGAAATACCCTTATCAGCCAAACATAGTTGAATGTTTAAGCTTTTAATTCATGCAAACAGTTCATAGTTTCGTGATAAATTGACAGACTTATGTGCGATTCAAAAAAGGGGATCAAGTCTCCCCACTCTCCCGTACACTTTCAATGAACTGGCCACCACCCAGTTTATTCCGAGTTCTAGATATTACGCGCAGTTAATAGTTTACTCACATTCTGTAGCTTATCTTCATGAAACGGCGCGGAACATGCGTATAAACGACCGTTTGCTCGGAAGTGGGGTTACGCTCCCGTCTGTCAGCTAGGGTTTAGCCTCATTATCACTTTTTTGTTGATTGACAGTTTATTTTGCGCTCGAACGAACTATCGCTCTAAGTTTGTGTTTGGCTACACCGAAAAGTAAAAAATAACCTATAAAAGCCACATCCTTAAGAGGCAGTATTTGTAGATTTTGCTCGGTTTGTTCTAGAGGTCATATCGAGGTGCTCCGATTTGGCTGAAACTTTCAGCGTTTGTTTGTCTCGAGATGAACTCATGCCAAATAAGCCCTCTACGACAAAGAGAAGTGGGGTAAAATGGGCATTGAAGATTGAGGTCAAAAAAACATAAAAAAGTCTTAAAGTTGCTGATATTTTTTTTTGCAACAGCCTCCAACACCGATACTCCAATAGGTCAAAAATTAGGGATTTTCAACCTAAGGTATTGACTTTTTGGCTAATCGTAGTTTTTCTCATTTACAACTGTAACTTTTGTCCTGTAGGTCAACAAGACGGCACTTTTTGGTCTCAATTTTGACATATTTGGAATGCTCGGGAAATTCCACGTTATTGTGAGGTGTTGGAGTTATTGGAGCGTTTTGAAGTGCTTCAAAAGACCTCTCGGAGAATTGGAATTGATAAAGTTTTACGGAAATCCAAGCAATTATAAGATTTAAAAAAATGTTTTTTGGACCTTTAACTTCAATGCCAGTTTTCTTCCATCATGTCAAACAACCCATCAGCCAACATTGTAGCATGGATGCTGTGTAGCCGAAAAACGCCCCGGGTTATGGAAAGATAACCCCAATAGACAGCTAAAGTCACACTAATGAAGGTCGCTAAACTTCACAACAAGCGATAATTTAAGAGCTGAAAAAAGATTTGAAGTTCAAAGAAAAAGGTGTTGAGTAATTTGATTTCTAGCGCCACGAAAGATTAAAAATCTCATTTAGAAAAAAAAAACTGTTCAGAAAGTACCAATAAATTTTAAGTTAAGTTGAAGTCTGGAATTGAAAATAAAAAAAAACATGTTTTTTAAATCATTACTGTCAATGTAAACGATTCAATAAACCCTCTGTGTAAGTTTGCTTTTTGGAGGGATACGCAATACCCACGATAATGCGTTACCATTCTGCCAAAAGTAAGTGTAACGCAAAATGATACTTTTGGAATATTTACTGGCAAAATTGTGGTGTGCACAGGTGTTATGCAATTTTGGTGAATGGAAGTTGGTCTTACACGATCTGCAGGTCAGTGATCTGTCCACGCAGACTTTCACGTTAAATTCAAGGCCTTTAAAAGTTACGTGGATAAAGGCGCTCAATAAAATGATTTGCTTGGTCAAGTTACTATACAGCTTTCAATGTAAGTTAGGCTTGATCTGCTCCAACTTTATTTGTGACATGTTTTAAAGGAAAAAGGTTAGAGGGCTTATTCCAAACGCATCAAAAGAACATTCAGAGTCTCAATTTAATTGAAAATCCTTGTTTAGAAAAGATAGCAATCACAGAGAATATAGAAAAATAAGGATCAGAGCACATTATCTTTTATGTAGACTAGATACCTGAGTGATATTTGAAATTAATTTTCACTTGTGTTAAAACAAACCAAACCCTTCATACAAGATTCATTTCTGGAAGAAAATAAGCCAGTGACAGTTCCGATATTTCGGACGCGAGAGAGGAAAGACATGTTCGCTCCCGATTTTTTCTCTATAGTTTCAAAAGATTTTCTTTTGATGAAGATTCTTCCATCGCTGGTCAAGGAGCTGAAAAAGCAGGAAAGGATTCACTGATTTTGCTGATAATCCTTTATTTTAAACTAATTCTACTCTTGAAGATTGGATTCAAAGGATTTTCAAAAACTAGATGATTTAAATGAACAAACTATCCTAAAACCCTAGTTATATCTATAGGAATATTTGTCTAAAGTCTAAGGCTTTCTTTCATAGTTTTGCAGTCAAAAATAAATGTACCTTGATGTACAGAAATAAATTTTAATAAATAAAACGATTTGTATCTTTGTTAAGCAATATACAGTAAAAAATGGCAAATTTTCAGCACGTTTGAAATTTTTGTGTAAATTTGCGAGCAATTTCGCTTAAAAATCTGAAAAAAGTGTCGTTTATTTATGAAACCGTCTATTATGTTGAAGTTCTTTCCCGAAGATGTGCATTTGTTATCAAATTAATGATTAATTATTTTCTTGTGTGATAGTGAGTAATAATTTTGAGAAATTTACGAAATAAATCATCAATCCAACTGAATTACCTAGTGCAAGTGCTCTTTCTGATATCATAAGAGGCAAATAGGAATGAGTTAAAAAATCTAAAATTGTAGTAATTGCGCAAACATCGTTAAAGTTTCAACAGAGGCGATCATCAGGGGAACTGGAACAGATTAACATTATGTGACTTTATTAATCTCCTTTGCTGTGTCACAACAGCTATAAATTTGAGAGCAATTAAATGTGCGTTGTCTCCTTAAAGACGAATTGCTTTTTCATTACTGTATTTGATAAGCCGTAAATCAAAAGAGGCGCCACCGACTCAAATGTTTTTCAACCTTGGTGGTCCTGGTTAGCGCTAAAAAAATGTAACTGTTCGTAAATAAGGACATAAAATTTGCAATTAAACTTTAATTTGGCAAACAACTACTGGGTTTAACACGGTTAAAGTATATATTTGAATGCGTCCTTTTTAAGAAATTTGTTTAAATGTGGTCAACGTATAACTTTTCTTTTTATTTTTTCAAACGCCTTTCTGACCATTTCGGGATACGTCACGGAATAGTCATCGAATTGTTATTAATTTCTGATAAGAGCTTCTTGTTTACGATGGCACATTCCAAACCATCAAAGTGTAGCACCAATTATTTGAAAATCTTTCTAGTAGACTTTATTCCTGTGATCTGATTAACTGTAAATCAAGCATTAAATTTTTTTATAAAATGTGGCTCACTTATGCAAATAAACTATTTTTTTTATTGATTTGTTTATTTTTGCCTTGTTATGAATTCGTGAGCAAAATATTATAAGAAAATTTGTTTACAGCATTCTAGTTCTATGGCATTATCATCTGAGCTTTTTTGGGATCAATGTCACTTTTGAAATAAATGATGTGTTTAATGTCGCGTCTAGTCGCGACAGTCCTTTACGCATGCTAGTGATAAGAGTACTACGGACCGATTTGATTTACTGCCTAATGAGTGCCACAACTAAAACTCACTTATGGATGGAGTACAGTATAAATCAGTTGATTTTGGTTCATGGACTGCATCTCGGATGGTATAGTTTACAATCAGACAAATGTTTTGTTTGCTTCATTTAGTTGGGCTAAGCTTTAAAAAAATCTTTGTTGTTTTCGTTTTTTAGATGTGTTTAAAAACCTTTAAATCCTAGTGATAGAAAACGTTGCCTGAGTCAAAAATTAAACAGCTTTTTCCGTATGTCTAAGGTTTCCAATCCATACAGCTAAAAAAGTAGTAATCCAGCTGCGTGTAAAAGTGCTGGGTTTAAAATAAATATTGCTTTATTTTATGCAATTTTATGTAATTTTACGCCCTTTAATATATAGCCCATCAGAAGGGGAATCCTGCTTGCCCGAAATGTCGAGCTGTTATATGCGTTTATCATTACTCCAGCCAAATTTACTGGGAACTCATTTCAATGTAGAAGCATGGTACCGTAAACTGGGGTGACTTTGATAGGATTTCAATTTGTTTTCAGATTATTTTCCAACAGGTAAGGTTTTTCTAAAGATTATTATTTTTAGAATATGTACTGGGGTAGACCACACAAAGTCCATGCACTATTTCGGAAAAAAAAAAGTTTTTTCCAATAATGTTTAGAAAAATAGTTACGTTAAAAATCCTTAATTTTAATTCCGGGGTGACTATGACTATCAATAGTTTTTCTTGTTAAAATCATATTTAAGATGTTCAAATTTTATTTGCACGCTAAATGTACCATCACTAAAGTAGCTGATATAGTTTTTAAGAAAAAAAAAAAACAATGTTAATATTTAGTTAACTAAGAGTATAAGCTTTTTAGCAAAATACATATAAATTTTAGGTAAAATTGTTAAAAAGTCGGAATTTTGCCTGAAATTTGTTAAAACTAGTTTTGTTTGTAAAATTATCGATTTTTATTGCATTTTATACTGGATTCGAAGCACGAATCACAAGTTTTCACATTTTACATGAAATTCGTTCAACTGAAATTGCCTATAAATTTGGAGATTTTTTTTAAATTGTGTTTCAAAAACACATATTATTTATTATTTACAAACTTTTTCAACCTTCTCCTAGTGGAAAATTGTCCAAAGAATCCGAAAATGCATTCCGTTTTCTGATTAAAAATCATGTTCATTGAGAAAATCATGACACTTTGAGAAGTTTAAAATGATAACTTTCATCAAGATTTTCTTAACTATAGTAAACTAACTTTTTAAACTTGTCAAAATTTTATGAAAAGTTCTTCTTGAGGTACTTTGAACACTTCTCTACCACGGTCAGTATGTTTCTAAACCATTCCTTACGTATTTTAATTGTACTCTTCATTTTGCGAAAAAATCGCAAACCTATCAAAGTCACCCCACCCCGGCTATCAAAGTCACCCCGTTTTACGGTACTTTAATTTCGATTGATATTCCAAAATCCGATGTTTTTCAATGATCCATATCTCTGAATCCTGTAAATCCATTACGCAAAACTGCCTAAAATAGTTATAACAATTATGTTCAGTTCTTGCCTATTACTAGCTGGGACATCGTACCCTTTTGGACCTGAGGGGCCCTGACAACGCCCCTGCCGGTTGGTCTTGGAGCCACGGCCGACAGGGGTGGGCACAGGGCCTCTTTTCTCGCGATGGCTAGATCAGCAAACAAGAGCTCGTAGTTCAAGGTCGGCTCGATTTCTCAGTAACCAAAGTAACAAGACACTAGATCACTCTTTAAACTACTTTTTATTCACTTACTGTGTGGATGTGTGTGTGTGTGTGGGGGGGGATCTTGCTGGGCTGGCATTTACTGCTGCTCCTCGTCAGCGTCTCCACCCCGTGGACGACGCCAAGACTCGTCCTCAAGATTCCGCGTACTTCCGGGCCTCACGGTCGTCGTTGGCTATCGCGGAAGGGACGCCCGTTGCTCGCGCTGGAAACCTCGGCGATGCGCTCGTGCTCTGAGCCAAGCGTGCCCCCAGGTGCTTGTGCAGCTCATCTCGGTTCTTCAAGCTTGAATCGTGTAGACAGCGTGGGGGGGGGGGGGGTTCTTCGACGCTCCCGCGGACCACGTGGTACATATAACCTTCGAATGCTGGCGTACAGGCCACAGGGCTGGACTGTACAGGTGACTTGATGAGTCGGTGGGCTCCGGGGTCACTGGAGCGGCCACTAGACCACAGGTTGACCTTTGATGGTGTGGTCTGGTTCTGCGAGGCAGAACCACAAACCGCGTAACTTTTAGTTCACAATTACGGGTCCTGATTCATAGTCGTGTCCACTTATTTTATACTCTTTTCAACCTCGCCCTACCAAGGCTGAGGTGGGCAAAACGTGCACTTGAAGATGCTTCTTTCTGATCGGCTTGGTGACCTTGTCGATCGCTGGTTGAAATGGAAGAGAACACTCAAGATCAAGGGCATCAGAGAAGACCCCTCAATCTCTCCCAGATCATCGTTTATTCCCTTTTTCCTCTTGACCAGTGTCCACTCTCTTTCTTTCGGCTAACCCTTTTTCCCATGCAGCATTTGAGACTTGAGTGTGTTAACAAACGGTTGGCTACGGTTTGCAGATACAGTGTGTGCATGATTTTACTCCTGACCTTGCTCTGATTTTAATCTGTTTGTGTTGTATTATTTATTATTTTAATATTCACAATTAACATTAAGAAAAACGTGCAAAACACAAACATCCCTAAACGACAATTTCCCTACTATTAAAATACATTTCCCTACTCCTACCGGTTCTTAAGTGAACAGGAAAGATGATCAATCGCAACGGTAACATGCCTTTGGCTTGGAGACATTAGATTCAGCAAATAAGGTTTTCATTTCATCCATATTTTTAAGTGTTTTCAGCTAGGTTTTCAAATGTCTTAGTATTTTGCCTTCCTCACTCAGGTAAGGCTATAATCCTGCTCTAAAAATGAAATTTAGCATAGCATAGCACAGATGAAAAGTAGGAACCAATCATCACCCCTTCGCAATTTTCAAAGGTCCCTATCGTGCTGATCAATACCGACGCCGGCCACGACCAGTGGTAAGACACGGGGAAGTGGATGGGAATGTTAGCCGATACTTGAGTGATGGGACCGCCAAATCGACTGCGTCTCCGACAAAGTATCACATGAGTTTTGAGGGGTTAGTAAGATGGGTATGAGGTCAGGATTCACTGTGGTAGGTGATGCGACCATGAGCAATTTGTTTATGGGTTGAAATTTTAAAAATCTTAGGCAGCCGGCTGCGGAAAGATACCTATCTAGGGATTTAAATATAGTATTAATTCGACCGCGATTCTTCAGAAATTCTCCGTCGGCGTGCCTTCCGATCAACGGTGATGTAGGAAGGGCTTCATTCATTAAAATTATTTTATATCATAAGCCTTAAAACATATCCGTCGACGTGCCTTCCGATCCTCGATGATATGGAAAGGACTTAATCCAGCAATACGACTTGCTTGTCTCAAAAAACAAAAATCGGGTGGTTTCTATCGAAAACTATATAAAGAGAACAAAAATAAAACTCATCGGCCAACGAACGCGCGAACAAAAAATAAATGAAAAAAGAAGAAGAAGAAATCCAATCACCCCATGTACACAAATAGCGACACAAAAGAGACGGAAAATATCACGAAAAAAAAAACAGGACTGCGCGTCCACACAGGCACCGCACTACTGATGCCATTATTTAATTATACTGACCAATCACTCCATGCACTCGAACAGCGACATAAAAGAGACGGAAAATAACACGAAAAAACAGGACTGCGCGTCCACACAGGCACCGCACTACTGATCTATCCTGCTCTAAAAATGAAATTTTCACAGAAAGCTCGTAGACCCATGTACACCTATCGGCTCAGGATCGAAAACTGAACAAATGTCTGTGTGTGTGTGTATGTGCGTGTGTATGTGACCAAAATTCTCACTGAGTTTTCTCAGCACCAGCTGAGGCGATTTTGGTTAAACCAGTTGCATTCGATTTGGTTTTAAGTCCCATACGTACCTATTGATTTTTATAAAGTTTCGATATGTAGTTCAAAAGTTATGAATAAAAATGTGTTTTTGTATTTATCGTGTTGGATGTTGTTGGGTAAGTGACCGGAAATCGATTCTAATATCGTCATCTTATACATCGTTGGATAGGTAATCGCAAGACCTTTCCAACGATTCCAAAATATTGAAGAATTGGCAACCCTGTCTCGAGTTATGACCACTTAAGTGATATTTGTGTACTTTTTTTTGCGGATTTTAAGAAAAACTAAATGAAATTTGTGTCCAAACCCATCGAATCACCAATAGTTGGTAAAGAGTGAGGAAGGCACCAACAACTTAGGTGGATTAAGTTAGTTTTTAATAAAAGCCCAACTAATCAACATTGTTTTGCAACGTAGCGATCTGAAATTGGTTCCGGAGATATGATTTTATGGAAAATGTGTTTTTTTTTTCAAAAATCATTAAAATAATGCAAATTTTTTGGACCGACCTATTTCGAAAAGATTGCCAAACAAACAAAAAGGTCTAATTATTTCAGTCGAGGAGCTCCCATGCAAAATTTCAGGCAAATCGGAGCACTTTTGACGCGGAATCGCTGATACATAACGCTTCAGATGATGTGCAACAAATATCTTTTCATAATGAATGCCAGTGCCACCATCCAACGAGTTCATACGACCACGTTTTCATCTCAAGATCGTCGATCAGTCTTCCCTTCTACCCATCAAGAACGCTGCATCGCGACTAAACTCGACTCCGTTCGTCTCAGACTCGTACACCCGAGAAACAGCAGTGCATCGGCAACCGTCGTCGTCGTAACTTTCATCGCCGATGCAACCGAATCGTGTCGGTTCAGACTGCACTTCGGGGTGCATACACTTTCACTGGTGCATCCATACACCAACACCACCTAGAACGCAACCGCGTTGACCGTTTCTCACACGGGACCTTCCGACCACCTTCTCCTCAAGCAGGTCCCTCCCCCACCAACGCTGATGCACGGCATTCGGCGGTACGGCACAACGTTTCAACCGGCCGGATCGTGGCACGTGCAGCTCGCAAACGGGTTCACTGACATACTCTCCGAGACGACGACGACGACGACGACGGCGGTTGTGTGTATATCTGGGGATCCGCCCTGCCCGCCCACAGCAGTTCCACACCGGAGTTCCGTCGAGACACGATGGCCCTGCAACAAAGCGACCGATGACTCTAACCTCATCATCGCGCTTGAGGACCGAGTTTGGTGGTACCGTCGAGTGGGGCTAAACCGACTGAAGTGTTCTGAGCTATATTTGCAATTTTGCCGAAGATTCCAAATCGATCTGAAATTCCACTTGTAAACATTTTTAATTTCTGTTTGTTGTTTAACAAGTTGTCCCCATTCACTCCGGTTGACAGTACCCACTAGGGTGGGTACGTTTTTCAAAAAGTTCTCGGATCAAGTTTTAGTATGGTTCCCCTTGTAGGGCATGCCCATAGGGACTTTCATGCCAAATATCAGCTCATTTGATTGTAAACTGGTTGCGCGCATCAGGGTTAAAGTTTACATGGGAATTACTATGGGAAATTGGAACTTTTTGTTCAAACGCTCCTACAGGTCTGGGAAAATAACGCGCTAACTTCTGGTATGGTCAGGCCTATGGGGAATGGTCTGGAGAACACTTTTCCCGAAGAGAGCATATGGATTCGTTGTCCCTAGACCTGGCGCATCGGCAAACAATCCGATGTCTCCGGAATCAACGGTTTTCCCTCAAAAAGCATCAAATTTTCCTTAGCATGCTATGAAAGCTTGATGAACACCGCGACGCCATACGTCAGGCAGCTACCACGTGGTTAAAATATTGGAAAAAATACAAATTTGCTAAGCAAAGTTCCTGAATTCAACTAAATAATATCAGGATTACTCGAAATGATAAAATTCTAGTTAAAAGAAGGATTGTAATTAAATATTCCAGCCGTTTCTCACCCACGTGGTAGCTGCCTGACGTATGGCGTCGCGGTGTTCATCAAGCTTTCATAGCATGCTAAGGAAAATTTGATGCTTTTTGAAGGAAAACCGTTGATTCCGGAGATATCGGATTGTTTGCCGATGCGCCAGGTCTAGGGACAACGAATCCATATGCTCTCTTCGGGAAAAGTGTTCTCCAGACCATTCCCCATAGGCCTGACCATACCAGAAGTTAGCGCGTGATTTTCCCAGACCTGTAGGAGCGTTTGAACAAAAAGTTCCGATTTCCCATAGTAATTCCCATGTTAACTTTAACCCTGATGCGCGCAGCCAGTTTACAACCAAATGAGCTGATATTTGGCATGAAAGTCCCTATGGGCATGCCCTGCAAGGGGAACCATACTAAAACTTGATCCGAGAACTTTTTGAAAAACGTACCCACCCTAGTACCCACCAACAGGCCAGGCTGGGCCACGCGGGACACAATTCCGTGAGTGTCGTGATGTTTTTAAATATAACCAACGCTATGTATACTCCCAAAACATTCGAGTGTGGGACATTGATGCACCATTTGTCTCGGGATTGCATTTTTATTTTGTCTCGGGACTTCTATCTTGAACCAAATAAAACAAAAAACAAAGAAAAATTCCCCCGAATATCGGTCCCGTGGTGAGTTCATATTAGGCAAGCGACTGTGATGATTGAATTTGCTTTGCCCTGTGGATTGTGAACTAATCTACCAGAACTTAAAGTTGAACACTCCAACCACCACGTGACTGGGTGCAATCAGAAGAGTTTATAAGAGAGTTTAGAGTAGAGGCAGGTGTAGACATGGGAACACAAAATAACGACGGGGTGGTTGTTTATAGATATTTTAAAGGGAAAGATATGTAGACCGATGACCGCATTGGGTAACGGAAGGTAAGTATGACTTGTATTCATTTTCAGCTTCAATTTCAATTCGTTGTTTTAGATCAGGGGTGCCCAAAGTTTTTGATTGGCGTGACAAATTTTAAGCTCGCATGAGCTTGCAGGCCAAATGCGTAATTTTATTTAGAAAATTTAATTACTTTATTTTTGTTTTTAAGACTAAAAATACATCTATCTGTTGCAGTTTTTTTACATTAGAAAAAAATGTTGAACATTTGTGTCATTTAAATATAAGAGAAAAGAAAATAATCATTTTCGATTACAATCGATAAGTTGAAATTAGGGCAAAACAGCATCACCAAAATTATCATGTATTTTTGATTTTTGAAATGTTGATTTTTGTTATAGGTGATAGGAAAATGAAAATAAAACGGTACTTAGATAAATGCACTTGTTTTTGCAATTTTCAAGGTTCACCGAAAAAATGGCATACACTTTTCTAGGTTTAGTATTATATTTCTGTGTGGCACATAAAAAAATACTGAATAGAATTTACAAAAATGAAGATTTAAGCTAAAATTTTATTTGAATAGTTAGATTGTAATGATGCAACATACTTTGTCGGAGATATAATTTGGATTTTTGGAAAAATATTAGCAAACAATATTTCAAAAAACATTCCCGATGCAAAATCGAATTTGCAATCGATAATGACTTGTTTGCATACATGTAAAAATATTACTAGGGTTAGTGAATTTTAACGATTTCGCGGACAGCGTGAAAATCGTGAAATTTGAAGATTTCCGTGAAATCTCGTGAAATTTATCAATTTTCTCAAATCAATTCATAAAAATAACAACATAATAAATATTTCATTCTTAAAGATCTTTAAAGTAAATTTTATTAGATTTGAATTGAAAAGCGTATGAACCATTTGAAGAATTGTTAACAAACAAATATTAACATGAAATTGATACAACATTTACTGAGAAGTGATTGCTGCGAATACTTAAATGATGTTAACAAAAATCAGTCAAAGAAGAAAAATTATTCTCGATTTTTTTTATAAATTTTGTCTCTTCAACCAATACTTGTTAAAATTGAATTAACAAGTATATTGTAATTTTTTTTAAAGATTGTACAGATTTTTTGAGTTGTATGGATTTACTTTTAGAAATCAATTAAAAGCAAACATTCATTTAAAAGTAACATTTCGTGAAAATAGTTGTCTTTTCCATTTCTTCCGGTCCAGGAGGAGCAAAAAAAAAAAAAGATTGAAAAAATTGATTCCATCAGAGAAGGGGAAGAAAAATATTGAGAAAATAGATTGCAATTTTCGTGGTACTATAAACAATAGTTTATCAGTTATTCTTAGGAAACCAGCTGAATTTTACATTTTTTTCATTCGCCTTTATAACAATTTTACTTTAATTTAATTTGAATTTTGAAAGATATAATTTTGAAATATGCTGAAAGATTCAAGCTTGGTTTATTCAAGATTAAAAAAATAGTTTTTTTTTAATTTTAAAAATTTCGTTACAGATTAAATTATTTTTGACTAGTGAGATGAAAACCTTTAAATTATTTGTACTGGGCAAATGTCGCAAAAAAAATATTTTAATTGTTAGATTGTTTAGTTAAATTTGGTTTTTATATGAAATTCAATAAATTGTAAAATGTTAAATTAGTAGCAAATCAGCGAAAACTGTTTAGCTATATTATTCGAACATTATAAAAGCAGGTCAATAAATGACATTACGCATTTTTTTTTTCAAAATATTTATAGAGCCCATCCATAAACCAAGTGGATTTTTTAATTAATCAAATTATTTTTTGTGTCACGTTCAAATTAAGTTAAGATTTTTTTAAGTTTATTGAAAAATAATATGTAAAAGAGCATTAAAAGTACTTTCTGTAAGTCTAACATAAAATTTTCATAGTTATTTTTTTTCACGTTCCGCGAAATTTCCATGAAATTTGGTGTTTTGAAATTAAGGTCCCCGTGAAATTTGTAATTTTTGAGCGTGAAAAATCACTAAGCCTAAATATTACATAATAAATTTCATAAAAAATTTTAACCCAACAGAAGTGGTGTTCCATGTTAATATTTTTTACTAAATATTATCTTCTCTACCAACAGGTAGCTAGTTGTGGCGCTATAACCACGGCAAATGGTGTCCAGGGCATTTGTGGAAACACAATGTCCCATCCCCGAGGGTCCCGGAGCACCAAAACTTCTTAGCATCGTGCTCCCATCGATTTATTGCTCTAACACAGCGATTCTCAACCTTCTTCTAGGCCGGTACCCCCTGCCATGTAAATCAAGTAGGACCGGTATCCCCGTTGAGAATCGCTGCTCTAACAAACAGGAACGTGAGCGGGGGAACATTCTTGCTCAAACTCAACCCACTTCAACGAATCATCTTTGCGGTAAACTTTACGCAGTTGGCCTGGCCGCTTTAACGTTTGTGATGTTTCAAAGCAATGTATTGCATTGGGGCACTGCAATTGTTAATAATGACAAGAGGATGCTAGGCGTTAATCAACCTAAGGCATTTTCCAGGATGCCCTCGAAAGACTGGCTGCGCTAGGGTTAGATTAGATTAGATTAGATTAGATTAGATTAGATTAGATGAAAAAGCACATCTGCCGAAAATACTTTCGAAAAGCTTCGTTTATGGTTGCGAAATTTAAGAATCAAGGTTATTATTTTGAAAGAACTAAAAACTATTATTCGAGACATTTTTTAGTGTAGAGCTTGATTTTTTAATTAGGGGGAAAAATATAGAAGAGATCAGAAAATTAAAAAAAAACATGTTTGACCATTAAAAGTCGACCAACTAGTTTATAACTATCGCGAGTTAAAAAAATGGAGGCTACTTAGATGACACAGAGAAAAAACTAATTTTCCTCTAATTTTATGTGTTAAGAGGATGTTTCTCAGCAACCAGTAATTCGATCAACAAAGTCTAAAGAAGAAAAATGCAAGAAATTTTCTCAGCTTTTTGAAAATATTTTTGTAATTTTCGATTGAATATTAAATTAAACATTCTGAAATGATGTTTGCCAATATTTAAATGTTTTTTTTTTTTCAAAATCACAATTTTTCAAAAAATAATCTCTAGTGCAAAAGATGCATTTTTAAGACCCCTAAAACAAACAGAAAAAAATGAATGTACAAAAATACCTTTTCGGAAATTAAACTATTAATGTTTTAACATCAATTCAAAAAAAATCGGTAAATTTATTTTCGTGTACCAATTTTTGTCTTCTGAACAGTCTCAAACATAACCAATAACTTTGACAAAGGCACCAAATCGATCAGAGATTCCCTTTTGGAAATATTCAAATATTCATATGCCTATTTTGTATCACCAAGTGGATTGTTTTGGCATAGTTAATGCATGGATAAAGTTTCATTCAAATAAAAAAAAAAATTCGAAGAAAAGTAGATTTGCGAAAACCTAGAGAATTACTCTAATGAAAAATGTCATCTTAACGGTGCACATCAACCAGTGCTTTTGCACCAAGATTTTTGTTACAGATATTTTAGTATTTTAGTATATTTTTTTATTCATCGCCTAAAGTATTGCCTACTCAGCGATTTACAACAAAATTTGCCTATTTTTACAATCAGATTATTGCAGGATTTGAACCGTAAGTTTGTCAATTTTGGAATAAGAAGACAACAACTTCCTTGGTTGCTGTGCACCCTTAAGTCAAAGGCAAATAATGAACTAGTTTTATTTTTCATTTAAGAAATGTTTCTAGAAGTATTCAATGAAATCCTAAATAATTGCTGGATTGTTTTTTTTATTTAATTTCGATGATGCCGAAAAATTTGCAACAAAAAATGGAAATTGTTCAGCTTTTACAACAACTAAATGTTAGGATTATATCCAATAAAATATTTACAATAATATTGACAAAAACTAATGAACTATTGTCAAAGTAATAATATTGGTGAGAATTTCGTCAGTTAGCTTTAGCAATTTGCTATATTGGAGAAATGATTAGCGGGGTGGTTTTTGATATGTCGAACATCCTCCTATCATTTTTAGATTATATTTTAGAAGATCCTATAAGCTGTGGAATTCCCTATATTTATAGAACCTTTCCAAATAAAATTCTAGATTTGTTGTTGAAATTGACCCATGGAATGTTAAACAAATCGCTTTAACAAAACGCCTTAAGTTTTGGAAATGTTTAAGTAAATTTGATAAATGTTCACTTTTTTTACTTATTAGGGTTCAAATTTCACTATCACCCTTTATTACAAGGCTTAGTTGTATTGGTGTTGTGAAGTTTAATCTCACATAAACTCACATAAACTTTGAAAAATATTTGCAACGGCCCTTTTTAAAAAACGTTACTTAATCCACATTACATTCAGTAAAAAAAGCAACATTCCCCCTTAACATGTTTAACAAATCAACTTTATTACTCATTTCTTTTAATAGGGTTCGCAGACCTTCAATATTTCTGGCTCATCGGCAAGGTCTGATAAAAATCTATCCAACGATAGTTCGCATGGAAGATTCAAAAAATATTTCTATCACAATATTTGAAATCCGGCCTCCTAAAAGTGTATAAATAACACTTAAGTGCTAATAACTTTTGATAGCGTTGTCAGATTTTCGATGTTTTAGGCTCATTTGAAAGGTCTTTCGATTATCTAACTAACGACAGGTCGCATGATGGACCCGGAAATCCTTTTTATTGAAATATCTGAGATCCGGCCTCCAAAAAGTTTATAAATAACACTTAAGTGCTAATAACTTTTGATAGGGTTGTCAGATCTTCAATGTTTTTAGTACATTGGAAAGGTCTTTTTAATATCTTTCTGAAAATGTATAACATGATAGGTTTTCTTGCAAAAACCACCCTTTTTACAATCTTCCGGACATACGCCAAAATCGTTTTTTTAGCATATCTTTTGAAGTACCTAACTAAACTTGCCGATTTTAAATAGAGGCTTATGGGACCCCAAGACGGATCGAATGATACGGTCAAAGCCCGTTCATCCAGTCCGGAGATAATTGAGTGACAATTTTTTTGTCCACCCACCTACACACATCCACACAGACATTTGCTCAGAACATGATTCTGAGTCGATATGTATACGTGAAGGTGGGTCTACGAGGTCAAATTAATAAGTTCATTTTTCGGGTGATTTTATAGCCTTTCCTCAATAAGGTGAGGAAGGCAAAAATACAATTTTACTTAATGAATCTTTCGATATTTATTTTGTTAAAGATTTTCAAGTTTGTTAGATTTAAAGTTTTTATCCAATCAAGCAATCAAAACCACTTTATAACATATAAATTGACTAACTTTACAACTTTTGTGCCGGATCCACAAAAAACAGGAACAAACTTTTAAAACAATGCAAAACATAGCCTCCAAGCACCAAAAATAAAAACACAAAAAAATCTCGGCCGAGAGAGGTCAACAAAGATTTTATTAGCGCTACACGTGCTGACGTCTGGTTTATGGCGGCTCGATGAATTGCGAATTACTAAAAACAGCCCCAACCAAAAGTGACAGATATGAAGGTTGGGACGCTTTTAGACCGGGAGGAACGGGTTTTGGAGCCCTGCTGGGAATTCCCTAGCCTTTTTTTATTTTTTCATTTTACAGGTGGTAGCTTTGAGCTGGAGAGACATTGACGTTGATTTATTGCGATGAGGCTGCACATTTTGGAAAGTGCGTAATAATTCCATCTTAAACGCTTTAAATAGCTGTCCCTGGAATTTATTGTTATTTTTTGGTTCAAAGAAGTTAACTGGTTTAGCCGATACTTGGAAGAAAATCAGGTCGCATAAATTTTTGTTTCATTCCATTCCCGAGTTCGTTCAAAAGTACCAGAAGGGCTACCTTTCAACCAGTACGCTGTACTTTCAGCAGGATTTTAATTGCATCAGGAAAGTACAACAGCTGCAATAAGTGCATCCTCAAATATGTTGCCGATTGTGATAACGAGCCCATAAAGTATGGTATTAAATTTTCACTCCCAATTAGGGAAGTGATGGCAATTTAACGGGTGCATTCTTTTCCATACTTCGTAAGCCAGAATCAACTTCATTAAGCACTTTTTGGGTGAAAGGAATGGCTTATTAAAAGTCGCTCACGTGCAATTAGAGTGGACAAACTGATTTATCAACCAACTGCCAGTTACTTTCGGGATTAAAGATAATGTTTAAAAATATCTTTCTGAAAAGTATAGAAAACCGTTAACATCATTATGATAATATTGGCAATTTAATTAAAATTGGATAGAAAATTTAAAATGTTTCACCAAAGAACCCAGTGAAAATAATTCAACCAAACCATATGCAAAAAAAAACTCCACTTTCGTTTTCTTTTTTCCACCCACGCAACTACTCTAGTCACGAGCCTTTAACCCCCTTCTCGTTGGCAAGGTGTGCAGTTGCAGTTTTTCCTTTCATTGGCTTTTATTATTAGAACTAGTTAGACGGGATAGGTGAAAACAGAACGGCAAAAGCTTGGAGTTGTGACGAGTGGAGCTTTCCATGTGCAACGAGTACGAATGCTCGGAACCGAATGTGCCGAACAACGATCGGAATTTAAGCATGTTGCTTATCGGACATTTTTCTTCGTCTGTGGGATTGTTTAGTAGTTTAGATGGAGTTGGGCGTTGTTTGTTATGTTGATTGCTCAAATTAAAATTGCATTTAGGAATAATTTCATTAGGCCTTAACAAACAATCTTTAAGGGATTAGATACATGTAGAAGATCTCATAGATGCCATATTACAGAAAATGTAAGATACCGGCTTGATTTTTTCATGAAGATATTTTATGAATGAAGTGAATAACAGATGAGAGCAATTCCAGCCCAAAACAGGAATTTTTAAAGGTACTTTTTTCTCGACCTTCTCCGATTTCAATGAAACTTTGTAGACGTCAGCGATGGAATACACGGAAAGGGGATCCATCGCCAAATCGCGATAAAGTTCGCTAAAACTAGCGAAAAATGTCGCTAATTTCTCAGCCTGCACAAAAATTACCTAGAATCGCTAATTTTTTTCGCTGGTTTGGAAACCGATGAAATTCTACCAAACCAGTGAAAAAAAACACTGGTTTGGTGAAAAATGTCGCTGTTTGGGGGATCAGTTTTGCTAGAATCAGGAAATTTTCTCCCTGGTTTGGAAAAAGCGGCAGGGCACCAAAATCAACCAGGAGATTATTGTACTGGTTTTGGGAAACAATTCGCTGGTCCAGCGGATTTCTTCACTGGACCAGTGTTCTTTTACGCTGGATTAGCGTTTTCTATCGCTGACGTCCGGGTTTTTTTTCCGGCGGCAGCAGCTCGTACCAAAATCAACCAGTAGATTATTGTGCTGGTTTTGGGAAACAATTCGCTGGTCCAGCGGATTTTTTCACTGAACTGGTGTTCCTTCACGCTGGATCAGCGTTTTCTATCGCTGACGTCCGGGTTTTTTTCCGGCGGCAGCAGCTCGTACCAAAATCAACCAGTAGATTATTGTGCTGGTTTTGGGAAACAATTCGCTGGTCCAGCGGATTTTTTCACTGAACTGGTGTTCCTTCACGCTGGATCAGCGTTTTCTATCGCTGACGTCCGGGTTTTTTTCCGCGGCAGCAGCTCGTACCAAAATCAACCAGGAGATTATTCTACTGGTTCCGGCAAAAAATCCGCTGGTTCAGCGAATGTTTCCACTGGACCAGTGTTTTTTTGCACTGGATCAGCGTTTTTATCACCGACGTTTGTTTTTTGTTTTGGCGGCAGAAGCCTATGCCAAAATAAACCAGGTTGTACTTACTTGCCACAGCACAAACTGTTCCGCGGCCATGGTCAAGTTCCTCGCCTACGATTCTTGCTGCCACCTGCGACAATTTGTGCACTCATCTATGCAGCAGTACAAATACATCTCCAGCTTCACTGCACCGTATTTTTCTGCTGCGAGAACTTTATGGAAACGTGCTTCTTTTCATTGAAAAGAACCCTCACCTGTTGAGTATGTATTTTAATGCTGAACACTTGATGCAGAACTTTTTCATGCTTTTGTTTTGAAAAAACCCTAAAGCAATTCGATTGCCACAAATCGCTTCCGAACGTGAACAATAACAAACATTTATGACGGCTGTCGGAAGGATGTGTATCAAACCAGCGAAAACTTTCGCTGGAAAAAAACCGTTTCGGAAATAACAAACCAGCGAAACCAAGTTGCTGGATTTGATTTCGCGCAGCCACCTTTTTCAGCGAAAAATTTCGCTGGTTTAGAGAAAAATTTCGCTGATATCAGCAAAACCAACCCAGCAAAATTCGGTCGCTGGTTTGGCGATCGATCCCCTTTCCGTGTAATCATCATCAAAAGAAAATCATTGGACGTTCATCAAGAGAAAAAAATCCGAAGGGAGCATGGCTCTTCTCTCTCGCGCACGAAAGTTCGTTAAAAGGAATCCAAAAAAATCATCATCTTGATTATTCGGCAGAACATCATTTTCACTACTACACTTGCAAGTGTAACGTCACACGTCGAAATATGACCTGTCACATTTTGTAGATGGGCAATGTGTGTAAACAAAGTGAAATAAATATTTTTAAGTGGTGCTGACAAGGAAATCCACAAAAAATCATCAACAGATTAATTTTCTTGGAGAAGTTCGAGAGCGATTTTATTTTGCGTGATTTGATTCCTCTCTCTTTCGCGGGTGAAGAAAGTTCGCAAGCGAAATTGATTTTTTTGCGATTATTCCATTCCTGGTAGACATGTTATCCTACGCTTATATTTTTGTGTATGTGGAGCCAGCTTCACTCGATAATGACATTTGAGAAGGGCGTAAGTGTTTTAAATATTGAGTATTTCGTAATTTTTTGCATCGTATCAAAAAGTGGTCAAAAACACACTTTTGGAAATTGGAGGGCTTTCTGAATAAAATACACTGAAAGAAAAAACACGCCACGCTATGAGATTTTTTTTTATTTTTTTATGTTTAAAAGTCAAATTTGACGGTGAGCCCTTTTTTTCGTTAATTTTTTTTGTGGAAATGGCTGAAAAGTGCTCTAAACGTCAACATGTTTAAAATCTGAACACGGGAATCCATATTCCAGTCAATTTCACATAAAAGTCTCCATATTGACCATTGTCCTAAGTCCAATTCTTGTGAGTTACAGCGGTTTTAAAAATAAAAAGTCATTTCTACATAAAGCCTTGATTTTTCAGTCTCGAGCGTTTGAGTGTTAAAGCCTGAAATTTTGTTTTGAGCAAAGCAAACAATCAAACTTTCTGAGCGTTTTCCTTTTTCCTGAGTTGAATTCAGTGTGTTGATTTAAAGGTGCCACGATATCTCTAGATTGGATGGAGCAAATTAGCTGAAATTTGTGGTAAAGACTCTCAAGACATATCCCGTGTGCATGACAAAGCACAATTTTAAAATTTCGCTTTAAAAAGCATACAAATCAAAAACTCGTCGTTATCGTGCTATCTTGTCGCACTAGCATTTTGGACAAAATTGATTGGTCAGAACGGAACGCGTTTGACACATGTACATGCCCGACTACCGCATCATACGAGCCCTCATTTTTCACACACGGTTTCTCGGAAGCAATTGATTACATATTTTATGTTAAAAAGAAAAAAAACTGTGAAAATGAAATGGATTCGAATATCTTTTTGAAGGGATTAAAACATTTTTTTAAGACTTTATCAAAAAAAAAATGTGTACAGTAATTGAAAATTTAATTTTGCAGCTAAATATGATTAAAAAAACAAAATTTTGGAAAAAGTCTATACAATCAAGGCAAAAGCTCCAAACTTCAAATAATGATTATGAAAAAAAACTAAATTTCAAATTTCTAGTCTAATTTTTGATAATTTTAGGTGAAAAGTATCACAAAATGCTTCATACATCATGACAGTTTCGCTAGTATCATAAATTTGCAAAATATCAATAGATTTAGGAAAATATTGTTTTTCCAAAACAAAAAATCGTTAAAGCGTTAAAAATTAGTAAAAAGCTTTAAATGTATGTATTTAATTGAAAGTACATAAATAAGCAATACATAATGTTTTCATCTGCTGCAACCTTCCATCGGATGAGGAAGTAAAATGTCGGTCCCGGCCTTGGTTGTTGTTAGGCCGTTAAGTCATTCCAGGTGTAGGAGTCGTCTCCATGCCATAAGTACAAACAACACACCAAACCAAGCCTACTCCGGTGGAATCGCTGGCGGCGGTTGGCAATCCGAGCAGAAACTTGCAATAGAGACCACAAAAGCTTGGTTTTATAATGATGCACAGTGGTCCAGATCGCAAAATTAAGTGGAAAATGGATTTTCCGAAAAATTGTTAATTTTTGGAACTTTGATGTCTTCAGTTGAGTTGTTGCAAATGGAAAGGGGCATTTTTTGGTTTGGCTTACAGTTAGGGTGATTCGCGATTAGGGTGATTTTTCTAACTTTACAGGAATATTTTTGGGAATTTATTGTCTTCTAGAAAGTTGTTGGGCTTGTCAAGTCCAGCAACTTTGTCAAATTTTTATCTCGTAATCTACGCCTTCTATGAACAAATTTATAGAAAGTATCTGAGCAAACCTTCAAAAATCAGTTTTTTGAACGTGGCAATTCAGGGTTAAGTTTAAAAGAATACTGATATTCGGAGCACTTTTAGAGCTCTAAAAAACGAATATTTTTATTTGTTGACATGTCAATTTGGACTTAAGGGTCAAACGTTACAGCCATATTAGGGTAAAAAAAGATGTAAATTTAAAACATAAATATCTTGAAAAGGCGCAAGCCTAATTTTAAGCACCAGGTTGCATTTGAAAGAGGAGATTTAGCACTACAAACGCTGAAAAAATCTCAGAGGTGTTTTTCATTTGAAAAAGTCTAATTTTCATGGGAAACCCATATGGGACCACCCTAATGAAATTCGAAAATTGTACAAATATATGTATTTCCATGTAATTTTGCCCGCTGAATCTGAATCTGTCCTCAGAATTGAGACAAAGTATCGAAAAATCGATTTTTGGCCATAATTTGGTCATAAATCGTCAGCTGTGTGCTATCTTGTGACATAGACCATTTTGGTCGAAAATTAGTCTATGTCAAACACAAACACTTCAAGATGCTTTAACCCGATTTTGAAAACACGCATCCGTTTCCCGGATATCGCAATACACACTTGTGACATAGACCAATTTATCATCAAAATGATCGTGCACACTTGTGACAGATTGGTGCGCTGGAAGTGGGGACGCGAAGTCGTGATTATGCAGGTTATTTTTTTTGTGCATTTGTGTCGCTGTTCGTTTTGTGGTAATCGAATAATAGCATGACTTTCTGAATTATTTGTGTCTTGAGCGTAATTTTCGTTGAGTAATTGGAGTTTTTTTGTGATTTTTTTTGTGTTTTTTTTTGTGATCTTAATTAATTGTTTTGTGATTTTCAAAGCCCTTCCTATATCATCGTTGATTGGAAGGCACGGCGTCGGGTAAATTGTGTATAATTTTTTGAATAAGGTTTTATTTTTTATGGTGAAAAAGCCATTTCTATATAATGATCGAAAGACGCACTGACATTTTGGATTAATTAATAGTGGAGTGAAATAATTGTGTGTGAGTGACTTTGTGTATTAATCAAAAAGACCTTTCCATAGCATCGTTGCTCGGAAGGCTCGCCGACGGGTCTGTTATGAAAGTCCCCCCCATAGCGTCGTAGCTCGGGAGGCATCGAAAAGCCAATACCTTATCCTACTAACCCAAAAAAAATTAATCACGTGATGCTTGAAGGAGATGCTGTGGATTCAACGGTCTCAAGCGGTATCAACAAGTATATAGCGAAAAACTGTGTGCTTGATGAGTCTGCAACTTTAACTATCGGACTTACATTCCTCCCTTTCGTTGAACTGCAGGCTTCTTGGGCGCCGGTATTGACTAATAAAGTAGGGATCTTCAGAGGTTAAACAGTGAACGGATGGTTGGCTCCCACTGATCATTTTTGATTCATTGTTTAACTTCAGCTGATCTGTCAATAACGGAGTAGCAGCTCATTGGCAGTCAACCATGCTCATGCTCATGCTCAAAATGATCGTGCACACTTGTGACACGTCATACATGTTGTTGGAAAATGTGGAAATTTTTTCTTGTTTTCACAAATTTATGTACACACATACTTTCTAAAGGCAATGCAACCTTTTGGTTATAAAAATTTATTTTATTTCACAAGTGTGTATTGCGATATCCGGGAAACGGAAACGAGTTTCCAAAATCGGGTTAAAGCATCTTGTAGTGTTTGTTAAGTATAACAAAACGTCATCATTTACTCATTTTCGACCACCCTAACACGGCGTAGGTCACCCGAGCCCGTGAGCCCGATCGGAGAACTTTTTTTTCGAATCATGCTGTTTTCGTGGGGAATTGCTGTATTTGTACAATTTTCGATTTTCATTAGGATGGTCCCATATGATTTTCTCTTGAAAATTAGACTTTTTTCAAATGGGGATATCTCGAGTTAAAAGAAAAACACCTCTGAGATTTATTCAGTGATAATTGTACACTTTTTTTAACGCCGGTGACCTCCTTCGTTGGAGGTTGATGCTATTTAAAGATTTAACGATTTAGTTTCATCAAGAAATGACAGATGATTCCATAATATTTAAAAAAAAATCAATATTTTATTCACTAGCAGGGAATGCTTCAAAATCCGATTCTGTCGATTGAAACGGGTTTAATCGACAGAATCGGATTTTGAAGAATTCCCTGCTAGTGAATAAAGTTTTGATTTTTGTTTAAATGCTCCATTTGGTAGGAAATCTTCTAAAATTCATACATGAAGCGTTTACTGATATCAACTTAAGAAATGTTAAAAAAAACATGAACTTAGAAAACTTGGCCTAAGTTCACTAGCGTGCACAGGGTGGAGCAATATGGGGCAACTGACCCACTATCCTCAGAAATTTGTTCTTAATTTGGTCAGGGGGTGTCCACAAATGACGTATTTTTCAAAACGTCCATATTATTGCCCCACCTTCCTCGAAGAGCTGGGCACGCTAGTGCCCAAGTTATCTAGTTTGAAAATTTTCAGACAAGTTTTTCAAGTTCTTTTTTTCTTAACATATCGAGATAGTTTCAATGTTACTCTGTCCACAAATAACACCCACAAGTTTTTTTAACTTTTAAATAATATTATTGATGAGTGTTAGAAATATTTTGTATGATTTTTTAATTCATAACTTATTTGTATTAGGTCCTATTAGGTGCAGCGACCAAGTTGGGACCGAGGATCAGTTTATAATGTAATATATAATGATAACAAAAATAACTCCTTATACTCGGTACCTCGAGATTATGTAACTGACGAGGGTTACTTAGTCCAAGCGGACAAATCCTTCTTTATTAATGAATATTTTAAAAATAAAAATTCAAATATCAGATCGATTCTTCCTCATTTCTTTCACTGCATGCACTCGTAGCGCACCGAAAGCTCCACTATCTTTTCGCAAATTGTTTTCAATCTTTCTCCAACCGCAAATCCAAAGCTTTCCCGTCGTTCGGCTGTTCACGATTCGGCTTCAACTGCACCCGAACGAGCACTTCTCGCCGCCGTCGTCGTAGCCGACAATTTATGTGTAGTACGCTCACCAATACACTCTCCCAAACCCAACATCACCTTCCCCCTCGATGTTTCCCCCCACCCAACCACCCCACACTTCTCGCGCTCTGACGTCACACCGCACTCCGGACCGACTTGTGCGCGCTGAAACGTTGTGCCGTACCTCCACGTGCCCTAGAAAAACTTGCCTCGCGCGCTCTGCTCCGTCGTTGAGCGTTAACCCTTAGTCACCCCCCCCCCCCCGTCTTCCCCTTCCGTAACCCTTAGTCATCACCACCTCCCTGTCGCGGCCATTTTTCGGGGCGACTCTTCTTCGAGCTTTTCGCCATAACCTCCCGGCTTCGTGTGGACGGTCGCTGGGTCCCTCCTGCTTCTGGGTTCAGTGTGTGGTCCAGTGTTGGAAAATCGGAGTTCGGAAAAGTGCGCGGCGCGGAAATTTATCATCAGCGTTTGGGTGGTGGAGCTTCAGGAGTAGGTACCGCTACCGCGTACACCAGTCGATGTCGTCGCCGTCGACGACGTGCAGTTCAGCAAAACGGTGGAAGTACTCGGTTGTGTAGTTTTGGGTTTCGCTGATCAAAGTCGCAAGCATCTGCTGCACATCAAGGAAAGTGGACGCAGCAGCAGCAGCATCAGTGAGTGAGTGCACAATTGCAGTTCAGGAGTCGTGCGTTGAAGATCTACGGGGAGGTCGTTCGAGCGGAATTGTGAATATCTGGGAGATTTGGAGAAGCTCAGCGGATCAATAAAAAGGCGACTAGCGTTACTTTTTTTTGGGGGGTGGTGCAGGACATCCGAGGAGGAGCAGGAAGAAGACGAAGAAGACTTCGGCTCGACGGGGCCGGAAGATTCGGTGGTGAAGAGGCCCGAGAGGCATCTAAAATTTATAAGAAAAGCCTAGGTCAATAATGTCTACAGTGATGTGTGCTGCTTAGCAGACGACTTTGCACACATCGCGCGGTTCGCGATTAGATCAGGTTGAGTTGGTGTGTATTGGTTCGCGACGGTGATGATTTAGGCAAGAATTGATCGCAAGAGATTGAAATTCTCATTAGTGAGTGAGTCCGAAGCTGAAAGTGTTGGTCAGCGACGAGTTTTTGCGCTGTTTGTGTAGTGTTCAGCAAGTTCGTTAAGCGGTTTTTCAAGGCAAAGTCGGTGCAGTTTTTTTGTACGTGGTGTACAGTTGTGTTGTGTCGTTGGGATGTTTTAAAGAGTCGCACACAGCAACGGTTATTTCGCGAACCACACGAAGAGCTTGTGTTATCGCATCCCCTTGAAGGTGAGTGTACAGAGACATATTCGTGTCAATGACAAATATTTTGGCGAAATTTTAGTCCAAGAACACACATCACGAACGCACAAAAATACGCCATTTTTTGACCTTCGCCAAAATCTTGCACGAGGCGGATGCTTCCATGTTTTTTCCCCTCGCATCACGTCGCCGTTGTGGCAGCTTGTCACAATGTATCTTGATTTAGAATGCAACTCATTAATTTTGCCTTTAAAGGCAATCAAACTGGTGCATCTTGCAACTCGTCATACAAAATTTTCGTTCAACCAAATTTCGTCGAAAACCCCCCCTCCTTTTCAAACGTCAAACCTTGTGACAGGATCGCACCACGTCAACGAGGAGGAAAAACTCGCCAGGCAGGGTGTAGTGCGGTAGGCTCGGGAGAGACACCATGGGCACCAGGGAGGGACCACCAGGGCGGAAGGGGACGAGGGTACCCCCACCGTTAACCTTGAATATCGTTTCGGATGTTAGGCCATCAAGAATGCCAAGAGCGAGTGAGATGGCAATAGACAGACGAGAAAGAGAGAGAGAGTGAACGTTTGGGGTCGCAGGAAGGGGGAGAATCGATATTTTGTGCCAGCACCAGCCAGAAGGCACACGTACAGGCCGAGTACGCACACGTACGGAAAGAGAGAGAGAGAGAAAAGACAGGAAAGTACAGCCACAACGATAACAAATAAGAAGAATTGTCGGAGTTGAGTTTGAGTGCGCCAACGCAGCGTCATCTTGACGATCCTTTGTTGTGGGGGTCCTTGCAGGGGATGTTGCATAAAAAACGATTTTTTGATGGTTTGGAAGACAGAAAGGTACTCGAGCTGCATTGGGTAATGAATCGTTTGAAAATATTTTTTCAAATTTCAAATAATTTGCTCTACAGCATTGGCGTTGGCGTTCTCGATTAACGAACCTAAACAAAACTAAGTATTTATCACTTGTTGATGGATATAAATGTCATGTCAAACCTAATTAAACTCAAAACCGCTTGAATCAGATACATTTCTCAATGTTGACCTTGATCTTAATGGCTTTGTCACCAATAGCAGATATCCTTAAGCCTCTGGCTATGCATATCTCAATCAAGCATTGATATTAGTGTCTAATTTGTTCACACTCACATTTGTCAAATGGGCGTAGCACAGAAGTCGTGTTCGTTTGCCATAAGTCTATAAATCTTAGTTTACAAAAAGTTACACGCAATATAGATATCGAGGGTGAAGCTGTAGCCTGAATTGATATCAGCTGTGGTTAGTAATGGATAGTTGGCAAACAGGTTTTTCGTTTGAAATACGACTTGGAAACTGGCTATGTTACATCAATATGAATGCCGATTATTTCTCATTATCTTTTCCATCAAACTTAGTTTAAGTTCCGTTTTTAAGCGAGTTTTTTTTATGAATTCATCAATAAGTTTTCTCAAGCAAGTACCCCAGTCATTTTCATACTTGAATCAATTTTGGATGCATTAAACGTGAAGCATTCAAGTCACTCTTAACTCTTTCTCGGAAATGAACATGATGCACTGAAAAAAGTATTCAGTAAATCGTGAATTGTGTACCATTAAAATGTGAATATCGCGATATTTACTTTATAATTGTTTAACTATGAATATTGTGCATGAATAATCCAGAAGCCGTGATTTCATGTAATGTGTGCATGAAGTCTTGAATAAAACTCATGATTTTAAACTTTCTGAAAAACTACCATGCATCTCCATTGGAATGTTGGTATTTTCAAAATTATGCTAACAAATTGAGTTTGGCGAACGTCCGGCAGTAGGTATCAGAAGGAATTTGAAAGACCTATCTATTGTTTTAGATGATTCGATGCCTCTGTGTTCTCTGGAATTAAGCTTCTAGCTCGCATAAGAAAGCATAGGGGATCGAATTGTTATAATTTGTAGATTTGGCAGCTTTGCCATTTAATTAGACAATTCAAAAAAGATTTATCGATGTTACGAAGTTTTCTTTGATTTTTTTGGTATTTTTTCTGTCTATTTCGAATGACAAAACTGACTATTTCTCATCGTCAATAATAACAGAACTGTAATGAACTTTTCAAATGCTTATTTTTTAAAGGTATTCAAAGTTTTGTCAACTGTGGCGAATCAAGATTGGAGTCTGAATTGGTACACCGATTTCAGAGCGCTTTTTTTAATTTTTATTTGTCCCGTTTTCAGGAGGTCATTTTGAGCAACTTTTGTTTAACGAAAAACTTCACTTCTCTTGTTTTATTTTTAATATTTTAATTTGCGTTTATCTTGTTTAGTTTATGTTTGTTTTTGGAAGTTTTGGCCTATTCTCCCACCTTCTATCATTACATTCTGCCTATTTTTTTTTGTATTTAACAGACACTTTTTCAATTTCTTACTGGTTTTTCACAAATTGTTAGAAAATGCACAGAGGCATAGTCTGGGACACTACAAAAATTACTGCATACTGATTTTTACTTAAAATATAGGAAATTATAGTAAAAAACATAACCAAAGTTGATCCCTTAAAAAATGACATTTTTAAAAAAATTGGCAAGGTCACATAAAACAAGTCAAACTTCCAATTCTAAAATTTTCTAAAATTTCAAGAGTTCTTCTTTCCAATGCATTTTAAAGAACAAAATTGGTTGAAAAATGGATTTTTGGCGATTTTTCAGATCGAAGCCCGTCTAAAGGCGGGGTTGGGTTATAGAGGGTTAAGAGACTCAAATTTGGAAACCTAGGTCTTACCGAAACCAATACAAATGACAAAAACATGGCCAAAACAGCTATCCCAATTCACGCCATGTGTCTGACTCGCCCCAGATGATGGTTAATAATTCTTTTGATTTAACTATTTGTTAGATTTTTAGATGATTCTGGTCTAATATGTATTTGTTTTTAATCAAAAAGTAGGGGAAATATAACCATTTTAAGCCTAATAAGCGGTCGTGTTTGAATGATGCTGGATAATCTGGATAATCTGGAGTGTTCCTTGAAATTTACTAAAACCAAGTACACCAACGAGTAGAGCACCTTTTGTGAACATTTCTGTTTATTTTCACTTTTATTAAAAGTTATGCTATTCTTTTTTCAAGCATTTAAAAAAAATATTTCCCAATTGCATTCTAATCAGGCGAGTGGATGGGGTCACACCCATTTTGCTATTTTCAGCGCTCTTTTGGGTCTGCTTAGTGCTGCCAAAATTGATGAAATTTTAAGCGAATACTCACGAAAAGTAGCATTCATAGCGAAAGTTTCCTGGCATCACTGGCTCACTCCAACAGGTTCTGCTGGTGGTGTTGGTGGCCACCCTTTGTTCTTTACTTGGCTTCGCTTCTCGCTCGGTTTTCTTCAGCCTTCGATTGGAATGGGTCGTCAAAATTAAAACGTCAAAAGACTTGGCGCGTTTGTTTTTTTTGATGGCGCTTGCTAGTTATTTACATGTTTTGGGGTTATTTTTCAAGTGAGTGACTAAGTAATGGTCAAAAGAACATGTTGCCGGTAGTTGGAAGCAATTTTATATCTTAAGCGCTTTGAAATCGTTAGCGCAAGTGAAAAGATATCGATGGCGACTTTCGTTAAGCAGTTAACCTCTCATCTTGCGTGTGGATGTGTGTGTCACCAAAATGATGAGAAATGGTCTCGCAAAATACAAATTATGATCAAAAGTGCATTAACTTTGATCTTTTTGACCTGTAAATGGCATACATTTGCGTGCTTACTCGAGGCGGTGCTGTTGCTGGTAAATTTATATTAAATAGTATATTTGGAGCTTTAATCGAACTCTTCATATGACGAAGATAGGTGTTTGATTAGAAAGGGGATATTTACCCTATGTTCCCCTTTCAAAATCATGCCAAAATTGATTAAATGGAATACTTTTGCTTGCTTCCTAAGGGTTAATCAGACTTAGGGGTTTGCTTAGAATCTACAGAACAAAATGCTGATTCTGTCTGTTATTAATTCTGAACTTTCTGTTAAATTTTATGTCAAAGTTTAAAGTAGTTTTGAGTGTGAAAGTGTTTAAATTTTTTAACTTATGGAATAATATCGGCTGGCTTCAAATTCTGTAATTGATTACTAATGATTTCACAAACTTTGCGCATAAATAATAAAAAATGATCAAATTTTAGTGTTTTTATCTTTCGATTTTTGGAATGTTTTATTTAAGATTTTTTCAATAATAAAATGGCAAGTGAATAGGAGAATGGCATGTATTTCCATCGCGTACCCAATGTTTGCATATCAATACTGTGGGGTTTGTTTACAGCTTCTAAAAAGCGTTTTCAACCCATATCAAGCAATAGAAAGCTTAATGGGAAGTGAACAAGCAAGTTCTTATAAAAAAATTGCAAATAATGTTTTTCTAATAATGAGAAATTGCAAATTGGACAGAGTCAGAACTTCCAGCAACTATCTCTTATTGAGTTCAAGATATTATTTTCAAATAAAAAGAAGTGATGATAAGCCTTGAAATTTCTCCTAATATTTGGCTGTACTGATAATCCCAAATTGCCTAAAAAATAACTTAATATAATGGAGAGCTGCTAGTAAGAATATAGGTTGAAGTTAAATTGTGAGAAAGAGAACAATGTTGTCGAGCCTGCACGTAGAAAAAAGTTTTCAGAGAAATTAATGAAATGCATAAATGATATTTATTTTGCAAAAAATAACTCGCTTGACGCGCAAAAAATTGCAAAACCATCCAAATATTCTAATCAAATTCCGTTTTCCAAGACCCACCCCAATTCATTTCCTTCTTTATGTCACGACAGGCCTACGCCACTACGCAATACGTACACCAACATGTAACAGTAACCTTCACTTACACAACGTTAGAATTTCGGCAGTCCGACAACGTACTCCGACAGATTTGCTTGTTTTCCTGGCACAAGCCGCATTCTCATTTCGCAACATGCTCTTTATGATGCTTTACTTTTTTGGTCAGGCTTCGGTGAGTTTTATGTATGCTTATCACTCTTTTGAATAAAAAAGAGAAGGAAAAATAAGTTGAGAGGAAGCGCCACCATTTTTGCCGTGACCTATCTCTCGTTTTGAGTTGAGAGGACAAAAAAGTAATAAAAATTTCGAAAAAAAAATCATCGTCCAAATTGATAGGCCTTCATCAACAAAGGTTTGATTTATGCTTTAAATTGTGCGTCCTATCTCAATCGAGTTTGGTCCAGGGTGAGGTCATTTTCCGAAAAGGGTGAGTTGCAGTTTGCACATGCATTGAAATCCTTCTTTTTTTGCAGTGGAAGGGGTTGCTGCAGCAAAAAGTGCAGTGCGTTTGCGTTGCAACTTCTCCTCCTTCTTTTTCGACTTTTTCGCTGCTGCTGCAATTGCAACTATTAGAGCGGGAAGGAGAGTTTGAGAGAGAAAGAGAGAAATAGGCTGAGTTGTGTGTTGCATATTGCAGTCTGCGCCGATTGTGTCATTCGGAAGGGGTGGGGCAGCCGCTGCAGTAGCAATAGAGTGCACATAACATGCATGCAATTAGACTTGCTTGGTGATGAGACTGGCTTTTTTTTTGCATAGATTTGCATAGGGTGCACTCGAGTGGGTTGCGGATGCTGTTGAATATTTATGCCATTTTGTTTAGAGCCTTGGGGTGGCGAATTAAATCTAGGACAGTAGGCGATTTATGCTGTGAGGTACCGAGCGTCTCCATGGAAGGATTATGGAGCAAATGTTTAAATGTCTGCCAATTTAGAAATTTAAATCACGCTTGAAGTAGAACAAGGATGCATGAAAATTCAACGTTTTGTGTTAGTTTATCCTCAAGGATTTATTATTGCATTCATCAATTTAAGAGTGCTCGCGTAATACTTCTGCAAATCAGCTTCTTTTTTCTTCTCGAGTGTGATTCGTTGAGTTAAATTACCGACTTTTTTCGAATAAATATCCAATTATAAATGCAAGCGACCCATTAAAACATAGTTATTTAACATTTTTTTCGTAAAAACTTGAGAATATTAAAAATGCAAAAAAAAAAATGTTCGTATTAGGGCAGTAAAAAAAAAACGATTTGAAATCATTTCATTTTGCAATTGCAATTTGCAAAATAAAAAAAATATGATGGATGAATTATGCCCCCCCCCCCTGTAAAAAAAAGATTTATTGTCCAGCAGGACAGGGCCTTGATGAATTAAAATTAATTATTTGTTTTTAACTTTGTGTGGACCTATGAGAAATACTCTGAGATATCGGTCATTCGATTTTTGTAAAGCAAAATATCGAAAATTTGCTCAGCTTTCCAAAAATATTTTTATTTTAAAAGAGGGCAAACATGTGCACTAATTAAAAAAAATTAAAAAACGGTGCACTTTACCACTATACTAAAATTAAAAAAACGGTGCACTTTACCAAGATTCAACTAAAGGACTTTTTGATTGCAAATTCGATTTCACATCGAAAAACAAAGTTGAATTTTCGCGGTCATATTTTGATTTTTTGAGAAAAGAAATGAAAAGCAAACAAAAAGTGAAATGAAAAATTACCAAAAATTTTTTTGCCGTGTTCAATTTTTTTCAGTGTAGTTCTTATCCATACCTACTGCAGCAGATTTGCCGAAGACACCAAATCGATCAAAAAATTCCTTCAAAAGATACAGATTTTTTAAATTTTTATATATCATTTATGTATGGACAGCTGCCAAATTTGTATGGAAAATTATATAGACAAACTATTGATGCAAAATGGCTTCTTTGGACATACCGAAGGCACCAAAAAAGTTTCAGCTGAATTAAAAAACACAAAAATTAAAATTATTTAAAAAATACCGATTTCGTAGAGAACTTCTACTAACTACGTTGTTAATGAGCTGAAAACATGATCGTTGTGAACAATAAATTTGTTATTTAAACTGAAATAAAGTTTTGTGCATACTCAAAATAAAATGAAGAATAGGTACTTCTTTAAAATACGGAGAATATGGAGGTTTCATTCAGATTTATTTTATTTTATATTTAGACCTTTGCAAAAAATAAAAAAAAACCTCTCCAATTTAAGCTACAAAAAATCAAGGAGAAACACTTGAAAATTTCAATGGAAACAGCCGCGCAATGTACTCAAAACAATTGAAATTTAATTTCCTACGTTGATAATTAATTTTAGCATAATTGAATCAGTTTAAAAATATTTGGAATTGTTGTGCAAAAATGTCGGCCAAAAATTTTATTTGTCGATGGAACTTTGATTTTTTTTAAACCTAATGCAAAATCACTTTTATGTTGCATGTATTTTACAGCAATTTGTTCATTTGAATGTTAAATCCTTAGCTTATTATTGGCTCACTTTTGCTTAGGCAAGTGTCAAGGGAGATAAATTTAGGAAAGTATTTGCAAGCATCTTTGAGCTGAAATAAAATTTATTCGTTGAGAATTGGAATTATTTATAGGGTAATTCTCTATCAACTCACACGAAATCGGGAAAAGTTTCCCCGACCCCTCTTCGATTTGCGTGAAACTTTGTCCTAAGGGGTAACTTTTGTCCCTGATCACGAATCCGAGGTCCGTTATTTGATATCTCGTGACGGAGGGGCGGTACGACCCCTTCCATTTTTGAACATGCGAAAAAAGAGGTGTTTTTCAATAATTTGCAGCGAGTTATGCATTTTTGAATCAATACTGATTTTTTCAAAAAATCGAAAAATTGGTCGCAAAAAATTTTCAACTTCATTTTTTGATGTAAAATCAAATTTGCAATCAAAAAGTACTTTAGTGAAATTTTGATAAAGTGCACCGTTTTCAAGTTAAATCCATTTTAGGTGACTTTTTTGAAAATAGTGGCAATTTTTCATTTTTTTAATTCAGTTTACATGTTTGTCCACTTTTGAAAAAAATATTTTTGAAAAGTTGAGAAAATTCTCTATATTTTGCCTTTTTTGGACTTTGTTAATACGACCCTTAGTTGCTGAGATATTGCCATGCAAAGGTTTAAAAACAGGAAAATTTATGTTTTCTAAGTCTCACCCAAACAACACACCATTTTCTAATATCAATATCTCAAACGATATAGTCCGATTGACAATGTTAATATATGAAACATTCGTGAAATTTTTCAAGAGTAAGCAAACATGTGCACTAATTTAAAAAAATGAAAAACTGCGACTATTTTCAAAAAAGTAATTTGGTGTCAAAGGGACTTTTATGTAAAATTAAACGCCCGATTTGATGGCGTACTCAGAATTCCAAATAAACGTATTTTTCATCGAAAAAAACACTAAAAAAGTTTTAAAAATTCTCCCATTTTCCGTTACTCGACTGTAAAAAATTTTGGAACATGTTATTTTATGGGAAATTTAATGTTCTTTTTGAATCTACATTGACGCAGAAGGGTCATTTTTTCATTTAGAACAAAATTTTTCATTTTAAAATTTCGTGTTTTTTCTAACTTTGCAGGGTTATTTTTTAGAGTGTAATAATGTTCTACAAAGTTGTAGAGCAGACAATTACAAAAAATTTGATATATAGACATAAGGGGTTTGCTTATAAACATCACGAGTTATCGCGATTTTACGAAAAAAAGTTTTGAAAAAGTTACTTTTTGCGTTTTTCTTCGTTTCGTCGTCCGTGTCTGTCGCGGGTGACTATGAACGGCCATGATCGATGACGACCAACTTTTTCAAAACTTTTTTTCGTAAAATCGCGATAACTCGTGATGTTTATAAGCAAACCCCTTATGTTTATATATCAATTTTTTTGTAATTGTCTGTTCTACAACTTTGTAGAACATTATTACACTCTAAAAAATAACCCTGCAAAGTTAGAAAAAACACGAAATTTTAAAATGAAAAATTTTGTTCTAAATGAAAAAATGACCCTTCTGGGTCAATGTAGATTCGAAAAGTACATTAAATTTCCCATAAAATAACATGTTCCAAAATTTTTTACAGTCGAGTAACGGAAAATAGGAGAATTTTTAAACCTTTTTTAATGTTTTTTTCGATGAAAAATACGTTTTTTCGGAATTCTGAGTACGTCATCAAATCGGGCGTCTAATTTTACATAAAAGTCCCTTTGATGCCAAATTTCTATCTCATCACCGTTTCAGGCTGCAAATTATTGAAAAACACCTCTTTTTTCGCATGTTCAAAAATGGAAGGGGTCGTACCGCCCCTCCGTCACGAGATATCAAAAAACGGACCTCGGATTCATGATCAGGGACAAAAGTTACCCCATAGGACAAAGTTTCACGCAAATCAAAGAGGGGCCGGGGCAACTGCTGTGTGAGTTTGCGGAGAATTACCCTATAACAAATGCATTTTTCCACTACTTTTGCCAGAAAAATTTACACTTTTTACAAGTAAATGTAAATTAATTATCTCTACTATTATTGTTGTTTCAAAGAAAAAAAACAAAAAAACAATTTTAAAACTGTGTCTACAATGTTTCTTTATTTTAGCAAAAAAGATTGTTTTTGAACTGTTAAAAGTGCAGAATTATTCAAGAAGTTTAAAAATTTAATTTAATTTAATTTAAAGTTGAACAGCTTTCATTTCCAATAGTTACGCAATCAATCGATTAAATCTGGGAATAATTTACACTCTAAAACACACATCTGAAAGTAAAAAACATTCCCTTCGCCCGTGTTTTAAAAGTCCCTTCACCCCATCAACGGGAATTAAACTGGGTCAAAAAAGTGATATGTGCCCTCTTTTTTCTCAAGTTATCGCTCCAGTTTTCAGCGAATAGCCTTGAAAGTGACACCTTTCTAAAGCATGCACACTCCCTCCGTTGAATTGAGTGCCCCCGGCCAGCCAGGTGTGCCGAAAATTTTCCACGAAAGGCGTTCTTCTACTGGGGAGGCCGCCTTACACAACAATAATAACGTAAAAATATATACATTTCACCGGGTTGCACTTTGGCTGCTGCTGCATTACGAGATGACATTCACCGGTCCCGTAAAAGCAGTCATTCTCAAGAGGGAAGGCTTGGCCACCCTTCTCTCGGCGGCGGTGGAGATACCGTTAACAGCGATGAGGGCCCCCCCAAAAAAATGAAAGTTGTTTTATTTTATAGCCAGCGACCTCCAAAATTAAAGATATACGGCGGGGTTCCGAATTTGGAACATGCTTGATCGGGGGAATTACGCAATTGAAGCGCGGCGAGGTTCTCGACGGGATGCTTGAGAGGGCTTTTTTATCTGCGTGTAATTTATGTAATTTATTTGACAGAAATCGAGGAAAATATGGCTTGGAATTTGTCATACAATTGAATAATGAATATCATTATGCTTTCCACATGTTGTCTTCCCTAAGGTTTCTAGACAAGGTCCAGAAGTGAAACAATCACCAATTGTGTTACATTGCTCTGTCCTTCAAAAACGATGTTAAAACACATTTTTTTATAATTTTTTTTAACATTCACAGAAAATTTAATTTTGGTTGGTTGAATAAAATCTCTTTTTTGAGTAATTTTACCTAAAAAATGTGTACAAATTGGAACCTGTTGAACGTTCACCAGTTCCTGATGTAAAAATTACACAACTTTTTGACACAAAATCTTTCCCCATTCCCTGATGAATATTACCATCATTTTTTTGTGTTTTTGATTTCGTTTTCGTTAGAGCCGGTGGGGACGTTTCTTGTACAAAGCTTGTTTGAAATTTCATCCCGGGATTTTCAATACAATTTCCGTTTTTTTTTCGAAAATTGCAAAAAATAATACTTTTAACATTTGTTCAAAATGTTTTATTGTTTCAAGAAATGTTGATAAACGGCATTATTTAATAAAAATTGCATTTAAAGCATGCAATTACTTATTTCAAAATAATTCATAATATATGAATCTTTAAAAACAATTGAACTTATGGTTCTCTGGTCTGCAGAATTTTTGTAAATCCACATTCTTTTCTTGAAATCGATTGCAATTTAATTATATTTCACCGACAAAAATATTCTGATTCCAAATTCACGCAATTTTTCGTTTTTTACTGATTTCACACAATTTTTCGTTTTTTACTGATTTTTTGGGAAATTTTGAAGGGAAAGAAATTTTCCTTGAATTATTATTTGAAAAATAATTTTCAAAATTAACCTTCCCTTGGTATTAAAAAAAATCACACATAAGGTATTGGGGTCCTTTTCGACCCCAAACTTTAAAAAATCGACAAAAATCCAGTTTTTGACCGATTCCGGTTTTTTTGGTCACAAATTAAAGCTTAGAACGTCCCCTTTCCGATACCGACCTGGAAACCGGATTTGGTCACTGTGGCCACTGGGAATCGGCTAAAACCGGAAAAAGGCCTTTGAGACCCCAACTTTGACGACCTGTATCTCCGGTAAATTTCAACCAATCAGGATGCTCCGGGTTGCATTCAACAGGTGTATACGTGTACTTTGACCACAAATATTAATATCAGGGCCAGGTGACCTACCGGTTCCGGAAATCCGGAACATCCGAAAAGTTCATAATTTACTGTTTTTCACGTATATGTGATACCAATACTCTCATGATAGTTGAAATTGATCCATAAAACTTACTAAAAACACAATACACGATTGCCAGAACCACTCCGGAGTGTTAGTGGCCACTTCCGGGTAACTTGGAACCGGTTCCCGGGTACCCGATGAACGGCCAATTTGATTTTTTCTTGAAAACCCATCATGTTGCATATCAAACTTCATGAAATTGAAAGATATGTCCATCTTTGATAATGCCGTTAATCGCTGAGCCATCCTGGCCAATCTGGAACCGGTTACCGGTGGCCTTTTGGGGACACTCCCGGAATATGAGAGAAACCCTATCATCCGACATATCAAACATCATGAAATTGAATGATATGACAATCTACGGTCATGCCGTTGTTCGTTGACCCATTGTGACTAATCTGGAACCGGTTACCGGTGGCCCCTTGGGGACACTCCCGGAATATGAGAGAAACCCTATCATCCGACGTATCAAACTTCATGAAATTGAAAGATATGTCATGCCGTTGTTCGTTGACCCATTGTGACCAATCTGGAACCGGTTACCGGTGGCCCCTTGGGGACACTTCCGCAATATGAGAGAATCCCTATCATCCGACATATCAAACTTCATGAAATTGAAAGATATTTCAATCTATGGTCATGCCGTTGTTCGTTGACCCATTCAGGCCAATAAGAACCGGTTACCGGTGGCCCCTTGGGAACACTCTCGGAATATGAGATAAACCCTATCATCCGACATATGAAAATTCATGAAATTGAAAGATATGTCAATCTACGGTTATGTCAATGTTCGCTGACCTATCCTGGCCAATTTGGAACCGGTTACTGGTGGCCTCTTGGGGACACTTCTGGAATATGAGAGAAACCCTATCTTCCGACATATCAAACTTTATGAAATTGAAAAATATGTCAATCTACGGTCATGCCGTTATTCGCTGATCCATTCTGGGAATTTTGGAACTGGTTCCCGGTGGACCCTTGGGGACATTCCAGGAATATGAGAGAAACCCTATCATCCGACGCATCAAACTTCATGAAATTGAATGATATGTCAACCAACGGTAACCGGGAACCATGGTGTAGGGATAAGCGTGATTGCCTCTCACCCAGTCGCCCTGGGTTCGATCCCAGACGGTCCCGGTGGCGTTTTTCGAGACGAGATTTGTATGATCACGCCTTCCGTCGGAAGGGAAGTAAATGTTGGCCCCGGACTAGCCTAAAGGTTAGGTCGTTTGCTCAGTCCGATATGTCGGATGATAGGGTTTCTCACATATTCCGGGAGTGTCCCCAAGGGGCCACCGGTAACCGGTTCCAGATTGGTCACAATGGATCAACGAACAACGGCATGACATATCTTTCAATTTCATGAAGTTTTATACGTCGGATGATAGGGTTTCTCTCATATTACGGGAGTGTCCCCAAGGGGCCACCGGTAACCGGTTCCAGATTGGTCACAATGGATCAACGAACAACGGCATGACATATCTTTCAATTTCATGAAGTTTTATACGTCGGATGATAGGGTTTCTCTCATATTACGGGAGTGTCCCCAAGGGGCCACCGGTAACCGGTTCCAGATTGGTCACAATGGGTCAACGAACAACGGCATGACCGTAGATTGACATATCTTTCAATTTCATGATGTTTGATACGTCGGATGATAGGGTTTCTCTCATATTCCGGGAGTGTCCCCAAGGGGCCACTGGTAACCGGTTCCAGATTGGTCACAATGGGTCAACGAACAACGGCATAACCGTAGATTGACATATCTTTCAATTTCATGAAGTTTGATACGTCGGATGATAGGGTTTCTCTCATATTCCGGGAGTGTCCCCAAGGGGCCACCGGTAACCGGTTCCAGATTGGTCACAATGGGTCAACAAACAACGACATGACCGTAGATTGACATATCTTTCAATTTCATGAAGTTTGATGTGTCGGATGATAGGGTTTCTCTCATATTCCGGGAGTGTCCCCAAGGGGCCACCGGTAACCGGTTCCAGATTGGCCAGGATGGCTCAGCGATTAACGGCATTATCAAAGATGGACATATCTTTCAATTTCATGAAGTTTGATATGTAACATGATGGGTTTTCAACAAAAAATCAAATTGGCCGTTCATCGGGTACCCGGGAACCGGTTTCAGGTTACCCGGAAGTGGCCACTAACACTCCAGAGTGGTTCTGGCAATCGTGTATTGTGTTTTTAGTAAGTTTTATGGATCACTTTCAACTATCATGAGAGTATTGGTATCACATATAAGTTAAAAACAGTAAATTATGAACTTTTCGAATGTTCCGGATTTCCGGAACCGGTAGGTCACCTGGCCCTGATATTAATATTTGTGGTCAAAGTACAGGTATATACCTGTCGAATGCAACCCGGAGCATCCTGATTGGTTCAAATTTACCGGAGATACAGGTTGTCAAAGTTGGGGTCTCAAAAAGGCCTTTTTTCGGTTGTAGCCGATTCCCGGTGACCACAGTAACCAAATCCGGTTTTCCAGGTCGGTTTCGGAAAGGGGACGTTCTAAGCTTTCATTTGTGACCAAAAAAACCGGAATCGGTCAAAAAAATGGATTTTTGCCGATTTTTTAAAGTTTGGGGTCGAAAAGGACCCCAATACCTTTAAAGTAACTTTTTTTATGGACGCTCCCCTAGGGGTCGTCCGAGGTTTAATTGTTTTGTGAAATGTGTATTTATACTATAAATTTAATGTCAGAAAATTTCAAGGCTCTAGCATGTATATAGCAAAAGTTATGGCAAATTTAATTTTCAAAAAGGCCGAAAAGGACCCCAATACCGTAGGAAGGTTAATATTGTTCTGTTGGTTTATTACGTAAGTTAGTTTATTACGTTTCTTAATAACATGAATTTTGAAAAAATATTTGTTAAATCCAAATTTTATTTTCAAATTTATGCTTCGGCCAACGCAAATCGCATTTCAAGGGAATTGTTAACCTTTTCTTAAATTTACTTAAAAACCCGGAGGAAAAAATACGGCTAAAATGTTAATTTTCATCAAAAAAAAACTTGTGAAATCGATTGTACTTTTTACAATACAGTGTTTAAAGTTTGTTTTTGAATATATTAGGTTGGTACAAAAGTTTTTAAAACCTGGCCCCTTTCAAATCGGCTTGAAACATCAGGGGCAAAAAAATTTTTTTTTTCAAAAAACTTAAAAATTTCAACGAAAATTCAAGTGCAGCATAAATTGATTTTTTGAAATTTTTGATTTTTTTAAAATACAAATATAATTTGTAAGTAGCAAAGGATTTATAATTGTCTGCTCCACAACTAAAAAATGATCCTACAATGTTAGAAAAAAAAACACGAAATTATAAAATTAAAAATTTTGTTTTAAATGAAAAAATCACCCTTCTGGGTTGATGCAGATTCGAAAAATACATTAAATTTCCCTTAAAATGTCATGTTCAAAAATAAAAAAATACAGTTGTATAACGGAAAATGGCAGAGTTTTTTGTGTTTTTTTTTCGATGAAAAAATTGTGATTTTCGGAATTTTTAGTACATCATTAAATCGAGCGTCCAGTACAAAATCCCTTCGACACAAACTTTATATCTCATCACCGTTTCAAGCTGCAAATTATTGAAAAACACCTCTTCTTCCGCATGTTCAAAACTGGAAGGGGTCGTACCGCCCCTCCGCCACAAGAACGGACATCAGATTCGTGATCAGGGACAAAAGTTACCCCTTAACGCAAATCGAAGAGAAGTCGGGGCAACTTTTCCCGATTTCATGTGGGTTGGTAAAGAATTACCCACTAGCTTTATACGATACGAACAAACTTATATTTATCATTTTCAAATGAATATCAGTAAGTTTTTCTTATTATTAAAAAAAAACTTTGCTTTGAAACACAACCCAAAAAACTGCTTTATTTGTGCTGTACACACTTAGATTTTTTTTACCGAATTCGGTTGTTGAAAAATCGGTATCGTTAAACCATCTGTCAAAATGAACAAAATTTTACCGAAAATTGGCTGTACGATGAACAATAATGAACTTCATTACCGAATTTCGGTAAGTTTTTACCTAATCCGGTAATTTTCAGTTTACCGAATTGTTCAGCAGTTGAAAATTCGGTAAACTTTACCGAATTCGGTAAACTTTACCGAATTCGGTAAAAAATCTAAGTGTGTAGTCTCCACTCGTCCATGTTGTAAACAATTTTCAGTTAATTATCACAAAAGTTTCTGTAAGTTAAGATGAATCTGTATGTTGGCAATTAAAATTTTCTAAGTGACTTAAATCAATTTATTCTTAAACTTGACAGATTGTTTGCTTACGACTTATTCTGCCAAACAGAAAACTTTCTACGAAATTGCATTTTTCTTAAAACTACTTCCAATAATGCGAGTCGGGGATTAAGTATTTCCACTCCTGACCAACTTAATTAGATTTCTGAACTCGACAGTTTTCGTCATTTTCTCGTCTGCAGCAAACAGAACACATTTATGTTAATTTTTTTAAACTGCTTTTTAAACTCGTGTCGTGAAATCAATATGGTGGACCTTTTCGTAATGCCTTAATAAAATCTCAAAAAATCTTTGGATAGAGCACGATCACAGTCGAAAAGCCTTTCAAATCTTATGTAACTTTGTTATAACAGTCAAGGAATTCATGAATTATAGCACTGACTCATTTTTAAACTGTCAATTTCCGAGAAATTTTCAAAAAATCTACAAATTTATTCAAAATCAGCCAACAGCATTTGTCTAATTAGAGCTTGGTGATTTGTTTTTGTCGAACCAAACGTTACCAAAAGAAAGTTCCCCCTTGCTAATCGCCCAAAACCCTGCTCAACTCCAGCGGAGAGTTCAACGCTCCACTTAATGTTATGCGCAATCCGCGCACCCGCACATGCGGGTACATACCAAGATTTACATGCCCCAAAAAAATAAACCAAAAAAGCTCCACTTCCACTCCACGGATCGTCGTCGTGTGGGTCGACGACCTGCAATTACCACGGGCGGAGGCTTTTTTTCGGGCCAAAGAGTTGCGCGATGTCGATGGCCCGAATACCCCACAAACCATGACCAACAGCAAAAAAGAGCGCGCGAAATTTCTCCTCGCACGACCATTCCGGCTTCTTTTTTGACAGTTGCGCAAAAAGACGACCTCATAAAAAGCACGCAGCAGCAACAACTTTAAGGTCTATCCGTCAACCAAGCGACAACAGGCAATTCCTAAAACGCCAACTCAGCGTCGACGTCAAGTGGCTTAGCCAACGCAAACATCGACGACGTCTAAGCCGCGCGAAACTGACCAATCTTAACGCGAATCGCGTTTTGATTGAGGAAAGGAAACCCATTAAAAAAAAATGGGCAAACGCAGAGGTAACACTACTCTACCACAACATTGTATGCCGGCCGGACCAACACTCACATTGGACGGCCAGAAGAGATAAAAAAAGAAAAGTAAGAGGAATAAGAGAGACCGCGAAGATTGGTGGTGGTCAACATAAAACAACATTAGGTAGGCCGAATCACGCACACACCTTAAGAAGTAGCAAACAAAAGAGAAGAAGAGAAGAAAAAACGCGAAACATTTGGTCAGTTGGACCGCGAGCGCGAGCGCGAAACTTGAAGAGACAGACGGAAAAAATGCGATAGAAAAAAGGAGTGCAGAAAGAGAGAAGAACATGAAAATGAGAGATGAATGATCAAATAACAAAACTGGTGAGGAAACCAACGTCAGAAGGATTTATTTTTGGCAAATCATCGTGGAGCGATTTGCGACGCGACATGATCGTTAATTTCATGTTTACGCGTGTGCTAAAAATAAAAATGTCGGAAATATAGGCTTGTTCTGCGTGGGTATAGGCTTGTACAAGGTTGGTGGGATAATATGGGGCTGGAGACCGTGACTTGTTTGAATACATTTGAATAGAAGTATCATATTTCGAATAGGAATATGCAAATGTTGTGTTCTATTAAAAACACTCTGATCTTCTGATATTGTTTGATTTTTTATTCCATGAGGTCAAACATTTGAAATATTACTTAAATTTTGGAATTAAGATCATTTTAGGCCGTAGCAACCATTTTTAAAAGTTTTTGTAAATATTGCTTGAAAAACAGGGAGCAAATTGAAAAAAAAACTTCAAAATTTCATTGAAAACAGAGGTGTAATCAACTGGAAATAATTTATTATCCATTTTACACATTTTAGCAATGTTGAACCAGTTTTTTAAATTTTTCTTTAATTTTCGATGTACATAAACCCAAAAAACTGATTGTACTAATGATTGTAAAACAACTGTACAAGTGTAATTTGCATTTTTCATTCAAATGATGAAAGCATGTATTACTAGCCACATTTTTTATATTTTATCTCACTCTCCCTCGACTTTGTCAAAGGACACACACCGCGTCTAATTATTTTGACCCTAAACTATGTTTCTTTAAAAAAGGGAATCTTTATCGAGTTTATCTCTTTATAAATTGCAAAATCAGCTACAAAAGTATATTCAAACCTTTCAAAATGATTGTCGTAATTTTTAAATTATGGAAACAGATTAATAGTTTAAAAAAAATCTACGATTAAAATATCAATTTGAGTGGAATAGGTTGAATTTAACATTTTATGTTGTAAAATCTGTCCGCATTTTTTAAAACTGTTTTTGGCAACACCTGATATTGTCTACCTCCAAATTTGGCAACATTTTCGTCCTGATTTTGGCAACAACCAAATTAATTTGATATCCTTGTTCTTCTTAAGGTTCCGGAGGACGGATTGATTATTTTTTAATCAAAACATCAAAAAATATCTTGGGGTCATTGAATAAAGAAAAAAAGCTCCAAATAAGCAAATTGTGAAAAACACAATATAATTTTTTTCTAGTTTATTCATTATGTGATTTATGGATAGTTCCTCAATCCTTGTTCATACCTTTGAAGGGTTTACGTTCTTCATGGATGGTTTCCAAACATATAAAGAAGTTCTTTCCTAAAAATATACTTTTCTTGAATCTTTGAAAAATGTGGTCTTGAACAATTTCAAAAGATTACATTTCAAATTAAATATTTCTGTTGGAAATCCAATTTCAAACCTCAAAACAGATTTGTGGAAAAAAAATGTTTTTTTAAACTTTCAAAAAATCTGTTTTCAAAATAACTCACAATTTGACCTAAACAAATCGAATATCATTTTCACTATAGCTCAAATATTGAAATTTTGTTAACACAAAATCATATTAAACAAAGTTAAAAAAATGGTTAAGTCGAATTTCCGTTATCAAAATTTGAACAACAAATCATAACATACAATTTTACAAAATGTGTGTCTTCTTCGATAAAAACATTTAAATAATTTGTATGTTGTATTTTATTGAGGATCCAATGAAACAAAAAGGACTTGGACTTGAAAAAACAAAAAAAAAAACGATGGACAAAGATTCATTCAAGTAGAAAAAAAATGTAAATTTAAATCTTATCATAAAATTTTGTGCGGAAAGCTCTTGAATTAGACAAATGCATGTTATTGTATAGAACTACACAATAGAAAAGCTCTTGAACTACATAAATGCATGTTATTGTGCATAGAAAAAAATATGGTAGTATTACATCTAAGAAGAAGTACAGCTTTTATGTCAGAAAAAATGTGAAATTTAACCTCTGATAAGGCCGATGCAAATATTTAAAAAAATAAAATAAAAAAATATAAAAATTTAAATAACAAGCCATAGCCCGGGCAGACGGTAATAACAAAATTAATAATATTTCAATAACAAATCCTGTTAAAATAACAAAAAGTGTTATTATTTTATCCTGAAGTTCAACTTCAAGAAGAAAAAATAATAACAGTTTCTGATAAAATAACAAAATTTGGTATTGAAGTGATATTATATTGAAAATGTTTAATAACACGCTAATAAGAGGAAATGTTATACATTTCAAAAACTCTCCATATAACAAAATTTGTTATTTGCTCGGTATACTGACTTAGAAATAAAATTATTACAAATCGCACAAATGGAAAAGTTTCTAAGTGTCCATAACACAATCTGTTATTATTTTTTCTTTTGTTAAATATGTTTAGATCTTTGGGATAATTTTGTCTAATTTCGTCGGGGTCATTATTTTGGCCATGAAATGGGGTCCTTAAGCTAAAATTATTCTAAAAAGTTGAAATTTTGGAAGTTGATTTTTTTGATTATTTGATATACCCCCTAAAGGACTTTGTTAAAAATGGTTAGAACTATGGGATAATTTTGACCAATTTCGTCAGGGTCATTATTTTGGCCATGAAATGGGGTCCTTAAGCTTAAATTATTCTAAAAAGTTGAAATTTTGAAAGTTGATTTCTTTTAAATATTTGATATACACAGCAAATAAAGTAGTAATCCAGCTGCGTGTAAAAGGCCTGGGTGTAAAATAAATTTTGCATTATTCTATGAAATTCTGTGTAATATTACACCATGAAATATGTAGCCCATCAGTATGGGAAACCTACTTTATCGAAATGTCAAGCTCACATATACGTTTATCCTTTCCATTTTTTATCGGTCTGATGGCCGAGCGGGCTAAGGCGCCAGTCCTTACTGTAGGTGCTTGGTTTGAGTCCCGTCTGTTGCAACTTTTTTTTGTGTTTACAAAAATTGTACATGCAGCGTGTAATATTAAGTGTCTTTTTTGACGAAGGTGATGTGCATGCTTTTGCATGCGATTTTACCATCGGATTTTTTGCTGTGTACCCCCTAAGGGACTTTGCTAAAATTGGCTAGAACTATGGGATAATTTTGACCAATTTCGTCGGGGTCATTATTTTGGCCATAAAATGGGGTCCTTAAGTTTAAATTATTCTAAAAAGTTGAAATTTTGAAAGTTGATTTTTTTAATTATTTGATATACCCCCTAAGGGACTTTGCTAAAATTGGCTAGAACTATGGGATAATTTTGACCAATTTCGTCGGGGTCATTAGTTTGGCCATGAAATGGGGTCCTTAAGCTTAAATTATTCTAAAAAGTTGAAATTTTGAAAGTTGATTTCTTTTAAATATTTGATATCATCGGGACTGGCAACACCAGCCAGCAACAGTCAAGTGTTCGGAGCTCTTCAAACTTTTCGATTTTTTCGCCGTAATTTACCGTGATTACCCGCGAGTTTGCTGCTCCAGCATGCCAAGGGCCGGCCGTGGCCGTGGCAGTTCGAGTGCGGCCTCGAAAAACCCGCGAAGCTCATCTACCGGCAGAGTGCAGAAAGGTAAACACACCAACGCCGCATCGACCGCCATCGCGCACGGGAGCGTGCCCAGTGACGTCACCGATCCATCGTTTTTACACGTGTCATACCGTCCACGTGAGTCCCCTGTACGGACGAGACAAGCAGCAGCAGCCGTCCACAAGCACCACGACAACAACCACTTCCAACGTTCCCACCAGCAACGAATTTGAGATGCTGAGGGGAGAAGAAAACAACACCGCCAGTGACAGCAGCAGTGCTAGCGACGACGATGACGATGATGAACTTGCGCGCAAGCAAGAAAAGAAGAAAAAATGTAACTCTCCGAAGGAACGACGTCCACCTCCAATTTTTATTTTGGATACGCTGGCAGACGATGTTGACGAGTTGCTTGAGGGCCTCCAATATTGTCTGAAAATAGGTAAAACGTCAGTGCAAGTTATTACACATAACAAACTGAATTTCGACATGGTGGTGAAGAAGTTGAAGTTGGGAAACTTCAAGTTTTTTACATTTGACCCTGCAGAGAAGGTCCCAGTGAAGATCGTCCTTCAGGGATATCCGGACCGCCCGATCTCCGACCTGGAAGAACACCTATCGGGCATCAAGGTTAAGCCTCGAGAGATTAAGGTGCTCTCAAAGCTGATAACGGTGACAGGTACGTACACATTGTACCTCCTGTACTTCGATCGTGGGTCCGTCAAAATTCAGGACCTTCGGCGGATCAAAGCACTGGACGGATTCTTTGTGACGTGGCGATTCTACATGAAGAATCCCGCCGACGCAGCCCAATGCCACCGCTGTCAAAAGTTCGGACACGGTTCAAGAAACTGCAATCTTCCGCCCCGGTGCGTAAAGTGCGGTGAGACCCACTTCACCGAAAGGTGCAATCTTCCGCGGAAAGACCAGCTGGGGAAAACGCCCAGCAGCACAAAGCGCGCGTCAAGTGCGCGAACTGTGGTGGAAACCACACGGCGAATTTCCGTGGCTGTGCCGCGCGGAAAAAGTACCTCGAGGAGCAGGACAAGAAGAAGAAAGCGCCAGCGTCCCGCCAACCTCCGAAGACTTTGAGCTCGAACGCTGCAGCAGCTGGCGGCGGAGCGGTTCCATCGACCAAACCAGCGTTCCCTCCCGGTTGGGGAGGTTCATACGCTAGAGTAGCCGCTTCTGGCGTCGGTACTCCCCCGGGACAAGCTGATGTTACTGGTGATGATCTCTTCACGCTTCCTGAGTTTTTCGCCCTTGCTGGAGAGATGCTCACGCGCTTTCGTGCCTGCCGAAACAAGGCAGAACAATTCCAAGCTCTCAGTGAGCTGATGATGAAGTACATCTACAACGGATAAGCTGCCTTGTGCAGCGAAGTTTTTCGACGTCAACAGACAATACAAACTGTGATTTAGTTTTAAGCTTTTCCTATTTCTATCCTTTTCCTTAGCAAATCTCGAAGGTTTTTTTTATTTTTCCTTCTCTTGCCAAATCCATTGTTAGAATATCCAATTACATCTAAATGAATTATAGTGTAAACCATAGTTGAAAGGAACTCCAAAACTCTATTAGGTTATAAGAAACACTAAATTGTAAATTGATTATTTACTAATAAACACTAATTGAATTGAATTAAATATTTGATATACCCCCTAAGGGACTTTGCTAAAATTGGCTAGAACTATGGGATAATTTTGACCAATTTCGCCGGGGTCATTATTTTTGCCATAAAATGGGGTCCTTAAGCTTAAATTATTCTAAAAAGTTGAAATTTTGAAAGTAGATTTTTTTAATTATTTGATATACCCCCTAAGGGACGTTGCTAAAATTGGCTAGAACTATGGGATAATTTTGACCAATTTCGTCAGGGTCATTATTTTGGCCATAAAATGGGGTTTCAAGCTAAAATTAATCCGATAAAATTAACTTTTGAGAGTTCATTTTTTTTTAATTTTGTTATATTCCCTAACGGAATTGATTTATTTATTGAGAAATTTTGAAGTGTGAATAACAAAAACTGTTATTCCTTCTGTGTTATTGGTTTGTTATTGCAATAACAATATAATAACAGTTTAAGTTATTCTTTGAACAAATCTTTGTTATTGATTTTTGTTATTTTAACAACTAATCCGATCTTCCCAATAACATATTTCGATCTTCTCACAATATCAAAAACTGACCTTCCCAAGTTATTTCCGTCTGCTCGGGAGTCTTCACATTTAAATGAAAAAAGTGTTTGAAAATGCATTTTACACTAGTTCAGTTGTTTTGCAATCATTAGTCATCAAAAAATCTAAGATCTGACAAAAACAAAAATTGTATCGAAAAAAAAGATTTTGCATCGAAAACCCAAATATGCTAAAAATGATTTTAAACGCAGAAGAATGTATTTTAATTTGATTTCAGCTGGTTGCACTTGAATTTTCATTGAAATTGTGAAGTTTATTGTAAAAATATTTTTTTTGCCCCTTGATTTTTCGGGCCAATTTTGACAAAAACTTTTAAAAATATTTGTACCAGCCTAATGTGTAATTTTACCACCATTCTGTTGTAATGTCGCATTTTCAGGCTAAATTGGGGTAAAATTACATCATGAAAGAGGTAATAATCAACCTTCCAAAATAACATCTTCCAAATTTACACATTTTTTTACTGTGTATAAAGATGATTTTATGAAATAAGTTGATTTGTACATGGCTGAATAGGAAAAAGCCTCTGTTGATGCTTTTGTCATCTTTATCCTACTTTATTCTTTCTTTTGGGGCCTTTCTTGTATATTTTTAGAAATTTCGTGGTTCTTAAATTCATGAACAAAACTGACGATTTCTGGAATTGTATTTTTTCCGTGTTAGTCAAACATTATTTCATGTCATTTTATGTAAAAAGTAATATTACCTCTAAAATGCAAACCCTATACCTTTAGTAATAAAGGCACAATATTTAAATTTATTTCTTTAAATAAGTTATTTCACATAATCCGCATAAATTGAGAAAACAGTACATCGGAAAAGAGTTATTATTCAACCTTAATATGTCCATGCTTTCAAAATGAGATTTTTTTACTGTGTATGTGGGAAATGCAAGCACCTTTGATATTTATTCAAAATTCAGGTAAAACCTGTTTAATTACTCCGGTATGGTAAATTCATTATAATAGTCGCTCCAAATTTCCTCATACCTATACCGAAAAGCCGGCCTGAAATCAAAATACATGACCACCACAATTCAAGTCTCGATCCATCAGAAAAAAAAACCTTCACACACTTCAGCAGCAACGACCACGAGAACAACACTCGGCGAGCTACTTCCCGAAAAAAATAAACAAAAAAAGCCCATTCCATTTTAATTCGCCAGAAACCCACATTGACTTTGGATGACCTCCAGAAAGGGGCACCGAAAAAAGGGGGAAGCATATAATTACAAGCGAAAAAAGCCCCGACCAGAACTGCGAAAGAATTAAAGAATTCAGGAAAAAAGGAATGAAAAATAAGTGAAATTACGGAAAAAAAAACTTGAAATACGAAAATGAAGATGAAAGATAACCAAAATTAGCAAGGAAAAGAAAATCATGCGAATTTCATCTTCTCGATCGCAGTTTCTCTCTCTCTCTTTCTATTGCGAACCACAACCACACACAATATCAATCGTTGTGAGCCTGTTTGGCTGGAATTTATTACGTTGCCAACCTCGCGTGGTCGTAATTTGATGAAAAAAGCCGACCGTAAACGGTGATGATAGGCCGTTTTCGTGCTCGAAACTGATTTTGGCTAGTTTTTTCACTTTTTTTGTGAGTAAAATCTTGTTCTCTTGATCTTGATGGATGCAGTAGGCCATGATGATTTGCATTTTTTTTTTGAGGAATTGTTCTGAAAATGATGACTCTTTGTCGATATTGACAGTTAAGAAAAAACTGTAATAAAAAATATAATGGCACAAAAAGATGCTTTTTTATTAATATGCCTAGAAAAACATCTAACTGATAATATTCCTGTTTTTATAAATTTCTTTTTACATTGTTTAATCGGGTACTTAGTCTTGAATTTATAAAAAAAATATCCCAAGTAACATTTTTTTCCAGGAGTTCTACAAGAACTCTTCAACAGCATAGCAGTTTGGACCGCGGTAGGATAAAACTCTCTTCAAGTACTCTTCCAAACTCCCGACGAAGTTTTGAAGAGTATTTTATCCTACCGCGGTCCAAACTGCTATGCTGTAGCTATCTTTAAGAGCACTTGCAGAACTCCTGGAAAAAAAATGTTACTTGGGATGCATTATTGTCCATTATTATTTTTTTGTTGCCTAATATGAATTTACACTCTTAAGTTTGTGAAAAAGTAATGAAGAAACATTCAAAAAAGCATACATAATTAGAAAACAAAAAAAAACATTTTTTTTGTTACTGAAATTACCGATTTTTATTTCTTTGTCCAAAACAGAAAAAAAAACAAAAATAAAATCATCTTAAGGTACTTACGGCAAGAAAAAAAAAACATCAAATTCAGTTCACAAATTCTTTGTCATTTTAAAAGCAAATGCATTAATGCAACATTCACGTCGAAATTAATTTTGATTGTGATGTGCAATTCCAAATTTTGTTATTTTGCAAATTGAATTTATTACAATTTTCTTCTTTTTCTGCAACTATAGGTGGATATTGAAAACAACAATTCTGGAATGTTATTCAACTCAGATATTATATAAAGGTGAGTTTTTTTTCTCATTTTTTTTTTGATAATGCACCTTTTTTAATTTCTTTCCCCTTTGATTGTATGAATAATTTATCGGTAATAGCTGAACATCATCGTACACTTCTTGATTACGTAAACCACGTTTTTCTCTTAGTCTTCCCCACAAAAGCGAGAACTATTCGCTGACCAAACCCGATTTTCTTTGTCCCTCCGTCAACGGTGAAATCGGAATGGAACACCAACTCCACTGGTCGATGAACCCTCCTGCGCCCGGTGACACGTGGCGCAGGTACATGTTCCCATAACAGTAGCTTTGTAATGTGTGTGTCGCCCCGTTGATATCAAACCCAAATTTAGTCTCACTTTCTAAAAAAAACCCTTCCAAAAGTTTGTCTTCAAACAAAGAACTAACGTCATGATTCGAATTCCCGGACGCTTCAAAACCCGGACACTTCAACTTTTTTTTATCAATTATTATGATATAAGTTCGCAATATGAATGTCAAAACTGTGTTATTTGATGAATTCTAACATCGACTTTCATTTAAAGTTTGTTTGAACGCTGTAGTTAATGCCAAAACAATTAAATAAAATAAAATTATAAGTTTTCCAAAAATGCGAAACATTTCAACGGAAATATTTCATAGGCGTCCGAAACACCGGGAAGGCAAAGCAGAAATTTTTGTTTTTGATTTCCTTAAATTCTAGCAAATTTTTATATACACTATCGATTTTTTTGATGTTAACAGCTTATTTGAGACCTAAAGAATGCCATTCACTAACATTTCAGTCCAAATTTGAGCGATTCATAAGCAAAATCGAGTGTCCGGAATTCGAAGCAAAAGTGTCCGGATTTCGAATCAGCTTTTAACAGTGTCCGGGATTCGAAGCACAACAAGTCATTTAAATTTTAAAATTCTGATGAAAAATTGTTAGAAAAGACATATTATGCATGCATTCTCTTAAACCTGACTGTTTATACTAAGTCCTGATGATATTTCTACATTTCCAACTTATTACATGATTTTTTGCCAGTTATAACAAAAATAATATGGTACTAAGTGTCCGGATTTCGAATCATTACGTTATTCACCCTTCTCGCAAAAGTAGTGAAAGTGAAGTGATCTACCACCCCTCGTGTTGCCACCCAGAAACTAATCAACACCATTATCACACCTCTCGTCGTCGTCGTCCCCCTCTTGAGTGAGAATTTATACTGCAGGACAAATCCGTCCCGGACACGGCCTACCTCGACTTGGCTTGGCGAGGTCGGTACTCTCAGGCCCGAAAAAAAAACTCGAACCAACCGCCATAAAACCGGAGTAGTAGGCAGAACAAAAAAAGGAAATATTTTATCAACTACGCAGCATGCCTTTGGAAACAGTCGGTAAGCTTGGACTAGAACCCAGATCCACCTACCAACGTGCCGCCACCCCACTGCGGACCCAATTTTGCTGAAAGCTGATGCTACTCAGCCTACTGCGGCCTATATTGGGGGGATGTGTGCAACGAGAGTAGGGTAGAGGACCCAGTTTTCGCCCTGCTCCAGTTTTCGCCCACCTACTGGATTTAATCTGTATTCAGCTAACTTATACCATTTTTTGGTTGAATTTATTATGCAGGTTTGCATATTCATTCATTTCTAGCTCTAATTGAAACATTCCTAGTGAATTACTATTGTTTATTAAATTTTTATAAGCATTTAAAAAAAAGCCTTATTGCAGCCGCTATATTTTTGTCAATTCCGACTACAGTGGGTAATAATGTTAATGAGGGAAAACAACTCATTTCGTTGTAACGAGTACATATGGATTAAAAGTACAGTCGGTATGATTGGGAAGTAAAATACCTAAACTGTATTAAACGTACACGCCGCAGAGTAGAGCTTTCTTGCTGAGTGACCTTTGCTCATTCCTTTGGTCACTCAAATGCCGAGTACCTTTTGCGCCAGTTATCCCAAAAGCTTTCCGTTCAACCAGATGGCCGAGTGGTTTAAACTCTGCTCTTTAGGTGAGCCAGCACAGGAGATCGGGGAGAGCCAGCCGCACGAATCTCGCGAAGAGTTTCGCGTTTTCGCGGTTCGGGGTGATGAGATCGTGGAGGTGATAAAGCGGTCTAGGGAATGACAAGCTATTGTCCAGGGTTGGTAACCGGGAGAGGGAACGGAATTCGGAACTGAAGCCTCTCATAAGTCTCGGCGTTCTGATGACGCGCCCAACGGTTCACTTTTATCAGTTCCGCGGAAGAGGCACCAGTGGCCCTCGATTGTGCGCGTCTCGTGATTAAATTGTAGGTTTCTAGTTTCCATGAGTTTGTCTTTTTAGGTTATCTCTAGTGTAATGTGTTTCTCTGTCCTTTCCCTGATTAGCTAGTTAGCGAGATTAGTAGTTCGAACTAGTGCCGTGTCGTGTGCGTGTGTGAAATTCTGCCGTGCATGTGCGTTCCAGAAATCCTGGTAAGTGCTGTCGTTGGCCACCGCGTGGTCACCTGCCCAGTGCGAAGCCTAACTTCTATCCCGTGACCAGCTCTGCATCCACCGCCACGCTCGTCACAGACGGCCCGAACTACCGGGGACCAGCTACCGCTTCGATCCGGCCGCAACGCCCACGCCGCCGAAGGCCAGCGCTCGCCAAACCGCGCTAGGCAGCGGAACTATACGGCCACGCCGTAACAGGACAGCAGCAACCGTCACCGCAGCGTCCTTGAACTAACCGCCATCGCGATCAGCATCCGCCATCGCGATCGCCAACCGCCACCAACCTAACCTGGAAGGTTAGGAAACCACGTGAGTGAAGAGGGAGAGAAGTCCGGCCTCGAAGGCGGACACGCGAACCGGCAACCAACAACCAGCTAACCAGCGTTCTCGCCGAGCAGCAGCAGCAGATCTTCAAAAGTAGGTCGTCGAGGTTCCCTCGCAGGTGCGACCAACCACGTGCTCGAGTCCCGTCCGGCGCTAACCGGAGAGCAGCAACAGCAGCAGCAGCAAGTGATGACGTCGTAGACGTCCGCAGCAAGTACACCAACCGATCGTCCAGAGTTTCTTCGAAACCAGCAGCAGCAAGTGATGACGTCGTAGACGCCGTCCGCAGCAAGAACACCAAACCACCGAGTTTCTTCGAAACCGTCGACCAGCAGCAGCAGAACAGGTATCGAGACGACCACGTGATCGTCGACCGCGAACGCAAACCGTGAGTAAAAGCATGCACTAGTGGTAAGACCATGGCCCACACCTTTTCGCCCGCTACCAACCTTACCAACTAAGTAGCGCGGCGCTGCGCGTCGAGATTGTTCCGACACGTCAAATATGAATACATAAAACGCACATAGCACACACACCTAAACCGGAAGAAGAAGAGAGAAGAAGGAAGACAAACACACGGTAGAATCTGAACTGAAGTAACAGGATCTCAAGGAAAGGAAGAGGGGAGGATCGCCGGCAAACACAAACGTACGTACGAAAACATGAATGACTCACTGTAAATAAACGAACACAAAACACTACAAATGTTTTTCCTGCTGCACTTAACCTAGACACACAGTAGCTATAAACAAACACTTATGCTAGGGTGACCGAGAGAGTCGACTCATGCTTTGGTCGCGACCGAGTAAATAAATGTAGATTTTCTTTCCTTATTCTATTTTACTTTATTTTTCTACTGGAGTCAGGGCTCCGAATCCCTTGGACCACTGGCTATTTTTCTGTTGCACTGTTTCAGGTGGACTGTTGAAGGCCGCAGGTGATGAATCACGCCCTGAGGTCTCCAGTCCGTTTCCGGTTTCTTTTCCAGCTACCCTTCCTGGGTAGTGGCTTGGTACGCTAGTCGGAGTACCTCCGACGCGTTTTACACCCCCACAGAACTCCCTGTCCCGAAACGGGATTACTGAACCCCCCTCGAGAGGTCTCTACGGCTGGGCAAACCGACAAACAGGTGGATGGTCTCCTTCGGGAGTGGCGCTTAAGCCATCTCACTCAACCATAGGGGAGTTCGACAAGCTGGCGGGCTATATCGTCCGAAAATAATGTATCTGAATAATTTATTGCTTCACTGCATGTCTGAATTTCATGAAAATATAGTGATTTACCTGTTTCAAAAGTTTACCAAAGGTTATTTCAATAAAATAAAGTGGGCGATTATTGGGGTCATGAAAAAACATGAGATCCAATTTTCGTCCAGGGCGAAATCTAGTATTGTGTTTTCAAATTTTAGCTAGAACCAGTTTTCGTTTACCATAAAAACTTTTCTAATCGCAGCGAAATGTGCTTGAAAATATTTTTGGATCATTCCAGATTATTTTTAAAGGTTAACTATTTATTTTATTTTATTTCATTCATCAGGGTGTTTTGGTAAAAACATCAGTTCAAAAATTAACCTAAACTCAGATATGGGACACCTAGCTCAAACGTGGTAAGAGTTTACTGGTACATTGTAGAACAAATTAAGTAAAGGAGGAATTGAAGTTACACAACATCTTTAAAAATAGCACATGTGCTAAATATTTTTATTTAAGAGGTACTCGAAGTTTTCTATTGAGTCAATTCGGGAGCGAACATGGAACTAATTGTAACTGTGTGCCCTTATCTTGGGTGAATAGGAACACATGAGTTCTATTAGGAATTTTGATTAAGTCATATTTTTGTGAGTGCGAACATGTTTGGGTTTTAGTTAGAACCTCAAAATTAGTGGAATATCTGTTAAAAAAAACAACTAGGGTTTTTTGAATTTCAATTTAAAAATATTACAACAAAATTGTGCACATCAATGAAATTGAGCTTCGGGAACATATTGTGTATCAATAGGAGAACATATTTACTTAGTTTTGAGCCATAATTTTATTTGATTTCTTGATTTTTGTCGTGGGCGAAAACTGGTTTCAAGGGTGGGCGAAAATTGGATTTAGGGGGGCGAAAATAGGCACTTCAGAGTACTTTATTAAAACGCAAAATTTCAACAAAAATGAACTTGTAAATGATAAAAACCTTGTGGAAACTTAAAAGCAAATAGTTTGTCAAAGTTTTACAACAAATAGAACCGAAAACCATAAATTGTAATTGAATTCTTGTCAAATTTCTATGATTCCCACTATAAAGTGGGCGATTTCTGGGTCCTCTACCCTATCCCCTTGGGGACGACAATGACGACGACGACGACGACGATGTTATCGACTGGGTTCGTGGAGAAGACTAGGGTTGTCAACATTTGCACTCATCTTTAGAAAATATATTAGGATGGCATGAGAACCTCAAAACTTCAACAACAAGTTAGAACAAAGTCGTTAAAACTGCTCAGAATGATTTACAAATATCTAAATATTTAAAAAAAAATATCATTATCAAAATTATAATTTGTTTGTATAAGTGTGCTTTAAAAATCTATAGACACAATTGGTAATATCCAAAAATGCAAAATGATTGTTTTTCGGTATAGAACCTGCAAAAATCAACAAAAAAAAAAATAACAGGCGTTTGAAATCGTTTAGCAAGGAATATTTTTATGACATTTATCAAGTTAACGAGCTATGGTTGAATTAAAATTTAAAGCTTTTTGTAATTCTACACATTCTAGTACATTTTTGAATCTCTGTGATTACCTGAATGATTTTTTTTATTTTTTTATATGAAACATAATTTTTCAAATTAAACATTTTTTTAAAGAGAACTGAGATACAATTGGATCAAAATGAATATTTTTTCCAAGTTTGCTGTGAAAGCATATTAATTTAACAAATAATGCATTACAATGCATCGCATTTTCTTACATCAAATTCAAAAATGAAAATTTGTTTTGTCAAAAATTTTTAACACTTTCTTAGCGCTTGTATAACCAAGGATTAAAGAATTGTTTTATTAATGTTTTGATATGAATCGTTTTAATATTAATTTCATTTATTCAGATCATTTGTGGTATTTCCGAAAAAAATAATACAACTTTTGGTCTGTAAATTCAGATTTGGTCAAAAAATAAGATATTAGTTTAATGCTCATAAATCTGGGGAAATTATTTTTTCAGAAATCTTCAAAATTTCAATGAAATTAGACGTGCAATCTGAACTGAAAACTATTCAAAATGCATTTATCTACTGCCCAACTTTTTTCGATTTTTTCTATTTTTCCCGTGTTTAGGAGGTCATTTTGAGCAACTTTTGATCTATGGAAAACTTTACTTCTCTTTTTTATGTTTTTCTTGTTTCATTTTTAGTATTTATATTTGCATTTATCTTGTTTGGTTTATGTTTGTTTTTGATAGTATGTGGCTACTACCTCTTATACCTTTAGTCTTTTTCAGTTTTTAGTTCTAACAGCCATCTTTTAATTTTTCTGTATGTTTTTCATATTTTTGCTCTAGAATGAAATCATTTTCATTTACAATTGTTTATAAATGCTTAGAGGCGTAGTCTCGGACAATACAAACATTAATGCATACATATTTTTACATATAACAATGAAAATATTAGCGAAAAATATAGCCAAAGTTGAACCCTGAAAATAACAACCTAAATCAAGTCAGTTTTTAGATCGAAGCTCGCCTAGAGGCGGTGTTGAGTTGTAGAGGGTTTCGTTTTGTGAAATTTCGATGCACAGGTCCTAAAAAATGTGTTTCGTAGTTTTCTCATCAGATTGCAGATTATTTTTAAACCGAATGATTGTAAAACAACTTTATTGATGTATTTTAGAACACTTCGTTCATCGAAATGTTGAAACCGTTTCAAGTTATTTATTTTTTTCATTTGAGCAGATATGCGTTCTTCTTAGCTGAAAAAATCTCGAGGAAAAAAGTAACTTTAAAACAAGAACGTGTCAGGAAAATTCATAAATCCAGAAAAAAAACATAGTCAGTGGGGGTGACTATGGGTCAAAAAACGATAAACCTCTCGTAATTTCTTAATAACAAAAACAATTTAAACAACATCGAAAATCTTTCAACGTAGATTTGTTCCTAGATAGTTAACTAACCTCAAATGCCAATTGTTTGAAAATTGACCCAATCTCATCTCTTAGAGGGGGTGACATTGGGTCAAATGAAACTAAAATGATGCTCAAATACAACGAAATGGTAAAAATAAGTCATCCAACAGTGTTTCTTGTTCGAGGGAATGGTTTTGACATGCTACAATATTTCAAGTGGAGATTTTCAAACATTTGGGTAGTTTTCCAGCAATTCCAACAAAAATATTAGAAAAAGGATTTTTCGAGAGGTCATTTTTGGCCAAAAACGTACCTCAACTTTAGACAGTTACCAAAATAACAGGATTTGTTCTAGGAACGAGATTTTTTCAGCAAAGTCATCTTAAGATGTCCCTCACCCAACCCTTTTAACAGAATTCATTTTCATTGAGAAGAACCTGAGAAATGGTAAAATCCGTAAAAAATCACTTTGACCTAATCTCACCCCCAGACCCAATGTCACCCCCACTGATGGTACTTATTTTTAAGTGACTTCTAAATATTCGAAATATTTCCAATTCATCGCTTCACAGCCAGATTTCAATTTGTGATAAAAGATTTACTTCTTCTTCTTCCTCAAAAAAATCTAGTTTATTGAAATTCATCCCGTTATTTGCTTAACAGAATTAGACCCCATTCCTTTTTCAATGAGGTATGAAATTCTTATTTTAACCCAAAAAGCTTCTATTCTGATTGGAATTGAGATACACATATTTGCAACGACCTTAAACCAGCGAATTCATCTCGAGAACATGAAAAAAAACAGAAATAAGATAATTTAAAAACGAATTCACAGAAACAAATAGTGGAACAGAAATGCTGTATAAAGACGTTTGCAAATATTGGAACAAACTTTCGAATTAAATCGAAAACAACAATGCAACAATAGAAATAGCTGAAATAACACTGAATCGGAAAAATACTAATCCATTTTCTAACTTAAACTTGTTTGTGGTATCGACTTTAGGTATTAGATAAGAATTACTGTAGAAAAACCAAATAGAATTCCCAGAAAATTTGATAACTATGAATTCAAATGCAAAAAATAGTAATAATAAAATTATAAAATCAAATATTTCCCCCCTTAATTAATGATTCCAAAAGCCGTGACAACCCCAACATATCAAAAAATCAAACATACAGAAAGCATCGCCGCCACACCACCAGCAGAACGCGCCGCGACGCCCGGGCCACGAAGAAGGGTGGAAGAACGACGGATTCAAACCATCAACCGACGTCGCGCTGGGCGAAGTGGGGTTTTGGGTGCTGGTGGTGGTGGTGCGATGATGAATGCACACAACGCCAAAGCCAACCCAGTCAACCATCGGCAACAAAAACAACATGCGAAAAAGCAAAAGCAACAACAACAGCAGAAAAACGACCAGCACAAGCAGCCAGTCGAAACGACGTCGTGACGACGCGAGAGCGAGGGTGAAAGGGAAAGAGAGGAGAGAGACATTTTCGGTTCGCACGTGGAGGCACGGCACAACATTTCAACCGTCCACGAGCGTTGGCTGCGGCCACGCTTGCTTGCTGTTCCCTCTTCTTCCCTCTCTCTTGTTTCTCTTCCTCTTTGCTGGGTTGTTGTTTTCGAGCTCGACACGCTCGCTTGCCAACCAACACAAGCGCGTGACTCTCGCACACAAAGCAGGCGTCGTCGGGTGGTTTTGTGCGAAGTGTGTGTGTGTGTGTGGCGATGAAAAGCTTCTTGTTCGGGGTTTTCCGATGTACGACGAAAGCCGAAAGGGGAAACCGATGTTTGCACCGAGCAGAACAACGTTGAGATGCGAATCCTTCGGCAAGGATGCTGTGAGGCATCGGAAATTTGAATGAATCATTGAATGCTTGAATTAAAAATGTTCTTCAGGTGATTGATGTTTCGTTTTCTGAACAGTTACACTATTGCTCTCTTTTTGCCTGATATTTTTTACACTTTTTTAACGTGAAGACTTCCATCATTGCCATGATTTTTCGTTCAAAGATATAAATCTTGCGTCGTTATCAATGTTTTGACAAAATTCCTTCTACAAGTTGTTTAGAATAGTGCCCTACACATGCTGATTCCTTTTGGTAACGATTATCTCATTCCTTGCAAAGTTATGGAAATCGTCATTAATCAATGATTGCCAACTATGACGTCAATGATTGTATCACAAAATTATATAAATTTTGATTTAGACCAAAAATTCTTTCAGTGGCTTCAAGAAGGCAACAACCGGCACATGTTGATTCATTTTGGTGCAGAAATTCGTTAAATTGAATTCAATACAGAGCATTTTAGAGTAATGATCAATTTTCTTCGAAAATGATCAACGGCTTCACCTTAAACTTATGAGTGAAAGCGACACTACATGAGTCATAGATTCGTTTGATTAATTTCGTATGTGATTTTTTTCTTCCCATTTTTGAAATGTACTTTGTTAAAAACATTCTCAAACACCACAACATATTTCTTGTTGTTTTGTTCATGTAAATTCTACCAATGAGCAATTCTCTACAAAACCGGCCGATTTCGACCATTTTTATTTTTTGTATTTTTTGATTTGGCTCAAACTTTGTGGGGGCCTTCCCTATGACCAAAGAAGCCATTTTGCATCATTAGTTTGTCCATATAAATTTCCATACAAATTTGGCAGCTGTTCATACAAAATGGTACGTATATATTCGAAAATCTGTAACTTTTGAAGGAATTTTTGATCAATTTGGTGTCTTCGGCAAAGTTGTAGGTATTGTTAAGGACTATTTAGAAAAAATAGGTACACGGAAAAAAATTCCCGATTTTTTATTAACTTTTTCACAAAAACTCAAATTCCCAAAATACGTATTTTTGATTTTCGAGATTTTTGATATGTTTTAGGCGACAAAAATCCGCAACTTTTGAGCTATAGAAAACATGGTCAAAATCTGCCGCCGATTATGATTTTTGAAAAACTGGTGATTTTGGAAAAATCGAAATTTCATACATAAAATTTTTGACCTCATTTTTATGCAAAATTGAATTTGCAATCAAAAGTACTTTACAGATTTTTTGATAAAGGGCTCCGTTTTCAAGATATAGCCACCGAAAGTTTGATTTCAGCGAAATATTTGCAATTTTTCGATTTTTAAAAATAGTGACCATGAGTGACCATTTCTAAAAATTTTTTTTTTTGAAAAGTTCAGAAAATTTGCTATAAAATTGTCTAAGAGACATTGAAGATTGGACATCGGGTTGCTGAGATACAGCGGCTTAAAGAAAAAGAAACACGAAAATTGAAGTTTTCTAAGTCTCACCCAAACAGCCCACCATTTTCTAATGACGATATCTCAGCAATTAATGGTCCGATTTTCAATGTTAATACATGAAACATTCGTGAAATTTTTCGATCTTTTCGAAAAAAATATTTTGAAAAAATTTAAATCAAGACTAACATTTTAAAAGGGCCAAACTTTGAATATTATGCCCATTAAAAATGCTAGTATTGATTTATTTTTTTTCGAAATATTTTTTTTGAAAAGATCGGAAAATTTCACGAATGTTTCATGCATTAACATTGAAAATCGGACCATTAATTGCTGAGATATCGTCATTAGAAAATGGTGGGCTGTTTGGGTGAGACTTAGAAAACTTCAATTTTCGTGTTTCTTTTTCTTTAAGCCGCTGTATCTCAGCAACCCGATGTCCAATCTTCAATGTCTCTTAGACAATTTTATAGCAAATTTTCTGAACTTTTCAAAAAAAAAAAATTTTTAGAAATGGTCACTCATGGTCACTATTTTTAAAAATCGAAAAATTGCAAATATTTCGCTGAAATCAAACTTTCGGTGGCTATATCTTGAAAACGGAGCCCTTTATCAAAAAATCTGTAAAGTACTTTTCGATTGCAAATTCAATTTTGCATAAAAAAATGAGGTCAAAAAAATTTTATGTATGAAATTTCGATTTTTTCCAAAAATCACCAGTTTTTCAAAAAATCATAACTCGGCGGCAGTTTTTTTGACCATGTTTTTCTATACCTCAAAAGTTGCGGATTTTTGTCGCCTAAAACATATCAAAAAATCTCGAAAATCAAAAAATACGTATTTTGGGAATTTGAGTTTTTGTGAAAAAAAAGTTAATAAAAAAATCGGGAATTTTTTTTTCCGTGTACCTATTTTTTTCTAAATAGTCCTTAACAATACCTACAACTTTGCCGAAGACACCAAATTGATCAAAAAATTCCTTCAAAAGTTACAGATTTTCGAATATATACGTACCATTTTTGTATGAACAGCTGCCAAATTTGTATGGAAATTTATATGGACAAACTAATGATGCAAAATGGCTTCTTTGGTCATAGGGAAGGCCCCCACAAAGTTTGAGCCAAATCAAAAAATACAAATAAAATCCAATTCCGGTTTTGGTAGAGAATTGCTCCAATGCTAATTTTATTTCAAGTTTTTGTCATTTGCCCCTACAAAATTACCCCAAATATGGCCATTTTTATTTTTAAAAATCGGTAGTGGGAATCTATTCGCCAGACAATTTTACATAAAGTCTCCATTTTGACCATTATGCCATTATGTCCTATGTCCAATGGTTGTTAAGATACAGCGGTTATTAAAATAAATTTTTAGAATTTTGTTTTTGGTTTTTGGCTATTTTATATGACAGACTTGATTTTTTGGTCTTGAAAATATTTTTACCGGAAACAACTTCACCTTCAAATTCAACATTTAACTTTAAAAAATCCGTAGTAACATTTCAATAGGGCGAATCTGCATTTGTAAACAAGCAGTCTATCCCTTTTGCTCAAGTGGCAGTTCACGTCAAGTGAGGGGGGATATACTGCTTTTTACATTTCCTACAAGTTTGTCTTTTACCACTTTTTGATACAATGTAACGTAAAACATGTAAATAACATAATGCCCTTCTCAAATGCCATTCTTAGGCCTAACTGGCTCCATGTACACAAAAATGGCTTATATAAACCTAGAAAAACATATCTACAAAGTTTTATGAAATCGGAGAGGGTCGGGTACAAAAGTACAGAAAAATTCCTGATTTGAGCTGGAATTGCTCGATAGTATTTTGTGAAAGTGTTTTTTCGAACATTTAAAGAAAATGAGCTTAGAATAGGTTCCTCCCTATTTTTATATTTTTGTCCTAGGCTGGTACAAATATTTTTAAAAGTTTTTGTCACCCCCCCCCCCCTCCTTCAAAATTGGCCCGAAAAATCAGGGGGCAAAAAAATATGTTTACAATAAACTTCAAAATTTCAATGAAAATTCAAGTACAACCAGCTGAAATCAAATAAAAATACATTCTTCTGCGTTTTAAATCATGCTTAGCATGTTTGGGTTTATTAAAAAATTTTAAGATTTTTTGAAAATTTTCGATGCAAAATCTTTTTTTTCGATACAATTTTTTTTTGTCAGATCTTAGATTTTTTGAAAACTAAAGATTGCAAAACAACTGAACTAGTGTAAAATGCATTTTAAAACACTTTTTTCATTGAAATGTGAAGACTATGGCTTGTTATTTAAATTTTTATATTTTTTTATTCAGGAATAAATAGTTTGAAATAAAAAAAAACTGGATTATTTTTTCCATACCTAGCGAACAATGAGAGTTACAGAATGACATTATATTACGACAGAAGCATTATTTAATAACCATTCTTTTGCAGAAAACTGAAAAAAGTTCAAAAAATTGGGAGTAACATTTTCCAATTTTTGAACTTTTTTCAGTTCCGCACATTTTTTTTTAAGTGTAAGAATGTTAGACTCCGTTTCAATCAAAAAAAAGTTTACATAAATGTTATCCGAAACTGAATTTTGATTTTTTGTCTCTTTATTTTTTAGTAATAGAAAAAAATATTTCAAGTCCTAAATGTAACTCTTCACTTCAAAAATTGCAAATAAAAACAGAGAAGAAAACTTGTAATAAAAATTAGTTCTTTTGTCCCGCCCGTGTGGACCGCGCACTGGACTTACAAACCAGAGGTTGCTGGTTCGAATCCCGCGGCGGGCGCTCTAAAATTCTTTGTGTAAATATGGGTATACGGCGCCGTCGCTCCGTGCCGTACTCAAACACAAAAAAGCCCAGGGTGGCGAAGTCCTTGTAGATAAAAAGGAAGACACTAGTAGTGGTTGGTACTAGCAATAGTGGCCGACAGCTCTAAAGTCAACTTCGTTTTTTTTTTCTTTCAAAATTTCAAGTGCAGCATAAAAATCTGAAAATAATTTCAAAATAAACATACCTATTTGATTAATTATGGGAAAAAATTAAATTTAGATTGTAATCGATTGTTGATATTTTTCACATAAATGTCCAGGCTTCAGTATAAATTCAATCAAAGAATGTGAACGTCTATCGTTTTCAGATGAATGATTCTCAATGCCTAAGGCACGCTTAAGGTTCCTAAAATAAATTCAATCAACATCAACGACTTCACTAAGCTCACCCAAAAATAAATCGACTGAACCCGTTCAAAGCGGATAAAATAGTCTAGTCGATAGTTCCAATTCCTTTGAACCCCAACACGCAGACTCAACGTCCTCAACACTGTCTGGAGGTTATATCCAGCGGTCATAACTGCGTTCTTGCGTTGCCCACCCGTTGCCTACCCTAATTAGATTTCCGTCACCATCACCATACAAGTTATCATCCATCGTCGACACGCTTCGCGGAAAAGGTTAAGCCAACTCCGGGTTATAATCTGTGCACACACGCGCGCGCCAAATCGACCAATCGGAGGGTTGCGTTCTACATTCGTTGGCAGGACTCCGCAGCTCCACCGTAAGAACTGCCTCGGCAGCTGCTGAAACGTTGTGCCGTGCCTCAGTGCGGCGCAACGCGTGTGCCTCAAGGCGAGGTCATGCTCTACGCCTGGGCCCCGGTTGATAATGGCTCCGGCCGGTTTTGGGCTTGTTTGGCATTTTCAAGAGAGTTGGGGCGAGTTTTTTTTCGTTGTTGATTCTTCCAGTGACTAATTTTGAACCAGTCGATTAGATTACGTTGTTTTTTTTCTGGAACCTGCCAGGATGACTTTAATGGTTTGGAATGGTGAAGCAATTTGGTTTTTTGAGAATGTAAATGTACATTAAGTTTTTAGTGAGTACATCAACGGCGCTGATGCAATTTATACAAATTTTACGACGGCTGAAATTGTGTCAACATGTTTGCTCTTATTCCATTAGAGCAAACATGTTGACACAATTTCAGCTAAATATGTTTTTTACATTTCTTTAAAATTTAACAACACATAACAAATGTAAAAAAAATAGAAAACACAGAAGTAATTTTATCATTTATTTTTCTGTTTATTTCTAGATACAGTCCAGATTAGATTATTCGAAGCCTCGATTATCCGAAGGTTTGTATGGGACTTCGGATAATCGAATCATGACAATTTGTTTTCTTACTTTTAATATCAAATTTGAGTTCTGCGACCCCATATTAGTCAAATTGAAATATTTCAATGCCATTTAAATTATTTTTTTTTTTGCATTTTTTTCAATATTTCGCCCAGCCATTTTGGCCGCCATCTTGGATTCAAACATTATAAATCATTTCAGGGAAGTTTTTGAGTAATACATAAGCTTGACCATCAAAAATTAGACAACGAAAACAATATTTTACTGTACTATAAAAATAAAACAGGTTTACATCTGTTTGTGTTAAATACATATAAACAATCATTCATAAATCAACATAATTAGATTAATGAGTTTGGTTTGACATTGGTTGGCCTTAATGGTCATGTTTATTTTAATAGAATTTCAATATTCTTATTTTTATCATTAAACATCTCAATAAAAATATATCAAAAAATTAATGGCAAATCCAAAAAAGTTAATTTTTTCAGTAATTTTTCAGTAACCTTTCAAATCATGAAATAATGAACTAAAAAAATTACAGCACAAAATGTATGCTCATTATTCATCATGTAATCTTCTGTATAACCAAAAAAAAATCCCGCAATAAATCAGAACCTCCGATTAAGTTAAACTGTTACTTCCAAGTGTCAATTAACTACCACGATTAACACTGCCCTAAGTCCCTTCAACAAAAAAAAATCTAATCCGTCAATCCGCGTCGACACCGTCCACATTGGATTGATTAATTAGTCAGCCCTCCCGAATAAGCTCGCCCCAAGCAGCAACTTGTTGACCCGATCCGAAATTCGAAACCAAAAAAAAAAAAAAAAATATCAATCCGATGAGGCAGCAAAAAAACGCAAACCAGTCTGTTGCGCGTGTCAGTTATTAGGCACACGAGCGATCCCCGCAACCACGCCCTCCCACTTCCACTCTCCCTACGCTCTGACTGACTCTGGCTGACTGACGGAATTCGCGATTCCGTCGAAAATATCAGCCAAAACAAAGCCACACACGAAAAAGATAGGAGCAGAAGAAAAAAAAACCTAGGAATAAACATGTAAAGGACGGGCCAAGAACAAGCCGGCAGGAAGAAGCTTAAAACACGCGCAGCACACAAAACCTACCCGAGCAGGTGGAAATTGGGGTCGAATAGATGAGACAAGTTTTAAATAGGTTATGTCTGGAGTTTTTTTTGAAAAGGTCCAATAAACCAAATTTCCATTTTTTGCTTTTTGGGTGTTTTTGAAACCGACATGAGTCAGGGGTATAAAAAAAAACACCTAAAAAGCAAAAACTAAAAATTTGGTTTATTGGACCTCCTAAAAAAAAAAACTTCAGAAGTAAACATAAAAGGTGTAGTTTACAAGTTCAATAAACGAAACTACTTACAAAATTAAGGGTTGAAAAATTCTTATCTAGATAAAAAAAAATTGAAAGTTGCATAAATATAGTTTTTTCTATCCCAAAATAAAAGACAACTCTGGAGTTTTTTTTTGAAAAGGTCCAATAAACAAAATTTTCAGTTTTTGCTTTTTGGGTGTTTTTTATACCCCTGACTCAAGGCGGTTTCAAAAAAACCCAAAAAGCAAAAACTGGAAATTTGGTTTATTGGACTTTTTTCAAAAAAAAAAAAAAAAAACTCCAGAACTTAAGGATTAGGTAAAAACAAAACCTGGCACATTCCTCGGCTCGGGACATTCGTTCGTCGTTGCAGGAAACGAAAACAAGTTCTGGCTGGAGCCAAAAAAAACTTGCAAATTTTTGACCAATCCATCTGGAGAACGGGTTGTGCACAAATTAAATGCAGCTAAAGTGAAGTTGCCCACATGCGATGCAAATGTGATAATCGACACTCATCAAGTTAGAGGTCACAAAGAAAAAAATACCAAAAAAAAAAAGTTGAGATTTTATCTGGGTGGATATAAATGGCTTAATTAGCAGCGATTACTGGAGTTTTTTCTGTTCCGACAAATTGGGCAAACATCGAGATTTGTGATAAATTAATAAATACAGTTCAAATTCGATTATTTGCTGAATTTTAGCATCAAATTTAAGTTTATGACCTCATTTATCTGTTTGCCAGTTACATCACCAAATGCATGTTTTTTTTAAAGTTTTATAACCATCATATTGGCCACCATCTTTACAGAAAAAAATATGTGCATTTACTCGACACGGAAAAAATGAATCACATGTAAACTCAGTTGATGTAAACTTGAGATTCGACGTAAACGGTTGAATCACACGTAAAATCATGTTTTTACGTTTAATTTGTTGCAAATTTACATCAAATTGCATTTAAATTTAAATGTTACATCATTTATGATGTAACATTTTGCATGTCGCAAAAGTGTTACATCATAAATGATGTAACATTCGGAAATATTTTTTTGTGTGTTGGATTACAAATTCACAGATCAAATGTAGGCATTTAAAAACAAATTATCCAAGGACTTTAGATAATCGAGTAAGGTCAGGGATGCATATAATGAATTTTTTGCAATTCCGTCGTGAAACTACTTACTTTTCCTATCATTACACAGTCCAACAAGATTTTGTCTCTGAGACGAGTATATGTGTTCCTAGTAGAATTTTGCCTGCTGAATCCGAATCCGGGTCCAGAATTGCTCCAAATGGTCCCAATTTTGAGATACACCCGTTTGAAATGTTAGTTTAGGCCAAAATTAGCTACTTTGTCGACTATTTTACAAAACAACTATTGAATAAACAACTAAACCAATACATGTATCTTAAAGTTCACGTTTTCCTCTTTCTGAAACACCCCTAGTTTTAAAAATTTGATTGTTTCTACGCATATTTATAGCCATTTTAAAATCATATTTTCAGTTGGTTCTCATTAAAGTTTTTCCAACTTGCATGCAAGTCAAATTCTAATTTTAAAATGGCTATAAATATGCGTAGAAACAATCAAATTTTAAAACCAGGGGTGTTTCAGAAAGAGGAAAACGTGAACTTTAAGATACATGTATTGGTTTAGTTGTTTATTCAATAGTTCTTTTGTAAAATAGTCGACAAAGTAGCTAATTTTGGCCTAAACTAACATTTCAAACGGGTGTATATCAAAATTGGGACCATTTGGAGCAATTCTGGACCCGGATTCGGATTCAGCAGGCAAAAATCTACTAGGAACACAAATTCTCGTCTCAGAGACAAGAAACATTTGATTTTTTGTTGAACTGTGTTATTGAACGACGAAATAGCCTACTTTTCTGTACCACAAATAACAGAATCGAATAGCAACACTTTTCAAAATAAATGATGAAAAGTTCTTCTTTTCAGCACTCAAATGGGTGCTGAAAAGTTGAACTTTTCAGCACTTGTTTCGAAAAGTAACAATTTTCAACATTTTTTTGATTTAAACGATTTATTGACAAAATACATGAAAAATTGACATAAAATTTCACTCAGTGTGTGTTTTTTGGAATTGCAAAAAATGTTGTATGGAACTCGTTGCAAAACTTGATTTTTTCAGCACTCTTCGTATTGATCCAACTCGGTGAACCTCGTTGGATAAATGTTCGACTCGTGCTGAAAAAATCCTCTTTTTGCAACTTGTTGCATAAACTACTATTTTAATCAATGCAAACATAAAGTTATTTAAAAATTTAACTCGCCGTCAAAACTTGTGATCAATTTCATGGAAATCGGAGTAACACTAAGATAAATTTGTTTTTTTTTGCGTTGATATACTTAATGTGATTTGATTAGGGTGTAGATTCCTTATCACATTGGAGTGAGTATCGTTCAACGAAATTTCAACTGTCTTAGGTCATAGAAATCGTCCCCTTAGCTAAAGTTCGGGATTCGTTCATCATCCCCTTGTAGAAAAAAAAAAAAATCTAGCGCATATGTTACCATGTGGCAGGTCAATAAACGACAATCGCTAAAAGCCAAACACCGAGACTGATTAGAATGAAGGGGGAAGTCAGCATCCCTTCGCATATTTTGTTGTTGCTGTTGTAGTTTGTGCAAGGAAACATTAATCGGCTTGAAATGTATGTAATAAGAGAAAAAAAAAAACAAAAAATTGTCTCCCCGAATATACATTGCATTTTTATTAAATATTGAAATTATTGAATCAAAAAATTTGTTTTTATTTAAAATTAGAGTTTAAAAAGTATGTGGCCAGTGCAGCTTTCGCCTCGTAAAGGGGTACATCGGGGTTGAAATCTCGGCTCGGACCAACACTAGTTGAGTGAAAATTGCCACTAAATCCGCTTTGAAAATGCCGGTCCCAATACTCTTCAAGGGAAACTGGGAATGATTTTTTTTTTTGCACAGAAAAAAGAATTATGGTAATATTCATCAGGAAATGGTGACAGTTTTTGTGTCAAAAAAATGTGTAATATTACATCAGGAATTGGTGAATGTTCATCAGTTTCTGATAAATGTTCGTCAGATTCACAATTTCAGTTATACGAAGGTTTCGAAGAAACCTCATATTTGAGCAGAACAACTCAAAATAAGTGTTTTTCGTGATTTTTTCAAGAACTTCTGGAAAGTCTGGAAGTCTGGACTGAATTACCTACTCAAAAGCTTTGTTCATTGAAATATAGTGTAGGAAAATGTATAATTTTTTTACACGATCACAATTCTTTTTAAAATATTTTTATTTTATTTTTATAATTTTATTCGACTGAAGTATTGTAAAACTATTTTTCGATTCTGATATCTTGAAACATTTTTGCCATAAATTCTACAAAATATTGGTAACGACTTTTGGCAACAAATGTAAAATGTTAAATATTGTCAATAGTAGTACATATTAATTGAGCATTGATGGCACTTATTTGCTGCAAAATGTTCCAAAAATGTCAGATAAGTTTATGAAGCGTCTGCAAATTTTTCGTGGAATATATCATTCTGTTTTTTTTCTGGATTTCATTTTTTTTAATTTCAATCCTTCATTTTTGGCTTCCTCACCTCACTGAGACAAGGCCATAAAATCACTCAAAAAATGAACTTCTTAAATACGCCTCCTAGACCTTCACGTATACCTATCGACTCAGAATCAAATTCTGAACAAATGTCTGTGGGGATGTGTGTAGACATGATTTTTTTTCCACACGATTATCCCAGAACTGGCTGAACCGATTTTGGCCGGATCCGCCTTATTCTGTTCGTTTTGGGGTCCCCTAAGACCCTATTAAATTTTATTCTGTTTAGTTAAGTATTTAAAAAGTTATGCCAAGAAAAAGATTTTTTTTCATAAACTATTTTCATTATTAAATTGTAAATGTGAAGAAGGCACCACCCACCTAATGGATTAAGAAACGCTTTAAATTTGAAAGTCAAAACGTTACACAATTCTAATACAAGTTTTGTCAAACGTCCATTTGTTTAGTCAACTCACATTTAAAATCAAAATGATATTGAATAGAAGTAACATTCAAAAGTATTAATAGTAATAATTATTAGAACTGAAAGCTCAACTTAATAGTATCCACTTGAGCCCTTGTATTACTTTTCGATTTTTTAAGACAAAATTTCATAGTTTTAATAATATTTGCATATCCTGAAATGTATTTTTTTCCTAGGCATTCGGATAATTCAGTCAGGACTGTTAAAAAATACATGTTTGAATGGTTGGAATATTTTTTTTGCTTGAAAATAACAGGTTGTTTCTTTAAAATGAAATTTACTCAAAATAACTCATGCAAAATTATAGAGGTCAAACTATGAAAGTCATCAAAATCGACTGAAATTCGATTATGATCCAGCAGTTAACAGCTAAAATTTCTCCTGAAACTCCTTGAAGCTGCAGATGTTAAAATAATTTCACAAAAATCAATTTTTTGTTTCTTGAAACTAGATTTCTCAACTAAAATTTATATGCAATAAGGCCGATGCAAATATTTAAACAAGTTTTTGTCCCTCGGCCCTGGCCGAGGTCAAGGGGTGGGCAAAAAAATAAAAAAATATAAAAATTTAAATAACAAGCCATAGTCTTCACATTTAAATGAAAAAAGTGTTTTAAAAGGCATTTTACACTAGTTCAGTTGTTTTGCAATCATTAGTTTTCAAAAAATCTAAGATCTGACAAAAACAAAAATTGTATCGAAAAAAAAGATTTTGCATCGAAAATTTTCAAAAAATCTTAAGATTTTTTAATAAACCCAAACATGCTAAAAATGATTTTAAACGCAGAAGAATGTGTTTTAATTTGATTTCAGCTGGTTGCACTTGAATTTTCATTGAAATTTTGAAGTTTATTGTAAAAATATTTTTTTTGCCCCCTGATTTTTCGGGCCAATTTTGAAGGGGGGGGGGGGGGGTTACAAAAACTTTAAAAATATTTGTACCAGCCTAATTATTATTTAAACAAAACAATGTATTATTCAGATGTTTTGTCTTTCATTGATGTTGACGATCGCTTCGAGTTAAAAATAATTAATTTCCATGTTGATCACGCTGATCATTCCTCAATCTCAACATTTCTCCTGCTAAGCTTCAACTCCAAGCTTTCAAGCCTCGGTGGGTCAGTCCGAACTCCGGTGTCGAAGATCGGCCGGTGTCTGCCAAGTCAACGGAAAGCCGAAGTCATTACGATGACGACGCCGCCGCCGAGGCCGGGGCCGGCTGCGGAATCTAATCCTGACCTAACGCAAAAGATGAATGGCTGAGTGGGTTGTTGTTGTTGTTGTTGTTGCTACTTTGGTCTACCAACACATTGAACATACGGTTTTTTACGTTTTTCGATGCTCAACACCCACTGGCCCGGCGCCCTTTTTCCGGTTGAGGCCGAGAAAAAGTGCGTAAATGTGCGTAACGTTATGTACATTGAACAGAAAGGGCCGAAAGTGAGCCGAACCCCAGAGTTCATTACACTTTGCACGAAGGTGGCGACGACGTAAAACGAAAGAGAAAAAAAGTGCGTATCGATCCACGCACACACTCACACACGAAGAACGGTAAGCCGAAAAGTGCGTAACCGCGAGCAGAGCGCGTGCGTGCTCAAAAGAGAGAGAGAGAGAGCGCGCGAGCTTTTTCGATGTTTTTCCTCGGCGCGCGTGTCGTGCGTCGCGACGCGCTGCCTACTTCGATGTGTGTTGGGGTGTTGCTGTGGCGTGTGTGTTGGTGGTTGTTGGACCAGGGCAAGTGGCGGATCGCGACCGCGACCGTCGTCAGTCTCTTGCAGAACGTGGTCCGGTTCGAACCGATAACCGAGCGGGGAGAACTCGGGTCCGATTTTTTTGGGAGTTTTAGTCTGAATTTTATGTTCTATGTTTTATGTGGTATGCGCAAGGGGGTGAGGAAATTTATGCTGCAACAAGGAATACAAAAAAAATACGGAAAAGGGGGAGAATTGTGACAAGTGCCATGAGCGAATGATCAAATCAGTGTGTGACCAAGTGAAAATCAGAAAAAATATCGAAATACCGTAGCCTAGTGAAAGGAAATCGATCTTATGGCAACATATTTAGCTTAGTGAAAAATATGAATTTTGATACAAGTGTTTAAAAGGAAAACGAATCGCGCTACTTAGCAATACAAAAGGATATCTACACCAACAAGGATTACAAAATGGAGCTTTGGAGCAAACAAGACTGGATTAAGGATATTCTGTCGAAAACGGGCACCGAGATCAAACAAGTGCCGGCAGAAGGTAAAACTCAAAATTGAGCAAATGTTTGGACTTGCACTTGTCAGTTGCTGTCAAATTTATGATGTTTTTGTCGTGTGCAATATTTTGGAAACCACAAAAAAAAGACGATTGCAAGTGAACCGAAGTTGCAGGCAGGCGTTGAGATGTTGAGAGTTGTGAAATTTTTTTGTCTGCTCGAAACATCAAAAAATAAAAAGCAGAATCCTGCTGATAATGATGTGCTAAGTGATTTATTTAAGTGAACAATAATCCAAAATTTCTTATTGATTTGGAAATGAGAAGCAAAACGTGATAGTGACTTGAAACACATCATAAAAATTTTAGCCGTATAATAATTTAAAACTGAATAAAACATACAAGCAAGACATTCGCCTAAGGTTGTGTTAAAAAACTGAAATCCTGCCAACTAAATAAATTATAAAAACTACAAATACTATCACAGTTGAAAACAAGTGATAAAAACAAACTTTTTCCAGAAAAACAAGTGTCAGTTGAACACAGAAGAAGTGTCCACATGGTTCTCAGACAACCCATTTGGTTGATTTTGATCAATTGTTTTTTTTTTTCATTTTATGAATTTTGATCAATTATCGATAAAAGACACAACAAAATCTGCCAATAATTCGTTTTACTCATTCAAAGATGTTGAGTTCGATAATTAAGCAGAATTATTTTTTCTGAAATTTTGTAATACTTATTGCTTCAATATTTTTAAAATTAGGGTTGAAATTTGTGAGAGGAAGGGATGGTCAAAATTTTTAATGAAATTTGTATTTGCATTTTTTGTTGTTATTAAGCGCGTTTTTTCTTCTGAAGTCTTTGTTAGGCATCACTTTGTCACGATAGCTCCGACCCCCCTCGAAAAGTACGTCACGTTTTGTCGACCCCTCCCCCCCCCCTCTTGATTTATAAATAGGATAATTTTTCAAATTCGAAGTTTATGGTTGTGTTCTTATTTTTTCAAATTTTGTTGAGTGTTGCAGTTGTGGAAATCATCATATTTTTTTTTGAAATCTGATAACTGAAGCATATTGAATCTATCATTCAAAAAAACTTTGTTTCACAGAAAAAAAATCATGGTAATATTTCATCCGGGAAGGGGTACATCTTTTATGTCAGAAAAAGGTATAATTTTACCAAAAAATATTTTTTTTTTATATTTATCAAATGCACGTTTCATGATATATCAAAACCGGACTCATATTTTGATGCTCTGGAATATGCTCTACAACTTTGCCGAAGAGAGTATGGTGCTAACTTGCTCCTGAAAGAAGATATAGCATCCTCAAAACTCGTCTAAAACGTGATTTTCGAGCAAAAAACACGTTTTAGACGAGTTTTGAACACGCTGTGCCTTTTTTTAGGGGAAAGCTAGCACCATACTCTCTTGGTGAAAAATTGCACCAGTATAACCAAAATTTGATATTAAGAAAAATCATCAAATAAAAATAAATAAAATAAAAATAGTCGCCATTAAAAAAGAAACGTTAAAGATTGGTCTTTTTTGGTATCTCAACGCCACTTAACGAAATAAAAATTTGAAACACATTTATAAACATTGATATTTTGATCCTATTGAAATGTTGAAATTTTAAAGATTTACTACATCATTTTTTCGATGAGATCAGAAAATTTTACGGTTGCTTCATTATTCAACATTGAAAAAAACGGACTATTAGTTCTGAGATTCCTACACGGAGAAAAAAGAGTTCCCAAAATCGTGAACAAGCGTTAATGAAAATGGGAACCACGAACAAAGTGTTCAAATGCCATGGTACGTTTTTCAAAATCGTGTAGGGTGACCCTTAAAAACATGAATTTATTTGTTTTTTTAGAGTTGCTGCATCCAAGGGAAGAAAGGCTTAAACAATGTTTAGGCATATCTATGAAAAAATCTGTGCTATTTGAGTAACATATCATTCACTTTTTTAAAAATGTATAAACTAATTATTTTTTCCTCAAAATCGAACTTTAAGTGACAAAATTGCAAATACCAAAAAATTAAGCAAAAAATTACGTTTTCTTCAAATATTCATAGCTTGGTGGATTTTTTCGCGCATACTTTTTACAAAAATCAAAAATTGACGATTTTTGATACAAAAAACTTAAAAATATGTTTGACTTTTTTTGAATAAACTTTTTGAAAATCGGCCTCCGTTATGCACACGAAACCGGTTTAGCGAGTCCTCACCAATATTTTTAGCCGATTTGGTTGAAGCGGTGTTGAGATATCGTGGCACCAGTTTTTTTTGAAACTGCTTACTTCAAATAGCTATATCTCGGCAAAGATATAACCAAATGTCTTCAAATTAGTTTTGTTAAAAGTTGAAAATGTATATTTTAATGCCCTGACTACAGATTTACAAAAAATGTAAGTGTGTGCTCATATCAACCTCTGATAGTTTTGCTGATTTACATGTATGTAACCGCTTGAGATAAACTCACAAGAAAATTCAGCAGAAAACTGCGAAATCTGCGCCGCAAAAAACGCGAAGATTTGTAACAATCCTAATTTTTAATAAAGTAATTTTTTGTCAATGGTCTACAATTTTGCCAGATCATAATTAAAAAAAAACATCAATCAAAAATTACCTCCCCAAGATATAGACTTCGAATACTCAAATGCAAAATTGTATGGAGACTTTTAGTCAAGTTTACAAAAATACAACAACTCACACGAAATCGGGAAAAGTTGCCCCGACCCCTCTTTGATTTGCGTGAAACTTTGTGCTAAGGGGTAACTTTTGTCCCTGATCACGAATCTGAGGTCCGTTTTTTGATATCTCGTGATGGAGGGGCGGTACGACCCCTTCCATTTTTGAACATGCGAAAAAAGAGGTGTTTTTCAATAATTTGCAGCCTGAAACGGTGATGAGATAGAAATTTGGTGTCAAAAGGACTTTTATTTAAAATTAGACGCCCGATTTGATGGCGTACTCAGAATTCCAAAAAAACGTATTTTTCATCGAAAAAAAAAAAAAAAACACTAAAAAAGTTTTAAAAATTCTCTCATTTTCCGTTACTCGACTGTAAAAAAGTTTGGAACATGTCATTTTATGGGAAATTTAATGTTCTTTTCGAATCTACATTGACCCAGGAGGGTCATTTTTTCATTTAGAACAAAATTTTTCATTTTAAAATTTCGTGTTTTTTTCTAACTTTGCAGGGTTATTTTTTAGAGTGTAACAATGTTCTACAAAGTTGTAGAGCAGACAATTACAAAAACGAGTTATCGCGATTTTACGAAAAAAAGTTTTGAAAAAGTTACTTTTTGCGTTTCTCTTTGTTTCTTTGTCCGTGTCTGTCGCGGGTGACCATGAACGGCCATGATCGATGACGACCAACTTTTTCAAAACTTTTTTTCGTAATATCGCGATAACTCGTGATGTTGATAAGCAAACCCCTTATGTTTATATATCATATCATATTTTTGTAATTGTCTGCTCTACAACTTTGTAGAACATTGTTACACTCTAAAAAATAACCCTGCAAAGTTAGAAAAAACACGAAATTTTAAAATGCAAAATTTTGTTCTAAATGAAAAAATTACCCTTCTGGGTCAATGTAGATTCGAAAAGTACATTAAATTTCCCATAAAATGACATGTTCCAAAATTTTTTACAGTCGAGTAACGGAAAATGGGAGAATTTTTTAGTGTTTTTTCGATGAAAATACGTTTTTTCGAATTCTGAGTACGCCATCAAATCGGGCGTATAATTTTACATAAAAGTCCCTTTGACACCAAATTTCTATCTCATCACCGCTTCAGGCTGCAAATTATTGAAAAACACCTCTTTTTTCGCATGTTCAAAAATGGAAGGGGTCGTACCGCCCCTCCGTCACGAGATATCAAAAAAACGGACCTCAGATTCGTGATCAGGGACAAAAGTTTCCCCTTAGGACAAAGTTTCACGCAAATCGAAGAAAGGTCGGGGCAACTGCTGTGTGAGTTGGCGGAGAATTACCCACATCTAATTTCTTTTGAAAACATTAGATTTACACATACATGTTCACTAGCCATCGAAATTTGCGTAGTATTCTTGAAGATAAACTCACAAAAAAAATCAGCAGAAATCTGTGAAATCTGCGTCCCAAAAATGACGAAGATTTGTAACCACCCTGTTAGATTAAATTTAGTAAAAATAAATCTTTGTCAATGGTCTACAATTTTGCCAGATCATAATAATAAATTTAAAAAAAAATCATCAGTCAAAATAAACCTCCCCAAGATATAGATTTCAAGTACTTAAATGCAAAATTGTAAGGAGACTTTTAGTCAAGTTTACAAAAATACAACAGTTGAAATGTCATGAAATTTGCCGATTTCGTGGAGAATTGCTCGTTGATACAAATTGCTTAATTGCCGTTAACTTTCAAATCTATGGAACAATGTGGTTAATGTTATTAGCTCAGCATAAAGTACTTTAATAGGAAACACCATAATGGGTACTCCATAAACAACCATGGAATTCGAAATGACATTATTTGTTTTGTTTTTTAACATAAATAATTGTTATACTTTTTATTCTCAGGTGCACACATCAAAATAGATTTCACAATTGATATAATTTATTTAGTATAATAATGTTTTGAGGTTTTTTGTTGTTGTTGCGATTGCTTGTTTTCGCCTTAATGCGAGATTAGGGAGCCACTAATTCTACAATAGACTTATTTTTTTACCTGTATATTGATATAAACATGATGCAACCAATGTACATATTAAATTCCACAAGCAACGCCTGATAATAACCCACGAAGTGTATTTCCTCGACGACACGTGCGTTCGCAATAAAACCAACCTGTTTTGCGTTCGATCTTTGATTGGAACACAGTACATTATAATTAATCAGAGTGGCATGCGCCAGACCTTTGAAATAACAACAGAAAAAAAAATCGGTACAAGCTTTGCCTCGCGTGTCACTGTTTGATGTTGACCGCGCAAGCTTAACTTGTAACATGTTTTTGTTTCTAACACATTCGTGTCAAACCGCCGATTGATTGGTTGTAATTCGATCGCGTCCAATTTGCATTAGGATCAATTTTCACGCGTAGACCTTTTCGGACCAGATCCTCGAGTGACCGTGACCAATCAGAAACTACTTTTCAACCTGTCGACTTGGTTAAGATCGGACAAAAAATTTGTGGGTTCAACGCGTCTCACAGTAGCAAACGTTTCCTGAAGTTTTTTTTTTTTTTGTAAAAACGAGATCAGCAAGGACTTCAATCTCCAATCGCTCAAACTCAAAAACTGTGTTTTTGGCAGTCAAGTTCGCCGTTTAGGCTTCGATGCAATCTAATTCGCGACAGACCAATTAGGGCGCATGATCGGTCATCAAATAGTAAAAAAGCAAAAAAAAACAAGGCTCGTGTCAGTCGTAAATTGTGCTCTCAACTCGACTGTGATGCGCATGTGCTCCAGCTAATGTCGATGTCATGTCCAGTAAACACGCGCGCGCGCGCACTCTCCAAATCAAAAGATTGCAACGGTCCATCGACGAGGAACCTTGCGCCTGCCTCGCCCGTGTAATCAGCGTTTCCCGTGGTCAGTGTGGTCACCTCAAAAGTTCGGCGCGTGTATAGCTTAATCATCCCAGGGTTGATAACTTTTTTCGACACCGAGGTCAACGGTTTTTGCAATTGCAAAAATTCTGTGTGCTTGATGATGCTCGTGAGTGCAGATGAACTCTTCGATGATTTTATTTTTGTTTCTAACAAAAGTTGTGTTGTTGGCATCGACTTTGATTTCAACACCTTCCATTACTTTCAAAGTTTAATGGCATCAAACAACAATTTAACAAAATCCTACAAAAAAACCCTCGTCTATGGTCAACGGAAGCAAACGAACCTCTTCCACAGTGGTCTCAGTCTTGGTTGGTGGAAAATAGCGACTGACGTCAATTGTAACCTCGAGACTGATCTACACGCGTCGGGGATTTTCTTGACCAATTTTGGGCTTAGTTTGGTTTTGCCGGTGGTGGGCCATTTTTTGCTTGGATATCTGCTACGTCAATCGATAAGTTTGGGTTTTTTGTTGTTTTATGATGCCACTTTTGTTCGGGTTGAGAAAAGCTATACAATTGATGCAAATGTATTCTGAGCAAAACAAGCTAGAGTAACTGTCAAAAAATTATTGTGTAGCCTGACTTATTTGAAAGATAGCAATTTCAAATTCAAGTTGTAAAAAAACAAATACAAGGAGAAAAACGGTAGATATTTATGTTTGACCCTCTATAACTTTTCTTAACTTCAAAACGACCCTTGATCTACCTTAAAGTGTAAACTAACGAACTTTCGTATCCAATAACTAAAAAATTACAAAATAACAATTCAGTTTAAACTATTTTTAGAAGATGTCTTGGATATTGAAACATAAATAAAAAGTGAATATAATAAAAATGTTTTTAATGATTCATCGCCTCTTAAATCAATTCAAACATAATTTTAAATAATAACACACCTTTAGGTGAATTGAGCTACCTTTTCTTGTGCAATTTATGATTGAACCGAGTAAGCTTTGATGCCTGGCTGAACTTTGTATCATTGCTTGAGGTTTATTTTTTTGCCTCTCCTAATGATCCTGAATACAGTTCATCAGTCTTTTTCAATTGCAGGCATGGAAAAATTACTTTACGCAGACCTACGACAGATTTTAAATCATCAAGATGATTTAAAAATATTGATATAATAAGTCTTTAATCGCCTAAAGTTCATAAAATTGATTGAATTCACTGAAAACATTTTTTTTAACCGTGCTCATCAACCAGAGCTTTTGTCCCAAGATTTTTTTTACAGATTTTTGAGTATTTTCGAAGCTACGGGAACTATTTTTTTTTTATTTATAAAGTACTGTCTACTAAGCGATTTAAAACAAATTTTGGGATTATTGCAGGATTGGGTCCGCAAGTTTGTCAATTTTGGAATAAGAAGACAATGAATTCCTTGGTTGCTGTGTACCATTAATACATTTAAGTTGATTCCCAATCTGTTGTTTAAATATCAAGAACTGTGTTCCATAAAAGTGTTCCAAAAGGAATATTTTTGTTGGATTTATTGTTGAGAAAAACGTTTTAAACTGTGTATAATGCACGTACACATTTTATTTAAAGTTGTGTCCGAAAGAATAAAAAAACAAAATTTCAAATTTATTCCTAATTTTCAAAATGGTTAAGCAAAAAGTATCACATAATGCTTTTAACACAAATATAAAAATAAATTATCATTTTTTTTCATAAAAGACGTCGTTTCCGATTAGTGGTTTAGCATTTTCAATTGGTTGAAAAATTAAAAAGCCTCTATTTTATAAAAAAGCGATATTCAAAATATTCCAAACAGTTTTAAATCGATGTTTATTTTTAACATAAAATGTATTTTTAACAACCAATATTTCTTTTGCCCCTGATTTTTTGGAGAAATTTTGAAACATAAAAAAATCGAGTGCATTATATTTTCATTAGAAACAATAACGTTTTTATAGCTATTTTTTTCAAAATATTTCACTAAATGTTTAGTTCTGCTCAATTTGATTCCAGACTTCATTTTCTAATGACGAAGTCTCAGCAAATAATGGACCGATTTCCGGTCTTTTCTAAAACAATATTTTATTGTTTTTTTGAGGCAAGGATAACATTTGAAAAGGGCCAAACATTTTATTTTTCTCTAAGTCGCTGTATCTCAGCAACCAGAGGTCCAATCTTCAATGTTTCCTAGACAATTTTACAGCAAATTTTTTGAACTTAAAAAACACATTTTTTCAGTAATGATCACTCGTGGTGACTATTTTTAAAAATCGAAAAACTGCAAATATTTCACTGAAATCAAACTTTCGGTGGCTATATCTTGAAAACGAGGCATTTTATCAAAAATCTGTAGTATAAAAGTATTTTTCGGTAACAAATTCAAATTTACATTAAAAATGAGGTAAAGAAAATGACTTTACTATAATAATCACTAATTTCATAAAAAATTCTAACCCGGCGTCAAAATTTTTGACCATACTTCTCAATGGCGCAAAAGTTGCGGGTTTTAGTCCCCTAAAACATATTTTAAAAATCTCGAAAATTCCAATTTTGGGAAATTAAGGTTTTGAGAAAAAAAAAAATAAAAATCGGCATTTTTTCCTTGTACCTTTTTTTTTCTCAATAGTCCTCAATTGATCCCATTCATCAGAAAATTTAACAAAAGTTAAAATTGTTTGAATATATACGTACCATTTTTGTATGGACAGCTGCCAAAATTGTATGGAGACTTGTATGGGCGAACAAATGACACACGCTTTTTTGGTCATAGGGAAGGTCCCCACCATTTTTTTTTTCGATTAGTGGTTCAGCATTCTGAACATAAAAATATATATTTAACAAGAAATTTTTCGAAACTAAAAAAAACAAGTGCATTATATTTTCATCAGAAACAATAAAGTAATTATCAGAAAGAAGATCTACATCTTTTAGAATATTATGGGTTTAGCGGGTTCACTAGTTGTTTGTTATTTGGCTAATGATAAAATAAACATGTATTAGGGGTCATCCTGGACTATTTTTAATTTTTCTTTATTAATGAGCTAACAGCCAGAGGCTGGTTCAGCTCGACCGTGGACTAACTTCCCCTATGTTTTAAGTAAAATTAAGTATGCAGTATTGTTTTTTTACGTCCAGAACTATATATTAAGACAATTTGGTGAAACAATAAAAATCTGGTTTATTCTGAATTTTCACAGACATTTTAACTATGGAAATTAAATCTCATGTTTCCAAATGGATCGCGCAAACATTTTTCCTACTTTTGCAGCTCGGTTATGTTATTGTTATATCAAATTGTTGAAATTATGATATGGAAAAAACCTTATTTTAAACCACTTCAGTGATTGATGCCATTCCCATAAACTCAATGACAAACGCTTTCTGTTTATATTTGATTTCGAATGTATGAATGAGTGCATGCAAAAAGCCTATAAAGCCTGTGAGGTTATCAAAAAATGTTTAGATAGTTATGTTACACACATGACCAAAATATACCCACGATGAGATGTGATGTGATGTGATGAGAAGAGCGAAAAAATGTAAAAAAGTGGACAAAAAGAAGTGGAAGAGTAATATAACTATTAGGGTGTTTCATCCCAACAAAAATGTTCTCATAATCAGGCAAACCGAGGTTCCCCTAGTAGAGGATACCCATAGGGACTCTCATTCCAAATATCAGCCCATTTGGTTGAGAATTGGCCTGTCCCCAGCGGTTTAAAGTTTACATGGAAATTACTATGGGATTTTTGTGCTTTTCGTTCAATCGTTCCTACAGGTCTGGGGACAACATGGATTCACTCGGAATAAAGACAGGTGTGTAGGGGATGGTCCAATGAACAAATTCCAGATGGAATTAGGGTTGTCCATTCTGTCCCCAACGTGCGCATTGGATCGACGTCCGGTGTCTCCAGAATCAACGATTCACCCTTCAAATGTACGCATTGTCCCTAGTATGCTATGACGGTTAGCTGAAAATTGCGACGCCCCATGTCAGACGGTGAACACGTGGCAGAGTATTAACTCAAGTTTTGGCTCAGAAACATACTTTAAAGTAATAAAATTATAATTTTTGATGTTCCTGTAACAATTTGAACTATTCCAAATAACGTAACATGATGATTTTGTAATAATAATGCAATCGATGCTTCCCCACGTGTTTACCGTCTGACATGGGGCGTCGCAATTTTCAGCTAACCGTCATAGCATACTAGGGACAATGCGTACATTTGAAGGGTGAATCGTTGATTCTGGAGACACCGGACGTCGATCCAATGCGCACGTTGGGGACAGAATGGACAACCCTAATTCCATCTGGAATTTGTTCATTGGACCATCCCCTACACACCTGTCTTTATTCCGAGTGAATCCATGTTGTCCCCAGACCTGTAGGAACGATTGAACGAAAAGCACAAAAATCCCATAGTAATTTCCATGTAAACTTTAAACCGCTGGGGACAGGCCAATTCTCAACCAAATGGGCTGATATTTGGAATGAGAGTCCCTATGGGTATCCTCTACTAGGGGAACCTCGGTTTGCCTGATTATGAGAACATTTTTGTTGGGATGAAACACCCTAATAACTATGTCCTAATGATCAAATCTTGTTTTTTAACATTAATTATTGTGAGTTCAGCAGAAAAGGTTCTCTGCATTCCGGAAATAAAAATCAGATGATCTTAATACATGGGTTGCTGCGATCAGCTCTCAGACACTATTTCCTCATGTATTTCCTGATGTTCGGGTTTAATAGAATTTAACAGTTTCGCGATAGCGTTTCAGACATTTTATCTACTTAGAACCTCAAATTCAACTACGTAAAAAAATGTATCGTGGAAATCTTTCCGTTTTTCCCGATTTTCACCGTATCAAAGAGTCTTTGTTTTTTGACTAAATGATTTTAACAATCTAACAATTTTAATAATCTAACTCCCAATTCTGTGTTCTCTTCTGATTTCCCCAGATTTACGCAAAATGGTCTACTACACGGGACTACCCCTGCTGATGCAGCAGGCAGAGAACAACGCGGCCGCCTCGCAGCTGTGCTTCAACAACTCTGCCCTGTCCGTGCGGGAAGCGACCGGCAACGCCGACCAACAGCCCGGCCAACGGCTCCAGCAGCAATTCCAACAGCAACAGATCGTCAACCTGACCGGTGGCGCCGATCAACCTCAGAGTTACGGAAGCTTCCCCTCGGGAATGGTTCCCCAGGGTTCGCCGACCGGCCAGCAACAGCAGCAGCAAGTGGCCAAGTTCCGCTGCGAGCAGTGCAACATCAACTTTGGCAGCAAAAGTGCCCACACAAGCCATATGAAATCTCACGCCAAACAGCAACAGCAGCAGCAGCAGCAGGAGGGCAAGAGTGCAAAGACTGGAGGGCAGATCGTTACGGGGGTTGTTGCGACTCCGGCGACGGCCGCCGATCCGTACCAGTGCGACGTGTGCAAAAAGACGTTTGCGGTTCCGGCGAGGCTCGTGCGGCACTACCGAACTCACACCGGGGAGCGCCCGTTTGAGTGTGAATTTTGTCACAAGATGTTTAGCGTGAAGGAAAATCTGCAGGTTCACCGGCGGATACACACCAAGGAGCGACCGTACAAGTGCGATATCTGTGGGCGTGCGTTTGAGCACTCCGGGAAGTTGCACCGGCACATGCGGATTCACACCGGCGAGCGGCCCCACAAGTGCACCGTGTGCGGCAAGACGTTCATTCAGTCCGGCCAGCTAGTCATTCATATGCGAACGCATACCGGTAAGTTTTTGGATTTTTCACGTATAGAGCGTCTCCATTCCGGGTCATGTTGGAGTTTGAAATGGTGGCGCATGGTTTTTAAAAAATTCAAGCACTAAGCGTTGAGCGTTAAGGCGTTACAAACATGTAAATCGACAAAAAAAGTCAGAGGTTGGTGTGAGCACACACTTAATTTTATTTAAAACCTGTTTTCAGGGCATTAAAATATACATTTTTATCTATGATCTAAACAAATTTGAAGAGATTTGGTTGTATCATTGCCGAGATAAAGCTGTTTGAAGTTAGCAGTGACCAAATCGGCACAAAATTTTGGTGAAGACTCGTTAAACCGGTCCTGTTTGGATGACGAAGGCCGATTTTCAAAAAAACTTATTTAAAAAAAGATAAAAATATTTTTGTGTTTTTCATATAAAAAATCGTCAGTTTTTGATTTTTGTATTTTTTATAAAGCAACATTTCTAAATTGGGCTTCGTCATGCACACGGGATATGTCTTGAGAGTCTACACCCCGAATTTTAGCCAATTTGGTCCATCCCATCTCGAGATATCGTGGCACCCGTAAATCAACTCTGTGTTTCGAGAAAAATGCTCAAAAAGTTTGACAGTCCGCTTTGCGCACTGCCAAATTTTGAGCTTAAATCGTCTTTTACTCAGTTTAATCATAAAATATCTTCATGAAACTTTCAGGAGTGATTGATAAACATCTTTTTAGTGTATTCAATAAATTTTATGTAATATAAAGTTTTGTGATTTTCTTCATGTATAAGACAGTATGTACTTTATCACCAAAAATATGCCCTAAAATGAACTTTTTTTTAAAACGTCGTTGACCTAAAAGTTATAAGTCGGGTTTAAACCCGAGTATCCCTCGATACTTTGGAAGTTATAATTCCAGTGGTCAAATTGTGTGCAAATGTTAAGTTTATCCTTGAGATCGATCAATGACGGATTGGGAACACCCTCATTATTCTGCCCAGAATATGGGACTTTTTCTCAAAACCCTGCTCCACAAGCTGAATATTGTTCCCTGAGCTATTTTAGGACTCTGGGCCAAATATGAGCAAAATCGGTCAAAATTTACCCATTGATACTCGAAGGTGAAATTTGTATGGGAAAAATTGAAAAAATGTATGGAAAACCCCACTTTCTTACGGTTTGGTCTGCACGGTGCGCTACTTCCATCCAAATATTCCCAAAAGTGAGATTCTTATTGAAAATTTAATGCTCTACAACTTTGTAGAACATACCAAAGCATTAAAATTCGATCCTGAAAAGTTATTTGCGATTTTAAAAAGTCATTTTTGCATGAAAATATTTTTTTCGCCAACTTTAGGCTCGGGTATCAATGGGTTAATCTCATCCAATTTCGCTCAAAATTTATACAGATGCTTAAAATAACCCAAAAAACTGTATTCCGCTTGTGGAGCAGGGGGTAATTTTTTCTGGGCACCCTAACCCTCATGAACTCCATCGACTCAGAAATAAGACTTTGTAGTTTTTTTTCAAAGAACCAATGAATCAATTTTGATTTATTTGAGTTTTTTGTATTTTGGAATACTTTTACTAAAATAGGATTCAACAAAAAGTATTAAGCTGTTGCTTAAAGAATGCTAAAGCTAATTGATATTAATTTTGAAAGCAAAATTATACTTGAAAAATAGCTGGTGAAAAACGTCGAAAAATCAATGATTACACTCAAAGTAAAAAGTATCCTTTTTTCAAGTTCACCCGTCGTCACCCTTTAAAAGGGTATCGAAAATGTACTGAATTTGACACACCCTTTTGAAAGGGTGACGCCGGGTGAACTTTAAAAAAGGATAGAAAGTATCCTTTTTGAGGATTGAAAGTACCCTTTTGAGGGATACTTCTGACTTTGAGTGTAGCAAATTTTTTGTCATCGTTTTTTTTGTGTTTTTATTCAGGCTGAAACATTTTTGGTGCCTTTGATATACCCAAAGAAGCCATTTTGCATCATTAGTTTGTCCATATAATTTTCCATACAAATTTTCATGAAAATTCTAAAATCTGTACCTTTCGAAGGAATTTTTTGATCGATTTAGTGTCTTCAGCAAAGTTGTAAGTATGGATACGGACTACACTGGAAAAAAAATTACGCGATGAAAAAAACTTTTGATGATTTTTTATTTAACTTTTTGTCAACTTGGTTTGCAAAAAACATTATTTTTAATTTTTTCATTTTTCATGTGATTAAGGAGACATCAAAAGCCAACTTTTTAGAAATTTCCAGGTTGTGCAAAAAATAGTTGACCGGGTTGTGTTTTCTTTAATCGAAACTGATTTCTTTTAAAAAAATGATATATTGGTCGCAAAAATTTCCGATGAAAAAGTTCTTTAGTGAAATTTTGATGAAGTGCACCGTTTTCAAGTTAAAGCCATTTATGAGTAACTTTTTTGAAAGTAGACGAATTTTTTAAATTAGTGCACATGTTTGCCCACTTTTGATACAAATATTTTTGAAAAGCTGAGAAAATTCTCTATATTTTACTTTTTTGAACTTGGTTGTTACGTTACGACCCTTAGTTGCTGAGATGTTGCCATGCAAGTGTTTAAAAAAGCAAAATTGATGTTTTCTAAGTCTCACCCAAACAACCCACCATTTTCTAACGTCGATACCTCAGCAACTAATGGTCCGATTTACAATATTAAAATATGAAAAATTCGTGAAATTTTCCGATCTTTTCAAAAACAATATTTTCAAAAATTTAAACCAAGACTAACATTTCAAAAGGGCGTAACTTTAAATGTTTGGCCCTTTTGAAATGTTAGTCTTTATTTTAAAAAAAATGAAAATATTGTTTCCGAAAAGATCGGAAAATTTCACGAATGTTTCATATTTTAATATTGTAAATCGGACCATTAGTTGCTGAGGTATCGACGTTAGAAAATGGTGGGTTGTTTGGGTGAGACTTAGAAAACATCAATCTTCCTGTTTTTAATCACTTGCATGGCAATACCTCAGCGTCTAAGGGTCGTATTATGAAAAAAAAGAGCAAAATATAGAGAATTTTCACAGATCTTCAAAAAAAAAAATTAAGAGTGGGCAAACATGTGTTGAAAAAATGAAAATTTTGACTATTTTCAAAAAAGTTATCTAAAAATGGCTTTAACTTGGAGACTTTCACTGAAGTACTTTTTAATTACATATTTAATTTTCCATCGGAAAATGGAGTTGAAAAATTTTTGCGACCAATATATCGATTTTTTGAAAAAAAAAATCAGTATCAATTAAAAAAAAAATAATTCGGTCAACGATTTTTTGCACAACCTGGAAATTTCTGAAAAGTTGGCTTTTTTAAAATTGAAAAATTTTGAAATTGAAAATTAAATTTCTAATTTAAATGATTCCGTTACTAAATTCACATTTTGAACATTTGAAGTGTATATTTGCAGCTTTTCTCCTCAAAAATGTATGTTTAAAAATTTACTCACTTTCTAAAAAGATATTTTTAGGTTAATGACGCACTTCGGAAGCAATAATCAAATTCAATAGTGCTATTGTACAAACAATAAACTGATGATTGCATGAGGTATCATAAACCGGGGTAACATTGATAGACCGGTGTGACGTTAATCGTTTTTTCTTTCATCGTTTTTCATTCTTGCTGAATCAAATATAAAGCAGCATTTAGATCGTACTGATGAGAAAAAAATAATTTGGTGGAATTTTAATGTTTTGCATTTTTTTTAATATTTGGTTATTTATACTATTTGGTGACACGTATAGATACTTTAAAAAATAATGAAAATCAGGCTAAATACCAACCGATACTAACTTGCAAATTTTTCCCCTCGTTTTTTTTTCTCAGGTGAAAAACCGTACAAATGCCCCGTCGAGGGCTGCGGCAAGGGGTTCACCTGCTCGAAGCAGCTGAAGGTGCACTCGCGGACGCACACGGGCGAGAAGCCGTACCATTGTGATATCTGCTTCCGGGACTTTGGCTACAACCACGTGCTGAAGCTGCACCGGGTCCAGCACTACGGATCCAAGTGCTACAAGTGCACGATCTGCGACGAGACGTTCAAGAGCAAAAAGGAGATGGAGGCACACATTAAGGGGCACGCCAATGAGATTCCGGACGAGGATGAGGCTGGTGGGGGTGAGGGCGAGGTCGTGGACAGCAAGGCGTCGGTGGTGGCAAGTTCTGCGCCGCCGTCGTCTCCGTCGATATCTTCGGCGGCGTCCACGAGCAGTCGGGCCAGCTTGGAGTACTCGTCTAGTTCGAGCAATTTGGCTGCGGAGAGTATGTGCGCGGAGGAACCGATGGAGGAGGAACTGCTGATGAAGCCACAGATTGAGTTCCGGGAGAGCCGGAGCAGTAGCACTAGCAGCGGAAGCAGCGTGACCAGCTTGAGCAGTAGTAGTGGGGTCAGCTCTCTGGGAAGCTCCCAATCCAGTGGAAGTGGTGGCATTCATTACTACTCGCAGTTTGAGCAGTCCGTGCTGCGAAGCTACGGCGTCCAGTCGGGTGTGAACCCGGCCCTGCTAGCGGCGGCTTCAATCGCAGCGGCAGCCACCGTATCCAGCCGGGAAGCATCTCCGGAACTGCAGGACAACAGATCGCCTTCACCGCCACCGTTGAGCTTCACGATCTCGCACCATCACCAGCAGCAACAGCATCAGCAGTTGATGAACGGTGAACGGTTAACTCCTCCAATGTCCCAGCAGCAACAGCAGCAGCCGATTGATATGATGGTTAATCAGCACCAGCTCCAGCAGCAACAACCGCCGATGGCACATCAGCAGCTGCAGCACTCGCCGGTCAACTCGAATGCGTTTGCCTACGAACCATTGTCGATTATGAAGCATCACGGATACTTTGCACCTGCTTCGCAGGTTACCGAGTTCAGGTAAGTCTTACGAGATTTTTTTAAAGTTTTAATCGTTTTTTTAAAGGTAATTAGTTGCAAAAAGTAGTGCAAAAATGCGTCAAAATCATATTGGGTCAAACGGTCAATTTGATCGAGTTCCACAATAGGGTTGGGAAAAAGAGCCTCCGATTTCGCAAACTTTTTCTAAGTAAGTTTAGCATCAATATTTCCCGTGCTCCGAATCCTTATTCCTTTCCGGTGAATGGTGGAGATGGGAGCGATGACTCATGTTGATCAAAAAATCAAAATTTCTTAAAAATAATTTTCCATTACTATCTATTTTTTCGAAATCCAAACTTGAGCCAACTCACGATGATCTAGAAGGATTCTAACAGAGTTCTCACAGAGCTGGATGACTGGGAAAGGATTAATCAATTTCTAAACAATCATCACATATACATGGTGAAATCCAGTCTGCAACCCATGCGAATGCGCATGCAAATTTAAATCATTATGTTTATAAACATTCAAAATAGAAACTATGTAAAGATATGAACACACACTCTACTTTGTATTTGAGTATTTCTGTACGTTTTCGCGAAAAGACTTTTTGTATTGTTTAATTTGAATGAAATTGTTGTGAAATTTTCTGAATAAATTTATAAAGTTTAGAATCGAAAGTAACGTTTTTCAAGTGTTAAGCACGCTTATTGTGATTTTTTTTAAAGTTAAGATAAATTTTTGAATTTAGGGTAGGGTAGTCATCAATGAGACACTTTTGGTTTTCAACTTTCAACGATTTTTCTAATTTTTTCATTAGCATGTTTTAATAAGCTTTTAGTTGCATTATCTTTCTTTTAATGTGTTCTAACATTGACCAAAATATGAGATCGATCCGACATCTACAGCCAGAGTTATTCAACTGTCTCATTGTAGACGCACTTGGCAGGAACAATGAGACAGCTGGGGAACAATGAGACACTTTACGAAAATCGACATTTTTCTAGCATAACATCATGTTTTTGTATTGTTCCATTTCAGGTGACTTGCCTTGAACATTTTAGAGCAATTTTGCCAACATGAAACTTTTAATAACAAAAGTTACACTAAAAAGTATTGAAATTTTGTAAAATCCATATATTAATATCAAATAACTAAGTATTTTTGGTTAAATGAAGTTTAAACTCTATAAATATGCCAAAAATCACTTTTAATTCATGTTTTGAAAGATTTCCATCGATTTTGAAAAGTTTATTGAAGAAAAATCAAAGTGTCTCATTGTTACCCATGGGCTGAAATGAGTGGGGAACAATGAGACAGCCCTGGATTCTGGGTATATTCTAAATTTTGGCCAAATCTAATGAAAGGACATTGTAGCCCAACTTAATCCCTATGGAACGTCGAAAGAAATTTGAAGAAATATTAGTTTTGGTGTAAATGGCAGCCTACGAGCGAAAAAGTATTTTTTGTCCATAATTTACTTTTACACCCCATAATCAAACATTTATGAATAACTTGTCGAGGGAGCGTCCATCACCAAAGCCACTAATATGGCAGATGTGTATCCAGTAGACACACCTTTCCCCCAAATATGAGCCTGATTGGTTGAAACTACGACTTGTGAGAGCCATTTTATCATTGCTCCCTGTGTCTCATTGATGACTACTCTACCCTACAGTCATCCCACATATTCGGAACACCCACAAATTCGGAACACTTTTGTGGTAATTTGTCAATAAAATGCCAAATGCAACTTTTCTGTCGTCCCTGCTATTTTTAGGAACTTTATTTGGACATTCTCTTGCTATTTCACTAGTAAAAATAGTACTTTTTGAACAAAAACCCTCATTTCAAGACTATTTTATTCATAACAGCAAAACACTGCCTCCAAATTGCCTGTTCCATGATTGTGGAATGTTATTGTGCCTCCCACAATTGTGGAACACCTGAATCTAAAAAAAATCAGTCCATGTTAAAAACATCACTAAGCTTGAGTTTTATTGGTTTCTGAGTGTGAAGTCATTTTTTTGTAAAAATTTTGTACTCCTGGAGAGAAAAAAAGGTTTGTTTACATCGTAAGAAAAAAGTGTTCCGAATTTGTGGATTTCAAGGGTCAATGTTTTTCTTTAAAAACTTGATAAAAACGTAAATATGTACAGCCGGTCTATACATCAATCGAAAGATCGCAAGAAAATCTTTCACATGAACGAAAAAGCAAATCATTATGCTCAATTATCGATTTTCTATGATTTGTTGAACATTGGTAGATCCGTAAACTGTTTCGAATATGAGGGATGACTGTAGATTTTTTTAAATAAACAGGAAATTTCACAAATGTTCTATTTTTTCGAGATATTGAGAGTTGCAAAATGAGGGCTAATTTGATTAATAAACTAAATGAAAACTCATTAAAAACAAAATTATTGCGCGTATTCCCGAGAAGGACACGCGGCAAACCAGCCTCGAAACGACGCGCCGCACTTTCGGCAAATGCGCGCTGTCAAATCTCGTACTGTGCGTTTTGTTTTTGTTGATCTTCTTCTTCGAATTGCATGGCATTGTTGCAGGGTATGTTTTTTATTGATGCTGATGATGCCTTTTTTAGTTCCCTAACACATCCAAAAAATTGAATATTAAAAAATACACATTTTGGGCAGTTGTGTACTTCATCTGAATATCCGTTCTCAATGTACACATTGTCGAATGTAAATAGCCAGGCATGTAAATAGCCTAATTTGCCTAATGCTTAAAATTCATGAACAAAGTTTCATCCAAATTAAAAACATAGAAACTCTAAAAATTCGAAATTCAAGGGAAAAACTCTAAAATAAAATTTCCAATATTGTTTTGATTTTAGCTTTATCAAACATTTTTTTTATAGTAAAAAAAATATTAGGAAACCAACATAAATAACGAAAGAAAACTTAAAAATAAAGTTAAAAGGGACATGACCCTAGCATAATTTCTCGGAATGCCCTATTTATAAAGTTTAAACATATTCAGCTCGTGCAAGCATTATTTCTAGATTACTTTTTCAAACCCATTTCTAGATTACTTTTTCAAACCCATCATTTAGATGGAATAAATGTTGCGAGTTCATAACTAATACACTCAAACCCCGATTGTTTGACATTTACTATTGTCAAACGAACGGAGTCACCTTTTAGTTTGACACCCTTTCTACATGGAGTTTACACACACTACCAAACGTTTGTTTTGAAAGTGTGCGCGAGCGCCGTGTAAAAAGTGACAGTTCGTCACTTTTTATTTTGACTTTGACCAACCAACGGGTTACAAACTAAAGTGTCGAACGAAAAAGTGACCAACCATCGGGGGTTAAGTGTAATACAATTTCCGGGTAAATCATGAAAAATGCATTTTTCACATTAATGTTTGATAAAATGTCCTCGAATTTGCTGCATCAGCTGGCGTTGTTTACGTTTCAAACCACGTGGCGCCGTGATTTTGACACAAGCGATCGCGTTTTGGCAGGTTTCAATGGTTTACCTGTTTTGTTTGTGATATATGTAAAAAAAGCATTCAATATTTTTTTTGTGTAGGTTTTATGAATTGAATTTTTTTAATTTCTTACGAGAATGGCTAATTTTTTCAAGCAATATTGTTCAAAATCAAACTAGGCAGCAATTTTAAAGTTAGGACCAAACAGTTAAAAATAAAAAGAAATAAACATTCAATTAATCTCCTCCCCTCCTTCCCCCTATTCCAGATCCTCCAGCGACATCGTGCGCCAAGTGGAAGCCGCCATCGCCGGCACGGAAAACCTCCTAACGCCGCCCCGCTCCTCGCCCGAATCACCCGACCGGTCCTCGTCGCCCGAGTCTGACTCTGCAGTATTAATGGCCAACCGGGACAACAATACGCTACCGCCGCGCAAACGGCGGCTCTACTTCAAGGATCAGCACCATCTTCAGGGTGGGGAAGCTCAGGTGCCGGAATCTGCGCCAGTCGCTCCGGCCCCGGCCCGGATGAGCTCGGTTATCCAGTTTGCGAAGGCTTCGTAGGAACCAAATCTTTCGTTTTTAACTTCTGGGCGGCCATATTTGATTTTATGTAAGGGGTAGGATTTAGGAGAGAGTTGCGAAGGTTTGAGGGTGGAGTTGATGCGACCAGACTTATTAGCGGATAGTTAAATTAAAGGTAACGTTTTTAGAAGGTAATATTTATCTACAAACAAAAAGCAGTAGCGGTAAGCAAGTCAGGTTTAAGAAAGAAACTACACACACACACATACAAAAAAACACATTGAACACGCACTCACACATTACACTATTTGCAACAAGACTGTCTCAGGTTAATCAGTCATTACATTTGATAAGTTTATCGCTTCTTCGGGGGAAAGGCACAACATGAGGTCCCCCCTGCGGAGAATAAAAAAAAGGAAAATGGGACAAATGGAAAAGGAGAGCGGCTTTGGTCAAAGAAAGAGGAAAAATATTAAGACTGTTGAATTGTCAAAAAATTCTAGTAATCGAGAAATATTTTAGGTCGATAGGATAATGCGAGAGAGAGAAAGGATCAGCAATGAGTCAAGCAGAAAAGCAACAAAAACAAAACTATTTTACGAGAAATTGTATCTTTTGGATAGCGAGCGATTCAGCAAAAAAAATATTGATGGCCATGTGAAAAAAGACTAGTTTTTATAGTAGACAAAATGAGCAAGTTTAGGAAAAGAGCATCGTGCTGGATCGTGCGAAGAAAGCGAAAAATATAGACTGGAACTCCCCAAAATTGAATACTAGCGATAAGAGAAACCAAACACAAACAAGTAAAAAAACGCGTGACTTTTTCGTGCGAAACGCGGGAAAGCATTTTATACATACATAGCTAAGTAGATAAGTGTCTTCTTCCCGAAAAAAAATCCAAAATAAAAACTTCACAACAAACACACTCACCAACATGCGCACTCACACAATCCTACACTATTGGTAAGCATTGACTTTATATTCGAAGCATAAAATCATATAAAATATTCGTAACAACTATTAGCCAATACACAAACCACAAAAAAAAAAGATAAATAATTGGACAAACCACTACATTCACTGCCAATGAGAAACAATCGAAGCGAAAATTTGCAACAAAACCTCAAAAAAACAACCACACAAACAACCCAGTGATGTCAAAATTCAGGGAATCGAACCTCTGGCTGCACTGTACAGCCACGCAGCCAACCTCACTCCAACTTTTTTTTTCTCACGCGCAGGCAGATTTACACGAGAACAATAGGAGAACAAAAAAAAACCTCAATCGGCAGAGTAGGTGCAACAATAAGCAAAAGCAAACAATATAATGAAATATACCTCAAGTTAAAAGTAAACTTTAATCGACGTTTCGCACTGTAAATAGGCATCCCCTTCTATTTAACGTGTAATGCCACAGACAAGGAGAGGTAAATCTTTTGAAGATTTTTGTCTAAAATTCATCAATGACTCCAAACGAGCGCCATCTAGTGTGCGCGCAAGCAGTTTTAAGCAGCTGTCAAACGCGTTGCAATGAGCTGTGGTGAATTCAAAACTAGCGTGGTGATCTTGCGAGCATATTGGCTGATGCACGAAGAAATTTGTTTACGTTTTACTGTCCCGCAAGCGTCAACCCATACAAATTGCAAAAAATGTGCTGATTTGGCATTTGCTTAAGGTGCCGCAAAAAAAACGCTTGTTGATTAATGATTTTTAAACGAGATTTACTTCTATTTTTCTGTGGTAAAATGTCACAGACCAAACAGATGGGAAGCTTACCTTTTTGCAACAGAAAATGCAAGCTTTACATCTGTTTTTCGTCTGTTACGAAAATATCTAGACGAAAGCAAAACAAAACGTCATGTTTGGTTCTGATCTCCGCTATCTATTCTCTAAGTGTCTTCGGTAAGTGCGTGTAGTTGCGGCGGCGGCCACTGGTGGCGCGCTCGCCGCACACTGCGATCGAACCAGTTTTAGTTTGTTTAATTTCTCTCGTACTATATGCTTTAAGATACACTGTAAAACTAAAGTAATAACGTTAAGAAAAACACCCTAAATAAAACATACAGAACAATGCATTTAATACTATTTTTGAAATAGTTTCCCTTTAGTAGTAGAAAGAAATCTAATCGTTTCAAGCAAACTTTGCAGTAAAATTTGTTGTAATCTACAAGAAATACCCAACTAGACAAATGCATCCAGTATCTTTTGTTTTCGACTGTTTTCTTCAGTTTTGAAGGTGTTGCAGACCAAGTCCACAGCAAGCAAATCGTGTGTAGTAGCAAAAAAAAGTTGAATGAATATTAAAATAGCAGAAAATTTGTTTCTCCGTGCCACGTGGTGACCCAAACCACGTGGCTTTTGTTGATGTGTTGTTTTTTTCCGTTCCACTCCCCCTTCCCCAAAAAAGAGAGAAGGGAAACCACTATTATCCACTTGTGTAGGTCAAGAGAGTTGTAAATGAACAGCAGTTTTCCGTTGGAGCATTCGTACTATATATATTCATCTGAATTTAATCATATTGCTAATTATAATAATTAAAACAAACTATATTAAAACATCATCAAAGGCATCCTTAAAAAAACAAATCGAAAGGCAATATTTGACGGCACTTTTACTGTGTAAAAAGGTTCTGAGAATCGCCCATTCAAGAGAAGAGCCCAGTTATTAGGTGGAAAGATATTCATCGTAGCGAGTAATGATCGTTTTTTAAAAAGTCGCCACATCAGTGCTAACACTAAACATTTGCAATATCCTGTAGCAAGCGTAAGAATGCGGCGAGAAATCACCCCCCTAAAACAAAACAAAAAGCAAACAAGTAAACAATCCGCTTTGTAGTAGTACTTTGCGAGTCTGTGTAAACCATCATCGAAGTTGAGGCGAGTTGAAAAGAAAAGGAAAATGGTATGATTGATGGTAAAAAGTTTTCGATTTTTTCGGAATGAACTGAATGAGAAACGGAAGAAATAACAAGATTACAAAATGTATCGCTAAACAGTACAGACAAAAAAACAGTACGAGTGTGATGCAGGATTGTATGGGAAATTGCGAAAATAAACTGATTTATTGTATTGAAATATTTAAAGCATCATTGTTTCTTGTAATTACGCAAAACTATCCGAATCTCCTATATTTACAATTCAACTTGCTTGATTTTTATTTATCGAGGTCATATGGTCTCAGACTGTTGTCGAAGATAAACAGGCGTAAATCACTTTCACCTCTTTCACTAGCGAGTGACAGTTGTATGAGTACAACACGTCCAGACTTCAATCAACAACCGTAGGAAAACCGACCAACATCAACGGATGAACGCAATAGAGCAATTCTCTGAGATTTCGGTCATTCATTTTTTTTGTATTTTTTAATCCGGCTGGACTTTTTTGGTGCCTTCGGTATGCCCAAAGAAGCTATTTTGCATCATAAGTTTGTTCATACACTGAAACCCCAATGGTTTGACACCAATTGTTGTCAAACAAACGGAGTCACTTTTTAGTTTGACACCCTCTTTACACGGAGCTCACACACACACTACCAAACGTTTGGTATGATAGAAAGTGTGAGTCCCGTGTAAAAAGTGACAGTTCGGGACATAAAATGCCGACTTTTCAGAAATTTCCAGAATGGGCAAAAAATCTTCAACCGAGTTATGAATTTTTGAATCAATACTGATTTTTTCAAAAAATCGAAATACTGCTCGCAAAAAAATTTCAACTTAATTTTTCGATGTAAAATCGAATTTGCAATTCAAAAGTACCCAAGTGAAATTTTGATAAAGTGCACCGTTTTCAAGTTATAGCCATTTTAGGTAACTTTTTTGAAAATTGACCGAGCCACGTAGCCCAGTGGTAACGCTTCCGCCTCGTAAGCGGTAGATCGGGGTTCAAATCCCGGCTCGGACCAACACAACTGGTGATCTTTTCCCTTCTGGAATCGATTGCTTAGTAAAGGGAAGGTAGTGTATCGTCACAAACTGGACCTTATCACGACACCTTAGGGAGACGACCTATGGAATGTTAACATTAACCTTAACACGTTAACATTAAGTTGAGAATGAAACTGCCACTGAATCCGCTTTGTAAATGCCGGCCCCGATACTCTTCCAGGGTGTTCCCCTCAGGAACAGGGAAAGATTTACTTTTTACTACTTTACTTTTTCGAAAATAGTCTCAGTTATTCATTTTTAAAATATAGTGCCACTCATGAAAAAAATATTTATGAAAAGCTGAGAAAATTCTCAATATTTTGCTTTTTGAACTTTGTTGATACGAGCCTTAGTTGCTGATATTGCCGTGCAAAGATTAAAAAACAGAAAAAATTATGTTTTCTAAGTCTCACCCAAACAACCCACCATTTTCTAATGACGATATCTCAGCAACTAATGGTCCGATTTACTATGTTAAAATAAGAAACATTCGTGAAATTTTTCGATGTTTTCGAAAACAATATTTTCAAAAAAATTAAATCAAGACTAACATTTCTAAAGGGCGTAATATTGAATATTTGGCCCTTTTGAAATGTTAGTCTTATTTCAAAAAATTAATGCTATTTTTTCGATAAGATCAGAAACTTCTCCAATGTTTCATATTTTAACATTGAAAATTGGACCATTAGTTGCTGAGATATCGACATTAGAAAATGGTGAGCTGTTTGGGTGAGACTTCGAAAACTTCAATTATCCTGTTTCTATTTCTTTGAGCCGCTGTATCTCAGCAACCAGAGGTCCAATCTTCAATGGCTCTTAGACAATTTTATAGCAAATTTTCTGAACTTTAAAAAAATAGAAATGGTCACTCATGGTCACTATTTTTAAAAATTGAAAAACTGCAAATATTTCGCTAAAATCAAACTTTCGGTGGCTTTATCTTGAAAACAGAGCCTTTATCAAAAAATCAGTGATGTACTTTTCGATTGCAAATTCAATTTTACATAAAAAATTTAGTCTAATCTAATCTAATCTAATCGAACACAAGCGCAGCCAGTCCGAAGAAAGCATTATGGAAGAACTTGGGGTTAGATTACGCCCCAAGTTCTTTCTTGTCAATATTAATTATTGCAGTACACTTGAGTAACCCCGAAGATGTATTGCATAAATTAAAGCGGCCAGGCCTACTGCGTTGCATTAACCGCAGAGACAGATTCTGTGAACGGAGCACATTTCACAGAATCTACAGGGGAGGAAGGATGCGTGGACATACCGTACCAAACGCTCCTGTTTACAGTTTCATATGTGTTTTGTATAATGTGTATAATATAGTGTGGTTATATAATCAATTAAATATAATAATGCAGTATAATGATCATTTAATAAAATTACTTCACCTATATATACAGCAATTCCATTTGAAAAGAGCCTAAACCAAAAAAAAAGTTCTCCGATCGGGCTCAAAATTTTTCTGGGGGTTCCTTGGCCAAAATAATTAGACCCGTATTTTTTTGTTTGGCCATTAGGGGCCTACATCGTTAGGTGGTTCAAAAATGGCAATTTTCGTCATTTTCGCAAAACCACTTTTCTAAAATCATATCTCCGCGCCATTTCATCCGATTTTAGCTGTCTTAGACGCAAAGAAAGGTGAGAGTTTGGCTATTTGGGAAAAATAGTAAAGTTCCAAAATCTAGCTTAACTATTGAAAAGTCGTATGAAAACTTAAAATGGCGTTTTGACCGTGTCTGACCAAAGAGCCTATGTCGAAAATATTTTTATCGGATTCTCGAAAATTTCACATAACATATCAAAAATTGGCGATGTCGAACCGTACGTTTCCGAGATATGATTTGAAAAACTGCTGCGTCGACGCGCCACGCGCAAAAACGGAAAATGACGAAATCGGCAAAAATCAATTTTCCACTAAAACTGCGATAACTTTAAAATTTCAGCGATGACCTATAGATGATATGGTACCAAAAGTTGCGTCTCTCAATTACGAAAATGTTGGTACCCAGACATGTATAGGTCATCGCTGAAATTTTAAAGTTATCGCAGTTTTAGTGAAAAAAGTTGATTTTTTGCCGATTTCGTCATTTTCCCGTTTTTGCGCGTGGCGCGTCGAAAACGCAGTTTTTATTTTCAAAAATCGTATCTCCAAAACGTACGGTTCGACATCGCCAATTTTTTGATATGTTATGTGAAATTTTCCGAGGAATCCGATAAAAATATTTTCAGACATAGGCTCTTTGGTCCAGACACGGTCAAAACGCCATTTTAAGTTTTCATACGACTTTTCAATAGTTAAGCTAGATTTTGGAACTTTACTATTTTTCCCAAATAGCCAAACTCATCACCTTTCTTTGCGTCTAAGACAGCTAAAATCGGATGAAATGGCGCGGAGATATGATTTTAGAAAAAGTGGTTTTTGCGAAAATGACGAAAATTGCCATTTTTGAACCACCCTAGCACGATGTAGGCCACCCTAATGGCCAAACAAAAAAATACGGGTCTAATTATTTTGGCCAAGGAACCCCCAGAAAAATTTTGAGCCCGATCGGAGAACTTTTTTTTTGGTTTAGGCTCTTTTCAAATGGAATTGCTGTATAATAACCACGCACCCAAGCACACAAACAGCGACACAAAAGAAATGAAAATGCAAAAAACAAGACAGCGCGTCCCCGCGGTCAGCGCACTTCGACACAAAAGAGACGGAAAATAACACGAAAAAACAGGACTGCGTGAACCCACAGGCACCGCACTCCAATTTTACATAAAAAATTTAGGTCATATTTTTGGTATAAAGTTTCGATTTTTTCCAAAAATCACATTTTTTTCAAAAATTTATAACTCGGCAGCAGATTTTTGACCATGTTTCTCTATAGCTCAAAAGTTGCGGATTTTCGTCATTTAAAACATATCAAAAATCTCAAAAATACGTATTTAGGAAATTGAGTTTTAGTAAAAGAAAAGTTGAAAAAAGTTTAATATCTGCAATTTTTCCGTGTATTTTTTTCTCAATAGTCCTCAACAATACCTACAACTTTGCTCAAGACACCAAATTGATCAGAAAATTCACTCATTTTTGTATAGACAGCAGCTAAAATTGTATGGAGACTTGTATGGGTGAACCAATCACACAAAATAGCTTCTTTGGCCATAGGAAAGGCCCCCACAAAGTTTGAGCCAAATAAAAAAATACAAAAAATAAAAATGGTCGAAATCGGTCGATTTCGTAGAGAGTTGCTCCCCTGATGATGGTCCCATTGAAAAAATATATACACTCAACCCCCGATGGTTGGTCACTTTTTCGTTTGACACTTTTTTAGTTTGTACCCCGTTGGTTGGTCAAAGTCAAACTAAAAAGTGATGAACTGTCACTTTTTACACGGCGCTCACGCACACTATCAAAACACACGTTTGGTAGTGTGCGTGAACTCCGTGTAAAAGGGGTGTCAAACTAAAAAGTGACCCCGTTCGTCTGACAACAGTTGGTGTCAAACCATCGGGGTTTGAGTGTAATAACACGAAAATTACAAATTACGTCTGTTTGTCTGTCCACAAAGGAATAAGCACAGAATGTCGTACTTTTGCATACACATTTTTTCGGGCCAGCTCTCGAAATTATATGGAGACTTGTATGGAAAAAAATATAAGCAAACTTACTTCTATTGACAGGGAATACAATAACAAAGATTCATCTAAATTAAAGAATCGTGAAAAAAATGCTAAAACGTAGAAATCTACTCAGCTGCCAAAACAAATTTATTCGTCCTTTTCAAATATTGCTTCAGATTATATTGTGGTCTCGAGCAAAATAAATCACTATGCTATCAGAATATCTTGTTATAAGGGCATCTGCAGCGCTGGAGTGCAAATCAAATTGGCACCCGGCTTATGAATACCGAGATCAAATTTGCACCGTGAAAAAACTCCGTCATCCCCACCGCTAGGGTAGCAAATTTGCCACCGAAACAAGCCCACCGCAATTTCAAAGCATTTCATTTTTCGAAAATGTCGAAAGTTAAACAATTTGCTACCCGATTTAATTCCCACCAAATTTACTCTCGAGTTTGCCCCTGAGTCTCCCACCGCGCGTAGCAAAGCAGGTATCAAATTTGATCTCAAGTTCATCTGTAGAAGTAAAATATGTGTCAGTACTACTCATTTTCTGATACCCGACAAGCCGGGGGCAATGTTTTGAATGCGTGTTTCGGAGATTTGTGTATGATTCAAAATTTCAAAAATTCAAAAATCCAAAAATCCAAAAATTCTAAAATCTAAAAAATTCAAAAATTCAAAACTTCTAAAATTCTAAAATTTAAAAAATCAAAAATTTTAAAATACATAAAATCCAAAATTTAAAAATACAAAAATTCAAAAACAAAAAATGCGTAAGAAAAGTTTATTTTTTCTTAAAATTTTTTTAAATTTAAATTTTTTTCAATTTGTTTAAATTTTTTCAATAATTTTTTTTTCTTTTTTTTAATTTTTCTTTTTTAATTTTTTTGTTTATTTTTAATTTTTTTAATTAAAAAAAATAAAAATAAAATTACACTTTTTTTTATTTTTTTCATGGCCTTCCTCTAACGTGGGATTTCTGCTCCAGCGCCTCTGACGAGACAGGAGAAACCGGGACCGACGTTTTACTTCACCATCCGATAGAAGCTCAGTGGATAAGGCGGGAATCGAACCCGCGTCTCATAGCATCATCGGGATCGGCAGCCGAAGCCGCTACCCCTGCGCCACGAGACCCACCCACAGGCGCCCACTCACAGGCGTACAGTTGCTTTCCAATCATTAGTTTTGAAAATATCAAGGTATTGACGGAATTTTTTTCCCCAAATTTTTTTTTTGTGGGACTGTACATTGGTATTTCATGAAAATTTAAAATGTTTTCAAAGGAGTTAGAACATGCTAAATATGATAATAAACGTGGAAAAATGCATTTTAACTAGTTTTCAGTTAGTTAAATTTTAATTTTCATTAAAATTTTGAAGTTTTTCGAAAAAAACATTCCCCTTGATTTTTCAGGCCAACTTTGAAGAGGGGGTGGGGTGACATAAACTTTGAAAAATATTTGCAACGGCCTAAATTTTTTTAAACTGAAAAAAAATGCTTTTTTTAATTTTTAAATTTTTATGTGTTATTTTTAATTTTTTTAATTTTTTTCTTTTAGAATTGTTTTGACTTTTTTAATTTTTTTCTGTTTTTTAATTTTTTATTTAAAAAAAATATTTTTTTTCGTGCTTGATTCAATTTTCCGTGCATCATTTCATTTGCCACGGTAGCAAACCAGGAGAATAGCGGGTAGCAAAGTGAAATTCCGATGAACTGAGAGCAAATTTGCTACCGCGACAGGTACCGCGGTGCAAATTTGATTTGCTTCGATGTTTGCTACCCGCGCTGGAGATGCACTAGGATACAGATTATTTAAAATTTTCTTATCGTTTATTGATCTCCCTCAAATTTATATGGATACTATATGAATCAACAATTTTTATCTTGATTTAGAATGGTCAAAGATGGTTACTCTAGTTTGAAGACGTCTCACCTCCGAAAAGTTGTAGATAGGGTCAACATTTTGGCTAGGTTTATTATAAGTGACAGATGACAGATATTAAATATTCATGTTTAGTTTGACATTAAATTAAAACTTTAATTTTGAGTGAAAAACTCTTATGAATTTGTATGGTTTTCGGAAAAAATCAATTACAGCATTTTGATTCCATTTGTGGTACGATTTATTTCATCACTTTGAATCAAATATATAATATTAATTACATTGTTGTATTCATGTTTACCTTTAAATATTCTGCATTAATATCGGTATAATGAAGTTCATAGTAATTATAAGTATAATAATGTATATATACTTACACCTCTAGTACTATTTTTGTGTGTGTATTATTTGTTTACAATTTATTTTTCCTTTTTTCTCTCTCTTTCAGTTTTCTCTTTGTTCAATCAGATTCGTTTGTTTTAAATATAATTTTGTTACTAACAATACACGTTTCCCATATTTTTTTGTTGTTTGTCATTTTTTGTAAGTGTGCTTTAAGAGCTGTGAGTGGTACAACTTCCTTAGCACACTTCCAATCACCTATGGTACAAAAAATAAAAGTGAAACAAAATAACTTTAGCGAAAAAACGCTTCAGTGCTTTCTGCAGAAACAAATGTGAGTAATTTTTACTTGGTTCGTGTATTTGACAGCTATTTTTGTGCTGGGTGCTTCTTCTTCTTCTTCCCTTTTGTGGTAACAAATTTTCTCATCTCTTTCCGCTCGAGTGTCGCTTTCGCATGAGTGTAACAAAAAACATGTTTTAACAAACAGGTTGCCTCTTTGTCCCAGTTTTTTTTTCTTGCTGCTCTGAATATTTTCAGATTTTGATATTTACACAAAACAAAAAATAATTAATCGCTACCGTTAATTTCTACTGTAGTACACAGCCCACCATTACGTCACATCTCTTGGTCACCCTAGTGCGAGATTCTCTGCAACTGTTCTAAACCACTTGTTTGAGTATTGATCTGTTCCAGAATCAAATATTCGCGTTTCGTATACAAAATCGTTCCGTTTCCTTTCCCCCTGCCCAGCCGCGCTAAAATAACCTGACGAAACGTTCGATTTTTTTTGTTTTCGTTTGATAATTTTGTATTTACACGAAAGTGGGGCAAATTTTGATTTATCTAGGCTTCTAGTTTTTTTTTTGTAGTTTTAAAATATCCAATAATGCTTAATTTTGATTAGATTAAAAATCGCTTTTTGAAAAAAATTGCACTTGGATTTGATCTTAGTATGTTTTTACAGTTTTGTTTACTCTTTTTCAAAATAATAACACATTTTACAGACTTTTTGTTCACTTTATTCTTTTTTTATTCGTTTTCTCTGTCAAAACACAAACTGCTTCGAAAATATTAGCCGATTTTTGTTCAGTGTGGTGTCTTGTCCAGAACATTTACTAGTAGGTAATATTTTAAAATAACTCTGTTAGGCAACAATCACCGTGCATTTTCAATGTCCAATCGTTGATTTTGGTTGGTTTTTGGAATTAGCCAAATTCAGTTAGGTTTTTTTTTTATACAATTTCGTTCTAATTTTTCGTATGAGCTTATTTCTAGGGACTGCCAATCGATTTGGGGCCGCGACCGCGTGTTCCATCAGATTATTTCACCCGGGGTTTTGCGCTCGTTAGGGTGACCAAAATTCCACCCAGTTTTTGTGCATATGTACATGTCATCCAGCAAAAAGGTTGAATTTTTATGCATTTGCAAAATAGAATCTCAGAATGATCCCACTCGTGGTCAACAGCTGTTATATCGACAATTTGTTCACTTCTTCTTTTCATCTTTCATTTGTTGTTAGTTGTTTGGTTTACTTAAAGATCTCTTTTTTCCAGTTTCTTTTAGAACATTGATTACATTTTTTTCTTCATATTTCCACATTCATATATGAGAGTAAATATCTAGGTGATTTGAACTGAAAGTTTGTATCTCGTGATTTGCACATTGAACATTAATGGTTAGCTAATGGGAGTTTTGTTTTTGTTTTAATTTTTAAAGAGGGGATGAGCTCTGGAAGAGGAAAGGGAAATGATAGAAGGGAGAAAAAGGAAGGGAAGATCATCACATCATTCCGTATCACTCGCGCCAATTTCCAATCCGATTGTAATAATTTCAATGATTCGCTTATAGTTTTAAGGTACAGTAAACACAAAACAGAAGGATAGGAAAATTTGTACGTTCATTCACACAGAACCGCTCAGCTTGTTTTTATGTTTCGTGCAATTTTACTTTTTGTCTGATTAACTTTGTTCAATAAACGGGCAGTGGTTTTTTACGTTAAGTTTTTGTGTGTTTGTTGTTTTTTGGATGTTTTTAAACTGCTCTTCTTGGCATCCAAAGATTCGATGCTGCTGCTGCTGCTTGTTGGCTACTGGTTTTGTGTTGTGTAATTCTAGGATTTGAACTTTTAATTTTATTTCTTTGCTCATATAACAATACGTATTTCTGTTAGAGGATTTCGCTATTTTTAAGGGGGAAATTTGTGTTGGTTACTTTTTGGTTGTTAAATACAAAATGACAAAAATTCAACGCATTATATCATCTCGGTTTGTTCATCTGGATTCGATATACAGTACAAAGCATGCGGCCACTGTAAGGTATTCGATTAATTGTAAGTCGTAGAAAAATAGAATCTTCTTTTTCTTGATCCGTGTCGGCACTCCTCCTGGTCTAATGACTATGAATGTGATTTTTCTTTTGTTATTGGTTGTAATTTTGTCTTGATTTGTGAGGTTTTGTCTACACTATTTAATCAGAGTTTTTCCAAGGTGAACTGAATTTCCAACTCTCTTCTTTTCTGGTTGATTTGAGTGTTCGTTTTATGTTTGATTTCGTTTTAGGGCATTTTTTTAAAGATGTATTGATTTTCACATCAAGTTTTTCGATTCTTCAGTCCTTCAAAACAAAAAGACAAAAAGTTCAAGATGGTATGTCAGAGACATAACCGAAAGACATAGGACCAAACAATTTGAATGTGTTTTTGGATTGCTAGTGAAATCTGAAATAAGATTATTTTATTTTGTTTCATAGATTTGTCGGCAAAATTGTCATAAATGTTCTCCCAAGGTGAACCTTCCATGAGGGCACCGGCAACTCCAGGTTGTGGCCACTACGGTCGAAATGTCAATTTTCATGTTCAGTATCAAAAACCATGAATTTTGATACCCATATTGCCACAACTCGTATGTTTCTGTAAATGTCCCCCCCCCCCTCCGTCCCGAGGGAACCTGCTTCGAGGGCACCGGCCACTCCAGGTTTTTCCACCACTGTCGAATTGGCCATTTTTCATGAGAACCGCCGCATCATAGCGACTTCCATCGGTCCGCTTCGCTCAAATTTCCTCCTTCTGCTGCTGGTGGTTCTTCCTTCTGGTTGCTGGTCCTCTTCTTCTATTGGCCGCTGCTGCTGCTGCTCCGCGCCGGCCCGACGTGCACAGTTCGAGTGCTCGTTTCAAAGTGACTTGCTTTTGCGAAATTTTCTGCTTAAATAGCGGCACAGCCGGAGAACGGTACAAAAGGGGCGCGGCCTCGAATGCATACGCTCGCTCTGATTGGTTATCTGTCCGATTTGTACTGAAAAATTACTCATTTTGATTGCATGTTTTAAGTGCTTTAACTATGTTTAGTCAGACTATCTATGTAGTTAAACAATAGCTGAAGTCTTCCTCTTTCGATTGGTGGTCCAACCGTCTGGATTGATTCACAGGGAAAAAAGATATAAGCGTTCAAAATGTCCCCTTTTTTAACGCTTAAAAGTGACGCTTTCGATCGAATTTCTGAACTGGCCCCCCAATATAGTAAGTAGAGACATAGTCCTATGTCAAAAACGAACTGTTGATATTTTAAATAAACCTTACGGCATAATTCCATTACCTTTGCGTATGATGCATATTATGTTTCAAATAGAAGAATTGATTTAAAAAAGGTGCTGTGGTAATGTTAGAGGCATAACCATCATGACGAAGAACTTCGGGCACAAAAGTAAATAATTTTTTTATAGTTATTAATATTTGCGTTTCTTGGTCACAAAATCAATCACGAAAGAGTTATTTCTTAAGATCTACAGTCGTGCCTCGGTTTAGCACCGCATATGGGGGATGCAAAACCGAGGAGTGCATAACCGAGGCACAGAGCTTATGGGATTTTGGCTATATGGGAGACATTGGCTTTAATCGTACGAAAAATCATGCAAACATCAGAAAATTAGAGTGTTTTGGAATCGGGATGATGTTAGCTATCCATTAAAATTATTATTTCATGAAAGTTTCTACAAAAATACGTAATTTTCCTGTATTTCGAAAATGCATATTTTTTCTCTAAAGAAACCATAAATTTATTTTTATTGCAATATGGGTATCAAATGATCAGGTTTTTTCAAACATTTTAGATGTAACAATAACATTTTTAGAAAATACTCAAAATTTTCACAAAACTACGTATTTTCGAAAAAAATACTCAAAATTTCAATTTTTACAATATGGGTATCAAACGATCGGGTTTTTTTCATACATTTCGAATGTAATAACAACATTTTTAGAAAATACTCAAAATTTTCACAAAACTACGTATTTTCGAAAAACTACTCAAAATTTCAATTTTTACAATACGGGTATCAAACGATCGAGATTTTTTCATACATTACGAATGTAATAACAACATTTTTAGAAAATACTCAAAATTTTCACAAAACTACGTATTTTCGAAAAAATACTCAAAATAATTTTTTTTGCAATATCACAATACATCACAATTACAATAAGTAACAAACGATCGGGATTTTTTCATAAATTTCAAATTTAATAACAACATTTTTAGAAAATACTCAAAATTTTCACAAAACTACGAATTTTTGAAAAAAAAGTGCTCAAGATTTTCGTTTTTACTATGTGCGTATCAAACGATCGGGATTTTTTCATACATTTCGAAAGTTATTAGAAAAAATGAAAATACTCAAAGTTTACACAAAACTACGTATTTTTGAAAAAAAATACTCAAAATTAGTATTTTTACAAGAGGTATCAAATGTTCGGGATTTTTTTATACATTTCAAAAGTTATAACACAAATTTGTGGATATACCCAAATTCTCACAAAACTAAATTTTTTCGAAAAAAAATTCCCCAAATTTCAGTTTCTTACAATATGAGTATCACATGGTTGAGATTTTTTCATTAATTGTTAGGGTAGGGTAGTCATCAATGAGACACTTTTGGTTTTCAACTTTCAACGATTTTTCTAATTTTTTCATCAGCATGTTTTAATGAGCTTTTAGTTACATTATCATTCTTTTAATGTGTTCTAACATTGACAAAAATATGAGATCGATCCGACATCTACAGCCAGAGTTATTCAACTGTCTCATTGTAGACGCACTTGGCAGGAACAATGAGACACTCTACGAAAATCAACATTTTTCTAGCAAAACATCATGTTTTTGTATTGTTCCATTGCAGGTGACTTGCCTTGAACATTTTAGAGCAATTTTGCCAACATGAAACTTTTAATAACAAAAGTTACACTAAAAAGTATTTCAATTTTGTAAAATCCATATATTAATAAAAAATAACTTTGTATTTTTGGTTTAATGAAGTTTAAACTCTATAAATATGCCAAAAATCACTTTTAATTCATGTTTTGAAAGATTTCCATCGATTTTGAAAAGTTTATTGAAGAAAAATCAAAGTGTCTCATTGTTACCCATGGGCTGAAATTAGTGGGGAACAATGAGACAGCCCTGGATTCTGAGTTTATTCTAAATTTTGGCCAAATCTAATGAAAGGACATTGTAGCCCAACTTAATCCCTATGGAACGTCGAAAGAAATTTGAAGAAATATTAGTTTTGGTGTAAATGGCAGCCTACGAGCGAAAAAGTAATTTTTGTCCATAATTTACTTTTACACCCCAGAATCAAACATTTATGAATAACTTTTCAAGGGAGCGTCCATAACCAAAGCCATTAATATGGCAGACGTGTATCCAGTAGACACACCTTTCCCCCAAATATGAGCCTGATTGGTTGAAACTTCGACTTGTGAGAGCCATTTTATCATTGTTCCCCGTGTCTCATTGATGACTACTCTACCCTACTTTGTATCGTCATGTGTCCGATTTTTCCAAGGGACGACGGGACTTGAATCCGCAACCACCTCATTAGTACTGAGACGCACCGCCAATTGCCAATTGTAGTGCTACGTGTGACAGTTTGGTATCTATTCCAGCCTGAAAACAGTGTATTTAGATTGCTTTGTGTTCATTTGGTATCGTGATCATCGTCTTCTCCTCCTGACGAAATCCGCTGAGCAGGAATATTGAGACTATGCTTCAATTTAATTTAAAAGGTCATATTGTAAAAACGGAAATTTTGAGTATTTTTTTCGAAAATACGTAGTTTTGTGAAAATTTTTAGTAGTTTCTTAAAATGTTGTTATTACATTCGAAATGTATGAAAAAATACCGATCGTTTGATACCCATATTGTAAAAATTGAAATTTTGAGTATTTTTTTTTCAAAAATACGTAGTTTTGTGAAAATTTTGAGTATTTTCTAAAATTATTTAAATTATTATTATTGTTACATCCAAAATGTATGAAAAAACCTGATCATTTGGTACATATATTGCAATAACAATATATTTTTGTTTTCTTTAGAGAAAAAAATATGCATTTTCAAAATACAGGGAAAATACGTATTTTTGTGAAAATTTTCATGAAATAAAAATTTTAATGGATAGCTGACATCATCCCGATTCCAAAACACTATAATTTTTTGATGTTTGCATGATTATTCATAGAATTATAGCCAATGTCTCCCATATAGCCAAAATCCCATAAGATCTGTGCTTCAGTTAAGCACTGGGCCGTGCTTAACCGAGGCAGCTGAACGGTGCAAAACCGGGGCAGTGCAAAGGCGAGGCGTGCAAAACCGAGGCATGGCTGTATTTATTTCTGCTCACAGATGGTCTCATGTTATTTTGACGTTGGATAACGGGGCTTCGAGCTGAAGCCCCCCTCCCCTGAAATTTTTGGAAGACATCTGGGAAAGAGGGAAAAAGAAGTAAAGAAGAAGAAAACTTATTCTTCCAGCCCCCCAACCAAAATTCTGGCTATACTCCTGCTCCCGGGGCATCTGGCCACTCCAGGTGGTATCAGATTTGATGTCCAGTATCAAAAACCCTAAAGTTGAATCCCATAGTGCCCCAACTCTTTTGGTTCCGCAAATGTCCCCCTATCGGAAAACCCTCGGCGACTCCGGCTACTAAAGCCGGAGTGCTGTTTTTGGGTGGCCGGAGTGGCCACCCAAAAACAGCATGTCTAACGGCAAATCGTGTAACAGGCATGGTTTTGATGGATCTAGGCTAACTCGACCCTGCTAAGTCCGAATATCGCGGTCACGAAGTCGGATTCCTTAAGGGAAGCGGGATATTAAAGATGGCGAACAATATGGCGGCTATATAGAGAAGTCAACAATATCACAGTATGAAGGTTGTCGACGTGTCGATTTTGACTAATTTCGGGCCGCGTCCAATATGGTGAAGAGAAAATCTTCAAGTATTTTTAAACAACATGTAATAGGCTTGTGATTGATCCAATTTGACTAATTTGGGGTCGCTGAACCCGAATATGACCATGAAAATCGGTAACGGACCGGACCGTGTTATCCAAGATGGCGTCCAATATGGCGAAGAGAAAAACCAAAAGGGCGTAGTTTTTAGATTTGGGCGAAAATCGAGTTTCTTGCTTGTTTTGATGGTATCAACAGCCCCACCAAATTTTAACTTGATCAAAAAATGTTGATTTCAATTTTGCAATTTTTGGTACACGATTGAGGTTATACAAATAAAGCAGACCTTCCTAAAACGAATTCTGTTCATAAAATATTACTTCAGTTAAATGTGGTAAATCGTGACTACAGTCTTAGTCAGGACCTTAGCTTTCAGAGTACTTAAAAGCTTAAAATTTAGAAACTTGTTTGTTTATCTATGTTTTTACATAAACAAATTGAAAATATGATCTGATGAGTGAAAGCATAGTTGAAATAGCTGTCCCTATTCATCCTTTATGTGCACTGTGCAGATTTGCCTCACATGACTGTATATTCGGCTCAAATGCAATCCTGCTCTATTTTGACTGTTAATAATGCTCATTTCTGAAGACTGAGCTTTGATTATTTTGAACTGAAATTTGACCAATTTCTTTCATCTGCTAATACGAAAACTATTTCATTACACTACTTTTCTCATGTTGATTTTATGTGGTTGGTTTAAGTGGTTGCGAACACGGCCAAAATTAAAAGTTATGAATAAGTTTCCCAAAAACCCCGAAAATTACTCTTGAAAAAAAAAACTTGAAATGTTTATCAAAGTGTGAAAGAAAGCCCTCACGATTACCTTTCCAACGGTTTATAAGTTTTTGATGTTTGGTAATGTATTTTGGGATATATCATTTCTTCAAACTAGGGCATATTTTCGAAAAAATCCATTGTTCAAAACAAGTTTTTCTTTACAGTTGGCTAACGGCTGACAGATAAGTGCAGTGCTTCTGGGAACGCGCGGTCCTGTTTTTCGCGATAATTTTCGTCGTAAATGATCGTAAAAATTTATTCCAACGGGCAGTTTTAGTAATTCATCAAACAATCGATTTTATGAAGAGTAAAGCGTAAAAATATACTGATAAGTCCAGCCCATAGCACTACTGCTCGGCTGGCACGAGTGCAATAAAAAAAATTGTATAAATAATCAATTATTTATCTTTCCGCAACCAGATTTAAAATGTTCAACCGATAAACAAAATGCTCATGGTCACATCACTGCCACTCGTGAATCCTGACCTCATACCCATCTACTAACCCCCTCAAAACTCATGTGATACTTTGTCGGAGATGCAGTCGATTGGGCGGTCTCTATCACTCAAGTATCGGACTAACATTCCCATCCACTTCCCCGTGACCCTACCACTGGTCGTGGCCGGCGCCGGTATTGATAAGCATGATAGGGGCCTTTGAGAAGTTGCGAAGTGAGGAAAGATAGCTCCCACTTATCTTCCACGGCTCGTGGATGTAACTTCTGGAGGTCCTGGTCAATAACGGAGTAGCAACTGCGGGTGGGCACCTATGCTTATGCTTATTAGGATGTAACAAAAATGACTTTTTGGGGGGCATTCAAGGGTTTGTTCCGGTGGGCATACTAAGCCCAAATCCAAAATATGAGCTTGATTGGACGTAACAGGAGCTGGCGCTCCGCCCTTCAATTTTAAATGGGATTTAACCCGTAAAAATAGATTTTTTCGAAAATGTCACATTTTGAGGCATTTTGGCCACTGAAGCGTTTATTTTCAACATCATTGGCGTGTAAGCCAGGTCCTTGCGCATCTTTTGATATATATAACATTGAAATTTGGAGCACCTTGGAGCTCGGTACAGGCCTTCAAAGTTTGACATTTTTTTCGAAAAATCGGTCCCGGCAAAAAAGATATGCGTCGCACCTCGCGACGCCCTAGACGCCATTTGATGTTAAAATAATCGCTTCAGTGGCCAAAATGCCTCAAAATGTGACATTTTTGAAAAAATCTATTTTTACGGGTTAAATCCCATTTAAAATTGAAGGGCGGAGCGCCAGCTCCTGTTACGTCCAATCAAGCTCATATTTTGGATTTGGGCTTAGTATGCCCACCGGAACAAACCCTTGAATGTCCGCCAAAAAGTCATTTTTGTTACACTCTAATTCTTATTCTTTACAGTTGGCTAACGGCTGACATTTTCATTAGTTCGAAGGTAGTTTTTATGGTTTTTTGATGCGCCGAATCGAATGAGAACATTGCCGTAACGATTTGGGAACATGTGCATCTAGTGGGACGGTTTTAGCAAGAATTGCTCACCTTCTTTTGCTTTTATATTAAAATGGGAATTGAAAAATGATGCTCAACATTCAAATGCGTTTTTCTCAAAACGCACGGCATTTACATGATGCTTTTTGAAATGTTGGCGTCGAAATCATCTTATAAAGGGGTTACATACATGTAGAAAATCACAAAATTTCCCATTACAGTAAATTTATTAAATCCACTTAATAGATGTTTTTCAATCACTCCTGAAAGTTTCATGAAGATATTTCATGATTAAACTGAGTAAAAGACGATTTAAGCTCAAAATTTGGCAATGCGCAAAGCGGACTGTCAAACTTTCTGATCGTTTTTCTCGAAACACCGAGTTTATTTACGGGACCCACAATATCTCGAAATGGGACGGAGTAAAATGGCTGAAATTTTGGGTGAAGACTCCCAAGACATATTCCGTGTTCATGACGAAGCCCGATTTTGAAATTTTGAATTTTCAAAAAATACAAAATATCAAAAACTGGCGTCTTATTGAAAATCGTCCCTCGTCATGCACACGGGACCGGTTTAATGAGTCTTCACCAACATTTTGAGCCGACTTCGTCGAAGCAATGTTGAGATATCGATTTTTTGACGAATACTTGAACTCGTTTTTCTCGAAACACTTGATTTGGTATAAATGGTTGATCTTCAAATACAGGCAGTATCCAGGTTTTTAAGCGAAAATGGCGTTCGAAAGTGTAGTAAACCATGAAATTGCTCCCTATTCCTAAACGTCAACATTTTTCTCGCAAACAATAGCAGTGATGCCAAATACACTTGAAGGAATTAAAAAGTCTGCAAATAAACATTTTTTTTTTATCAACATCAATTCTGCTACGAATGGTTTTTGTTTATTATTAGTTTGGTCGTATTCTCTACAGAAAGGTGAACGCCCGAAATGTCAAAATCACGCAGTGACACCAACATTACGAAAAAAGTGTACCATGGCATGACAGCCACATTTTTTTTCTAATGTTGGTGCTACTGGGAGATTTTGACATTTCGGACGTTCACCATTCAAACGCCATCTTCGCTTAAAAACCTCGATAGGGGAAAGTGGGGCAAGTGTAACAAGCTAAGAATAAGCTCTCGAAAACCTATTAAAAACGTAAAAAATCATCCAGTTTTTTTAAAGACACTCTTATTTGAAATCTTGACTACCTCTTTATTACTTGAAATTATGAAAAAGTTCATTTTTTACCATAAATAATTGCTTTGAAAAAAATGTGTTTTCAGCACGTTTTGATACATGATGGGGCAAGAAGAACAACCTAATGGGGCAAGAGGAACAATTCATGAATAACTTGTTTATTTGCTTAAAAATCAATTTTAAAAACTTAGAAAAGTGAGATTACAATATGTTTTACACTATCGTCATCTGGGGCGAGTTGGGACACGTGGGGCGAATAAGGACAGCTGTTTTGGGACCATCCATAAACCACGTGGACACTTTAAGGGGGTATGGCGATTGTTCACGTTCCATACAAAAAAGATTTTTTTTGTATGGACAATTGTCCACGAGGGGGGGGGGGGTTGAGATTTCCAAAAATGTGTCCACGTGGTTTGTGGATGGTCCCTTTAGCCTTGTTACTGCACAATATTTTGATATTTTTGATTGGTTTTGGATAGAACAGACACAGATTAATCAAAATCGTGCGTCGATTTCCAAATTTCAAGCTTTTGAGTGCTCTAAAACCTGCTGTCCCTATTCAGACCGTAGTCCCGATTCGCCCCAGGTGACGGTATTTTTAAATTTGTTGATGAGTGAAAAATATTTAACTGATAATTCCAAGGCATTTAAAAAAAAAATCACGATGGTTAGAAAATTATAATAAGAATACAAGTAGTACTTCTGGGAATTCAATTTTTATTTAATCATCAAATGTGGGAAATTTATGAAATCAAAATTGTTTCAAATCGAAAGAAACAAAAAACTGCTCTTAAATTTAAACGTTGCAAGTCGGGCACGAATTGTCCACGCAGCAGTGGAACCATTCCGCACAGGTGTGGCACTTCTCCCATTCAGAATCATCGTTAAAGTTGCTGAAAACCGCTCCGCAGATCGCACACAACGAGTCGTTTACGTTCTCTTTTCCCGCCTTGCCATCCCGCTTCTTCTTCTTCGTGGAGGTTTCGGACGTCACTTTGGCCAATCGTTTCTTCGACTTCCTGATCTCTGAGACTTCTTTGTTGGCCTCAGATGCCTTCAACGCGTTCCGGTAGGTGTCGGAGGTAAGTTCTGTAGCCTTTTGACGACGCCGTCCGCTAGCAATTTTCCGCCCAGCCACTTTTGGAAGCGGCTTGATAGCTTCCGGAGAAACTGTGAACCCTTGCCGTCCTGGAGTCAGCTCACCAGGGCTCAGCAGGGACTGCCCGGAGGTCGGTTCAACAGGAACAGGAGGTTGTCCAGAAATCGGCTCAACAGGGCTCAGCAGGGTCTGCTTGGAGGTTGACTCAGCAAGGTCTGGGCGCTGTCCGACACTCGGTTCATCAGGAACAGGAGGCTGTCCGGAAATCGGATCTACAGGGCTCAGCAGGGACTGCTTGGAGCTTGGCTCAGCAGGGACTGGATGCTGTCCGGGAGTCGGCTCAACAGGAGCGGGAGGTGGACACAAGGGTTTCTCTTGATCTGTTTCGAAGTTATCCAACACGTCTGTCGCCTTGGCCGCTGCGAAGTCTTCCAGTTTAAAGTTGTGGCGGTTGAATGGCCACAATCCGGTTTTATCAAAACCGACGATTGCGTTCTTCGGCGTCGCCGATCTCAGATACGCGTCCCCAAGCAGTTCGCTGACGTCGTTTATCGTGACGGCCTTCCCCGGATTGGCCTTGAGATATCTCTCGATGACTTGGGAGAAGTTGGACTTCAGCGGCCCCATGAAGCTGACGTCCAATGGCTGCAGTTTGTGGCTAGAATGCGGAGGGAAACTGATCACGGTCACGTGATTGGCCCTGGCCTTTTCAATGAAGGCCAAGTTTTTCGTGTGCGAAGCGTGGCCATCCAGGAATAGTATAACCGGATCTTCCGCCGACGGCTTCGTATGCGCCAAAAAATGGTCAAACCATTTAATAAATATGTCGACTGTCATCCATCCCGTTGGATTCCCCGCAAATACGGTGCCTGGTGGAGCTCCGCGCTTCAGATGCTCCGTAATACGGCATCTAGGAAAAATTAACATCGGGGGCAGGTATTGGCCGCACGCCGACGACGAGATGCAAGCCGTGGACAAGACACCACGCTCTGCTGAAGTTATGGCCCCAACCTGTCGCCGTCCCTTCAACGCCAAGATCTTCGACCGCTTGCTTTGAACCTATATAAATAACAAGAAAAATGTTACTTTCAAACTTTTCAGTGATATAAAATAATATAATGTACACTTACAGTAACCACGCACGTTTCGTCCACGTTTTTAAACTGACTGGGCTTCCGGAACTTCCCAGTAGAGAGTGCAGCTTCTACAATGTCGTAAAATTGGTCCACGGCCACCTTATTGAACCCTTGGGCTCGGGCTGCAGAGGTTGCTTCCGGTGCTCGCAGCGAAAGTTCCGGGTGGCGCATGCGGAATCCGTACAGCCAATCCTTGCCAGCCAGCTCCGTGCCGTTGTCGAAGGGGTGGTCGATTCTGTTGATGGTGGCCAGCTGGTAGGCCAAACTGCGCATTTCCAATGACGTGACCCCGTAGAGAGTAACTTCCATGGCCAGAATGTAATCGACCAGCTCTCGCTCTTGCTGGGCAGTGAAAACTGGCTTGAACCGACCCAGGTTACGATTTTCGTCCGGAGGCCCCACCAACAACAAATACTTTCGGAGCGTTGGCCTCGGCACACCGTGGGAGAGCGCCGCTCGGTTTACGGTGGATCCGGCCTGTACGGCTTCGATTGCCGCGGTCAAGGCTTCTTGACTCCAAGACTTACGGACCGAAATCCGCTTGTAATTCCGGACCATCTTTCACAGCGTCTCACACTTGCGAAGTTTGACAGCAAACTGAGAAGTTTGACAACTGAGGTTAGGTTCTCTCGCAACTGGAAGGTGGTGCACTTGCCCCGCAAAACTTTGTTCCACTTGCCCCGCACTATTTTTTTATTTGAAATGTCTCGCAAAATTTTGCCCAAAAACAATTTTCAAAAAAAATGAAAGCAAATTATTTTTAATTGTTTTAACTTTGATGTGTTGAAAGAAAAAATATTGAAAATTCTTTTAATGTGCAGCTAAACCTTATTTTGTGCCATTCAAATCTTATAACAAAACAAGGGTTTTAAGAAAACAACTTTCAATTCACTGTCCTGGGGCGTTTACCTCATTATGGTGGCTAAATTATAGAAAAATTAACTTATTGCATTGCAAGCAACAATTCCTCATACTCGAAATATTAAAATTGTATAAATTACGGCCACACGAGCAATTGTTCCTCTTGCCCCATATGGTCGTCTTGCCCCACTTTCCCCTACTGCCCATGTTCGCATAAATGTTCCATATGCAAAAACAGCAAGCCGAGAAAACTGGATTTCCTCCTGATTTCTAGAACAAAGTACTGGATGTTATAGGCTCTTTTGAAAGAGCACACAATTTTGAACCAATCTGCATCAATAACTCGAAATCGATGAAAATGCATATGGGACATTTATACGATCAGGGGCATAATAATACAGCCCAATACTGCATAGGAATCTTAAATGTAGTTTCAGCAAGTAGGAAAAACTAGCACAGATGCTGAAAAAAAAATTCCATGAATTACAAATATAAAATTGAATAAACGATGAGTCTTGTTCCGGCTTCAAAAAAGGGTGTGATTATCCGAGGGGGACGTCACTCCGCGGTAACACACTAAAACGCACAAAAACGAGCTCGAAAAGCGTCAACGCTACTCATCGTGCCAAGTTTTCACATAAAGCCACCTAAAAGCAAGTTATCGCAAGTTAACGCGCGTTAAAGCGAGTTAAAGCGGTCAGCGTCTGCTCGACTTTTGAACAAAGCGAAATCGATCTTGCATCCCTGCTGTCATAGCTCGAGCAGTTTTTCGATCAAGTTTGGCAACTCGGTATTTGTTTTGATAAGTTTTCTAGCAGTTTCCGCAGAAAGAAAACAAAAACAAAACAGGTCGCGATTTTTTTTTTGACTGTAACCTGTATGGGAAACCGGTGCCGTTGGAGTGGACAGGTTAAGTTCTGTGCCGTTGGAGTGGACAGGTCCATTTAGAAGAGGAAAATGCGCCACAGTTTGACATTTGGCGAGAAGAAGAGTAATAAAGTTCTAGGTGGAGTTTTGGAGGACTTTTTATTCCAACGCTTATTAGCTTTGCGGGCCTAAATGCTGCGGTCAAAAGCCACCACCGCTTGGGGGGCAAAGGGGACGACTACTAAAATCGTTTTGAATACTTTATTGAATGTAGAGCCATTTTCTCTGTAAAGACAATCCCAGCGTACGTAATACCACTTCCGGCAGCTCGATGCAGACGCTTCCTCTACCGTGGATCTTCTGGTGTATCTGCTTGGTTGTGTTGGTGCTTTGACAGGACATCCGACACGTGTTCGGATACTGCTACTACTAATCCAGCTCAGACGGATTTTTGGCACCGTGTGAATCGACCAGAACCCACACCATCAGTGGCCTCAACACCTTTCGTGTGACCGTGCCGCCTCGAATTTTTCCCTCAGCAGGTTCATAATCGTACAGCATCGCTGGCAGACCCTTTGCACCCAACGCCAGTCCCATCGTGCAACCCGGAACACTCCCGTTTTCATGAGTGTCTGTCCGGAAGCTACCAACTCGCTAGAGCTGGCCACTAGTGTCCCTTTTGACCAGCACAACGCGGCAAGAATCTTGCTTCCTCCACTCCGGGCGCCACCATTTTTTTTGCCCCTATCCGTCCGGGTGACGGAGAAAAATTCAGCAAAACAAACTGCTCGACTGATTTGACAACGAGAACTGTCATTTGCTCTTGACAGTTCTCGCTGTCAAAAAAATCGAGCAGTGTGATGCGAGAACGTAAGAAACGGTAAGCCAAAAAGCAAGTTATCGCGGATAACGCGCGTTAAAGCAAGTTAAAGCGGAAAGGTGAAAGTGAACGCTGCAAAGGTTTGAAAAGGAAGCTTTATCGCTCGGTTAGCGCGGAAGTGACGTCCCCCTCGTGATTATCACTAAAGTAATCATAACGTTCAATAGGGTTGTCCGATCTTCAATCTTTTGGACAAGTTGGAAAGGTCTTTCAAATCTCGCTCCTAACTATACCTACTATTGTGCAACTGAAAAAGGAAACTGTCATCAGAGGTAAAACGAAAAAAGAAGAAGAACCAAAAACAACAAATAATAAGGACAACAACTAAGGACAAACGAAAATAAAACAAACAATTCAGTTTACTTTTATTATTAATATTATAACAATAATATATTTCGCCATCTTTTCTTTGCATAAAACACAAAATATAACTAACCTCAACATGTAAATGTATAATGTAAAAATAGCAATAATAATAAAATTAAATTAATATGTATCGTATAAGCATAATTATAAAATCAAAAAGGAGGGGGAAGCTTCCGAATTAATGGTTCCATTATTTAAAAATATAAACGTGTGAATAATTAATCCTTGCTCTTGGGGGCGGCGTCTGTACACAGAGAAACACGCTGCTTTCCGTTTTTTTTTTAAATTAGTAGCTCAATTATAGGTTGTGTTGGTAATTCGTATCAATAGTATGTGTCCCTTTCTTTGCTCCATTTTGACCTTTTCTTCTTTTTTTTTGCTGTGCCTCACCTAACAGAACAACTCAGAATTCTTTACCAGCTTCCAGAAAATTTACACAAATTTACATGTTACAAAATATACATCTTTTTTTTTATTCTTTTTTTTCAAGTTTTAATTTTTAATAAAGCAGCGTAAGCATTTATATGTTGTGTTTGTGTTTTATGTTTCCGTTTTTTCAATTCCGGGGGCGATTTTCCGAGATTTACAAACATGCGATCGAAAACAAACTATAATGGTGAATTCTTGTCGACTTGCTGATTTGCGCGCGCGGAATTTCAGGGGATAGCCAAAAAACATTTTGCTGAATATATATATATTTATATGAGAGCATCACAAAACGTAAAAAAAATGTACAAATAATTACACCCTTTTATTGACCTAACCTTATCTTTTCTCACTTTTTCTCTCCTTCTCTTTGTTGATAAATAGTGTGTTTATAATGTTATGCATGTATGTGTTTGTGTGTTTTGTGTATGTGTTGGATAAGAGGTACCTACGTAGTTTCACCTTGCTCTCTCTTTCGCGCTCTCACTTACCCTCTAAAAAAACTAGCTTAGCATTGATTTACCCTCTCCCTCTCTTTTCTCCTACAGTTCTATCTCAATTTCCCACCTTGCTCTCCTCATCGCCTTGGACTAGGTCCAACGATTTTTTCTTTTTGTTTCATTTGATGTTTCCATTGTTTTTTTTTGTTTATTTGTTTTGTTTTGCAGATAACCGATTGAGGTCGCGATCTCCCAAAAAAGAAAATAATTATCACAGCACACGTTCCTTTTCGGTATATCCTTACTCCTTCTCTCTCTTGTTCTCCTTCTGCAGTTTACTTCTCTCCCTCTCTCGAATTCAAACCCGGCGCCGACTGTTTCGATCGCTGTGTCGTCATTTGACAGCAGCTTTCGCTTCGCTGAAACTTCAGCTGTCAGGTGACGTCTCAGCATTGTTTTTGTTTACTTATTAAATGTGTCAAAAGAAGTGGGGGGAAAACACACACACACTGACGAAATGTGATGAAAGGTTAGATTTTTTACTCTTAGTGCCCTTATGTCAACTTCTGGTTGTTGTCAAATTTCTCTGAGTGGTTTTGTTTAGTTTTTCTTCGTTTGTTTTTCATTTGATGATTTTTTGCGTTTGTTTACATGTAACAAATTGATTACTGCGCTGGCAACACTTATCTTCTCTCATCTATATAAATGCGAAACCGATGATTCGTGGGTGTTTTTACTCAATTTATTTCGTCTAATGATGTTTTTGTTGTCGTTTTTCGTTTTGCTCGCTTGCAAGTCTTTGGGTTTCGAAACGTCACTCTGGTTTTATCGTTCGTTTCGTTTTTTGCTGAATTTTCGTTTTTCTTCGATCCGTCACTTGTTGGTCACTCGAATGTTTCCCCTTTTGATGTTGTTGTTTGTGTTTGTTTGGTTAATTTAGATACACTTTTTGTTCAACTTTAACACGTTTGTTTTTTACTTTCTTGTTTTGTATTAGTTTGAACTAACGTTAGAGGTATTTCTATTTGCCTTACTTTGTTTTTAATTTACCTTTGTTTGTTTATCTCTTTGCTTAAGCCTAAATCAACTGTTTACTCTCTTTCTGTATATACTCTATAAATTACACATTTTACAATAACTATTATTTACACAAGGGGGGACCCCCTCAAACACCCACACACAGTTAACATCTCATCACATCACATCTCATATCATTTGTTTTTTTTTTGTTTTCCATTACAGAGTGGGTTCAACTTAAGTGAATTTTTTTTTGTGATTTTCATCATTTTATTTTTTATTCCAAACGTCGCACAACAGATTTTTGAAAAAAAAAAAAACTTTTTGCTATGTTCTTGTAACATAATCAGAGAACGTGAAAAAAAACAAGTTAACAAAGAAAATAAAAAAAACGGACCTAATTGGAAACAGCGTACCGTTCACAGCAGCGAATAATAAACGTAGGCGTAGTGAAACAAACACAAACTTTATCACTTTAGTCCGACAGAAGTTTTTGCAGAAGGAGGGATGAATTTTTCGGGTCACCGACTCGTATTGCCTCCGAAGAACTCTGGAAGAGAGAATAATTTTGCATTATAGTTTTGTTTGAGCCGGGATGTAGAGTTTGGAAAAAATATCAACAAAGTGAATTAAACATTTGAAAAATACGGCGCGAGAGAGTTTTGTACAAATGAGAGAACAGAGAAGAAACTTGAAAATGAGTGGTAGAATGAGCGGCGGTATGATTTACACTGAAATGTTGGACTGAGAATGAATGAAAGTGAGGAAAAATGCTTACACCCAAGCTTAGCCATGACAGCTGTCTAAGCTCGTTTTCTCTTTTAGTTGATCTCCCGAGTCTCGAGATTTAAGTTTTTTTCAGTTTCATCCAATTTAATACACTCAAAGCTCCGTAATTTTTTAATATTTTATAATTCCGATTCAAGATAAAGGAAAATTTAGCATAAGGCAGGTTAGAGAGGGGCTATTCTCGACACTGAATCGTCATATTTCACTCTATTGCAACTTTCTCATTAACATTTTTTGATAGAAATAGATACATTTTTTGATAGATAGAAATAGAAATGATGCCAATATTTGAACATCATTAAACAAAATCAGTTCCCTAGTATTCTATTACAAATTAAATGTTTTCTAAACAAACAAAAAATGCTTTTTATTGTACGACTTTAAACTTTAAAAAGTTTTACAAAATAAGCTTAAAAAATCAAAACATTCTTCAAAAAAAAAAACATTTTCATCAAAATTTTTAAAGCGAAAGAGCCGTTCAAAAGAACCGCTCTTCTAAGAACTGTATTGTTTTTTGGACATCCATGCTCAAACTCTCTCTCTAATTCAATGAATCTTCTTTGCGGTTAACTTTACACAGTTGGTCTGACCGTTTAGCAAAGAAGAATGTTGGAAGTAACGCCCCAACATTTTCTAGGACGCTACCGAAAGGATGGCTAAGCTAGAGTTAGGTTAGATAAGATTAGATAGTTTTCAAACAACAACGTTTGACCAAACTATTTTCAGGAATTTGTTTAGGCCATTCTCTTATTAATTCACTAGTAAAAATTGTTGGTTTACACCAAAAAACGGTATCTAAGGGTGATTTTATCAAGTGCAGCAATATACTGCGTGAGCAACTCTCTACCAAAACCGGAAATGGATCGCTGGTAGGCAGTTGGACTCACAATCCAAAGGTCGTCAGTTCGAATCCCGGGGTGGGTGAAAGCTGGGTGGGTGAAAGCTTGCCTCAACAATCAAGCCTTCAAACAAAGAGCGAATAATTTGTTTTTTTTAAATGATAATTAAAAAATCGGTAAAACATTTTCCGTGAACCTATTTTTTTCTCAACAGTCCTCAACAATACCTACAACTTTGCTGAAAACACCAAATTGACCAGAAAATTCACTCAAAAGTTCAAAAAAAATCAAACCATCCACATTAACGACCCCCGGGTCTTTTGTGGTCTCTATTGCAAGTTTCTGCTCGAACCTAGGAGTCCGAAGGCTTGAATGGGGAGAGCACTCAAAAGTTACAGTTGTTTAAATATTTACATACCATTTTTGAATGGACAGCTGCTAAAATTGTGTGGAGACATGTATGGGTGAACCAATGACACAAAATAGCTTCTTTGGTCATAGGGAAGGCCCCCACATAGTTTGAGCCAAAATAAAAAAAAATACACATAAAATCCATTTTCGGTTTTGGTAGAGTGAAATAGGTAAAATAGCCAACTTTTGACTAGGAGTTTGCAAAATATTTCCAACTGAGCAACTGGAAATATTTTGCAAACTCCTAGTCAAAAGTTGGCTATTTTACCTATTTCACAATGCTGAATGGTAGCCACGGACGAACGGACATGACACCAGGAACAACTTTTCTTTAAATTTCTGAAGCAAACTATCACTTGCGCCATCTACATTGAAGTTGTCCAAGTAGTATTGCACGATAACGCATGATTTCTCAAAATGTCTTATGCAATAATTTATTAAAACATTTATCATTAGTATGGCGCTAGAAACAGTTTTTTGGCATTAAGTTTGTCTTTATCATTTTATGTAATTTATCATGGATACTAAAAATGCCGATAAATTGATAGAAATTGTATTTTTAATATAAATTCATCCGACCATTTCAAGAAGTGCCCATGAGTTTGCATCATCAGCTGGCTTTGTTTACGTTTTAAGTCATGTGGCGCGAAGATTTTAACATAAACGATCTCGCTTGCGCAGGTTTTCGCTAAGAAGAAGTAAATGAAAACCTGCTTCACTTTTTGAAACCTCGTGTCATGTCCGTTCGTCCTTGTAGAAGCTGAGCAGGCCAGCTCAAATTTTGTGAAAAAATTGCCTGAAGCTTAAGATTTGGCAAAAATTTTCATGCTATCAAAATGCTCATGCACCCTTTTCTTAGGTTGCTCAACAAATAGTGTTCACAGAAGGTCACACCAACAGTTGTCAAACGAACGGGGTCACTTTTCAGTTTGACACCTGCTTTACACAGAGCTCACACTTACTACCAAACGTTTTGTTTGATAGTATGTGTGAGTTTTGTGTAAAAAATGACAGTTTGTCACTTTTTAATGAATTTGTCAAACCAACGGGGTACAAACTAAAAAAGTGTCAAACAAAAAAGTGACCGACCATTGGGAGTTGAGTGAACACAATTTTGTCATTTCGACGGCAACATTTCAAAAGGCATCATGTACATTTTGACACTTCCTGGGTTATTGCATATTCTGAAAGTACTCCTAATAAGCTACCCCTTAACCAAAAATGAGCAAAAGTTACTTCAGTAAAGTCTGTTTAGTAATGATTTTAAATAAAGCAACATAAACAAAATCTCTAGCATCAGCAGTGCCTGTTTATATAGCTCTGTCAAGCTGTCAAATGACTACATGAACCTCATGACGAAAAAAATATCATGAAAAAGACGCCATGTACAATTGCCGAAGAAAAGCGAATCATAACAAAACTGCTTTTTGAAATGTTGGCGTCGATTCTTCTGAAATTGATTGAGATATCAGCTCGGCAGTGGTCTGCGGGTTTTCCAGCTGTCACAAAATAGTCAGCACGAAAACCGGATTTTATACGGAGATTTTTAGGAAAGCTGAAATTTTACCATTTTCCGGGAATATTTCAGCGGATTCTGTAAGGTTGTCAAGCATGCCAAATTTTACCATTGCTTGTTCCTCAAGGGGGTTTTTGACTATGGCAAACAAACAAACTCGCACTTTTTGATACAGAGAAACCTCTTTTTACGCGATGCTTTATGTTTATCTAATTTGTCGATTTCTCAACATTTTTGCAAACTTTAAAAGGAATTTGTAGATTTTGTTGAATTTGCAAAAAATATTGTTTGGTTTAAGAGAATTCGACGAAATAAAAAACGTAATGCAACCGTGTACAAAGAGGTTTCTCTGTAGTTTGACAGTTTGCCTGCATTTGTTTGCAGAAACGTCAGCCTGCATACATTTTGTTATGTTTACAAGTTTGTCAAACTGTAAATACACGCAAAAGTGCGAGATTGTTTGTTTGTCGTAGTATAAAACTTCCTTGAGAGTAACATTCCGCCTCTCCAGATTTTTAAGCGAAAATGGCGTTACGAATGGTGCACGCCCGAAATGTCAAAATCATGCAGTGGTTCATTAGAAAAAGAAGTGTGCTTGTCATGCCGTGACACACTTCTTTGGTTGGTACCACTGCCACCACTACCACGAACTGTTTTTTCTCCGTGTGCCTTAAACACCATGCTTCCACATCAACCGTACCCTAACATGACAGGTTTCGTGAGTATTCACCGACAGATGGCAAGTGGGCCTCGTCGGAGTCCGCCCATTAAATACGCAACTAAAAATTTGCGTAGGAGATTTTTTTCGTGACGGCTTTCGCGGCATGCTCTCTCCAACTGACTTATATTCTAACGTGGCGTATCTCTAAGCAAGTTTTTCAAGAAAATAATTCCAGAATGCTTATTTTGACGTTTTAAACCGAAACAAGGCAAAACTATATAAATTAAAGCTTATCGCCATTTTCAAATGATAGGATAGATAATATCGAAGGCCGCCATCTTGGCCCACGGGGGCCACAAAAAACGGGCACGCTCAGTTTGTATGGGAGCTGTCAACATGCTCCCGGGCTGTTCAAGTCGAATTCTGAAACGGAATTCAGTTCGAATTTTGAAGTTCGAATCGTATAAGAATTCCGTTTTGGCCTCCATATTGAGTTGACTGGGATGACTTGTCTTGCAGCACTAACTTTTTTCTAATTTTGCACCACTTTTTTTGTGTTCAAAATTAAATTTCTCTGCAACCATGTATTTTTTCAACCTGGTTCAACTTGCATTAGTTTACATAGAATGTTAACTTAAAACCATTAAAATTTCATCCAATTTGGTCGGTTCAGTTACAAGTAATGGTCAAAAACGTAAAAAATCTCGATTTTGTTCTGGGCGGGAAGGGGTTAAGGTGGTATTCCATTACGAGAAAATCTGTGACCATGTTTTTCCGAGTTTGCGACAAATGAAAAAAATATTGAAATCTGGATTTTTTTTTTGAAAAGGTCCAATAAACCAAATTTCCAGTTTTTGCTTTTTCGGTGTTTTTAAAAACACTTTATTAAAAAACACCCAAAAAGCAAAAACTTAAAATTTGGTTTATTGGACCTTTTCAAAAACACTCCAGAAATCATGTAAGATGCACTACGGATATGCGTATACTAAATGACATTTCAACTAACAACTACAGGAAACGATCAGAGTGCAACCGAAAGGTATGTTCCTCATTCCACTACACGAACTGAATGCAGAACAGAGAACCAAAAACAGCGAGAGCGAGACTACAATAAAACTGCGCCAAACAGTGTGGTGATGATGACGGCTGATTGGGGATCCTTACTCGCTTCACGACCACCGGGTTCACGTTTTCATCGGCCGGCCACGAGTCGTCGCTAGCCGCCAGCAATTTACTACTATCTAGTAACGTTCCTCCGGCCATCAGTTCTGGACCAAGGGAGGAGGGTCGAAATTTTGGGACAACGAAAAGAGACGACAACATTTCACACGCAAGCAGATAGGGATGAGAAGAAGAAAGAGAGAGAGAAAGAGAAGGTTTTGGGGGGAAGAGAGAAAGAGAGAGAAAACACCAGATTAGGGATGCGCGGTTTAGGTTAGTGGGTGCAACGACGGCGCTGTTTAACGACGTGTGGTGGTGTGAGTCTTGGATGGGTGGGTGTTGTTAGTTCGGTGGGTTGTGAACGAGGGACACTAAACAAACACTAACCTTTCGGCGTGAGGTGAAAATTGAATAGCATTGACGGATCCATGTCGCCCGCTGGATGGAGCAACGACGAGGACGACGACGTACCTGGTAACTGTGATGTCTGCATACTGTCCCCGTTGCCACCGATTCCACTACCGCCTCCTCCGCCAGAACTAGCACTACCAGGTCCCTGTACATTACCGCCACCACCGGGGCCACCGGGCGCCGTGGCCACCATTCCGGGCGACATCCCGATCGGACTTTGCGGTGTTCGCAGGCCGCCCGTTCCGCAAACACCGCCGGCGGCCGCCGCGTTCTGGGCCCTCCCACTGACCACCGCCCGCAGCTCCTGCCGGACCAGTTCCGACGAGTTTAACCCACCGGCGTTGGGGCCACCGTTACTGCCGCCGCCGCCGCCACCACCACCACCACCACCGTTGGCACCACCTGCAAAAAGGGAGGAAGGTTTGACAGCGCTTCTTCGGAAGAACAGTAACAACAACAAACAAACAAAATGGCGAACGGTCGGCGCGGATGATGGGTTATTTACACAGCCCGAGCGGTGGGTTAAAGTGGGTTTATTTACACACATTCAATGACGTTTGTATGAATGAAGGGCAAAAACAATTGCAAACGAGATGAGAGTGGGTGCAACAGACTGAGAACAACAAATAGAGACAGACAGAGGCAGGCAGAGACAGGGTGGGATGAGATGCGTTTGTTTACACGTGGTTGACAGCGGAGTGACCGTGACTGGTGTTTATGTTTTGGGTGGGTGTTGGTGAGTGCGTGTATGTTCTTTTTTTTGTGTGTGTGGTGGGTTGAGTTCGGTGGGTGGGTGCTGCTTACCAGTTTGCACGCGATTGAAGTAATCGCCTGGTGAGCCCGCCGTGTGTTGCTGCATGGCGGCCTGACTGAACATCATCCCATAGCCACTAGCATCCGGACCGGGTCCATGTCCACCGTACGAAGGACGTGGCGATCCTGTGTGTGTATAAAGGAGGGGGTGAAACACGCCGTTTAGAGCACTGTCTTCAACCACTCAACCCCGCCCCTCCCCTCAAACGCCCCCATCTCTGTGTTCAACTACTAAACGCACCCCCCAGCGATTCGCTATTGTTCTCTTCTACCCACCCCAAGGTAAAATCATTCAGTTACGCCGCATTCAATTAAAAAAAAACATCTCTCTGTTATAGTGTGTTGGTGTTGGTTGGGCAGTGGGACTCAAGCTCTCGCACTCAAAAATGCAAACCTCACGCAGAGTTCAGCGCGCAGTACTAACTAAACTCACCTGGCAGATGCTGGGTGGCCTGGGGCGGAACGCTACCCTGGCGCTGGAGCCTCATCTGCTGGGCGGCGGCGAAAACGGCGGGGTTGTTGAAGTTCTGACCGGGCTGGGAGGGGCTCGGAGGCCCCGGGAACCCACCGCCGTCCACCGTGCCGCCGAACGAGCCCTGCCGGGGCGTTCCTGGCGAGTTGAGCGATCGCTGCCGCTGGGGCGCCACAAACTGCTGCCGGCCGGCGGCCGCCGCTGCTGGGTTGTAACCGGGGATCGTCTGGAAGGGAGCGAAGATTGTATTTTGTCTGTGCTAATTGTTCAAATCGATCAATATCAAGTTGGGGTGGTCCGCGGGGTCGCCCCGAACGATCATTGGCTTTGTGACGGCCCCATCTACAACCAGCGTAGCCGGGGACATCGATTCGGATCGTAGTTTTGGCTGAAAGCTTGATTTATGGCGTAAAGTAGTTTTGATCCAAGCTGGTTGTAGATGGATCCTTTACGGAGGCGCTAAATATGCGGGTAGACTCCACAGACCGCTACAATGTGATATTGATTAAGAAAATATCGCTTTTTCGCCAAAGTTTAAGGTTTTAGTCAAAACTTCGATCCGGATCGATGTCCCAAATTAGCTGGTCGTAGATGGGACCTCTACAAACCCAACGAACGTTCAGATAGACCCCGCGGACCACTTCAACTCAATATTGATCAACTTCAGCAACACCAAAAATCACACCCAACTCACCGATAGCTGTGCATTGAGCATGGGGTTCTGCTGCTGAATCGATAACCTTGCGTTGGCGTTCTGCCACTGCTGCTGCTGCTGCTGTAACGCGTTCGGCTGCGACACCTGCGGATTACTGGCGAACGGCGGCTGCCGTGGACTCAACTGCTGACTACCGGGCGTTCCCGGCTGCTGCTGCTGCTGCTGCGGGAATCCACCCACCTGCTGCGGGGACATCCGATGCACGGGGTTGTTGTTGAACGGACTGCCCTGGAAACCTGCGGAAGAAATTTGTTCGAGGTTAGGTTGAGAAAGTCAGGACAAGGAGTTCGGGTCATCGAACCTGTCTGCTGCGGGCTGAGCTGCGTCCGCTGGTTCGGACTCAGCTGCTGCTGCATCAACTGGCTCGGCGAGAACCCGGGACTGAGCTGGGAGTCCGGCACGACGCTGTTGGCGCGCGTCAGCGACACGTTCGGCGCCACCGTGTTGTTCAGCAGCGACTCGATGTTCTGCATACCTGGAGTTAAGCCCACTGGAAGGGTTAGTAAAAGGGAGAGAGAAGAGAGAGGAGGGTGGTTTGTGGGTTTTACTTGTACTCTACTGAAGGGGGGACATGTGTTTTTTTCTGGGTCGGTAACTTACGGTTCATGTCGGCATTGGCCGTGGCGTTGACGGGGACGACCATCTGCTGTTGCTTCTGTTGCTGCAGAAGTCGCTGCCGCTGCTGTTCCTGGTGGATTCGTTCGCGCTGTTGCTGGTGGTTCTGCAGCTTCTGGATGGTGAGGGCGTTCGGACCTCCTCCGGGCGCTCCGTTACCCATCTGGCCGCCGGAAGGTCCACCTCCGGAACCACCGCCACCACCTCCGCTGGATCCGGTGCTGGACATTCGCACCCGGGGTGTGTACACCGGTGGTGGGGTGAAGTTGGGATTTGGGGTCGTCGGAGCTTGTTGGCTACCGCCGGCGGGAGATCCGCCCGGGGCCGACATTCCACCGCCGTGCATCGGGTAGGCCGGCGGGCTGCCGCTGTACTGCATTGGCGAGGTGACGTTCTCGATTTGCATCAGCGACTTTTGGATCGCGTTGATCGCCAGCTTCTCCTGAATGTCCTGCTGGCTCGATTGGGAGGGAGTGGCGGATGTGGATGACTCGATGGAACTTATGCCTGGTGACGGGAGGAGGTAACAAGAATAATTACAATCAGTCGTTTTCAGTCGATACCTGGTGATATCATCGAAGGCACGGCGGTGAGTCAGTGATGACTCAGTTAGCTTAATCTTCAAAGAACGCCTCTTTATCAAGAAAATTTATTAAAATATTTTGGAATAATTGTGAGATACAATATACACACGAAGATTTTTTTTACCGAATTCGGTAGTTAAAAAATCGGTAAAGGTTAGATCGATAATTACCGGTAAACCATCTGTATAAGGCTTTCTAGTCAGAAATTTACCAACACATTCAAAGTATGTTTACATGACAGCTGGACGTTTGTTTGCATCAGGTTTCCTATCTCTTTCTAGCAAAAATTTTTTGTCAGGCGACTTCTAGCTGGTTTTTTTTGACTGACTGCCAGATATGTCAGCCAACATACTTCGCAGGGCTGTGACAGCTACAGCTCGATCATTGTTTGCATCAGGACACTGTGACGAGTTCGTCATTTTTGAGTTAAATTACATTTTTTTCACTGGGCCTAGAAAGCCTTATACCGCAGTTGAAAATTCGGTAAACTTTACCGAATTCGGTTAAAAAAATCTAAGTGTGTATGGCATGTTATGATCTACCTTTTGAACGAATAAAATAAATGGAGGTCAAACAAATGTTAATACATTATTTGAGAACTTTGAAGATTTTTTTTTATTTGAGAATAAAACAATATTAAAATTCTTGTCAAAATATGCTATTAGCCTATATTATCATGGGGGTTCCAAAAGGCAAATCCATTGTGCAATTATTTCAATATTTTTTTTTTTGTTTTTCTCAAAACTGTAGCTTAAACTGAAAATCGGGAGCAACATTTGAAAAGGGCGGATAAGTATTTTGAAAGCTATTTTGCAAATTCGGAGCCAACAGGTACTTTTTTTTACAAAACTCGTAATTTTAGATAAAAGCTGGCGTCCCCAATTACATAGTAGCCTGTAGTCTTGGAATTTTCAAAATGGTTCCAGCTGCCAAAATACCGCCAACTAGAGTCAATCTGGACTACAGTCTGAACTCTAACTTCTTTATATAAACTTATAAAAAACCTTCTTTTAGATTTTAAATCATCATATTTTTGCATAAATCACGAACATTATCACAAAATGCCACATTTTTTAATTGCTGAAAATTTTATTATTTGATACTCATATTAAGCAAAATTTTGCATGGAATTTCACTGATTTAAATTTGTATTAACTTTAATTTTCATAGAAATATTTTTTTAAATATTTTGTTTTAAAAATATTGTGGATTTAGCTCATAGCTGGATTTTCTGGCATCTTCTCACGGTCATTGGAAATGGTCGCCCAATTGGTGTGAAAAAATTTAATTCTATAAAAAACCATGGATCAACATTTTTATCTTTCATCACTTCTCCGACAGCAGTAATAATAGTTCCAACTTGCTCGCAAATTTTTAATTCAATCGGAAAAATCTTACTTTTCTTCAAAAATGTTTCATTTTTAACCACATGACCACCCCTAATTCTGGCACGATGCCGCCCTCATGCGACCGCGCGCTCTGTTTGTTTGTCAACAATGCTGCAGCTTGATGGTGGGACAAAGTGAGGGGGGAGAGGTTATGACACTTTTACGCCCGCATCTGGCCCGCCGCCTATTTCGACGGTCGTTGAGCCGGAGGTCGTTTCCAACGACCGAATCTAGTTAGAAACTGGTCGTACAATACCCAAATTGGGTCCTAAAATGAAGCTTAGATTGCTAATATTATTGTTTACAGCGACAAAGCTTATTTTTCTGAGTACAATGACCCTTTGTACGACCACAAAGAGTTTAAAATGGGTTTTAAAATCATTTTTGAAAAATTAATAACGCGGTCCTTCTTGACAGAAAAGTTCCTACTTGACAGCTCGTTCCAAGGTGACCATAGTTGTTCCATCGAAAAAATGTTGTTTTGTCATTTTTTTTGCTTTAAAATGAAAAAAAAAATGATCAGAAATGGAATTTCATCGTGTTTTCACCGTTGTACAGAAAAAATGATATAAAGCTTTAAAACCCAATTTAAAATCAATCAATATACACACTGAAATTTTTTACCGAATTCGGTAAAGCTTTTCGAATTTTCAATTACTGAACAGATCGGTAAAGTGAAAATTACCGAATTCAGTAGAAACATACCGAAATTTGGTAATGAGGTTCATTATTGTTCATCATACAACCGAAATTCATTAAAATTTTGGTCATTTTGACAGATGGTTTACCGATCTAAACTTTACCGATTTTTCAACAACCAAATTTGGTAAAAAAATCTAAGTTTGTAGGTATCAAACGACACAAAATTTTGCATAGATTTTCGACGATTTTGAACGTTTAATGTTTAATACTAACATTTTCACACTAAGATTTGTTCATCGAATTCGGTAAATCTACCGATTTTAAACGAATGAACAGTTCGGTAAACTCAAAACTACCGAATTAGGTAAAATCTTACCGAAATTCGGTAGAGAAGTACATTATTGTTCATCTTGTCGAAACTACCCTTAATAAAAAGAAATAGTTTTTTTTAGATCCAAGATGGCGACCAAAATGGCGGTGAAATGTTTTGTTCATGATTCGGATAAACGAACTTTGGATAATCTAAAATTCTGATAAACGAGGCTTCGGATAATTAAGTCTGGACTGAATTTTCAAAAAGACGATATTTTGTGTTAATTTGTAGATTCCTCTTGTTAGTTTGTAAAAGTCGTAACAGCCATCATGACCTCCGACACTAAATTGATTTTCTCTAAAACTATTCAAATTGTCATTGAAAAGCGTTTAAAGAATGTGCTAAAAAACTAATTCAGAAAATGAACGACACTCGATCGAAAAACGGGTTTCTTTTCAAATGGCGTTAAGGCTCTATTGAAAACTATCTTTACACTAAAAATTGTAAAACAGTGAAAATTTAGTGTCGGCAAAGTCGAAGTCAAAGTCAAAGTCAAAGTCAAAGTCAAAGTCAAAGTCAAAGTCAAAGTCAAAGTCAAAGTCAAAGTCAAAGTCAAAGTCAAAGTCAAAGTCAAAGTCAAAGTCAAAGTCAAAGTCAAAGTCAAAGTCAAAGTCAAAGTCAAAGTCAAAGTCAAAGTCAAAGTCAAAGTCAAAGTCAAAGTCAAAGTCAAAGTCAAAGTCAAAGTCAAAGTCAAAGTCAAAGTCAAAGTCAAAGTCAAAGTCAAAGTCAAAGTCAAAGTCAAAGTCAAAGTCAAAGTCTCTTTTCGATGTCTAAAGTGATTTTAAAATTTTAAATCTAATGTGGCAGTCAAAATAGAAGTGAAGAAAATGCATTTGATGATGTAAATGTAACAGCAATCAACCACTCAAATTTCTAAGAAACCTTCGGGTAATCGACCTCCAAATAATCGGCCTTCGGATAATCGAGGCTTTGGACCGTACAGTGAAAATCCAATCCAATCCAAAATTGTTGAAATCTAAGTTGCTAAACAACAAAATCATGTCGCACTTACCTAGTAAACTATTGAGTTCGCTGTCGACAAAGTTCCCCTCGGGGGCGATGTCGATCACGTGGTTAAGTATTTCGTTCAGCTCCGAGTCCCACTCGGGCATGGGCGTGCTGGTGGTGCTGGTCGCGGACGAGGGCGTGGCGAACGTCCCGCTGCCCACCGACCCGATGCCCGAGTCTTGGATGGCAGGGGAGAAGTTTTGCTGGCGCTGCTGGGCCGCCGCCACAAGATGGGCCTGAAGCAGTGCCTGTTGCTGGGCTTGGACTTGCGCCTGTTGCGCCTGCTGCTGCTGGTGTTGGCTGAGGTAGATATCGGATGAAGTAGGTGGCTGTTGTGATTGTGAAGGCATTGCTTGCGCTTTACGCAACTGCTGTTGGTGCTGCTGCTGCTGCTGTTGCTGAAGCCGCAGCTGATGGTTCATCTGTTGTACTTGCTTCAGATTATTGTTGCTGGTGGTCAGGTTGTTGTTGTTGATGGTCTGCTGCTGCTGGTTGGGGGGCGTCGAACTCGTCACGCTGGCCATCTGCCGGGCCACGTTCGAGATCGGGATGTCCGGGATGATGCGGTTCAGCGGCAGATGGCCGGGCAGGAGCGGGGTCGGCGCTTTGGCCGGGTTTGCCAGCAGCGACGCCAGCATCTTGTTCTTTTCGCACAGTTTGGACGGTTTGTCGGAGGGCCGCTTGGCCGCCCCGCCCTCGTCCGGCTCGTTCGAGGGTCGCTTGCGGTCGTTGCCCTGGAATCGCAGCATCTGGATCAGCTCCTCGTTGTTGAGCGGGGCGGGGTGCTCTTTGGGTTCGTCCTGAAGGGAAAGAGGGAGGGATGTTCGGATTATTCGAGAATTGTCCTTAGATCAATCAGTCAGTGCGGTGGAGACGTTACTCACTTTCACTTTCTGCAGCTGCCGGAGCAGTTCGCTCGGTCGATTTCGGCCCTCCAGGTCGTCGTCGTCGCTCTTTTCGTTGAGAAGCTGTGTAGAGAACAAAACATAATCGTAATTTTAGAAATAAATTATTAAAGTAATGAAAACTATCGAAAAACTAACTCATTCAAAAGCGCATTCTGAATGAATTTGGTGTCACTCAGTCAGTTAAGGTAAGAAGCAAGGTGTGTATTGTGAGCAGTGTTGATGGCCAACTAGAGTAATTGGTGTACTTTCACAAAACAAAAATTGCATTAGTATGAAATTATGCTTTTTCAATCTAATAATCTAACCCTGACGTAGTCAGTCTTTCGAGGCACCCCGGACAAGGTTCTTGATTTTCGGTTTATGAATCAGAAATCAATTGGTTTCGAATGATATTGTCTGAATAAATCCTGTCCCTATCTCGATAAAAGATTTACGAAAACTCATCTCTTAATAAAGTATTTGGAAATTTTGATGTTAGTTCATTATGCCAAAGATTTTCAAAATATAATCATATTTGCTTCACCCACAATTCATAGTCGAGAGCATCGTTCCCTCAGAATTTATTCGTTAATTGAAACAATCTCCAACAAATGTCATACATCGACTTCTAGGATTTCGACAAAAGGTCGAAAGACATAAGGTCGAATGGACATAAGGTCGAATGGACAAAACGTCGAAAGTACAAAAGGTAAATGTGGAAAAATGAAACAAATAATAATAATCATAAACTTAAAAATAAATCTTGAAATTTTTTTTCTTGATATCAAATCGGATTTTTTTCTGTATCCTTCCATTTAGTAACGATATTTTTTTTAATAAAGAGAATAACTTCCAAAACATTTTTTGAGAAGATTTCCATTCTATCAAACATGAGCAGTTTTTCAAAAAAAAAGTTCGACTTCTTAAATATTTTTTCAAATGTCATTTTATTTAAAAAAAAACAACCTTTTCTTGTTTGTCGTAATATTTACGTGAGTTTTTTCCATTCTTTCAAACATGGGCAGTTCTTTGAAAAAAAAGTTCGACTTCTGAAAAATTTTGGAAGTTTATCTTTAATTTTTAAAACAACCTTTTCATGATTATCAAAATATTTGTGTGAGTTTTTACAGTCTATCAAACATAAGCAGTTCTTCCAAAAATAGTTCGACTTCTTAAATATTTTGAATCACCTTTCCGTAGTTGCTTTTCAATATTTGTGTATTTAGGCACACATCAAATGTTTTGTTTTGCACAAATGTATTATTTAAATTCGGCCTATTGTCCTTTCGACGTTTTGTCCATTCCACCTTTTGTCCACTTTAGACCTTTTGCCCATTCGACCATTTGTCCATTCGACCCTTTGGCATTCGACCTTTTGTCGTGGTGTGGTGGCCGAGGCCATTACGTCATCTGATTTGCCTGTCAAAGCATCAAAGGTCTCTGGTTCGATTCCCGTAAATAGCTTGTGTTTTTTTGTTTTGAAGAATGAAATATCTTTTTGCAAGTGAAATTCGAGGGCATATTACTCTCGCTCAGTGTTCTCTGTGTCCGTAAATGATAACGCTATTCTCTCGGCTCGGGTAACATCCAGGGCTTTAAAAATGTCAAACTTTCAGTTCACAGCGACTACAGTTATCATGCCTGGAAATAAATCTCCCAATTCCCACTGCCCTTTTTCCGCTCAAACTAAAAAGTGACCCCGTTCGTTTGACAACATTGGTGTCAAACCATCGGAGTTTGAGTGTATGCCCGGAAAATGGTAAAATCTGAACTATTCCTAAAATCACTATTTAAAATCCGGGTTTCGTGCTAACTATTGTGACAGCTGGAAAATCCCACCTTACCTTATCTAATCTACATAGATTGGAGAAAGGTGGTGAGAGTCAAATGACTGTGTTAGTGATGAGAATGTTGCGCCTATTAAATTTTGACTAATTTTAGCGTGACGTACTTCATGTGTGCAGCCTATGCAGTTTGAAGGGACTGAAGAATTCATCGGTAGATGGAGCAATATTTATTGAGATCGAGAAGATCTACCTTCAGAGAATCGACTGTATAATAAAACGTGGTGCCCTTACGCTCAAAGTCACCCCACTAGCGAATGTTTATTGTTTGAAACTTTTATCATTGATTTTGTAAACTAATTATTTGAGGAGCCGGTATTTGTGAACAAAACAAAAAATCTAGTACACAAGTGCTTGCAAGTAATTTAGAAAAACAGAAACAAAAACTCAAACCAAACGTGGTGTTTCTAAAAGGAGAGTGGAGAGGGGCGCCTACCTGCAGTAGCATGTTATTGGCGCCACCGGGCTTTTTGCTCTCGGTGGCCGCCATCACCACGCTACCACCCTGCTGTGGGGCCGCTCTAACTGACTGAGGAGCCACGCGCAACCTATTCCCATTACTATCCTTATCTTCTTCGGAATTTAGTAAGCCCTATGGGAGTACAGAGAGAGAGGGATGAAATTTTGAAAAAAGAGGGAGTTTTTACGGCCAGATCGGATGTTTGCCAATTGAAGAAGATTAAGAATTCGAGGTTTTCTGCTTCACTTACCTTCAAGATCCGGTTCGGGTTCCGGTGGTCATGGTCCATGTCCAGCCCGGACGAGGATGAGGCATTTGAGTGAGGTCGTTTGGTTGTCAGTAGATTTCGCAATCGTTCCGAATCGTGTGAGGCCATCTGTTGCTGCTGCTGTTGTTGCTGGTTCTGCTGTTGCTGCTGTTGGTGAATTTGTTCCTGAATTTTCTCCTTGTCGTCGAACGGAAACGGAAAGTTGCTCCCGAACGGACCGGCATTGTTGTTGGTCATGCTGTTGTTGTTATTGTTGTTGTTGACCTGTTGGTTGTTGTTCGACGGGGACGGTTGCCCTCCGGCGCTGCCCGCGTGGTACGGCGTCAACGGCGAAGGGCACATGGGCGCGGCCGCAGGACTGTACGCCGTGACGGAGGGTGGCCGCGGGGTGCTCACCGGGGTGACACTGGTCCGCGAGTCAGGTCGCGAGTCCCAGCCAACTCCGACGGACTCCATGTCGAACGTGGAATGTGGAAACTCAAACTCAAAGTCCGAGTTGAAGAAGTTCGAACTGTCCGAGGGGGGGATTAGCGAGGCCGTTGGGTTGCTCCGCGGGGACACTACCGACGAGAGGGCCCCTGGGAGACCTCCGGCTGGACCACCGTTGCCTCCGGCGCCACCGTTTATTATACTGGACATCAACGGTCCTCCCATGTTGCTGACCCCTTGCGTGATCTGCTGCAACTGGCGGGAAGAACTGCTGTTGCCACTGCCACCACTACTACTTCCACCACCGCCGGTGCTCGTGCTCGGAATGGCCAACCCCGACGACGACGATGAGGACGGGTTGTTCAACCCTCCGGCGGCCTCCACCATCGCCACCTCGCTGTCCGTCAGGATCGTGTGGATCGCCATAATAAAGTCCGGCTCGTTGTTCGCCTTGCTGTTCCGGAATAATCTCGTCTGGGCCTTCACGTGGACGTACACGTCGGGGCCGCCGAGCCGCAACCGGTACGACGAGACCTGGGCCGTGCCGTTCGCGTTCATCACATTGTTGAGGTGCTCGTTGAGCCGGGCGCGATCCTGGAAGTGGCAGAGATCGTGGATTGACCGGAAGGCCTCTTTGGTTAGGTACCCGGCGAACTGCTTCCTCAGCGTCGCTGCGTCTAAGTCTGGAAGGAGGTAGAAAAGACAGGTTTTGTTAGCATTGGTAAAGGTTCACAACTGTGGGATATGAGATTGTGCTGTTGCTGTACTCGTCCCACGGTCAGCCGTGAGTGCCGTGAGTACCGTTGCGCATTTTGAGGATGGAGTCGTGAGTGACATTTGTCGACGGAGGACCCTTCGATCTGTCATCTGACTTGTTTTCATTTTTGACTCTCCCCACAAACGTCAAACCGCATTTGTGTTCGGATCTTTTCCGGAAAAGATCCGGAAAAAGATCCAGCAGCAATTTGTGCTGATTTGAGTTTGCGGAGGGTGCTTAAAAGTTTGATTATGTTACTGCTTGCTGTAGGGTTTTCGTCTTTCAAAATAATGTAAATAACAACAGCGAATGAATGTTTACGCTGTGGGCGGTTGAGAGTGAACGTTTGGAGAGGAAATGTGAGTGTGATTGAATTGTGCTGGAACCGGTTGATGGAAACCGGAACAGGGCAATGAGGTTAATGATCGGCAGCGATGAAACGTCCGGACCTCTCGTTGGAACAGTACGCACACAAACCGTTCCAACTCACCTATAATGGCGCCGTTCATGTCCAGCTTGAGCGTCAGCTGTTCGTCCAGCGTCTGTGGCATCGTGAGGCTGGACAGCTCGATGGCCGCGGCCACACCTACTCCCGCTCCCGCTCCTACTCCTACGCTTCCTGGCAGCCCCAACTGGCCGAGCTGCCCGTGCTGCTGCTGGTTCAGCTCGTCCTCCGGTAGTGTGATTAGACAGAGCACCGACGACGACTCGGCGTCGGTGTCATCCTTGACTTGGGCGGAAATGATCAGCAGGTCCTTGTACTTTTCCTGCCGCTGCTGCTTCTGCTCGATCGTATCGTTGGCACTGTCGGGCGCCCTCAGCAGCCACCGAATCTTGGTGCGGATCGTCCGCTTCGGGGACTGGCAGAACATCTACGAAAAAGCAAGGCGTTAGTTGGAGAAAGATTACCCATAGAAGGTCCGGGAAACCTACCTCATCTTGATCCCAGTTTAGCTCGAACGAGTTTTTGTTGAGGATGGGACTGAGCTTGGAGTGGTCGCCAGTGTGCAGGTACGAGTAGATGCTCTGTCCGTGGAGCTCGTTGCGCGAATAGTGCAGCACGTCCCGAACGTTCTCGGTGGCGCATTCAATCACGCCGTCCGAGTTGATCTCGAGCAGGGCCCAGCCAATGTTGGAGATGTAGTACTGGACCGCCTCGAAGTAGGCGGACTTTTCCGGCGAGTGCCCGTTGACGGACGGTTCCGGCAGGGGTGGTTCGGTAGAGGAAACTTCGCCCTGCTGAACCGGGTGCAGCTTGCACGAGTCGCTGCAGTCGGGCGAACACTTGGAGCACCGGTTGCCGGTGGCCGTGGTCAGGTCACGGTTGCCCTGCTCCAGCAGGCGACGAAACTGCAAACGACGCAATAGAATGAAAAAGAACAGCCCAATTAGTGAAGAGTCTTGCTCGTGCAAACGTCTGTTGCATAATCCTAAAATTACGCCAACCCCAATTCTTCCCGACAAAGTGCTCGGGAAGAGGAGGAACGAAACCGGCAGAGATTGCGGTTCAGTCAGTTGCTTATCAACACTCGTGTGAAGTGCGGGGAGTACAACTCTGGATTGGTTTGGGAAGTGCATTTGAACTAAAAATAGAACCAGTAGAACGATTCAGGAATAAAAAAAATGCTATTTGACCCACTGTGTCGGAAGATCGCTTTAGAAAAACAAAAACAACTGGGAAGCCGTCGGTCGATAAGCAGTCTGACAAGATTTTGTCTTAAAGATAAAAGTTAAAGCATTTAAAATGTGTTTCGTTTTCCGATTCGAATTTATTTTCATTGAGTGACGACCAATAGTAACTTAGACACTTTATAAAGGTTTATGTAATTAACTAATCAAAAAGCAAACCAACGTAAAAAAGTAGCAAATTCAAAATAATTAGGGTGATCACTTAAAACCCATTTTCGAATTCCCGACTTTTCCAGAAACTCAAGTAATCGGCATTTCTTACCTAAGAAAGATTTTCAACAAACAAACAAATCAAACTATTGACCGTTTTTGTTAAATCAGAAACTTAACTTCCAAATTTCTTAATTTCTAAAAAAAACTTAAACAATTTAAGCACTCGTTATTTTGATTAAGAGTAGAAACATAAACAAAAAGGCTTTAAAAAATAACCGAAAAATAATTTTTGATACTTCGTTTCAACTGGAAATGGCAAAAAGTTAAAGATAACTTAATTTAAACTTTATTCTTAATTTTATTTTATTTTAAATCATAGAACGCATTGCGCATGATTACTGTTATTATTCTTTCAAATAATTTTAAAAAAATATCTAGAAATTGGGTTTTAAAAAAAAATGTACAAAGTCCTTGATTTATATTGATGTTTTAAATCAATGTTAACCTGGGTGCTGAATAGTGGTTCACAAAACGGCCTCAATTTCAAACTGTCAAAGTGGAACCAATTTACTGTTCGCCAAAAGTAGAGAGTATTGTTATCGATACTTAAAAATTGTTTTATTTTTGCAAGATTGAAAAATGTGTGGCTTTAGAAGACATGGAGTTGAAGTCAAGAAATCTAAAGAAAGTTAAAAGCTAGATAGTCATTTTTTTTAAATAATGAATGGAAGATTTATATGGAGTCGATGCGGTTGTATCCATCCATAAGCTGTCTAAAGTTATTGTTTGATTCCGTTTGAAAAGCTACTGGTTTAGTGAAAATTTTCTCTGTTTGTTGGATCAGCTTCGCGAGAATTAGCAATTTTTTTTGCTGGACCAGAAAGAGCTGCAGGATTTCAAAATCAGCCAGGGAATTTATCTGCGACATCACAGAATGACACTCTCGCCGCAGATCTTCGTCATCCATAAAAAAGAAAAACCTCTTCTAATCGATCACACACACACAATTTCTTAGGAAAAAATGTCTAAAACTAGACAAAATAAAACACATACTACTGATTATAAAACAGCTCATTTACCAGTAAGAAAAAAGTCATGCTTGTGCTTGAACAGTCCCCTACTTTGTAGATGTAAACAAAGTGGGATCATTCGAAAATCACGTTACGCATTCTCTCTATTCATCACCCAGATGTTAACTGTCTAATTTTTTAAATTAAAAAATCAGTTTGATAAGTTTCTCATACATCCAATTGAAATGTGGTCAAAGACAAACTTATGGGAAATTGGACGAGCTTTCCGGTAAAAATATTTACGAGACTGAAAAATCAAGTGTGTCATATAGAAATTGCCAAAAACCATCAAAAAACCTATTTTTTCAACATTTTTATTTTTAAAACCGCTGTAACTTCACAAAAATTGGACTTAGGACAGAAGTCAATATGAAGACTTTTATGTAAAATTGTCTGGAAAATCGATTCCCGTATTCGGTTTTTGAAAATTTTGACGTTTAGAGCACTTTTCAAAAAAACAGTTTCAGTAAATGATTTTTGTATTTTTTTAGGTGAGTTGCTCCATCCTGCATTTTTCGTGAGTCTTTTTGTAACATTTTAGGCTATCTTCACAAAAATTTGGAACGAAAAAAAATCCCCCTCAAATTTGACTTTTAAACTTAAAAATAAAAAAAATCTCGTAAAAGTAGAGTGTTTTTTTTCTTTCAGTGTATTTTTTTTCGGAAAGCCCATCTAATTTCCTACAAGTTTGTCTTTGACCACTTTTTGATACGATGCAACGGCTTCGAGATACAGAAATTTTTAAATTTCGAATTACAAAAAAAATTAAAACGCTTACGCCCTTCTCAAAAGTCATTATCGAGTGGAACTGGCTCCATATACACAAAAATGGCTTATATAAGCGTAGGAGAACATGTCTACAAAGTTTCATTGAAATCGGAGAGGGTCGGGTACAACCGATTCCCTATTTGGCATGGAATTGCTCTCAAGGGAAACATTTGTCAAAAATATTGGAAGAAACAAATAAAAATATTTGCAAAAAACAACAACTGCCAAATTCAAGTTGAAATCATTTTTCAAATATTCAATCAATGTGACAAAATAACATAGAATGATTACTCACGCTGGCCATAATCTTTAAAATAAAGCTTCATTTTTATATTAGTTTTTCTTTAATTTGGTTGTTGTTATAAATTAGATGTTACCTCTTTTTTGATAAATATAAATTATGAAAAAATGGTTCATTAAAAAATACTATGAATATCTGTTCAAAATGCTTCCATTATTTATAAGGAATTTTGATGTCATTTCGTCTCAAATAGATTGAGATAGTGAAAGGCACATTAAATTTTATGTAAGTTCCTCAGAAAGAATTGAATTAATTTAATTTAAAAATTGTACAAAATATCACTTTTTTTCAAGATTTAGAAAATAATTTGCAAACGAGTATGCTTGGGATTCCCGACTTTTCCCGACTGTTTGAAAAAAAAATTGCAAATTCCCTTCATTTTTCCCAATATTTGGCGGATTTTGGCGAATTTCCGACTTTTTTCCGATATTTGTATGTAATTGTGTCAATGTTTTGAAAAATGAAACAATATTTTGTTGACCCAGTTTTCGAAATTCTTTACGAAATCGATCGATTTTGTGATTTTTTTTTTGTATTTGAGACGTAAATAAATATCCAAAAATCTTTAACTTTCGAATTGATTTTCTGTTCGATTTGTTGTCTTGAGTTATAGGTAGTTATGAAGAAAACAGATTAGAAAAAATATGTTCACAGATAAAAAATGCAATTTTTTGTATGACTTTATTTCCCAATAATCAATTTTCAAAAAAAAAAAAAACTTTTCTTTCCCTTTGAAATTCATCAAACCATTTATTCTTTTTGTTTTTTTTTTTTATATTTGTGTTAAGGGACAAAATCCACAACTTTAGAAAAATAGTTTGTGTTGTTTTGTGGAACCCAATTTTTATTAAATATAAAACCAAATTTGTAATCGATAATCCATGTGGACACTACAGATTTCAAAAAAGTGTCCACGTTGTTAATGGATGGTCCCTAAAGTGTACCATTTGCACTCATGAACTAAAATTGTTTAGTTTTTCGATTTTTTTAATTAATGGGCAAAAATATGTTTTTTTAACTCCAAAGTATTAATGAAGTAGAAGTCTAATTAACTGAAATAATTTACATTTTTCCACGTAGATAATCAAAAGTATTAAAAATATTCAGCAGTTGTGTGAAATTCAGGTGTGCGCAAACTATAAGCTCAATTTTTTTCTAGGCACAGGTTTTTTTTTACAAATAATGATTGCCAAGCAACTTTACTGGTGCAAAATGTACTTTGCAAAACCTTTTTCCATTGAATTTCATTTTTATTAAGACCATTAAACGCTTTCAAAACTAGAACAACCATCACAAAATCGGGTTTCTCTCTCTTTCGTCGGCGGCGGCTTTGTTCGATCACTCAAACAACTGCTAAAACAAACGTTGACAACGCGTAAAACAAATATTATCGTAAATCTTAGCGCGAACCCCAAACCTGAGACCACCTTTTCTGCTCCCCTTCCTAAACATCTCATCTCGCTCATTCCTGCCAAACGAATTTCGAACGACAAACGACAAACGACGATCTTGACGGTCGTCGTCGCGCGTCAAATAAAGAAGCTTGTTGTTCCAATTTCACTTTCATTAGGCCATCACCACCACTGCGACGACGACTGCCGACATTCAAGACCAAAACCAAAAACCACTTCTTTGTCGTCGTCGTCGTGTCTTCTAAAAAGGATGCTCTGCTGACCAACTATTACTAGAAATCGCTGGTCGTCTGCGCAGTGTGTGTGTCTTTGTGACGGGATTCTACCGTTGAAAAGCGTTAGTTTGACATTTGGACTAGGTCGGCGCCGATATTGATCGGCGTGGTGGTGTGATCTTCAAAGATTCATCAATAAGTTGATCAAATCAGCTGATTTTGGTATCAAAAAGGAACAAAGACACCCCATTAAACGACTCTCTCGTTAAATATAGAGCAGTTTGCGGAGCATCCGTAAAATACAAGAAAAAACACCTCGACGACTCGATCGCGCACTAAATCAAGTTTAGAGCCGTGCTCGCATAATGAGACAAACTCACAACAACCTTAGCCGAAATGATTGATCGTCCCGTCCCGTCATCACCCACTCACACATCTCTCGTCTCTCACGCAAACACTCGCGCGAAAAATTCATTGCCGGTTCCGAGCCAGCATCCCATCCACGAGAGAACGATGATCATGACCGCGATCGTGTCGTCTTGGTGCGCATCACACACATTCATGTAAAATTTCGCGATCGCGATCTAAGCGCAAACATGTGTTTGTGAGTGGCGGACGGCGAACTGCATTTATGGGATTTACGAGGGTCATCCAAGCGGAATTCGCGTGATGAAAATGCGTGCTTGTTGTTGTTTTTGTTTTTTGTTTTTGAGAGGATGGATTCTGGTGTGGTGTGAGGAGTATTTTTGTTTTTGAACAACACATACGCAACCGGTTTCTTAATGGTGTGCAGAAATGACACACACACATACGAGTTACCTTAGCTACCAGGAAAGATCGAGAAAATTCTAGACTAGTGGAATAGCTTAAAAATTTAGGATTGACTTAACTGTATATCACTATGAAATATCTAGAGTTTTTTTGAATAGGTCCTAAAAGCTATTGTCTTCCATATGTTTATAGCAGGGGAGTCGGAGTCGGAGCCGGAGTCAGCTAAATTTTATTAGCTGGAGTCGAAGCCGGAGTCGGAGCCGAAAATTTCTGATAACCCGGAGTTGGAGTCGGAGTTATCTTAAATTCAACAAAAAATATGCTTATTTTTTTATTTTTGAGTTTTTGCTATAAAACAGATTAATTTATTTACAAAACTTCTTATATTTTTAATTTTTTTCTCAAGTTGCATGCGCTGCGTTGCCATTTTTATTTTTTTAGAGATCACTAAATGATAACCTGTTAATAAGCCTTTACCCAAGTAAAGTTCTGGAAAGTTCTGAAAAAAGTACATACACAGTAGGGTGGGTACGTTTTTCAAAAAGTTCTCGGATCAAGTTTTAGTATGGTTCCCCATGTAGGGCATGCCCATAGGGACTTTCATGCCAAATATCAGCTCATTTGGTTGTAAACTGGCTGCGCGCATCAGGGTTAAAGTTTACATGGGAATTACTATGGGAAATTGGAACTTTTTGTTCAAACGCTCCTACAGGTCTGGGAAAATCACGCGCCAACTTCTGGTATGGTCAGGCCTATGGGGAATGGTCTAAAGAACACTTTTCCCAAAGAGAGCATATGGATTCGTTGTCCCTAGACCTGGCGCATCGCCAAACAATCCGATGTCTCCAGAATCAACGGTTTTCCCTGAAAAAGCATCAAATTTTCATTAGCATGCTATGGAAGCATGATGAACACCGCGACGCCATACGTCAGGCAGCTACCACGTGGGTGAAAAACGGCTGGAATGTTTAATTGCAAACCTTCTTTTAACTAGAAAATGATCATTTCGAGTAATCCTGATATTATTTAGTCCAATTAAAAATCTTTGCATAGCAAATTTGTATTTTTTTGCAAATATTTCAGCCACGTGGTAGCTGCCTGACGTATGGCGTCGCGGTGTTCATCAAGCTTTCATAGCATGCTAAGGAAAATTTGATGCTTTTTGAGGGAAAACCGTTGATTCCGGAGACATCGGATTGTTTGCCGATGCGCCAGGTCTAGGGACAACGAATCCATATGCTCTCTTCGGAAAAAGTGTTCTCCAGACCATTCCGCATAGGTCTGACCATACCAGAAGTTGGCGCGTGATTTTCCCAGACCTGTAGGAGCGTTTGAACAAAAAGTTCCAATTTCCCATGGTAATTCCCATGTAAACTTTAACCCTGACGCGCGCAGCCAGTTTACAACCAAATGAGCTGATATTTGGCATGAAAGTCCCTATGGGCATGCCCTACAAGGGGAACCATACTAAATCTTGATCCGAGAACTTTTTGAAAAACGTACCCACCCTATTACACAGTCATCTTATACCCCGATATTGAATGTCTTGGTGGTTTTAAGCAGGGCTGTGGAGTCGGAGTCGGAGTCGGAGCCGGAGTCGGTGGAGTCGGATCTTTTTGGGAAGCCTGGAGTCGGAGTCGGAGTCGGAGTCGTAAAAACTCGAACAGCTGGAGTCGGAGTCGGAGCCGGAGTCGGCTAAATTTTATTAGCTGGAGTCGGAGTCGGAGCCGAAAATTTCTGATTACCTTGAGTTGGAGTCGAAGTCGGAGTTATCTTAAATTCAACAAAAATTAGGGAGCGTTCTTTTATTACGTAACGCAGTAGGGGGAGGGGGTTGGAGGCCGTGTTACGCTCCATACAAAATTTTTAAAATTTGTATGGAAATTTTGTTACGAGGGGTGGGGGAGGGGGTCTAAAAGTCCGATTTTTCGCGTTACGTAATAAAAGAACGCTCCCTTATGTTTATTTTTTATTTTTTAGTATTTGCTATAAAATAGATTAATTTAAAAAACTTCTTAATTTTTATTTTTTTTTTGCAAATTGCATGCGCTGCGTTGTCATTTTTATATTTTTAGAGATCACTAAATGATAACCTGTTAATCAGCTCTTACCCAAGTATGTAGTATCATCATAACTCAAAAAAAAAAACAATATTGGTTTTGTAGTCAAAAATATTTAATTGATTTTTGACTGCATCCTTTTGCCAATATTTATGTACCCTTTAAACTCAAATTTGACCAAATTTAATCTAGTTCTTTCTGAAAAAAGTACATACACAGTCATCTTATACCCCGATAGTGAATGTCTTAGTGGTTTTAAGTAAATCAATGTTCTAATCTAATCTAATCTAATCGAACACAAGCGCAGCCAGTCCGAAGAAAGCATCCTGGAAGAACTTGTGGTAAGATTACGCCTCAAGTCCTTTCTTGTCAATATTAATGATTACAATACATCCGAGTTACCCCGAAAATGTATAGCAAAAATTAAAGCGGCCAGGCCTACTGCGTTGCATTAACCGCAGAGACAGATTCTGTGAACGGATCACATTTCACAGAATCATCAGGGGAGGAAGGATGCGTGGACATACCGTACCAAACGCTCCGAATCAGTTGTGGTGTGGTGTGTTAGTGTAAATTTGGCGGATAATAATATTTAGAGGCGGGGGGTTTGGAGGGGAGTAAATGAGGATAGGAGAAGGGGAAGGTGGGAAAGGGATAATATGTATATATCATTTGATCAATCGAATATTATATAAAATAAGGGAAAAAAAACTTCTATCAAATAATGATAGATAAAATGGATAGATCTCACCAAATCAAGATTCAGATTCAACGATCCATAATAAACCTCCTTCACAAGCAAAATTCCGATCCATCGGCTTGGTAGATTTCGTAGGGATCGGAACCCAGCATTCCAATTTCCTTGGAACAGCTTCCCGACGACTTCAACGATATCCATACGAAAAGAAAGTAGAAATCCCTTCTAGACCAACACTCGGAAGACTTCACTCTTTCTGCAGAAATGTCCAGTTCTTCGCTTTGGCAGCTTACACCTCACAAAGTTTTCCGCGGATGATGACATTACAACCAACTCAAAAAAAGGCAAAATACGGATCTAATATCTGGTTTAGACACTTTAATTTTCTAAAATTTTCCTAGAAGGTTAATTTTAAATTCGAAAAAAAACATGACGCAGCAAAAAAATTTCACGCCCGCACGCCGGTTTTAAGTAAATCAATGTTCAGGAAAAAAGTGACGAGGTACATAAAAAAATATAAATAATAATCACTATTTATAGAAATTGAAAACAAAAAAATCACTATCTGCAAGCTCATACATCCAATTTAAATGTTGTCAAAGACAAACTTATGGGAAATTTGACGAGCTTTCCGGTAAAAATATTTACGAGACTGAAAAATTAAGTCTGTCATATAGAAATTGCCAAAAACCATCAAAAAACCTATTTTTCAACATTTTTATTTTTAAAACCGCTGTAACTTTACAAGGATTGGACTTAGGACAATGGTCAATATGGAGACTTTTATGTAAAATTGTCTGGAGAATCGATTCCCGTATTCGGTTTTGAAAATTTTGACGTTTAGAGCACTTTTCAAAAAAACAGTTTCAGTAAATGATTTTTGTATTTTTTTAGGTGAGTTGCTCCATCCTGCATTTTTCGTGAGTCTTTTTGTAATATCTTAGGCTATTTTCACAAAAATTTTGAACGAAAAAAAATCGTGGGCTCCCCCTCAAATTTGACTTTTAAAATTAAAAATCAAAAAATCTCATAAAAGTTGGGTGTTTTTTTCTTTCAGTGTATTTTTATCGAAAAGCCCGTCAAATTTCCTACAAGTTTGTCTTTGACCACTTTTTGGTACGATGCAACGGCTTCGAGATACAGAAATATTTAAATTCCGAATTACAAAAATATTTAAAACACTCACGCCCTTCTCAAATGTCATTATCGTGTGGAACTGGCTCCATATACACAAAAATGGCTTATATAAGCGTAGGATAACATGTCTACAAAGTTTCATTGAAATCGGAGAGGGTCGAGAAAAAAGTACCTGAAAAATTCCTGTTTTGGGCTGGAATTGCTCTTTTAATCAATTTAATGAAAATTTGAGGTTAAGTAAATAAATCCAAATTTACTTACCAAACTGTTCTTCTGAAGATTCCTTCAAAACTGGCTTTTTTTTATTTTTGTTTCAATAACGTCCAAAACTTGTAAAACTAGAAACTTTTTAACGGTTTTTTCTACTTAAAGAGTTTTTAAATAATCCTATTTATCAGTTTCGAAAAATAATAGTAAACTAACTTTTGAAATATTTAAAAATATGTGGAGTCGGAGCCAACCATTTTTTGAAAGCTGGAGTCGGAGTCGGAGTCGGCTAGAATTGGTGGGCCGGAGTTGGAGTCGGAGTCAGAGTCGGTTGGATCTGAAAGCCGGAGCCGGAGTCGGAGTCGACTCCACAGCCCTTGGAAATTCAATGTTAATTTCAAATCTGCAATAAACCAGGGAGATGATTATTTTGTTACTTCGCAGGTTTATTGTTTAGAGTGCAACAACGTTCTACAAAGTTGTACACAGTAAAAAAAATGTGTAATTTTTGAAGGTGTAAAATGGAAAGGTTTAATATTACTTCTTTTATGATGTAATATTATTTTTATTAAGATCCAAGTGGCATTGCTTCGGAAATTAGTGGAATTTTTAGTGGAAAAATTACATATTTTTTCTGACATGAGCAATTCTCTAAGATTTCGGTCATTCGATTTTTTTTTATTTTTTAATCCGACTGATACTTTTTTGGTGCCTTTGGTTTGCCCAAAGAAGCCATTTTTTATCAATAGTTTGTCCATATAATTTTCCATACAAATTTGACAGCTGTTCATACAAAAATTTTATAAGAAAATTCAAAAATCTGTATCTTTTGAAAGATTTTTTGATCGATTTGGTGTTTTCGGCAAAGTTGTAGGTATGGATAAGGACTACACTGTAAAAAATTGATACGCGGTGAAAAAATGGTGATTATTAATTAAACTTTTTGTCACTAAAACTTGATTTTCAAAAAAATCACTATTTTAATTATTTTTATTTGTTTTTGATATATTTTAGGGGCATCAAATGCCAACTTTTTAGATAAATTCAAAAAATATTGTGCAAAAAATCATTGTCCGAGTTATGAAGTTTTTAATCAATACTGATTTTTTCAAAAAAAAAAAACGAAATATTGGTCTCAAAAATTATTCAACTTCATTTTTCGATGTAAAATCAAATTTGCAATCAAAAAGTACTTTAGTGAAATTTTGATAAAGTGCACCGTTTTTTAAGTTATAGCATTTTGGAAATTAAAAAATAGTCACAGTTTTTAATTTTTTTAATTAGTGCACATGTTTGCCCACCTTTGAAAAAAATATTTATGAAAAGCTGAGAAAACTCTCTATATTTTGTTTTTCTGAACTTTGTTGATACGACCCATAGTTGCTGAGATATTGCCATGCAAAGGTTAAAAAACAGGAAAATTGATGTTTTTTTAAGTCTCACCCAAACAACCCACCATTTTCTTATGTCAATATCTCAGCAACTAATGGTCCGATTTACAATGTTAAAATATTCTTGAAAACATTCTTGAAATTTTCCGATCCTCTCGAAAACACTTTATTCAAAAATTTTGAATCAAGACTAACATTTCAAAAGGGCGTAATATTGAATGTTTGGCCCTTTTAAAAATAAACACTATCTTCGAGAACAATCATACACGCAATTGAAGCTTTATTTTGGGACAAAATTGATGGATGTTGAGGCATGACTTGTATCATGAGCATGAGCATGAGCATGGTTGACTGCCAATGAGCTGCTACTCCGTTATTGACAGATCAGCTGAAGTTTAACAATGAATCAAAAATGATCAGTGGGAGCCAACCATCCGTTCACTGTTTAACCTCTGAAGATCCCTACTTTATTAGTCAATACCGGCGCCCTCTCAAGAAGCCTGCAGTTCAACGAAAGGGAGGAATGTTAATCCGATAGTTGAAGTTGCAGACTCATCAAGCACACAGTTTTTCGCTATATACTTGTTGATACCGCTTGAGACCGTTGAATCCACAGCATCTCCTTCAAGCATCACGTGATTATTTTTTTTTTTGTGTTAGTAGGATAAGGTATTGGCTTTTCGATGCCTCCCGAGCTACGATACTATGGGGAGGACTTTCATAACAGACCCGTCGGCGAGCCTTCCGAGCAACGATGCTATGGGAAGGTCTTTGTGGTTAACACACAAAGTCACTCACACACAATTATTTCACTCCACTATTAATTAATCCAAAATGTCAGTGCGTCTTTCGATCATTATATAGAAATGGCTTTTTCACCATTAAAAATAAAACCTTATTCAAAACATTATACACAATTTACCCGACGCCGTGCCTTCCGATCAACGATGATATAGGAAGGGCTTTGAAAATCTCAAAACAATTAATTAAGATCTAAAAAAAAATCACAAAAAAAAATCACAAAAAAACAACAATAACTCAACGAAAATTACGCTCAAGACATAAATAATTCAGTAAGTCATGCTATTATTCGATCACCACAATCACTCACTCCTAACGTACAGCGACACAAAAGCACACAAAAAAAATAACCTGCATAATCACGAATTCGCGTCCCCACTTTCAGCGCACCAATGATGCTATTATGTTGAGGCATGACTTGTATCAATAGAAAAAGTACAGATTTTTAAACAAAATATATTACAAGCCTTTCCAAACATAACATAGTACTCGACAAATCCAATGTTTTTGAAACAATTTGTCTTTCCCTATTATAAACACGGCCACTTAAAAAGTACAAGTCTCCACCACACATAATTTCGATGCATCTCAACTGCGATGAAGCACTTCAACATTCAACGCTGCGCTAATCCAAGCCCCCCCCCCCCCCCCCCCCCCCTCCCACAACGCAGCGTTTAGTTCAACCGAGTGTAGCTTGTAGTAGTGCTAAAACTCGACACAGAGAAGCTGCCATTTGTTGAAAGTGAAACGCGCTACAACTCTTGATTATGATGTTATGAAAACAGTTTCACTAGCGCAGAAAATGTGGTGTAATCGGACAGATTTGAGCTGCTGCTGCTGGTAGGTGCTACTAGACAACACAACGCTAAGCTCCGGTTTAGCAGCGGAGGGAGTTTAATCGGGAAAATTTAAGGGGCGGACAAGATGCGCTATTTATAGCAATTAGTGCCGCACTCCGCTTGCATGGAGGCGCACAGTGGGATGAGTTGAGTTGGAAATTGAACAAAATTATTGTAACCACATTGGACTGCTAATAAATGTTGAAGTACATTATTCGACAGAGTTGTTTTGAGTGGAATCCACGATGGAGCATGCAGTGCATGTGCGCGAAAGTCTATAAAAACGGCTCAATTTATGCACCGAACGTGACAAATTTCGCCCAAAGACGGAGACGACGATTTTAGGATTTACGGTTTACGAGTCGAGCGAGTTAGTCGGGGAGGGATGTGAGCTGGAACCTTAATCATCACCGTTATTATAAGGCTTGAGGGTATCTTCTCTCAGAATCGTAACTTACCGTTCGCACCACTTCACTAAGGATCGCTGCTTTGTCCGGCTTGCAAGCGGTCATATCCCGCTTGTTGATCTGGAGGAACTCACCGAGCTGCTCGATGTACTCATTCTCCAGCTCGCGGCGCCGTTTCTCGTTGTTGCACTTGTTGATCTGCGATTGGGGCTGGCGAGGGGAGGGGAAAGATTGAATGAAATTAATGAATGTTTCATGATTTTTTTTTCTGAAAATTTACTCTTATTTTTAAACTACGTTCAAGGATACAAACTCAAACTGAAACGGATTTTCGGATCACATTGGTGCCTTAAGCATTTCTTAGAATGGCTGTTTTTTCATTTTTAACGTCATTCAAATGCAATTTTCTGAGCTATGCACAGTAATTCAGATCGCAAAATTAAGTGGTAATTTGATTTTTCGAATAATGGTATCAAATCTATGGAAGAGTTGTTGCTATTGCACAGGGGCAACTTTTGGTTTGAGAGATCTAGTACTACACACTTTGGAAAATTCTCAGTGGCGTTTTTTTTAAGATCGAGTTAGGTTCTCACGTTTTCAAGGGAATAGTTTTGAGCACCCTAGCAAAATTTGATAATTGTCCAACTATATTTATCAAAATAAAACAAAAATCAAACCATCAATCAACTTTCACGACCCCCGAGTCTTTTGTGGTCTCTGTTGCAAGTTTTTGCTCGAACCTAGGAGTCCAAATGCTTGAGTGGGGAGAGCACCCAAACCTATTTTTACACCAAGGAACCTTCCACTCCAGGATTCGAACTAACGACCTTTGGATTGCGAGTTCAACCGCCGCCGGTTTGGTGTGTTGTTTGTACTTATGGCGTGGAGACCACTCCTACACTTGGAATGACTTATGGTCGTAGAAGGTGTCCTTCACTTTTGGGGCAATGACTGTCAATGATGGTTCTGAATTCATGATTCAGAAATAGTAAATTGAAATAAAAAAATAATCATGATATGTAAAATGCTTCTACTAACAACTCACAGAAAACCATTTTTTGATTGATACATTCTGGATCAATGTTTTTTTCTAAAACAAACATGGCCGCCAAATGACTGATCTGGAATGATGCCCCTTAAATTTTATTCAATATTGATCCGGCACTCAGAATTAGGTACTAAAGCCCTGTTTCAATTTTAATGACACTATTAAATGCCATTTCTGATTACTTTTTTTCATTTTCATGCAAATTAAAAAAAAAAAAACAAACCAGAAAGACAAGTCAACATTTTTTCTATTGATCAACTATGGTCCCCTTGCAACGAGCTGTCAAGTAGGACTTTTTCTGTCAAGAAGGGCCACCAAGTTATTTTGTTTTAATTGATTTAAACATCTATTTTAAAGCTTTGCGGACATTCAAAGCGTCATTGTACTCAGAAAAAATAAGCTTTATCGTTGTAAACAATAATATCACAATTTTAGGCTTAATTTTAGGACCCAATTGTGCCAAACTGTCATATACGTTTCGGTAATGTTTTGGGGTTAAGTACCCTTGACAGTATTTTGGTGAGAGTATAGCTTAATCGCTGGTTTTGAATGCAACTTGGTGCATGTATGCATTTTTAGGATATTGGAGTTTAATTTTTATTTCTATCTAAAAAATGATTTCAACTTTTAATCAGCAAGTACAGTTATTGTTTTGCAAATTCAAAATTTCAATGGAAATTGAACTGCAATCAGCTGAATTCAATTTGAAATGCATTTCTTACATTTTTTTTCTAAAACTAATGATTGCAAAACACCTGAACTAGTACATTTCTGGAGTTTTTTTTTGAAAAGGTCCAATAAACCAAAATTTCAGTTTTTGCTTTTAGGGTGTTTTTTAATACCCCTGACTCAAGGCGGTTACAAAAACACCCAAAAAGCAAAAACTGGAAATTTGGTTTATAACACCTTTTCAAAAAAAACTCCAGATTTTAAAACACTCTTTCCATGAAAATGTTAAAATTATGGCTTGCTATTTGAGGGCCTCGTGGCGCAGTGGTTAGCGGCTTCGGCTGCCGATTCCTAAGTTGCTATGGGGCGCGGGTTCGATTCCCGCCTTATTCTCCTCTTGCCAGAGTGGCAGAGTTTTTATAACTTTTTTAGTGTTTAGAAAATAAAACCCGATTTAATATCACCAGATGTGAAATAGTGCCTTTCTTACAAAATGATGAAACTCCGACAAATATATTGGTGCAACTAATTTTTCAGAAACAAAATGATACCACCCAGTGAGAATTTGACCTAATGCTTCGAATATTTTTAGGCTAAACCTCGAATACCATTTTTTTTAACCTTCCCTTGGTATTAAAAAAAAATCACACATAAGGTATTGGGGTCCTTTTCGACCCCAAACTTTAAAAAATCGACAAAAATCCAGTTTTTGACCGATTCCGGTTTTTTTAGTCACAAATGAAAGCTTAGAACGTCCCCTTTCCGATACCGACCTGGAAAACCGGATTTGGTCACTGTGGCCACTGGGAATCGGCTAAAACCGGAAAAAAGGCCTTTTTGAGACCCCAACTTTGACGACCTGTATCTCCGGTAAATTTGAACCAATCAGGATGCTCCGGGTTGCATTCGACAGGTGTATACGTGTACTTTGACCACAAATATTAATATCAGGGCTAGGTGACCTACCGGTTCCGGAAATCCGGAACATCCGAAAAGTTCATAATTTACTGTTTTTCACGTATATGTGATACCAATACTCTCATGATAGTTGAAATTGATCCATAAAACTTACAAAAAACACAATACACGATTGCCAGAACCACTTTGGAGTGTTAGTGGCCACTTCCGGGTAACTTGGAACCGGTTCCCGGGTACCCGATGAACGGCCAATTTGATTTTTTGTTGAAAACCCATCATGTTGCATATCAAACTTCATGAAATTGAAAGATATGTCCATCTTTGATAATGCCGTTAATCGCTGAGCCATCCTGGCCAATCTGGAACCGGTTACCGGTGGCCCCTTGGGGACACTCCCGGAATATGAGAGAAACCCTATCATCCGACATATCAAACTTCATGAAATTGAAAGATATGTCAATCTACGGTCATGCCGTTGTTCGTTGACCCATTGTGACCAATCTGGAACCGGTTACCGGTGGTCCCTTGGGGACACTTCCGGAATATTAGAGAAACCCTATCATCCGACGTATCAAACATCATGAAATTGAAAGATATGCCAATATACGGTCATGCCGTTGTTCGTTGACCCATAGTGACCAATCTGGAACCGGTTACCGGTGGCCCCTTGGGGACACTTCCGCAATATGAGAGAATCCCTATCATCCGACGTATCAAACTTCATGAAATTGAAAGATATTTCAATCTATGGTCATGCCGTTGTTCGTTGACCCATTCAGGCCAATTAAGAACCGGTTACCGGTGGCCCCTTGGGAACACTCTCGGAATATTAGATAAACCCTATCATCCGACATATGAAAATTCATGAAATTAAAAGATATGTCAATCTACGGTTATGTCAATGTTCGCTGACCTATCCTGGCCAATTTGGAACCGGTTACTGGTGGCCTCTTGGGGACACTTCTGGAATATGAGAGAAACCCTATCTTCCGACATATCAAACTTTATGAAATTGAAAAATATGTCAATCTACGGTCATGCCGTTATTCGCTGATCCATTCTGGGAATTTTGGAACTGGTTCCCGGTGGACCCTTGGGGACATTCCAGGAATATGAGAGAAACCCTATCATCCGACGCATCGAACTTCATGAAATTGAATGATATGTCAACCAACGGTAACCGGGAACCGTGGTATAGGGATAAGCGTGATTGCCTCTCACCCAGTCGCCCTGGGTTCGATCCCAGACGGTCCCGGTGGCGTTTTTCGAGACGAGATTTGTCTGATCACGCCTTCCGTCGGAAGGGAAGTGAATGTTGGCCCCGGACTAACCTAAAGGTTAGGTCGTTTGCTCAGTCCGATATGTCGGATGATAGGGTTTCTCTCATATTCCGGGAGTGTCCCCAAGGGGCCACCGGTAACCGGTTCCAGATTGGTCACAATGGGTCAACGAACAACGGCATGACCGTAGATTGACATATCTTTCAATTTCATGAAGTTTGATACGTCGGATGATAGGTTTCTCTCATATTCCGGGAGTGTCCCCAAGGGACCACCGGTAACCGGTTCCAGATTGGTCACAATGGGTCAACAAACAACGGCATGACCGTAGATTGACATATCTTTCAATTTCATGAAGTTTGATATGTCGGATGATAGGGTTTCTCTCATATTCCGGGAGTGTCCCCAAGGGGCCACCGGTAACCGGTTCCAGATTGGCCAGGATGGCTCAGCGATTAACGGCATTATCAAAGATGGACATATCTTTCAATTTCATGAAGTTTGATATGCAACATGATGGGTTTTCAACAAAAAATCAAATTGGCCGTTCATCGGGTACCCGGGAACCGGTTCCAGGTTACCCGGAAGTGGCCACTAACACTCCAGAGTGGTTCTGGCAATCGTGTATTGTGTTTTTAGTAAGTTTTATGGATCAATTTCAACTATCATGAGAGTATTGGTATCACATATAAGTTAAAAACAGTAAATTATGAACTTTTCGGATGTTCCGGATTTCCGGAACCGGTAGGTCACCTGGCCCTGATATTAATATTTGTGGTCAAAGTACAGGTATATACCTGTCGAATGCAACCCGGAGCATCCTGATTGGTTCAAATTTACCGGAGATACAGGTCGTCAAAGTTGGGGTCTCAAAAAGGCCTTTTTTCGGTTGTAGCCGATTCCCGGTGACCACAGTGACCAAATCCAGGTCCAGGTCGGTTTCGGAAAGGGGACGTTCTAAGCTTTCATTTGTGACCAAAAAAACCGGAATCGGTCAAAAACTGGATTTTTGCCAATTTTTTAAAGTTTGGGGTCGAAAAGGACCCCAATACCTTTAAAGTAACTTTTTTTATGGACGCTCCCCTAGGGGTCGTCCGAGGTTTATTTGTTTTGTGAAATGTGTATTTATACTATAAATTTAATGTCAGAAAATTTCAAGGCTCTAGCATGTATATAGCAAAAGTTATGGCAAATTTAATTTTCAAAAAGGCCGAAAAGGACCCCAATACCGTAGGAAGGTTAAATTTCAGAGGTACATTATGGGTCGCAAGGTATTAAAATTTAATTCAGAAAAACATATTGGATTGACATTATTAGAAAAATATAAAGGGTACTCAGTCTTTAATGTTAGTCTATGATTAACTTAAAAAAATATATGTATCGCTAATGCACTTTGTCGATCTATTATGAGAAGCCAAAAAGAACACTTTCACGCGCAGCGTAAAACGCGCAAGCGTAAATGTGCTGGCGTTTATGCTTCGACTTGACGATCTCTGGAAATACATTTTGGAAAAGCTTCAAATTTTGGGCCCAAGCAGTTTATGGCGTATATTTTCGAATGGCTTTTTGTTTGAAACTGAATTCTTGTAATTTGATAGTGTTATCTGTAAAATAGTCCAAAAAATACCTCTAAAAATGGCTTTGACGACATTTATTGGTCGAAAATTGTGAATCGAAAAATAAAATGTTCGTCTCCGACCCCATGGCTACAAATCTGAAATATAAAAATTGTGAGTTTTTTAATGATGGAAGACACAAATTTTTAAGAGCGGATACAGACATCGCTCAAGTATTTCAGAAAAAGAACTCTTAGATATCATACTTTGAGTTCCGGGTTTAGGGCCAAAATTCAATCGAAAGAGCGCATTTAAACCTTCCTTTTAGTAATAGGATTTTTTTCTGGGACGACTGCTCGCCGCGCACGTTTTTTTTTAAAGATTTCTGAGAAAAGTGTTTTTTCCAAAAGCAAACCTTAAACCTTTCTTTTGTAAGAAAGGCAAAACATTAAAAATGTGATTTCCAACAAAATTGCGGTAAATGAAAATGATTGAAAATAAGGAGATTCAAATTGTAGGTATCATAGAATTAGTTTTCTTTTGTGTCAATTTTATTATCATTTTAAAGTTAAGCCCGAGCATTTTTTTAAAGCTATGATCACTTGAATCTGACCAAAGACAAGGATGGTTCAATGCAATAAAAAATGTTAACCATGGTTTCAACATGTTTGTATGATCTTTCAAAAATATTTGCATCGACGAAATTTATTGCCAAATATTTTTTTAAGTATTTGGATCATTCAAAACCAAGCAACCACGCGTTTGACATAGATCATCATCATGTTCGCCATATTTTGACAGTGTTGCCATATATTCAAAATTTGCAGTTAAAGTTTTTTAAATGCATTTTTAATCTATTTTGTCCGCACTATAGGACAAAATTACAATTTGATTGCAGAGTGTTTAATTTTTTGTTCCAAAAAAATTTCAATAGTTCATTTTAAGGAGTATCACAAATTAGTGCTTCTCAAAAATACATAAAACAAACAATTTTATTTGTTTTTGTTTAAAGCATTTTGTTAATCAACACGGCAAATAGTGTCCTGGGCATTTGTGGAAATACAGTGTCCCATCTCTAGAGGGTCCCGGAGCACCAAAACTTCTTAGCATGGTGGCTCCCAACGATAAATTGCCTAAACAAACAGGAACGTGAGCGGGGGATCCCCACGTTTCTTCCTCCCCTGTAGATTCAGAACTGTTTTGCTGTTTGAACATTCGTGTTCAAACTCAACCCACTTCAACGAATCATCTTTGCGGTAAACTTTACGCAGTTGGCCTGGCCGCTTTAACGTTTGTGATGTTTCAAAGCAATTTATTGCATTGGGGCACTGCAATTGTTAATAATGACAAGAGGATGCTAGGCGTTAATCAACCTAAGGCATTTTCCAGGATGCCCTCGAAAGACTGGCTGCGCTAGGGTTAGATTAGATTAGATTAGAAGATCTATATTTTAATCTCACTCATGACTGATTATGTATAATATATTTTAACATTGTTCAACCCGTTACAATCCAACCCCGACTCTACACGGATAGAAATCCTGTAAGCAAATTCGGTAACTCTGTGTTGTTGAATCCGACAACATTGAATTTTTTTCAAAATCGTCTACATTTATTTTGGATTTTGTTGTAAATGTTTTCAAAACTGACAACATTGTTCTCAAAATAAATAGAACAAAAATGGCCCAATTTGATCTCCTGAACATGGGAAAATAAAAAAATATCAAAAAATAGCTATTAGAGGGTTGAACATTTTCCCCAGAAAAGCATATGAAAATTGGTCAACTTTCAAGCTTTTATAATTAAAAAATATAAATACTTTTTGATAAATAAAAAAATAAATACTCCATGTCTAATCTCTAATCTAATCAGACCCTAGCGCAGCCAATCTTTCGAAGGGATCCTGGAGAGTGCCTTAGGTTAGATGACGCCTAGCATTCTTCTTGTCATTTATTAACATTTGTAGTGCGCCATTGCACCGAAAATGCATTGAAACAACACAAGCGTTAAAGCGGCCAGGCCTACTGCGTAAAGCCGTATCGCAGAGATGACTCGTAATTGGGTTGAGTTTGAGCACAGAGTGTTCGAACAGCAACACAATTCTGAATCGACAGGGGAGGAAGAAGCGTGGGGACACACCACCATACGCTCCGAGATTTTGGTAGTATTCGTTGGGAGCACCATGCTAAGAAGGTTTGGTACTCCGGAACCCTCTGGGATGGGACATTGTATTTCCACGAATGCCCTGGACACTATTTGCCGTGGTTATAGCGCCACAACTCGCTCTCTGTAACAGTATTCTAATTCCAATCCAAGTTCACCAAGTCGACATGGCCTAGTGGTTAGCATTTTTGCTTACCAATCCAAAGGACGGGGGTTCGAACCCCGCCTCGAGCGACTTTGATTTTTCGTTCTTATTCATCATTTCTAATTTCTGTGTTCTGAACTTTCTCGTGGGGAGCAGATGGGCATCGAACCCAGAACCATTCGCTTACAAAGCGAACACCGTAACCAGTCAGCCACGGCCGCTCCTCATTAAAAAATAAATACTCCATGTGAACAAAATCAACAACTTTCTTAAAAAAAAAAACGCTTTTGTTGCTTCAATTATCTGGAGGATTTCAAAAATGGCTCACCTTGGTATCTGGTTTTCTACGAATCTTTTTGCTGGCTGCCGGAACCGACACGGCTGGGACGACCGCGTTCATTATTTTCGGCTGCAGATGCTGATGTGATGCTGAACTGCCGCCACTGCTGGAATGTTGCTGCTGCTGCGTTGCTGCTGTTTGCGACGACGACGAGTATTGTGACTGCGACTGCGAGGACTGCGACTGCTGGGAGGAGGTGAGCTGGCTATGGACGAGCCACTGGTCTGACAGCGGAAGTTCACATGGGCCAAGCCTGAACGAGAGAGAGTGGGAGAAGAAAAGAGTACAAGAATTAGTAATCAAAGTATTTCACCATGTTAAGTAATATATTGATGACTAAGTTTTAAACTTTATTTAAATGTTCAGGGTTGCCAGACAATCCAAACAAATAGGTTTTTTTTATTACAACAGCTCCTCAATTGATTAGCTTCGCCTATCGATGATTGGCTCACTCAAATTCGTCAATTTCCCGTAATGAGGCGCTGACAAATCACTTTTATCGCTGTATAGGAAAAAAGGCTCGCTTGAATTACCTGTTGAATTAGGCAGGTGCGGCGCATCCACTGACAGTAATTGGAAGAAGAGGTTAGAAAAGAAGAAAAAATGTGTACGATGAAAATTACCCGGAAAATAGGTATGAACTCGTTCGCCGGTGGCCGATGGCGCTTTGGCAGGCAATTAATAAAATTATCTGAACCATAATCACACCACCATCATCAACCCGAGCTGGGTTTTGGAGTGGTGAAACACACAACGACATGGAGAAATAAATAAAAATATTCAAAATTGATTGCTGACAGCCAATATCTATCATTAAAACCATCGGCACAGTTGAAAATTATGTTAAAGTTATAAATAATAAATTTACAATTGAACTAAAAAAAACAACATTAAATGTTTCTTAAATTCACTCAAGTGTAATCACATGAAAATTCACGAATTAAATCAATCAAACACACACGGTAAGGTAATTTCACTGTTCAATAAGCACAACAACACACACTTTTTTTCTACATTCGTTTGATGGTTGTGTTCGTTTTGAGAGTTAAATCGACACGTCAATCATTGCCCCGCGTGAATGGCTCTGTGCGAGAGATGTGTCCGTTAGCTTTTGAGGTTGGTTGTTGTGGTATTGATTTGTGCGACGCAGGAAATTATTCTGTACAATTTATACGAAGCACAGAGGGGTTGTGAGTTGGGAACGTGACGAAGGTGATTCGTGATTTTTTTGGGGATTGTGACAGGTGGAATTGGTTATGGATTAAAGGATTGTAAAAAAAACTAACCGATCCTCAAATTTCAAACAGGAATAGGAAAACCTGTATCTCGAGAAAGATTTCCTTATCGATTTGGTGTAATTAGAGCGTCCAATTTTCCGGGGTTACACATTTTCCGGGAAACGGGAAATTTTCTGCTTATTTCCCGGGAAATTTTAAATTTATTGAAAATTGTTATGCTCTTGGTTTTATTAATATTATGAAACAATATTATATAAGACATCAACATTATTGGTTTAAATAAGTGTGAAGATCAATGAACAGCTTGACTGCATGTAAAAAATCATTCAACTACAAGAAAATGTATTTTGGTATTTTTTGATGAGAAATTTTAAACTTTCCTCTGTGACCAGTTTATTGAAATGAGAAAAAAAACATGCAGAAATTATGTTTTTCATGACAAATACTGGTTTCAGCTCTTGAACAAATGGTAAAGCCTTTAAGTGTTGGTTTTACTCCAAACAACCCAATGTTTTAAAATATTTGAAGCAAGCTTTAAATGTATTTTTGCATTTTTTTTGGAACAAACAATAGAAAGTAATTTTTCAATGATTTTTTTTGTATTATTATGCAACATGATTTGAATTATACGATAAATTTACATCATTCCACAAAAAGTCTTCTATTTTTTCACATTTAACCCTCTAATACGTGTAGTTGCACCAGTGCTTCATGATTATTTTACTTCAAATTGTAATTTCTGTAGTACTAGGTATTCAACCAATTGAATTAATTCTTTTTGCACAAATTCAATTTTCATCTCATTTGATCATGGTAAACAAAAATGTAGAAAAAATCTCAATTTTAATTTGGAGGTATGGAGTTAATATTGTTTTGATGATATAACATCAATCTGTCAAAAGCTATCCTAATTGTAATTATTTAATACTCATTAAGCATGAATGAATTAATATTATCAGAAATAATTCTGATATCATAATTTCTGATAGTCTATTTTTTTCCAAACAATACATTTAATTTAACAAAATCATGTTGAGTTTGTTCTTTTGTTATTTTTTCAGAGCATTTTCAAAAAAAGTTCCAAAAATTTATGAAAATGTATACTTCCCGTTTAAATTTCGGGAATTCCCGGGAAAATTTACAAATTTCCCGGGAAACGGAAAATATTTTTTTTTCAGGAAATCCCGGGAATCGTTTTTTTAATAAACTTTTTTTTCACAAAAAAGGATTTAGACAAAAGAATTATTTTTTTATATGTTTTATTGGACGAATAGTAACAATTTTTTAGCTTTGAATTTGAATTTTTGAAAAAAAAAAAGATTTTTGGAAAGTATATTGAAATTCACTCGGAAAATCTTCTTTAAATCATTTTTCGTTATTTATTATTAAGTTTTGAAATCAAAAAGGACTCTTATGATTTTCTTGATAAAATGAACTATTTTTGAGTTACAGCCATTTTTAAACTGAAGAAGAATGTTTTTTTAAATTTCGTTAAGATGGTTTCCGTCCTGATTCAATCTAGAACAAATATCTATGAAGGCTGAGAAAACTCTCTTTAATATTCTTTCTTGCACATCCGACCTTTTCTGCTTAATTATTAATTTGCAGAGAATTAAAGATCAAGTTAAAGATACGAAAAATTATTATTCCTAAGTGCTACTTATACTACTACTCCTTTCAATCGATGATATCTTGGAAAATAATGATCCAATTTTAAATGTGAAGAAAGAAACTCGTGCAATATTTGGTTTTAAAATGACGACTTTTATTTCAAAAGGGCTGGAATCGATTCAAGGGGGGAAGAAAAGAAATTAAATAATTCAAATTTCAAGAACAATTATTTTGAAATCTAAAAAGCATTTTTAAATTTTTCATTGTCACTAAAATGGGAAATGTCAATGAATTTATGAAAAATAAATTCATGAAACTTGACGTCTATTTCAAACTATTGTCTAAAGCTACAAATTTGTTACAGAAATTTAAAAGATTTTTTTTAAAATAAAAATGTATACATAAATATTATTCAATGTATTCTTACAAATTGATTCGCAGGCAAACTTTAATAGTGACGTTAGCATATTGTTTTTCAATTGCATATAAAAAATTAAGAGAAACAGATTTCTACATAGCTGATAAATTGTTTTGGTTAAAAAACACACATTCGAAAAAAGCTTCCAAATCTAGAGTTTTTTTTTAAATATGTCCTAAAAACATATGAAACACTAGCTTAAATGATCTTAAAAAAAACTCTAGAAATGTAAATATGGTAGAATTTGAAAATCAATTATGATATAAAGCAATGGTTGAAACGCTTTAACAAAACGAAAGTTATTTCAGGGTTTTATATTGTTGTTTTAGTATTTATTTTTTGTTCACAAAAAAGTTGAAAAAGACATATATTTTGTAAAAAAACATCAACATTAATTTGCGTTTAAAAAACATTTAACTCATTTATCACTCAAGTCCGAAAATGTATTAATTTAAGTTTCAAATTGCTTTAAATAAGAAAACCCATTTTTTTACAAATGTTTGTGTGTGTGTGTTTGAAGAATTTATATTTCTAAAATTAAACAACTCTGAAGTGATTCAGAATGTTTGAATCCATGACAATCCATTATTTAATTTAGACTTAATTGGGGTCGCAGAACACGGATTTGACTTTAAAAACAAAAAAAATAGAAAAGAAGAAAAAACAAAGTTTTGTTCATGATTCCATCATTCGAAGTCCTATACAAACATTCGGGTATCTTCAGAACAAGTTAGTCACTAAACTAGACGATCTTGGCATCATTGAGTGCATAATTGGCAACGGGAGCGAAAAATAATTATTCGGAGTGAAAATTGATTTTTTTTGTGTTCCCCTTTGTGTCGCATTTTTGTCGTGATTTGTGTGTGTCGGTGACGAGCGGTGGAGTAACGTGGTTGCTTGACAGGATCGATCGTGTTTTGAGTGTCCTTTTTTTTCTTGCTTGCAATGATAATATCAGTTCTTCCTTTATCATCGTTGATCGAAAGGCTGTACTAAAAAAAACAGAGGTTTAACTGTGTTTTCTGCTTCAGTCGATTGTATGCGGTGAGGCCACGCGCTTACTTTACAGAATTATTCGTGTCTTGATCGTAATTTTTGTTGGGTAATTGGTGTTTTTGGTGCTTTTGTAATCTTCATTCATTGTTTCGAGATTTTAAAAGCCCTTCCTATATAATCGTTGTTTGGAGGGCACGGCGTCGTGTAAATTAAAAAAAAAAATCGAATAAGTTGTTTAATTTTTACGGTGAAAAAGTCATTTCTATATAATTGATTACTGGAAGACACGCTGTCTTTTTAGGATCGTCGAATTTATAGTGGAGCAAAATTTCTATCTATTAGGTATTGAAATAACTGTCCGCGAGTGTTTTTGTGTGATAACCAGAAAGGTCTTTCCATAGCATCGGTTCTCGAACTGGTCTATTATGAAAGTCCTCCCCATAGCATCGTAGCTCGGGAGGCATCGAAAAGCCAATACCTTATCCTACTAACCCGAACAATATTAATCCCGTGTTGCTTGAAGGAGATGTTGTGGATTCAACCCCGTCATGAGATATTTTGGGATAAAAAGACCGAACCGAACCGAAACCCCTTTAAAGACGAATTAAATAACTTTTTCTATTAAATCCATCCCTAAAAATAATCATACTTATTTTGAGACAAACTCGATTCAAATTTTCATCCAAAAGTCATAATTTCCTCCCCATTCCACCAAGCACCTCCGATCTCCCAAAACCCATCTCTCTTTCACTGCCAGTCCATCACTCGTGACATGCAAGCTTATCAGCGCGTCCTAGCGCCAGCAACTTGATTAATTATTCACGGTAATTACACAGCCCAGAGCTAGTATAGTGCGAGTGTGTGCTACCACAGTGTGTAAGGTAATGTGATGGTGGTACACCCGCTTGAAAAACGCGCATCAAAACACTGATAGCGCCACCACCACAAATAAGCTTTAGTTCTGCACTTCAAGTTTAGCGTGTGTGTGTTTGCGACCATGCTGTCACCGGGTGCGTGGGAGTAGCAAAAGGAAAAGAAGGTGAAAAAGGCAAAAGTATCGCGATAATCGCGCGAAAAAAAACTCGAAAAGTGCGTGTGACGCGTGCTCGACACAAGAGCAAGCACACAAACATAAACACGCGATCCCCACTTGAAGCAATAACAACAACAGCAACACATAAAAAAATGAAAATGAAAACAAAACATGGTGGTAGTACCATGGACTTGGACAACTTTCGAACTCACGACCACGGCGTTCGAAGCCGGTGCCCGGTGATGATGCTGGCTGCTGGTGGTAGTCGCGTGGATTTGTTCAAGAGTGAAAGAGAGACCGATTTTTGTACAATATAAAAGTGCGCGCCATAAAAATCGGGTCAATGATGAACAACGACGACGGCACAAAATGGGCACCTCCAAAGTGGGTCACATACAGCATGCACTTTTGCGTGGTTCACCTTTTTTTTTGCTTTTTGCTTGATCGCCGGTGCACACAAACACAAACACCATACAAAATTGGGCGAAAGGGACAGTGAAAGGGTGAAAGAGAAGTTGCATTGCACAGGTTTGCATCATTTTCGCGTATTTCACGATCACGCGCGTCATCGAAGTTGGCGAGTCGTGAGTGTAAGTGTGTACAGAGGGCGGCGCGCACAAGTTGAGTCAAGTAAAAGTGAGATTTGTTGTGAGCAAATGAGGGATGGTCGATGGTCGTGTGATCATCAGGTTGTCACAATGAGAGGGAGAGTGGCTTTGGCTTGATCTTGAAAGATGATTGGATCATTCAGTTTTGAAAACATACTTTCAATACAACAAATACCATGCGTTACCTCGAAACTTGGAGACGCTTGGTACTTTAAAATAAATAATAAGTTTTTTATTGGACAATAAAGGTGATTCATTCTGAAAATTGCATTTTTGGATTCGTATTGAGCATTCTGTCAAACATTGATGACAAGATTATGATTTAAAATAATTTTTTTCAATCTGTACACAAACCTTATATAACTCTAGAGTTTTTTAAGACCTTTCCAAACAAAACTAAAAAATAAATGATTGTTTCTTATTTTGTCAAAAATATGAGCACAAAAACGTAAACAATGACAATAAAAAAGGCATATTTTACCTATATAAATTGTAAGTTTTTGTTAACATTTCGATGCCTCTGAGCTCTACTGAACCTTGCTGGTTTTCCCACAAAAGGTCGTTAAAGTGGATTGCTTTTTTTTCTATAAACCACGTGGACACTTTTTTAGAAAATTCAGTTTATGGATGGCCCAAATGAACTCTTTTTCATTAAAATTTATTTCTTAAGCATTCTGAAAATATTTTTTTTTAATTTTTCAATCAGTCTTCTAAAAAAATCAAATGACCAAAACCTTATTTTTTCCTGAAACTTTATTTTCATTTAAAAACTACTTTAAAATTACTGTAAACAAATAAGATTAATAGATTGTTTAACATTAATTTATGCATTTTAAATAAAAATAGAGCAATTCTCTAGAAGCAAAGTTCGAAAAATTTCACGAATGTTTCATGTTTTAACATTGAAAATCGGACCATGAGTTGCTGAGATATCGACATTAGAAAATGGTGGGTTGTTTTGGTGAGACTTAGAAAACATAATTTTCGTTCCTTAAAGCTGTTGTATCTCAGCAACCCAACGTCCAATTATCAATGTCTCTGTAAAGTACTTTTCGATTGGAAATTCAATTTTACATTAAAAAATTACATCAATTTTGTTTTTGCATAAAATTTAGATTTTAAAAAAAAAACCAAAAAAATATAACTCGTCGGCAGATTTTTTGACCATGTTTCTCTATGGCTCAAAAGTAGCGTGTTTTTGTCCCCTAAAACATATCAAAAAATCTCGAAAATAAAAAAAATGTATTTTGGGAAATTGAGTGTTTGTAAAAAAAAAGTTGTTAAAAAATCTGCAATTTTTTTCCGTGTACCAATTTTTTCTCAATAGTCCTTAACAATACCTACAACTTTGCCGAAGACACCAAATGGATCAAAAAATTCACTCAAAATTTACAGCTGTTTGAATATTTACGTACCATTTTTGTATGGACAGCAGCCAAAATTATTGGGAGACTTGTAAAAAAAGCTTCTTTCGTCATAGGGAGGGCCCCACAAAGTTTGAACCAAATCAAAAAATACAAAAAAAAAAATAAAAATGGTCGAAATCGGTCGATTTCGTAAAGAGTTGCTCAATAGGCCTTTAATCATTCTAACAAATTGGAATCTTAAAAAAACGTTCGGATTCAAGTTTTTTTTCATTAATTCATTGATATTTACTAAATATGCTAAATATTATTTAGCATTGAAGTGAAGGTAGCATAACTGCAATAATATAGCGTAACTTTTTGCCTATCAATTTAAAAAATAATTCTTGAAATTTCAAAATAATTATTCTTAACAGCACACCTCAACCAAAGAAGGTGTTGTTTCTTGACAAAAATTGTCAAACTTACGGACCCAATAATGAAAACCCTGATTGTGAAAATAGTCAAACTTTGTTGTAACTAATTTAGTAGACACTATTTTAAGGGATAAATAAAAAATTATATCGATAGTTCCCTTAGTTTTGAAGATACTAAAAAGTCTCTAATATTGTTCTTGGTGCAAAATCTCTGATTGATGTGCTCCGTTGAAACTTTAAGGGTACAATTATTCCTGAAATTCAAAATTAAGTTTAAATTTTATGTCTCCTCCCTAATTCGATTCAAGCCCTTTTAAAATGTAAATCGCGTTTTTTTTCAATTTGAAAATATGTTTTCCAGAAGGTAGAGACAGTTTTAAACGAGTTTAGTTTCTTAATATTATAAATCGAATCAAAGTTTCCAACATATCATCCCTCTAAAATACAGGGCCGAATAAGTGGGATGTCCACAAAAAGATTAAAGAAAATTTTCTTAGTTTTTCAAATATATTTTAAAGGTATAAACGAGGAAAAATAATATTTCATGAATTTTATTGTGCCTTTAGTTTGAAAAAACATACTTTTTACTGTAGACTCATTCAATAGCATTTTTATGTTTGTGTTGTGTTATCCTCTTTGAAACATTTTTTTTTGTCCTCTGATTTTGCGCACCGACATTGACTTAAAAAAAATGTGCCATCCTTCCTAGGCAACTCAATCGGCATTCTGAAACGGAATTCAATTCGAATCGTTTACGTATTCCGTTTCAAACGCAACAATCGGTACGTACACGGAATCGGTTGTTGCGTTTAAAACGGAAAACGTAAACGATTCGAATTGAATTCCGTTTCAGAATTCCGATTGAGTTAACTGGGTTATTTGTTCCAGAGAAATCCAGGAAGTTTGCTCGATTTTGACAGATATTCACACAGTAAGATCGGTACCTATCGAAAATTTTATATGTTTGAAATTTGTGAAATCATAGTTATCTATTTTTTGAAGATATTTAGAGTTTTATTTAAAAAATATCTGAAGCTTCTAGAACATTTTTTCATAAAAAAACTCTAGATATCTAACTAAAAAGTCTGAGTCCTTGGATGTCTGTGTTTCACTGGGTTCCTTGTTTCATATGTTTTGGGTTTAAATTATAATAAGCTGAAAATATTTGGAAATAATGCTGTTTTACAACTTTAATGTTTTGAATCATAAATACTTGGTTATCTAAAATAAAATGTTTTATTTAGAGCATTGAAATGTAAAAGCATGTTTAAGCCATGCAATTAGTTTTGAAACTAAAAAATCAGCCTTCCTGAGCTCTTAACTCTAGTTTTAATTACGTTTCCACCGATTACGAAACGCCCCGAATCAAACGATTCACCTTGCACTTTGAAACGAAACCCATCTCTCTCCGCTTATCATCGCCAAACCCAAACAACTTCGAACTGTTACATCAGCGTGCCGAGTGCCATCTGAATGCGTTCCACGCAGCATAAATTATCATTATCAAACATCGCTCGATCGTTCCACGCACCGAATTATGCTTCAAATTCCACGCTCGCGATGATCCACACTTCACATAGCTTGCCGAAATCTCTCGCCGGCAGGTCCACAAAAAAAAAAACTTTCATTTTCACTGGGGCGTCTCTTTTTTTTTCATTCACTCTGCCAGGTGTGTTACACAACAGCGTCCGGAATTTCACTTTTAATTCGGCGGAATCTCTGAGCCGCGATGAAATTGCCTTTCCGGAACTGTCTACGCGACTGTGGTGGCGATGACGACGGAGCGCGATCGTGAAATCTATAGTGATTCATGCTCATGACGTTGTTAAGAGGGTTAACCCTGAAGCGTCCAGTTAGTTAGCGAAATTGCTAAAGGTCGAGTGATCACAACGATCAGCGTGAGATTTTCGCTTTTGAGTGGGAATCAGCGAATCAAACAGGAGCAAACTGCTCTCAACTCAGTTGAGAGCATTATCCTCTTAGTTTGAGAGTAATCTCTCTCATTCCAATACAAAATCATTACAGAAATGAGTTACTCTTCACTCATTTTTTGGCAATGAGCTGTTTCACTACAGCGATGAGTTCTGATTGAGTGACTTAAAGTGACATTTCGATGAGTTGTTCCCCACACTCAATCTCCTCTCTCTTCCCGTCACGCCAACGTCAAACGCAGAGACAAAGCCGGTTACGGCGATCCAAATTTAGCATTGAATTCACATCCCAGCGAGCGAGACCTAGTTTTGGCCTTGTTGCTCGTTTCGCGCGCGCTTTGACTGATTTGGATTGAATCACTTCCACTTTCTTTTGCTGCGACGTAATTTCAACCCACTTGTGAGCGGGGTGGCGGCCGCCTTGGTCTGACTAGGTTAGGTTAGCTTTGAAGATGATCGTCATCACAATCATTTAACTCTCGCTGGCTGGTGTGATGCTGAAAGTGAAACTTCGACATTGTGGCACTGCGCTGGTGTGAGTTTAGTTTGTTTTTATTGCGTCGATTTGGGTGAGTGTGTGCGCCGGATTGTCATCCGGCTCCGGTTTGGGTGTCACTTTGTGTGGAAAAGTGGTTATTCGATTTGAGGCACGTATTATGACATTCGCCGGCGGCTTAGGTGGGGTTATTTTGTTGTTATTGTGGCTTGTTTCATTTTAAACTAGCAATCGATTCGTGGTTATGCAAGATTGATGTTTGACTCAATTTTCAATGCCCAACATCTGTCTTCATATTGATGTCCAGGTATAACATATCCTGAACTTCAACTTATTCATTGAAATAAATATAAACTCTTGAAACTGCGTCAATGGTTCAAATGTACTCATAATTTGGTTAGGAACATTCACTGAAACCTTTACAGAAACTCACACACACACTCACAGGAATAGCACCATTTCACCTGAACTAGATCCTCAACATCATGACAGTCATCTATTGCCGGCCGCTCCCATCTCCACCACTCACCAGAGACAAGGGTAAGGCATTTGGAAGACGGGAAGTATTGATTCTCGACTTTTTTTAAGGGGATAAGGGAAAATCTCCACGGTATCCCCATGTAAGTTTCGCTTGAAGTTTGACGGTTTTGGAGAGGTGGAAACTACAGTACACATCAGCTCACACACACAAATTTAAAATAGTTTTGATTAAAATCAGTCCATTTTATCAACTTCAAAAATAATTATTATTTGGCACAAAACAGAATCAACCTGACACGCAATTATTTCTCGTCAAAAGTCAACTTCTCTTGGTGTCGGAACCGCGCCAACGGTGTCCCCGCTCCAGTCAGGAAATGACTTTGAAATCTTCACCAAGCAAAGGAATCAAAATAGAAAGTATAATTTCCTCTTCCTCGCCACCGTTTCCCCCGAACACTTGCTGTGGTCGTTACGTTTATGCAACATCGCTTAGCGCGCGCGACGGTACGCCTCAGGTGACTTTAATCGTCCGAAATTAGAGTCACTTTTAAGCAGTTGCCGCGGGGTTGGCATTGAATTGAAGTTGGGTTTATTTTCGTGGCTCCGTTACAAAATCGGAGGCAAACAAAAAAAGTGTTCAAGTAGTGCCGCTGCCGCGGTGTTGCACAACTTGCAATAAAGATGGGAAATCATGAAAATGAAACAGTTTGGTGGGGCTTCCATAAAGTCGGTAACGAAAGTATTTCACGAAGTGCCAAGACAGAAAGGGAAACAGTCACTGGCACCGATTCTTTTGTTTCTTCGGTGAATTATTATTTTTAATTGCTTTCCAGCAGTTTTTGTTTTGGAAATCGTCCGTCCCAAACAACTTGACTGGTAAATCCGTCCATAACTTAAGCTCCAGCGACCTTGGTGGATGCTTTCATAATTGAGTTTTTTTTGAGGCATTGATGCCAGTTTAACCAAATTTGACTAGGTTTTAGCTCACTTTCGATTCCGCATGAAAAATAATAAACTTTTTCCCTCGTCTTAGTCACTAGTGTTGGTGTTGATGCCACCCGGTGGATGGAGGTTACTTTTGCATTACCAGCCACTTCTTTGCCGGGGGCGAAATGACACCACGACTATTAATCGACAATTTCAGGTTCCTTTGGAAGTCGTTTGAGGGTTCTCTTTCGAGATTTTTTTGTGGTAATGTATGGTGGTAAGGTCTGAAGCCATTATTATTATAGTGGAAACCATCTTTTAAGTATATTTTGATAATCTTTTCTGCAATGATTTGAAAATATACTCGAATTCAATTAACCCTGCTAAGTTTGTGCAATCATGGTTATGTCTGCAACATAGCAACTTTAAGGGGTTACATACATGTAAAACGACAAAAAAGTTAGAGGTTGGTGTGAGCACACACTTAATTTTATTTAAAATCTGTTATCAGGGCATTAAAATATGCATTTTCATCTATTATCAAAACAAATTAAAAGACATTTGGTTGTATCGTTGCCGAGATATAGCTATTTGAAGTCAGCAGTTTAAAAAAACGGGTGCCACGATATCTCAACACTGTCTTGACCAAATCGGCTCAAAATTTAGGTGAAGACTCGTTAAACCAGTCCTGTGTGCATAACGAAGGCCGATTTTCGAAAAACTTATTTTAAGAAAAGATGAAAATATTTTATTGTTTTTCATTTGAAAAATCCTCAAATATCGATTTTTGTATTTTTCCAAAAGCAAAATATCAAAATCGGGCTTCGTCATGCACACGGGATATGTCTTGGGAGTCTTCACCCCAAATTTTAGCCAACTTGCTCCATCCCATCTCGAGATATCGTGGCACCCGTAAATCAACTCGGTGTTTCGAGAAAAATGCTCAGAATATTTGACAGTCCGCTTTGCGCACGTCAAAATGTTGAGCTCAAAATCGTCTCTAACTCAGTTTAATCAGTTTAATGAAACTTTCAGGACTGATTAAAAATCATCTTTTTAGTGGATTCAATAAATTTTCTGTAATATAAAAATTATGTGATTTTCTACATGAATGCAACCCCTTAAATAAAAAGAGAAATAATAGAAGTTTTTGAAATAAGTTGCAAAATAATTCAGTCATAATTCAATCGTAAATTTATCCAACGAGGATCTGCTGATTTCAATGAATGCGACTAGTGTTGTTGTTTTTTTTTTGCCGCTTCCAGGGTATCCGGAACCGGTTCCAGAGTGGCCAGATATGATCCAAATGGCATGCAACCTATTCTGGGACGTATGACTCGTATTTTTAGATATTATATATAGTTTATTATGCATTAATCCATAGCTAAAGCCGGTTTGCCGGAAAATTTGTTCCTTTGGAATCGATTCTCAGGAACCAAAGTGGCCAAATCGGAGTGGCCAGATATGGTCCAATTGACTTTTTGCTGGTTCCAGTGTGCATGGCTTGTAATTCCATGAAGTTTGATATGTCACACGATAGGCTTTTACCAGAATAACAATCTGGCCACTTCCAGGGTATCCGGAACCGGTTTCGTAGTGGCCAGATATGGTCCAAATAGCTTTTTGCTGGTTCCAGTGTGCATGGCTTGTAATTCCATGAAGTTTGATATGTCACACGATAGGCTTTTACCAGAATAGCAATCTGGCCACTTCCAGGGTATCCGGAACCGGTTTCGTAGTGGCCAGATATGGTCCAAATAGCTTTTTGCTGGTTCCAGTGTGCATGGCTTGTAATTCCATGAAGTTTGATATGTCACACGATAGGCTTTTACCAGAATAGCAATCTGGCCACTTCCAGGGTATCCGGAACCGGTTCCAGAGTGGCCAGATATGATCCAAATGGCATGCAACCTGTTCCGGGACGTATGACTCGTATTTTTAGATATTATATACAGTTTATTATGCATTCATCCATAGCTAAATATAATAAAACTCCGGAGAGCCGGTTTGCCGGAAAATTTGTTCCTTTGGAATTGATTCCCAGGAATCAAAGTGGCTAAATCGGGTCCGCATTGCACAGGAGCCTTTCTAGACATCCATACCTTTCATTTGCGCCCAAAAGAACGAAAATCGGTTGCAAAATCGATTTTTGCCAGCATTTTCAATTCCGGGGTCATATAGACCCCTTAACACCTTTAACGTAAGTTTTTTTTTGTAGCGCCCTTTCTAGGTGGCGCTGGAGGTTGCTTCCGGTTGCAAAATGTTTGGTTTACTAAGTTAGGAAAAGTCAGAAAGTTTCAAGTCTGTAAGTAAGAATGAATAAAAGTTACAGCACATTTTATAAGCCGTCTGGGTCATATAGACCCTAACCCCTCAGGAAGGTTAAAATGGATGTTTAAATCAAATTGGAAAAATTAACCTCGCGGTCACAAAAGTTCCTACTTGACAGATCGTTCCAAAGGGGCCATAGTTGATCCATCGAAAAAATGTTGTCTTGTCAATTTTTTTTTGCATTCAAATAAAAAAAGTGATCAGAAATGGTTTTTAATCGTGTTATTTACCGTTGTACATAAAAATTGACATAGGGCTTTAGTACCCAATTCCGGAATCTCCTTTGACAGAATTTTAAGTAAAATGTTCATGTATTAAATAAAAAAATAGTTTAAATCAAAATATTGTTGAAAAGTGTTACTTTTCAAAACAAGTGCTGAAAAGTTCAACTATTCAGCATCCATTTCAGTGCTGAAAAGTAGAACTTTTCAGCATTTGTTTTGAAAAGGGTTGCTATTCGATTCTATTATTTTTGGTAGAGAAAAGTATACTGTTTTGTCTTTCGAGAATGACAGGAAATGAAAGTAGTTTCACGAAGGAATTGCAAAAACTATCATTTCAGCCCTATTCTTTTTGTTAATGATAAGTAGGCCATTTCGTCGCAGGAAAAGTTTTCAAGACGAAATTGCAACAAAAATAAAATTTCCTTCCAGTGAAATCATTTAATATATTTTCAATAATGATTTGATATTCTAAATGCTGAACAGCATAAAACATGATTTTTATCTTGCTCCAAACAATCCATCTTTTTCGCCATATTGCGCATCTGGCTCACCCTTGATGACGAAAACAACGACGACGACGACGCCGAATCGGCTCAGCTGACTGTGTGGTGGTGAAATTCCAGCAACATTCTTTTTTTCTCTTCCCAAAAGGTCAACCGCTTGATTGGTGTGATTGTCTGCAGCAGGGGTGCATTCCGCGCCATTCACCAACACCAACAGTCAAGTGTTCAATTTTTGGCAAGCTTGTACAATTTGGTGCGTTCGTTTCACACACAAACACACACACACACCTCGCCAAAACACAACATTTTAAGCTTGTTGGCTGATTCAGATTTTTTTTTTTCGCCCAAACGACCAACAGTCGGACACACTTATTGTCGTCGTCGTCTGCTGCTCCAAAACTGGGTCAAGTTCAGCACAGTCATGCGCAAAGTGCTGAGCTCAAACTGGTGGTGGTTGTGTGAGTTGTGGAGTTTGGTCGGTTGAATTCGCGAGTCGACAGTGAAAGTGATATTGCCAAATTGATTCGTGTTGGCTGGCTGTGTTGGCGAGTGCTAGCTAGCTGGGTAGTTGTGGAACTTGAACAAAAGTGGGATTGTTTTGAACCGGATTTGTTGGAATTTCAGAAAATTCGCAGATTTTTGTTATAAAACTTACTTTTTATCAAACAACTTCATTTTTCTAGTATAAATAAGTCTTTAGCGAGTATACTCTAGAAAAAGAAACATTCGAAAAGAAGCTGAATTTTGACATATCACGTCCAACATTGATGATGATGGATTACGCACAACCACCTACATTTGCGAAAAATCCGCACAGCCAAAAGAACGGACACTAATGCACCTCACACCATCAACGAAGTGCCGAATTCGAGGTGCATTACCGTTGATGATGGCATGGTTCATACACGTACACATGAGCAAAAAGACGCTTCTTCCTTCCGACGCCAAAAAACGGTGTCAGTAGGTCACAGTCAATTCGCCACCCACCCCCGGCGCTGCAATTCACCCACCACCACCACCCACCGGTTGAGCCCTGTCGGCAGTGGGTGGTGGTTTTGTTGGACGGACGGTGGTGTGAGTGCCAAGTGCACCTTGTCTTTGTCGTTTTTGTTTTTGTTGCTACTTGTTGAAGGTGGAGGATGTTCAATGTACGCGTCATCGCTGGAAAAATGTCTTTACATTAGAGAAGTTGATGAAATTGGAGAATAAAAATGATGTATCTTGAGGAAATTAATCCAGTTGTTTTTTTTCTGAAAAACGCCATTTCCACCGATAGAATATTTTGAATCGAACATATTCTTAATCAGAATCAGGATCAGGAATTTGATTTCAGGTCAAAACGCGTTTGACACACGTAAATGCCCGACACGGGAATCCAGCAATCAAATTCAACCAAACTTTATGACAATGCACGGAATGGTCAACCAAACAAAACGTGCCGTCAATCGGAGTGTATCGGGACACATTGGACGAATCGATATAACTGTGTTAGCCAGGTTCTGCACTATATTTTGATATTTTTAATTGATTTCGATTAGAACTGATACAGATCAACTAAATTAGTGCATCGATTTCCTAATTTGAATCTTTTAAATACTTTAAAACTGCTGTTTCTATTCAGTCTGTAGTCCCGATTCGCCTCAGTTGACGGTGTTAGTTATTGCTTACATTTCGTGCCCTATGTTTTGTTTATTCAAGGTCAAACACATTTTTCTAGGAATGCCAAAAAGTGACTTGTGACAAGATAGCACGACAGCATCTAACTTACGAATTATCCGGAACTTTTGTTTCGATTTTCAATGTCAAAAAATTAAACTCTCTATTTGTTTTGCTCTTTTGCAATGCAATGCAATTTATTTTATTTTTTTTTTCAATCAGGTCTTTAATTTTAAAAGAGCAGAATCAATTTTCAAATTATAAGCTTTGTACCAGGGGTGCCCAACCTTTTGGCCCTGTGGGCCAGATCTGATTTCTCTGAAGCAGTGGCGGGCCGGATCTAACTGGAAAAAGTAAATATTTTTTTTAAATTATTTTCATAAGTTTCTATCAAAATATTCAAATAAATAAACAAGTGCGGCAGATATTATCAATATATCATGATTTAAATTAAAAAAAAAAGAAAATTTCAATTAATTAAATTTATTTTAATTTTGTTTTGCTTAAAATTGATATATCATATCCCTGATATCATTTAGTTAAAACAGTTCAAATTTCATTGGTTTTGGCCAGCTTTTTTTAAAGCCTAATTTCCTCAACACAACAATTAAAATAAATCAAAGAGGTATAATAAAATGTAGTAAAACGAAATTTGGATTCAAATCTTCGTTACAAAAACAATTGCATTGTTTTGCACCTTTACTCAAATATTATACAAAATATTTTAAATAATTTAAAACACAGAAAACAATTGATAACTGTACAATTTATGTTTAATAGTTTCCAATTCGTTATTCTTCAAACATCTTTAATCTATTTTTTGATTTCTGATTTATAAAAAAAAACTATTTTAATCAAGTTCCCAAAAAATAAAGTAAACATACAAACAGTTAAAACTGAAAATAAAATCCACGTGTTTTCATATATTTAACATTTTTACGAAATAGATAATTTTGTTTTCTTGACATTTTTTCAGTTTAATAATTGATTCTGAAACTATCAAGAAAGAAATCACAAGAATTAAATTCAAACATAGAGAATATTTGAATATGAACAAAAAACATTTAAAAATATAAACAAATACAAAATCCGAATAATACCAAATAATACCGAATAATAATCAGCAACATTTAATAGCAAAAGCAAATAAAAAAGGAAAGAAAATGCTTCAAATTGAATTTTTGATATAGTTGTAAAATGTTGATCTCAAATTTTTTATGTAGACACTCAATTTATTTATATGAACAGCCTTAAGGGCCGGTCATAGAACTATTTTGAAAAATCTTCGCGGGCCGGATGAAATGGCCGGATCCGGTCCGCGGGCCGTACGTTGGGCAGGCCTGCTTTAAACCATTAAAAAAAAATCTGCTTAGAGCATACAATTTACAATATTTTTTTCCTTTTAAACATTGAAAAACGAATTATTGGTTTCCAAGGGATCGTCAATTAAAAAATTAGCCGATTAATAATTTTCTAAATTCTCAGTGGGAGAAGTGCTGATTTGACACTGGGAAAACTTCAATTTACAAAAAATTTCCACGTAACTAGCTATAAGTAACTAGCAGGCCGAACAAAGTCTGTAATAGAAATTATTCAAGTTTTTCAGTTTTCTCAAAAATAAAAAAAATTGCAAGAGTGTTTTTCTTCATAAAATTATTTAAAATTGAAAACAAATTATCATTTTTCAGAAAGTTTTGACCTGAAAATCGCAACTACCGTCATCTGGGGCGAATCGAAACACATGGGGTGAATAGGGACAGCACTTTTAGCATGTTTTGGATATTTTTGTTTGGTTTATGTTAGAACAACACATGGTACATTGGATTCTAAATCTGACCCATTTAAGTGATATAAAAACTGTCCTTATTCACACTGTAGTTCCAAATCGCTCCAGTTGCCGGTAATCTTGTTTCAAACAAATTCTCGAGAAAATATGACAATTTTATAATGACTTATCTCAAGACTTAAAATTTTAAAACACGTACTGGAGTAGGTCATACAATGTCCAAGTAAGTTTATTTCGAAAAAGTTTTTTCAATAGTGCTTTAAAAAAAAGTTCGTCGAAAATGACAAATTAAATAAAATTGACCCAAAGGCGTACAAATTGAAATGATAACCTAACAATGATCGTTCGTAAGATTACTATTTTTGTTTTTATTGAAAAATTTACAATTTAATGTTCGCTTAATAGATGTTATTTTTAAAATAAAATTTAAATGTATTTAATGTGAAGTGAAAAAATAGTTTACGATAAAACCAATTTTATAGCATGATCTTAAATTACTAAGAAACTAGTTCTAAAAGAAATGTCACAACAAATCTGAAGATATTTTTGAATTTTGTTTTTTTTTTCAATATCATTAAAACTTGTAATCAAAATAGTAGTTTATGCCCCGAAAATACGACGAGTGCTGAAAAAAAACAAGTTTTGCAATACGTACCATACATTTTTTGTAATTCTAAAAAACACCTTTGAATGGAATTTTGGAATCAATTTTCTTTTTTTCACTGATAAAATGAAAACAAGATTGAAAAGTATGACTTTTCAACACAAGTCCTGAAAAGTTCAACTTTTCAGCAACCATTTCAGTGCTGAAAAGTTCTACTTTTCAGCACTTGTATCGAAAAGTATCACTTTTCGAACCATTTATTTTTGGTAGAGAAAAGAAGGCCTTTTCGTCATGCGAGAATGTCAGGAAAAGAAATTTGTTTCACAACAAAATTGCAAAAAAAATATTTTGACAGTTCTTTATGTAATTTTGACAGTTCTTTGTGTGAAATTAGATAAAGAATCAAATGACGAACTGTCACTTTTTACACGGGACTCACACTACCTATCATACCAAACGTTTGGTAGTGTGTGTGAGTTCCGTGTAAACAATTGGTGTCAAACCATCGGGGTTTCAGTGTAATCAATCAAATATTCATAATTATTGTTTTGTGTTGTTTACTTCAAAATATGCTTAAAACTGTTCAATGAGATACTTTGAACACTTTTTACCAAGCTTAGTATGGTTCCATACTGTTCCGTTTTATGCAATTCGTATTTACAATTTCCTAAAAAAAATCTTCAACCTACGGTACATTATGCTCAACTGCAAATGCGTTTCAATCGATTAGGCGTATTCATCTTCTTCGCTCAACTTCCAAAACGCTTCTTCCAGCTCAATTCAAGCATCACATTCCAATCGCACTTGTTCGAGCAAGCCAGTCAAATCCACACACGAAAAACGAAAAAGAAAACAATTTTCAAGACCATCCCACCTCGCCAGAGCCCGCCTGTGTACTTCTTCAAACGAAGTGAAGAACTCGCATACCGGAGCTTTGTACGGGCTGCTGTTGCAACCTTGCGTTGTTCAGCGCTTTTTTTCTTCTTCTTTTTTTCCTGACTCCAGCTCGTTTACACCGGTACTTTTCGAGCCCGGCAACAACTACTGTTGCTGACCGTCAGCTTCATTCCACAAACTTTGCTTGAAGTATTTACATTTTGGCCAATTTCGCACACTGCTTCTCAAGTTCGCACACGCGTGTGTTGTGAGCCCCCTGAAATCGAAAGCTCATGACGCGGGGGGCCTTTTTCCCCCGCGGGTCTTACTCACGGGTTGATCGATTAAGCCAACTCCGTTGTCGTTGTGTGCCATTTGAAGTTCACGGAACGGTTTTCCGGTGACCGGGCCAAGGTTTTTGCGGTAAAGGTCGCACCACCAGCAGCCTGGTTATTAATTTATCTGCTATCAATTTTGCTGCGTAGTTCATCGTGTGTGTGTGTCTTTTGCTAATTAAGTTGTTAGTTATGGTGGAGTGTGAAGAAGAAGAAGAAGAGGGAGTAAAATGACGGGTTGGAAGCCCCCATGAATGGGTACAGGCGTAGTGCCACGGCTTGAATGAAAGCTCAAGGAGAGATCGACATGCTAAAGTGCGATTAGAGATAATTGCTTATTGAGTTAGAGTTCAAGATTTGACACTGGCGGAATTTCCAGTTATTGCAGAAAGAGTCTTTGTCTCGACGGTGATGACACTTGTGTTGTTTGAATAGTTAATCTTGGTAATTTTTTCAATATTCAGAAAAAAATCCATACTCAAAATCGCAGATGATTGACAGCTTCCCATGCAGAAGCAACAGGCTGCCAACCCCCTCTTCACACAATGTGACAAATCCGCTGGCATCACTGCAACTCTTTTGTTTGCTTTAGCCAAGACACTTCAAAGCTGTCGTGCCACTGCTTCTGCTTTAAAAACTCTATTACCGCTGTGTCATGCTTCGAAGAACATGACGGCGAGAATATGGTCTTTGGAACTGACAAAATTGCTATAATAATGAGTCATTTAAGGTTCGCTGGCAACACCACTTCTCGGGAGCCTCGGGAGACCTTGAACGGGGGCCGCCGTTGGCCTTCAACTACCCGAGTGAGTGACTGACAGGGCCGATTTGACAGCAGCAGCGCCGACGGGGGTGGTCAGTTAGAAAGGAATCAATTGTTGGGCCCCCAAAAAAGTGCCCAAATTATAGGAACGCTATGGCAGTTGTGGTGACTAATAATCGCATTGTCACTTAATTGAACCGGATAACGATCGGAGATTGGGCGATTTGCTGAGCTTTTTTCGGCGCTACTTACTACTGACGGTTGAAGGTTTGTTGGTGGAACATACCTGGAAAAGAAGAAATAAATGCAAAATTAGTCATTTTGATCAATTTCGTAACACTTATGACAATTGCACTTAAATTTATTTCAATTTTAACATTCTAGTCAAACTCCAAATAACTCATTTTCGGTGACGTGTCCGACAGGCCACAATCACTGTTTGACAACTGTGCGTGGTACAACACTGGTGGACGACATGTTTCTACCTCTGTTGCTTTCTGTGCGTTTGTTCGATGTAAAACGTGCTCAGCTTACCACATTCACCGGCCAAGGTATAAGGTATAGTCACATTGTACTATACACACACACACAATATCCGCGTACTACCTCTTTCTTCTTCCTCTTAATCATCTTGTTATTCAATTCCACTGCCACCAGAATGGGGGCTAATAAAAAATTTACCCTGCGATCACCATGACCGTGATGATGCCTTTGAATACCGCATGGGAGGCGGGGGCTTCGGGGACTTAGGGAGCGACGAAGACGATAGCAACGTCAAAGACGATGCGACGGTGTACCGTAATCATGTTACGGTACTTGGTGCCGGGTTCGATAGGGGAGAGTGACGAAAACTGATATCGCGATTAAATTATGTTGATTTGAATTTGAAGGCCAATTGTTTGCCCGTAGAATCCGATCTTCCCTCCGAATTGAACGAAAGTGTTAAAATATTGATTTCAGAACATATTTAGGGTTGTATGTCATTATATCGTCAGTTGTGTGCTATCTTGTGACAACGACCATTTAGAACTTTTCGAGAAAATCGATTTTTGAAGTTTGTTGGTAAATAATTTCAAAACTATGAATGATAGAGCCAAACTTTTTGAAGCAATCGGTTCGTATACTATCGCTTAACAAACGCTCCAAGTTTCAACTAATTTGGTTACACCAGTTTAAAGATACAGTAAATAATGTAAACAAAAATCTGAAAAGCACGTTTCACAAGTGTGTTTCGAAAATAAAATTGTACTACGTGTCACAAGTGTGCACAGAATTCCCATACAAACTAAAATAAGCTCAAATCAATGGTTTAATCGACTTAATCAGTATATTTTTATAAACAAAAGGTTGCATTGCCTTTAGAAAGTATGTGTATACATAAATTTGTGAAAAACAAGAAAAGTTTCCGCATTTTCCAACAACATGTATGACGTGTCACAAGTGTGCACAATCATTTTGATGATAAATTGGTCTATGTCACAAGTGTGTATTGCGATATCCGGGAAACGGAAGCGAGTTTCCAAAATTGGGTTAAAGCATCTTGTAGTGTTTGTTAAGTATAGCAAAACGTCATCATTAACTGATTTTCGACCAAAATGGTCTATGTCACAAGATAGCACACAGCTGAAGTTATGATTATTTTATTAAATTTTTTTTATCGGAAACCGGATTTATTGTTTTTTTAGAACGCATCGAACATCACTATTTTATTTCTTAAACTGAACCCCGAATCATACCGTAAAAAACGATTTTTAATGATTTGATCTGAAGTTTTTGATAGAATTACTCATAGAAGGCGTAGATTGTGAGATAAAATGTTTGCGTTTTAAAAAAAGCTTAGACAAACTTTGTAGAACAGAAAAAAACCCAAAAAATATTACTAGATAGTAACGTTTTCTGAAAGCCGACTCGGTCCTAACCAGGTCCCAGCACCGAAAAGGACCTAATAAAAATAATTTTATGAAAAAAAAAAACGTTTTCTGAAACACCCTAATCGTGAACCAATCTAAATTTCAGTCAACGTCAAGCAACAACTCTTTTAAAGACAGCTCCGAAATTTGATCATTTTTCTAAATAAAACTATTTCCACCAAATTTTGCTATCTTGACCACTGTACTGCAATTTTTTAAAATTGAGCAAAACAAATATTTAGAAAACTTTCACGGAACAAAGCAATTGTGAGCATAATATTTTCATAAGCTTCATTCAATTCAAGATTCAGGTTGCATTTAAGATTCCAAATCGAAGAATAAGGTGAAGAAACCAAAATAAAAATAAAATACTAAAAAAAACTATGTCATTTAATACTCAAATATTGTCAATCAGGAACTGTTTCAAGACTTTAAACGCCAGTTTTATTTTTTTCTATTTGATTCATACACAGTAAAAAATATCATGGTTTTATTATATCTGGAAATGGGAACATCGTTAATTTTTCCACTCGAAAGTGTAAATTTAATGTCATTATTTCAACCTGAATATGACATCATGGAAAAGAAAATATTTAAACTTTCAATTTACGCTTACATTTTTTTATACTTTATCAAAATGAAAAATGCTAAACTTGCGAATAAAATTTTACATTTCTTGAAGCTTTTTAAAAATATGTTCCATCTTAATTTTTGATTTCAATTGATTGATTCAAAAAATAAATAAATAAATCATCAAGAAATTTTAAAAGAACTCTATCTCACAAAACCTTTTTTAAATTTAAAAAATATAAAATCATCAGAAATTATAAACGAACTCAATCTCACAAATTTAGGCATGATTCAGATTTTTTTTTTCTGTGATACGTTTGTTTTTTTTTCGCTTGAATGTAATCTGCCGTAAAGATAAGCTTTTAATCAAAAGAGTAACGTCATGATTCGAAATCCGGACACTTAGTACCATATTATTTTTGTTATAGCTGGCAAAAAATCATGTAATAAGTTGGAAATGTAGAAATATCATCAGGATTTAGTATAAACAGTCAGTTTTCAGAGAATGCATGCAAAATATGTCTTTTCTAACAATTTTTCTTCAGAATTTTAAAATTAAAATGACTTGTTGTGCTTCGAATCCCGGGTTAAAACCTGATTCGAAATCTGGACACTTTTGCTTCGAATTCCGGACACCCTATTTTGCTTATGAATCGCACAAATTTGGACTGAAATGTTACTGAATGGCATTCTTTAGGTCTCAAATAAGCTGTTAACATCAAAACAATCGATAGTTTATATAAAAATTTGCTAGAATTTAAGGAAATCAAAAACATAAATTTCTGCTTTGTCTTCCCGATGCTTCGGACGCCAATGAAATATTTCAATTGAAATGTTTCACATTTTTGGTAAACTTATAATTTTATTGTTTTGGCATTAACTACAGCGTTCAAACAAACTTTAAATGAAAGTTGATGTAAGTATTCATCAAATAACACAGTTTTGACATTCATAATGCGAACTTATATCAAAATAAATGATAAAACAAGTTGAAGTGTCCGGGTTTCGAAGCGTCCGGGAATTCGAATCATGACGTTATCAAAAGGACGTTTTTTCAATGTCAACTGAGTACACTTTTGGACTCGAACTTCACGGATTAGGACCAAACTTGGAGGGAACGTTCATCTATCGATAGTTAACAGAAATCCCAAGTTTGGACCATCCCTCTATGTTTGGCACCACCCTCTTTTTTGACGATTTTCTAAAAAACTTTTTTTTCCTCTTAACCATAACTTTGCAACTATTGGAGCAAAAGACTTTCTAGAGGTTGAATTTTATAGAAAATTGTCCAAGCAATTCGATAAAAATAAAATTTCAACCCTTAAGTGCCCCCGTATATTATATTTTAACTTTTTAAGTATTAAAATTCAGTTTTGACCAATTCCTTATATTTTCATTTTTTTTTATTTTATCACCATCGTGTTTCCCGGACAATTTTACATAAAAATCAATGAGAAACTCAAAATAAAATGAACTTTTGGCGAGATACAGCGAATTTATTGGAAAAAAGTGTGATTTTGCGCAGCATTCTGTCCTATGAATTCAAATCAGAAATAAATTTCTTACATATAAAAACCGAACTATGCGGGATTCATCCCATTTAGTTGAAAATCACACCATGTACTTCCAAGTGCTGCGCAAAATCAAACTTTTTACAGTAAAATCGCTGTATCTCCCCAATAATTTATTTAAGTTTAACATTGATTTTTATGTAAAATTGTCCGGGGAGCACGATGGTGATAAAAAAATAAAAGGAATTGGTCAAAACAGAATTTAAATACTTAAAACGTTAAAATATAATATACGGGGGCACTCATGGGTTAAAATTTTATTTTTATCGAATTCCTTGGACAATTTTCTTTAAAAAGATCTAAAAAAATCTTTTGCTTAAATAGTTGCAAACTTATGATTAAAAGAAAAATTTTTTTTTGTTGGAAAATCGTCAAAATAGAGCGCGGTGCCAAAACTAGAGGGATGATCCAATCAGCACCAAACTTGGGATTTCTGTTAACTATCGATAGATGAACGTTCTCTCCAAGTTTAGTCCTAATCGGTGAAGGTCGAGTCCAAAAGTATACCCAGTTGACCTGGAATGACCCATAAGTTGTTCACATTATTATCTACACACTTAAAACTTGTGTAAATTTGGAACGTGTGATTTCGGAAAAATGAATATTATCTCTTTTATGATGTAATTTTACCTCAATTTAGACTTACACAGCAAAGTGGTAAAATTACTCATTTTTTTTCTGACATAAAAGATGAACCCCTTTCCTGATGCACTAGCATGCCCAGATCCTCATGTAAGGAGGGGCAAAAATAATAGCATTTTGAAAATGTCGTCGTTTATTAACACCCCTGACCAATTTCAGAACAAATTTCTGAAGATGGTGGGGAAACTGCCCCATGATGCCCCCCCCCCCTTGTGCACGCTAATGTCCAGATGTAATATTACGATGATTATTTTTACTGTGTACAACTTAGGGACCATCCATAAACCACGTGGACACTTTTTTGGGATTCTGTTACCCCCCCCCCCCTCGTGGACAATTGTCCATACAAAAATAAACTTTTTTGTATGGATCGTGGACAATCGCCATTCCCCCCACCCCTCTAAAGTGTCCACGTGGTTTATGGATGGTCCCTTAGCTGAAGACACCAACATTGATCAGCAAATCTTTTCATATTTTCGAATTTTAAGATACCTTTTTTGTATGGAAAGCTGCAGAAATTCGATGTGTATGAACCAATTGTTGCAAAATGTATTCATTAGTCTTAAGGTAGCCAAATTTCCTATTCCATTTCCAGGTTTCATGGAGGATTGCAGCATTAAAATTTAATCTACATCGTAATGATAGCGATGAATAAAAAAAATTAATCATTTTTAGACTATTTAATTTATCTTAGTGGAAAAATCTTGCCGATTTTAAGCCTATTTCCGTCCAACTTATTCTAACTCATTATTTTGGCAATACTTGTTATATAAACACTTATTTGCTCACTTCAAGTTAATGCCTAATTGAAATTAAAAATGATTTGAGAAGTTGTAATTGGACGTTAAATATCTGATAAGGGCCTGATGAAAATTCAGGATTTACCTTAAATTTTATTTATCAAAAGTACATAAATTGTGGTTTCTGTATTTAACAGTAACTTGCAGTACTGTTTAATTATTTTTATGGACATCTTGCAATTTAAATATCATCAAAAGATTTGTTGCAAAAGTAGAAATTTACAATTAACATTTTTAAGAATAAATAAAAATGTTGCAAAGAAAAACAATTTTTTTTTCTTTAAAAATGTTGATTCAAAAAAGTTCATAAATAAATATGAGTTTAATCAAAATACTTATTGATCTCATCAAATCTACAAAAATAAAATAGCGCAGTAATTACGAAAAAAAACCCAAAATGTTGACATCACCGAAACTGATGAAACTCAAAGTACTGTTTGAAATGTACAATTGCCAATTACCAAATATTTAGAGAAAATCGAATTTATTTTGCAAAGTTTCAAAGGAGAAATTTTATGAATTACTCATTGTTCCGTTTTAATAGTTTAAATAAATAAAAGTTTTAGGAAAAATATCGTGAAGTGTTGGTGATATCGATATAAAAGAGATTCAATTCTTTAAAATCAACCAGTTTTTAATAGTAAAGTTCGATTTAAGGAATTTGATCAAACATACAGTGTTTTTTTTGCATAACTTACAGTTTAAATAAAATTATTGTATTTCTCGTGTTGTCACAATCATTCGATTGTTATTTTAATCATTCATAAAAACACGAATATTTTGCTGACCACTCTCCCCTATCCGATTCCCGCGAGTGAAATCGCTTAGATATTAAATCCACATCGAATGTGACGAAATTACGCATTGTCCGGCCGTCGTTCTTCCTCTTAATAGTCTTTCGATTTGCTTGGGCTATCACTTCAGACGGTCGCTGTTTCGTTGGAGGGTCCATCGAAATTTCACGGTGTGACCTCGTTTACAGCTTGAGTTGAGTTCCAGAAAATGTTCAGCAAGTCACCGTTACCAACGTACACGCAAAAGTTTGGCGATAAGCAATTTCCCCAAGCAATTCCCAAAAGTGCCATCAAACACTTTGTCGGGTGGAGATCATCAGAGCTGGGCTGGAGGATGGCAGTTTGCAGTGCATGAAAATGATTTTAATGGAATAATTAATGAATAGACTTACAATAGTGCCTCGTTTGTTCGAGTGCATGATGTTCTTTGCTGTGAACGGGGCAAAACTTGATCTTGATGTCGGGAAGCTTTGTCACGACAGCTTTTTGGGAGGAGTGAGAATCGCGGGTAGGAAGGCGGAAACCTCGAAATGTAGCTTTTTGGTGTGTTTGTTGTGTTCTTGTGTGCACATTAAATTTTAATATTGCATGTTTTATTATTATACTTTGTGTGCAGCTCATGGCGGTGGAAACTGTTATTTTTCCCTGGAAAGTGTTTCCGTGTTATTCGAATGCCTGCCTTCTTTTCAACCTGCACATTATGAACAAGATTACAGGGGAAAAGTGGCTTGTGAAGAGTAAACATTTGTGACGGTTCACTTTGGAGAAATTACTGAACTTTTTCCTAAAAGGAATCGTTATTAATAGTTATGCAAATCGATGTTTGTTTTCGCTTCAACTGAGCTTAAAAACTGAACTGAAAATGAACTGGAATTTAATTGCAGCAAGTTAACGACCTCCACCCTCTGCCCTGCATCCAAACCAAAGAATTTCATGGAAATTTAATATCGCCCCCTCGTATCCAGTTTCGATTAAAAATTCCACCTCGAGCGTTAGATGATAATACTACCAAGAAAACTGCTCATTTCTACAAAGAATTTTCCATCTCCAACTGCAATGGAAATCGCACATCTAAGGGAAGTGAAAAAAAAACCGGAAACGGCACTCCAAACAGCAATTGCATGTCTCCCGAGGCAAAAAGCAAGGAAGTAGAGGGTTGAATTCCACAGTTTGAACCCTTTTCGCCAAACTCCCCCTCCTCTCCTTGAGGCCAACACGTTGCATCGACTTCAGAGGAATGTGCTTTTCGTGCCACAACAAAAAAAAAAGAGAGGCGCCTTTCCTTTGGCAGTTTTTCTCCATTTCCCTTCCAGATCCTATCGAGAAGCGTGTGTTGACAGTTTTCCGACCATTCCGGGAAGTTGATAGAGCACTTTCCCCTAAGTGGTTTTGTTCTGGGAATTTCAGCCGGGAAGAAACTGAACCTCTCTGCCATTAGTTGTAAACAAAAAGGAGCATAAATTTATAGTAATTCACATGAAATCGGGAGTCACGTTTCAAGTTCACACCAAACCACCTGTTTGGAAAGGGTGGAAACTGAATTTTGCCATTTCATCCGTCCCCCCCTCAAGAGCTCGAGACATGAATTATTACGTTATGATTGTGGATAATGCCATGCAAGGGAAAATCGATTCCCATTTGTATTTCAGCCACACCTTCTAGAGCTAGGCTGCCGTTCTACGCATAATTGTCCCATGTCAGATTTGGACGATTTTGACTTTATTACATTGTTAAGTTTAGATTGATGTGTACTTTAAGAAAAACACATAAAATCTGGTACTTTGTTCGGAAACTCATTAAAAACAACACCAAGTCTGTTTGTCCCATCGTTAAGCTTCTACGAATAACCAAGTATTTTCTCACACGGAATCATAAGTTTTACTAAGCATTATGTCTTGTTTACCTGTTGTATAGCAAGAGAATCACAAATAAGGGTAATAAACTGCTAACTGGGGCGATTAGGGACACATAGGGTGAATAGGAACGCACGGGACAATTATGCGTAGAAACACAGAAATCGGTCGAAAAATTTCAATCGTGTTTTTCTTAGTTGTACTTTTTTGAACATGGGACATTTATGCGCAGAACGACAGTAGAGCAATGTAAACTAACGACTACGAGGTAATACGTTATGGAATAAAATCTTAAATTTTATTGCCAGGTATATTGAATTGCAGCCGTAGCAATTTCTTATATTTTCTTGACTATGATATGTGTTCATTGTGTCTGGTTTATAATAAAATAAAATCATGATAAAAATAAAAAGAAAATATTCAAAAAGTTGGCAACACTGCACAGAATTATGAGTACTGAGGTGAAGTTTACATTTCCTGTCTATGCCACGTGTGCTATTTTTCTTTTATAAAAAATGACTTCAAGAACCAACTTCACGTACATTACTAAATAAAAATCCCTATCTTGGAAAGGGATTTTCGATCTGGTGTCTTCAGCAAAGTTGTAGATTTTTTTTTTTTCAAGGAAGATGACGTCTCAGAAAACCATATTTTCTTATTATTTTTAAATGTTTAGAGAAACAAAAATGCATGTTCTGAGCCATAGAGAAGAATCGATTGTTTTTTGAAAATAAAAAATACCACTGTAAAGTTGAATTCATTTGAAACTTAAATTTAGTATATTTTTTTATTTCCGAAAAGAGTCCACGTATTTCCCTTTTCGAATACATGATTTTAAGTCTTGAATAATTTTTCATTGTATAACTGACGATAGCAAGGAAAATTTCGATCTACATTTCAACGTTGAAAAATGAAATTTTTGTAAGGTTTTCCAACGCTTCGACAAGGTTTTTTTGAAGTTTCAAAACCAAACATAACAATTCAGAAGGGCACTTCTTAATCTCAACAACTTAAAATACATAAGTTCCTTAAAATATGAATCTCCCAATAACTCTGTTTTTTATGTTTCCCAATGTGAATTCCAAATCCAAGAAACGTCCATGCATTTGAAATATATCTATTCAAAATTCATAGCTTTAGAAATTGATAGCGTAATTTTCTTTAAAATTGTTCTTTATTTCTTAGTAACAGTTAAATTCCGTTTTGAACACGATTAGTATTTTGTTTTGAAATGGTGAAAATTTGAATTTTCATTCGAGCAGTTCTCTCAGATTTCGGTCATTCGATTTTTTTTTGTATTTTTTACTCCGACTGAAACTTTGTTGGTGCCTTCGGTATGCCCAAAGAAGCCATTTTGCGTCATTAGTTTGTCCATATAATTTTCCATACAAATTTGGCAGCTGGCCATACAAAAATGATGTGTGAAAATTAAAAAAATTGTATCTTTTGAAGGATTTTTTTGATCGATTTGGTGTCTTCGGCAAAGTTGTAGGTATGGGTATAGACTACACTGAATTTTTTTTTAAAAGGGCGTAATATTGAATGTAAAGCCGCCCGTGTGGATCAATCGGACCGCGCACTGGACTCACAATCCAGAGGTCGCCGGTTCGAATCCCGCGGCGGGCGCTCTAAAATTCTTTGTGTAAATATGGGTATTCGGCGCCGTCGCTCCGTGCCATACTTTCATACACTTAGGAGCCCAGGGCGGCGAAGTCCTTGTAGATAAAAGGAAGACACTAGTGGTTGGTACTAGCAATGGTGGCCGACAGCTATAAAGTCAACTTCGTTTCGTAATATTGAATGTTTGGCCCTTTTGAAATGTTAGTCTTGGTTTAAAAATTTTGATAATATTTTTTTCGAAAAGATCGGATAATTTCACGATTGTTTCATATTTTAACATTGAAAATCGGACCATTAGTTGCTGAGATATCGTCATTAGAAAAAAGGTGGGTTGTTTGGGTGAGACTTAGAAAACATCAATTTTCCTGTTTTTAAACTTTTGCATGGCAATATCTCAGCAACTAAGGGTCGTTTCAACAAAGTTCAAAAATGCAAAATATAGAGAATTTTCTCAGCTTTTCAAAAATATTTTTTTCGAAAGTGGGCAAACGTGTGCACTAATTTAAAAAATGAAAAACTGCTACTATTTTCAAAAAAGTCACCTAACAATGGATTTAACTTGAAAACGGTGCACTTTATCAAAATTTCACTTGAGTACTTTTTGATTGCAAATTTGATTTTATAACAAAAACTGAAGTTGAAAAATTTTTGCGACCAATTTTTCGATTTTTTTTTTAAATCAGTATTGATTCAAAAATTCATAACTAGCTCAAAGATTTTTTGCACAGCCTTGAAATTTCTAAAATGTTTGCATTTGATGTCCTCTAAAACATATAAAAAAATAAAAAAAAATAAAAATTGTGTTTTTTGCAAATCAAGTTTTAGTGACAAAAAGTTAATTAAAAAAATCACTAATTTTTTTTACCGTGCGTCATTTTTTTCCAGTGTAGTCCATACCCATACCTACAACTTTGCCGAAGACACCAAATCGATCAAAAAAATCCTTCAAAAGATACAGATTTTTGAGTTTTCATACATCATTTTTGTATGGCCAGCTGCCAAATTTGTATGGAAAATTATATGGTCAAACTAATGATGCAAAATAGCTTCTTTGGGCATACCGAAGGCACCAAAAAAGTTTCAGTCGGATTAAAAAATACAAAAATTAAAATTTAAGAAAAAGACCGATTTCTTAGAGAATTGTTCATTCAATTGTTGAACTATATTTCAAATTCTCAAAACATTGGAAAAAGTCCACTAAGGATTGATATCAATCTATTTTTTGTGAAAGATTGTTTGAAAAATATCTTATATTGAGCAGCATAATTCATTTGTGTTTACATCATGATTCGAAATCCGGACACTTAGTAGCATATCATTTTTGTTATAGTTGGCAAAAAATCATGTAATAAATTGGTAATGTAGAAATTTCATAAGGATGTAGTATTAATAGTCAGTTTCAAGAAAATGCATGCAAAATACGTCTTTTCTAACAATTTTTCATCAGAATTTTAAAATTAAAATGACTTGTTGTGCTTCGAATTCCGGACACTGATAAAAGCTGATTCGAAATCCGGACAATTTTGCTTCGAATTCCGGACACTCGTTTATGCTTATGAATCGCACAAATTTGGACTGAAATGTTAGTGAATGGCATTTTTTAGGTCTCAAATAAGCTGTTAACATTAAAACAATCGATAGCTTTTATAAAAATTTGCAAGAATTTAAGGAAATCGAAACCATAAATTTCTGCTTTGCCTTCCCAGTGCTTCGAACGCCTATGAAATATTTCAAGTGAAATGTATCGCATTTTTTGTAAACTTATATTTTAATTGTATTTAATTGTTTTGGCAATAACTACAGCGTTCAAACAAACTTTACATGAAAGTTGATGTTGGAATTCATCAAATAACACAGTTTTGACATTCGTAATGCGAACTCTATCCGAACTATATCCAAATAATTGATAAAACAAGATGAAGTGTCCGGGTTTCGAAGCGTCCGGGAATTCTAATCATGACGTTAGTTGGAACCAGCGTTGCCACATGTACAGATTTATCTGTCATGGTACAGATTTTCAGCAAAGATCTGAGTACAGAATCTGTACGTACAGATGACAGATATTTGGGTCACCGTACTGATTTGTACAGATTTTCAGATAAAACAGATTCTTATTAAAAATGATATTATTGAATAGTTAAGTTATTGCAATTATCTCAATATTTTAGAACTTTTCATTGATTAAATCTAGTTTAACTTTTGAAACATTTAGAAATGGATCATGCTTATATTTTTTAACGATCTTAGATCCATTTATGCTAGAATATTTTGAACTAGGAGTCTCTCTTAATACTAACCCCCAGTACGCCGTGGGTAATTGTTTCTCCCACTAACATTTACACACAAGATCCTCTGTAGTTTTAGGTTTTTCTTAGGTTTAAGAAAACTGCATTTACAAAAGCAGACTCATTGCTAACCAGGTTTCAGTACCGACAAGGACCTAATAAAAATAATTAATAGCATTTCGTTCTAATAAAGTTATAACATAATTTCCAATATTTCCCATTCTTCTCAAAAATGATTTTGAAACGAAGGAGAACACAGGTAAAATAAAATCTAAAATACTTCAAAAATTTGATAAAAGTTGTACTGAATCATACAGAAAATAATGAGTCATAAAGTTTATTGTATTTTTTTTATTAATTTGAATATATTGCTTAATTATATGAAAACAACATGATATTTTTTATATCCATAATCTTGCTTATTGCATTTAACGCATTTTTGCAAAAAAAGTTTGATAATAAAATTTCCTCTTTAGCATTCCATACTTTACATGCACTAAATTTGAAACATATTTACAACCGCCTTGTAGTTGCCTGAATATTTAAAAATTCAATCCTCGTTTTTCAAAACATTATTATTTGTTTCTTGAAAGGTAACGCCATTATGTCACATTGAACTATTTAATAAATGGAATCTGGTCAAAGTAAATTTTATTGAAAGTTTTCGATAAATTATGCTATGTACCGTCAACTGGGTCAATCGGGACTGCAGTCTGTATGAATATGGATTACAGTCTAACTAATTTTTTTTAATTCCTTAATTCTTAAATTCTTAAATTCTTAAATTCTTAAATTCTTAAATTCTTAAATTCTTAAATTCTTAAATTCTTAAATTCTTAAATTCTTAAATTCTTAAATTCTTAAATTCTTAAATTCTTAAATTCTTAAATTCTTAAATTCTTAAATTCTTAAATTCTTAAATTCTTAAATTCTTAAATTCTTAAATTCTTAAATTCTTAAATTCTTAAATTCTTAAATTCTTAAATTTTTAGATTCTTAAATTCTTAAATTCTTTGATATTTTTTTAAATTTTAAATCTGGGTATGATTTTAAATTCTAGCTTTTTATTTAGAATTTTAATTTTTTTGGATTCTAATTGTTAATTTGAAGGATTTTGAATAGATGAATTATTTTAATTATATTATTTAAATTTTATTAATTTTTAATTATTAGAATTTTAAAGCTTTGAATTTGTTATTTTTAAATTTTGTTTTGTATACATATTTTTTTTTATTTTTTTAATCTTAGATTTTTTTATTTTTAATATTTGTATTTTTGAATCTGTGTGTTTATGGATTTTCTCTTTGGTTTACTTCTTTTCAAGCAAAATACAAAATCCTTCCTTTTAATTTCAAGATTTTGCTTTTTGAGATTCGGCATCATAAGGCAATTCGGAATTTTCAATATTATAATATCGATTACAAAATTATTGAAACATTTATAACTTTTAGTTACAATAAAATAAACAAATTCTGAATATTTAAGTTTTTTCACTAGAACATTTTGCAAACAAACATCGCGCGAAGGAACGTCACGCGAAGAAACGTCTTTTCTTGGCCGTTTCTTGGGTGTTTTTTATATGGAGTTTTGCATTTCTTCCGAGCTGCATATCAGCATTTAGTGTTGTCATAAGATTGTTCAAAATGCATGTTAAAAAAAAGTTTTTTACAAAAAATTTACCGTACAGATAATGGTACAGATATTCGCCATGCTTGGTGCAGATAAGACAGATTTTTGGACCCTCTGATACAGACGAGCATGTGGTAACACTGGTTGGAACGATGTTTTTGATCGTAAAAATTACAGATTTGATCAAACCGAGTTCTGCTGAGTTCTAGGATCATCTAGACATCCTAACAAATCACTGGAAAAAATCGTCCAGGTTGAGTTATGCTCGAGAACCAGTGAGTTGAAGTTAGCGTTTCAACTTTTTTGGAGGCTTGGGCGTATGAGTAAGTTTGACATGCGTTGGTCGTTCCCGTGTTAATAATTATTATAACTGTAAACTTCTGCATTATTCGTTTTAACAGAAATTACATTTGAAATATTCTTGAGTTTGTCTTTTATTTTTCTTCTTAATGTCATACACTTTAAATTAAATTATTAGTTTCAAAATATTAATTTCTTGTTTTAGTTTAATTTTATTAGAAAATTATAAAAAATAGGAAGAAATTGTCACAGTTTCTCTCACATCCAACCCAAAAGTGAGCAATTTGTATACGAGCGTTCAAATTAAGCTGAATTAAAATCCGACACTTTGGTAGGACAGAGGGGGGAAAACGGGCAGTGATGGTGATGGTGGTGCGAAAATGAAAAATATGGAAATTCAATTAATTTGAAATTCAACTCGGCGCAAATTAAACGCAAGTTGGAACTAATAAAGCCGTAACGCGGGCGCGCGCTCGTGCAATCTTGGCAAAAACAGTGTCGAATGAGATTGCGATGTGTTTTTCTTCCTCCCTCAAGCTACACCGCAGCTCAATACTATAGACAAGATAATCCACTTTCGATTTCTCAGCCTTGAAATGCATTTTTCAAGATCGCCGCCAACAAGCTCTTTTAAGCTGTGTTTTTTTTTCGAGGAAACAAGTTGCAACATTGTTGTTATTTTGTGGAAAGTAATAATCGTTTTCAAAAGTGGATACTTCATTTTTTAAATGTTTTTTAAGGCATAAAGTTGTTATTTTTACATAAATTTCTATTAGAATATTTAATTTTTCAATTCGACCCGTTCCAAACGTTACTCCAACCTCGATAAATTAACACTTTTCTCGGCGCCGCAATCCGTAGGCCGCTACTTTTCCGCGGAATTTTCCTCCCACAGCGCCTGTGCTTCTACCACCACAGCCAATTATGCGATTTTTTTCACCTTGGCAAAAAAAAATAACACATTCAATGTGCCTACGAGCAGCAGGGCTTTATTTGCGTTTTGCGCCGGATAGAGACGTTGTTGAGTGTTGCGTGCACACCTGGAAAACCGCAATCATCTGCTGGCGAAATAGACCAAGCTCGAGGCCCAACCCGGCAAACAGGTGTTTTCTAGCCCACTGGGTAACGATGACTGGCCAGGGGTTGTGGGCATAAAATATCAGTCAAGTTGAAAATAAGGTACAATGAAAATAAGGCAGGTGAAATCTGGCTTGTCTATTTTCGTGCACCCTTGAAAAAATCACTCAATTCTTTTTTAAAAACTAATATTAATTTTAAAAAAGTCGTGAAATAAAAAAAATCACAAAAAAATACCAACCCTTTTTCTCGCCGTGCCCCACGTTCCACCTGGCTGCGAAAGAGAGTGAGCGTGTGACTTTTTTTTTTTGGGCGAGTGTGCCACGAACACACACAATAATGGCCTAGCGGAATTTGCCAAAATTTGGCATTTACATGTTTGAGGGAAAAGTTTGCCGAAAAAATTAGACGCTCGCGCAAAAGTTTCGCTTTTGCGTTACCTGAGGCGTAAATTTTATGCGTGTTTGTGTGTACGTGCCTGGGGGTGGGCGGAGGTTGGATATATTTTCGCAGCGTTTTTGGGTTGTTTTGGATTCTCTATTTTATGTTTTGGAAATGCGCGATAAATGGAGGCTGGGAAAAGTGAAAAACAATGTTCTGACATGAATAAGTTATCGCAGTAAATTGGTAGAAATTTGCTGCGTTTTTGGAAGGGAACTAATATAAATAAAGTAGTGAATCCAAGTGTGAAAAATCAACACACAAAATGGCGTTCTTAACTCAATTTGGCCCGAAATACACGTACGGTAAGTTAGCATGACGTCTTTTTCCGATCTGCGGTCTCAAAATTCAAAATTTGTAAAAATATTATATGCCTTCATTTGAATAAAACAGCATAACTAAATGTTACGCAATGATTCGAATTCCTGGATGCTTCGAAACCCGGACACCTCATCTTGTTTTATCAATTATTTGGATATAAGTTCGCATTATAAATGTCAAAAATGGGTTATTTGATGTATTCTAGCATCAACTTTCATTTGAAGTTGACGTCATTAGAAAATGGTAGGTTGATTTTTAGAAAACTCCAATTTTCGTGTTTCTTTTTCTTAAAGCGGCTCTATCTCAGCAACCCGAGGTCCAATCTTCAATGTCTCTTAGACAATTTTAGAGCAAATTTTCTGAACTTTAAAAAAAATATATTTTTAGAAATAGTCACTCATGGTCACTATTTTTAGAAATCGAAACACTGCAAATATTTCGCTAAAATCAAACTTTCGGTGGCTATATTTTGAAAACGGAGCCCTTTATCAAAAAATCTGTAGAGTACTTTTCGATTGCAAATTCAAATTTGCATTAAAAAATAATGTCAAATTTGTTTTTGCATAAACCTTGGCGGCAGATTTTTTGACCATGTTTCTCTATGGCTCAAAAGTTACGGATTTTTGTCCCCTAAAACATATCAAAAAATCTCAAAAATAAAAAAAATACGTATTTTGGGAAATTGAGTTTTAGTTAAAAAAAAGTTGATTAAAAAATCTGCAATTTTTTTTCCGTGTACCTATTTTTTATCAAAAATCCAAAAATACCTACAACTTTGCCGAAGACACCAAATTGATCAGAAAATTCACTCAAAAGTTACAGTTTTTTGAATATTTACATACAATTTTTGTATGGACAGCAGCCAAAATTGTATGGAGACTTGTATAGGTGAACCAATGACGCAAAATAGCTTATTTGGTCATAGGGAAAGCCCCCACAAAGTTTAAGTCAAATAAAAAAATACAAAAAATAATAAAGGTCGAAATCGGCCGATTTCGTAGAGAGTTGCTCATTTATTGATAACTTCAAGTAAAAATATAATGCATTGCAAAATGGTTAACAAATATATGTTTTATTTTACTTAAAAAAATAATTAAAACACATAATTTATATTCAAAATATGAAAATGCAATATGTTCATCGTTGTTTTATATCCTTGATTATTTAAAATAAATTTTAAGAAAAATAAAATAAAATAATAGTTTATGCAACAAGTTGCAAAAAGAGAATTTTTTCAGCACGAGTCATACATTTATCCAACGAGGTTCACCGAGTTGGATAAATACAAAGAGTGCTGAAAAAATCAAGTTTTGCAACGAGTTCCATACAACATTTTTTGCAATTCCAAAAAACACATACCGAGTGAAATGTTAAGTCAAATATTTATGTATTTTGTCAATAAATCGTTTAAATAAAAAAAACTAACTTAATCCACCTATGTGGTTGGAGCCTTCCTCACTTATTATCAACAATTGCTGATATGATGGAATTGTACAAAAATTTCATCTATTTTTAAGATCCAGAATAAAAAGTACATAAATATCACTTAAGTGGCCATATCTCGAGACAGGGTTGCCAGATCATCAATGTTTTGGACTCGTTGGAAAGGTCTTTTGATAACCTAACCAACGATGGGTTGGATGGTGGATCCGGACATAGTTTACATACATTTAAGTGAGATCTGGCATCCAAAAAGTGCATCAATATCACTTAAGTGGGCATATCTCGAGATAGGGTTGCCAGATCTTCAATGTTTTGGATTCGTTGGAAAGGTCTTTTGATAACGTAACCAAGAATGGGTTGGATGGTGGATCCAAACATAGTTTACATACATTTAAGTGAGATCCGGCTTCAAAAAAGTTCATAAATGTCACTTAAGTGGCCATATCTCGAGACAGGGTTGCCAGATCTTCAATGTTTTGGACTCGTTGAAAAGGTCTTTTGATAACCTAACCAAGGATGGGTTTGATGGTGGATCCGGACATAGTTTACATACATTTAAGAGAGATCCGGCTTCAAAAAAGTACATCAATATCACTTAAGAGGCCATATCTCGAGACAGGGTTGCCAGATCATCAATATTTTGGACTCGTTGGAAAGGTCTTTTGATAACCTAACCAACGATGGGTCGGATGATGGACCCGGACATGGTTTACATACATTTAAGTGAGATCCGGATATATGTGAAAACACATTTTTATACATAACTTTTGAACTACTTATCGAAACTTCAATCTGTATAAAACTCGATCTATGGGACCCTAAACCAAGTCGAATGCATTAAGTTCGGGTCAAATCGGTTCAGCCAGTGCCGAGAAACATGAGCTAGTTTGTTGGTCACATACATACATACACACACACATACACACACACATACACACACACATACACACACACATACACACAGACATTTGTTCAGTTTTCGATTCTGAGTCGATATGTATACATGAAGGTGGGTCTACGACGTTTTTATACAAAGTTCATTTTTAGAGCAGGATTATAGCCTTACCTCAGTGAGGAAGGCAAAATGTTGAAAAGTGTTACTTTTCGAAACAAGTGCTGAAAAGTTCAACTTTTCAGCATTTATTTTGAAAAGTGTTGCTATTCGATTCTGTTATTTTTGGTACAGAAAAGTAGGCTATTTTGTCGTTCAAGAATGACAGGAAAAGTGAGTAGTTTCACGACGGAATTGCAAAAAAGCTATTATTGCGATTTTTTAGAGATGTGCTGAAAAAAAATGTTTTAAATCTGTTTGGAATTTGATGTACTAAGGAAACTATTTGCATTTTTTGAATATTCTAATCAACAATATTTTCAAAAAGTGGTTGTAGATCTGAACTTGAAATAAAAATGCATTGGCCTAAATGCAAAAACAAAATTAACGGAGAACATCAGCTAGAGCTTTTTGTACCAAGATTTTAGTTACACACATTTTAGTATTTTCAAAACTATGGGAACTATCGCTATAATGTTTTATTTATCCTCCAAAGTACTACTACAAAACATTTACCAACAAAGTTTGACCATTTTTACAATCAGATTGTTGCAGGATTGGGTCCGTTAGTTTGACAATTTTGGAATAAGGAGAAAACAACTTCCTTGATTGTTGTGCACCCTTGAGCTGTATAATGGTCTTCAAAACATTTGTTTAACATTTGAAAATGTAAAATGTTTATTTGAAGCAGGGTTGCCAGGTTAAAAAAATCTGGCAAAAAGGCAAAAATATTATTCAAAAATGAAAGAAAGCTAAAATCTGGAAAAATCACTCAAAATCTGGCACTTTGTAAATCTGATTTTCCCAGCTTTATCTTGCAATCTGGCAGCCCTGCGTGAGATTACCATAGCAGTGATAATGTATTTTGTGATACTCTTTTGCTGCAACTTTTTAAAACAGGACTTGAATTCGATTTTTTCTGCGACTTCATATTTATAATTTTGTAGAATTTGGAATGATTTAAATGCCTGAGAAAAAAAAACTCAGGTTATTCACAATTTCAAACAATTTACAAATTAAAGAGATATAAAACTAAAAGCAAGCGCATTATTAAAATTTTTGTTAATAGGTTTTTGGTTTCGATTTTTTTAAACATTATTTTGTAATATTTTTTCAATAAGCGTAGTTTTGAACAAAAAAAATGCAAGGCTATGTGCTTTGTAAAATTAACTTGCTAGGAAAGGTATGCTTGGTTATGATTTGAGCAAAACTTAATGAAAGAAGAGCACATTGAAGATGGCTTTAAGGCCATTGAATTATATATATTTTTAAAGTGTTTGTCCTTCGATTTTTTTTTTCGAACAAAAAAGTGCTTAAATTGTTTTGCTACTTATGGTATTCTTTTGATAGTAGAATCTCAAGATCTTGAAGAAATTTTTCTAACATTATCTCAAGGGAGAATTATTTGAAATGAGTAAGAAAGTCATCTTTATTTTTTTAAATATATTTATTAGGGTGGGTACGTTTTTCAAAAAGTTCTCGGATCAAGTTTTAGTATGGATCCCCTTGCAGGGCATGCCCATAGGGACTTTCATGCCAAATATCAGCTCATTTGGTTGTAAACTGGCTGTGCGCATCAGGGTTAAAGTTTACACGGGAATTACTATGGGAAATTGGAACTTTTTGTTCAAACGCTCCTACAGGACTGGGAAAATCACGCGCCAACTTCTGGTATGGTCAGGCATATGGGGAATGGTCTGGAGAACACTTTTGCCGAAGAGAGCATATGGATTCGTTGTCCCTAGACCTGGCGCATCGGCAAACAATCCGATGTCTCCGGAATCAACGGTTTTCCCTCAAAAAGCATCAAATTTTCCTTAGCATGCTATGAAAGCTTGATGAACACCGCGACGCCATACGTCAGACAGCTACCACGTGGGTGAGAAACGGCTGGAATATTTAATTGCAAACCTTCTTTTAACTAGAAAATGATCATTTCGAGTAATCCTGATATTATTTAGTCGAATTTAAAATCTTTGCATAGCAAATTTGTATTTTTTTGCAAATATTTCAACCACGTGGTAGCTGTCTGACATATGGCGTCGCGGTGTTCATCAAGCTTTCAGAGCATGCTAAGGAAAATTTGATGCTTTTTGAGGGAAAATCGTTGATTCCGAAGACATCGGATTGTTTGCCGATGCGCCAGGTCTAGGGACAACGAATCCATATGCTCTCTTCGGGAAAAGTGTTCTCCAGATGGCCTCAAACAATCCGCATCAAATTTTCCTTAGCATGCTATGAAAGCTTGATGAACACCGCGACGCCATACGTCAGACAGCTACCACGTGGGTGAGAAACGGCTGGAATATTTAATTGCAAACCTTCTTTTAACTAGAAAATGATCATTTCGAGTAATCCTGATATTATTTAGTCGAATTTAAAATCTTTGCATAGCAAATTTGTATTTTTGCAAATATTTCAACCACGTGGTAGCTGTCTGACATATGGCGTCGCGGTGTTCATCAAGCTTTCAGAGCATGCTAAGGAAAATTTGATGCTTTTTGAGGGAAAATCGTTGATTCCGAAGACATCGGATTGTTTGCCGATGCGCCAGGTCTAGGGACAACGAATCCATATGCTCTCTTCGGGAAAAGTGTTCTCCAGACCATGGCGCATCGGCAAACAATCCGATGTCTTCGGAATCAACGATTTTCCCTCAAAAAGCATCAAATTTTCCTTAGCATGCTATGAAAGCTTGATGAACACCGCGACGCCATACGTCAGACAGCTACCACGTGGGTGAGAAACGGCTGGAATATTTAATTGCAAACCTTCTTTTAACTAGAAAATGATCATTTCGAGTAATCCTGATATTATTTAGTCGAATTTAAAATCTTTGCATAGCAAATTTGTATTTTTTTGCAAATATTTCAACCACGTGGTAGCTGTCTGACATATGGCGTCGCGGTGTTCATCAAGCTTTCAGAGCATGCTAAGGAAAATTTGATGCTTTTTGAGGGAAAATCGTTGATTCCGAAGACATCGGATTGTTTGCCGATGCGCCAGGTCTAGGGACAACGAATCCATATGCTCTCTTCGGGAAAAGTGTTCTCCAGACCATTTCCCATAGGCCTGACCATACCAGAAGTTGGCGCGTGATTTTTCCAGTCCTGTAGGAGCGTTTGAATAAACAGTTCCAATTTCCCATAGTAATTCCCATGTAAACTTTAACCCCGATGCGCACAGCCAGTTTACAACCAAATGAGCTTATATTTGGCATGAAAGTTCCTATGGGCATGCTCTACAAGGGGAACCATACTAAAACTTGATCCGAGAACTTTTTGAAAAACGTACCCACCCTAATATTTATTTATAATAAGAGCCTTTCAAGACCATTGAAGGCTGGTTCGGCTAGGGGAATTCATCAACCAAATGGTTGTTTTAAGAAAAATTTGCCCTCCTTAATGAGGTAAAGATAAAATCCTACTTTTAAAATAAACTGCCAATCTACGTATAATTGTCCCATATTGAAAAAAAAGTGCAACTGAGTAAAACGCGATTGAGTTTTTTTCAACCGATTTTAAATTTCGCAGTGGCTTTGAGTGTTTTCAAATTAAAGAGATTTTAATATTGCTACTCAATTCGATGCCTGGATCTCAGCAAGCTTAGTACAAGAGAGCACTGAGGCATCGATTTGTTCGAGAGCTTTAATTTAAAAAAGAAGTTATCTAAATAAAGTTTGTTCATGTTTTCCCAACATTGTGCATATCGTGCCAAATATCCCCCGTCAGTTTTTTTCCATCTCATCGTTTTACCAAACGACTCAAATTTCCCTCCATCTTCAATCGCCTTCGCGAAGCCATACCCGGTAATGATTATGATAGCTATATTTGCATAACTGCGTATATTCGTGAATCGCGTTTTCTCACTCACATTTTCCCTTTTCCTCACGTTTCCTCTTTCCCTCACCGGCTGTTCAAAACGCAGAAAAACGGAAGCCACTTTCCAACCCTCGAAGTCGGAAGTCACGCGCACTCGGTAATGGAAGAAACAGCTTTGACTTTCGAAGCTGGTGTGTTATGATGCAATTCTTTCCGCAAACTTTTGCCTCCGACCAGAACATTGCCAAGTTGACTCTCTGTGCTAAATTTAGTGTCGGATGGTGTTTGCGTGCTTTTCGAAAATAAAGTACGGAATTGTATTACCGGTTTTCCGTGCGTAGGAAGGTCAAGAAAATGTGTGCGAAGATGATGATGGTGGTAATCTTCCACCAGAGGGGAAAGAGTGGGAAGCTGACAAATATTGTGAGTTTTTTTTTCTGTTGAACTATTTTGCGAGCGCGCGAATCAAACAACGAATTCGTCATCATCTAGGCAGTAGTACACTTCACGACAGGGCTCGGTTATAAATTATGCTATTACGCAGTTTCTCTTTTTATGGAAGCTACGAATGTGGCGTGGATTGCCTGCTGCCGATGAATTCGTCGAGGTAACGAGGAAGGTGTTACTTGGGGCTTGAGTTGTAGTTTACAATAGCTGAGGTAGCAACAACTTTTTGAAAAGAGCTGAGTAATTTGATGTTCAACACAGTTTAAAATATTAAACCGAATGTCAAAAGTAAAAGTTGTATTATGAAAAACTGCATAACTTCTATTTATTTTTGAATTTTCAAATCATTGAATCTTTAAAAACACTTTTTTCACAGTGCGCATTTGTTTAGTGGTTGTTTCAATTTCATTTGCCTGATCGTTTGTGGATTCTAATCAGGTATGAATCACTTTAGCCTACATTTCGAGTTTTTCGGGGAGGAGGTGAATTTTAAAACCAATATGCCCGAACTATCTTTCCCCTCCCCCTTTCTATGAGTGTTTCATTGGCGGCGGCGTACGTGAACATTGAATGCGCGTTGCCTGTTTTTGTTTTCTAACGTTTGTTTGATACCATTAAATCAATTGTGGCGGGGTGGGGCTGGAGAAAGGGGATTTTGAAGGCAATTTCGGAATGTGGTGAATGTATAATTTATTTTTATGTGTTCGAGTGCATGCATCGTAAATATGGGTGGCGTTTATCACTGAAATGTGTGGTGTTTCGGGGGGAATGGCGGTAGGAAACTAACGGAGTTTCTACAGAATTGAAGCCGGGAGTGAATTAGAAACTAGAAAGTGATAAAAACTAAAATAAATTTGGTTTCAATGATTTTGGTGGAAAGTTATCCAAAAAAACGTTAAATTTGAAAAAAATATACAACCCTTTATTTAACCTCACTGTTATCAATTAAAAAAAGCCAAAATATTTTTGAATATAAAAAAAACCTATTTCAAATCATTTTTAAATACATATTTCAAATATTTTTAACTCAAATTTACGCAAAACTGTTCATATTTTGTGTAAAATGCTTGAAAATAAGGTCTCTGCCAATTATTTACTAATAAGTGTTTTAATTTTTTTTTATGGTTGCTTAGGTCATTGGGGTTAGCAATCTCAGAATAAAATATTTGAGAAAAAAACTAGATCTCTGATATATTATTCCAAATTCTGATAAGACAGCTGTTTTTAAAATCTTCACATCAATGAAGGAACTCAATTTTAATTCAAGATCCAATAAAAGACCATGTTGCAAAAATTAAAAGATTGGAAACACACAATAAGAGATACAAAAAAAATCTCTTCAACTCATTAAACCTACACAAATTAATATCAAAACTGGGAATGAAGACTGATTTTGTGTTGTAGAAGATGTAGCACACAAAAGCCTCTAAAAATCTGTGAATTTACATATTTTTAACCGTAATTTTACTTTTTCCCAGTAAATTTATGTAATATCACATCAAAAATGAGGCAATATGCAAACAACAAAATTTTTCAACCTTAAAATATTATTAAAATAAAAAAATGTGGAATATTTTAACTGTACGAAGTATCTCAGCATGATTTCAATAAATTTCCTTTGTACACCTTTTTAAAAATCTTAAAAATATTCATTTGTTGTTCGATGTTCATTGATTTATGAAAATATTTCTTAAATTGTTGCGTCTTTAAACCTTTCAGGCCTAATGGGCGTAAGAATCGTGTTTCCATGACTTTTATTTTTTTAAATTCAGGCTTGAAATGGTCCTAACATTTAAAATTTGTTAAATTATCAAAAAGTCCGTTCTATCGAAAATTTCAATTTAGGCCATTAATTTGTGGGTCTCGTGGCGCAGGGGTAGCGGCTTCGGCTGCCGATCCCGATGATGCTATGAGACGCGGGTTCGATTCCCGCCTTATCCACTGAGCTTCTATCGGATGGTGAAGTAAAACGTCGGTCCCGGTTTCTCCTGTCTCGTCAGAGGCGCTGGAGCAGAAATCCCACGTTAGAGGAAGGCCATGCCCCGGGGGGCGTAGTGCCAATAGTTTCGTTTTAGTTTCATTAATTTGTTGTCCCCCGCAGTTTAGCGGGCTGCTTTCATTTTTGTAATACATTTTAGAATTTTTTAGATTTACGACAGTTATTAAACCTCTTCTTTCTTAAATTTTCTTGAATTCTGTGAATGTATCGATTTGGTAAATAAAAATAATAATTTTGTTGGATGATAAAAATTTAGTTCATTTAATCTTTAATATTTTCATTTTTTTTGAGGTTGAATTTCTTCAATTGTTAGTAAAAAAAATATCTTTGGTGTCTTCGTAAAATATTTGAGTTTGTTGTCCTTCATAACTCATTTTTTTTTTAAAAAAAAGCTTTTGGGACTAAAAACTATGATAATGTTGTATTTATTTTCTTACACGGTTACATATATAAAATGTCATCCTAAATTATTTTTTCTAAATTCTCAAAAACATATGTGCATATTTTTCAATCAATTTGAAAATTATTTAATTAATCAGCTCAACATTATATAAAATGTGTCAACAAATTATGATATATTTTATTTTCTATTTAAAAATATATTATTTTAATGGATACAGGAGAAATAAACCCATGTTTTCAGTTTTTGCTTTTTGTGTGTTTTTTAATACCCCTGACTCAAGGCGGTTTCTAAAACACCCAAAAAGCAAAAACGGGAAATTTGGTTTATTGGACCTTTTCAAAAAAAAAAAAAAAAACTCCAGAAATGCATTCTAATCAGTCGAGCATGCATTAGGCCACGCCCATTTTCCTATTTTCAGCTTAGTTCTTTTTTCTTCCAGCGCTCTTTTGGGTCTGCATAGTGCTGCCAAAATTGATGAAATATTAAGTGAACACTCACGGAAAGTAGCATTCATAGAGACCCAGTGTCTTGCGAACCTTCGTGGTGAACGGACACTAGAGCTGCGGTATTTTTTACTACCTAAGCTCAGAGTTATTTCAAAACAAAATTCACAGTCTTTTTAAAGACTACCTGAGTTATTTTCCAAAATTCTAAACAGTCTTTTCGAGACTAACCCCACCTGAAATTTTGTTGTATTTTACAAACGAAGCCATCTTTTTAAGAGAACTTTGCTTGCAAAATGCGTCAAAACAAAGGTAAACGCAAATCTTCTGAAGATTTGGTCGTTACGTCGGTGAAGCGTTTGAACGCTAAACCGGCTAACGGAAACAGAAAAAGAAAACAGCCTCTTCTGAGGTCTGATTCTGATTCTGAATGTGAGGTCAATCCTCCAATTCCATTGACAAACAGTTTCGGTGTTTTATCCGAAACTGATGACAAGGAACCTTCTCCTCGTACTGAGCCTTCTGCCGTCGAGAAACGAGTAAAGGCTCCGCCAATTGTAGTGACTTCCGTCTCCGATTTGGCCAGCTTTCGAACGCAACTGAAGAATTGCAAGGAAACTTGCAATTTGAAAGTTTCGTTCCAACTTGGTCGAAGAGGAGAATGTCGCTTGTTGACGGAATCTTTACAAGATCACCAAACTTTTGTTGGTTATTTGAAAAACCACAAACACAATTTCTACACGTATGAGACCAAGAATACCAAGAATAGGCGGTCTTGAAAGGTCTCTCCAACGACTTGTCGGTGGATGAGATCAAAAACGAACTTAAGGTGTTGCTTGGCTTTGCCCCATCCCAAGTAATACCGATGAAGAAAAAATCAAACGGGAATATTTCTCGCTTTGGTTTGACTTCACAATTTTATCTGATTCATTTCAACAGAAATGAAATCAACAATTTGAAAATTTTGGACAAAGTTCAGTTTTTGTTCCATGTACGGGTAAAGTGGGAGCATTTTAAGAAACATGGCGGTAATGGCCAGAATCTGACCCAGTGCCGGCGTTGCCAGGCATTCGGTCACGGTACTGATCATTGCGCCATGGTTCCAAAATGCATGGTTTGCGGGGATTCTTCTCACGACAAGGACAATTGTCCCGTGAAAGAAGTCACCCAATTTAAATGTGCAAATTGTGGTGGAAATCACAAATCAAATTTCTGGGATTGCCCCATCAGAAAAAGGTTTTGGATTCTCGTGCTAAGCATCAGCCGAAATCCAAACCGAAATTTTCTCAAAGTCAGGTTGTACCTGCATCTTTAAATCAAACGTTCGTGCTGTCTCACTCGAACAATTCTAGAAATACCCCTACCGTGGAAAAGTTAGGTAACAACAATGGCATTTCTTATGCTAACGTCGTTTCGGGTTCGGGTTCATCCACGAATTTTAAATCCTCTACCAATATTTCTGAAATTGGGCAGGTACCTCAAATCTCATTTGAAAATTTTTCTGCTGGCAACGCTTTGGGATCTTCTGATCTCGGCGATGTTACGTTTGAAAAAATGACTTTTTTGCAAAACTCACTGTTTGGTTTGATTCAAACAATGAGTAATGCTACATCCATGATGGAAGCAATCCAGATTGGATTAAAATTTGCGAATGATGTTGTTCTTACCCTCAAGTTTAATCATGGATCTAAGTAATTCCATCAATATTATGAATTTTAATGCTCGCTCTTTAAAAGCGAAAGAAAATGAATTTTTCAACTTTTTACGAGTTCATAACGTGCATGTTGCTGTTATAACCGAAACATTTTTAAAAACAGGCACTTATTTGAAAAGTGATCCAGATTATAAAGTTATAACTAATAACCGAATGAATCGAAATGGCGGTGGAGTTGCAATAGTTATCCACCGTAGTATGACTTATAGCACGTTACGTGACTTTAAGTTAAAAGTTATTGAAAGTTTGGGCATTGAACTTGAAACTTCTTTTGGGAAAATTATGATTGCAGCTGCATATTTGCCATTCCAATGCACTGGGGAAAATAAAAATTATTTCAAAGGGGATTTGAATAAACTTACTCGGCATAGATCTCGATTTTTGATCATCGGTGATTTTAATGCCAAACACCAATCTTGGAATAATTCAAAAGTAAATTCCAATGGTAAAATTCTATTCAGAGATTGCACTTCTGGTCTTTATTCGGTTTTATACCCGAATGGGCCAACTTGCTTTTCTTCTGTTAGAAATCCATCAACAATTGATTTGGTGTTGACAAATCAAAGTCAGTATTGTGGTCCTTTAGTGACTCATGCTGATTTTGATTCTGATCATCTTCCAGTAACTTTTTCACTTTCTCATGAAGCAGTTACCAGACCCAATAGTTCTGTGTTTAATTACCACAAAGCTAATTGGGACAGGTATCAGCATCATATTGAGAATAATTTAAATCATGATTTTGTTTTAGAAACCAAAGCTGATATTGATTCAGCCTTGGAATCTTTAACTAATGCAATTTTGGATGCTAGGAATATTGCTATTCCTAAAGTCCAAGTCAAATTTGATTCTCCCATTATTGATGACGATCTTCAGCTTCTGATTCGTCTGAAAAATGTTCGCCGAAGACAGTATCAACGTTCTCGTGATCCTACACTGAAGCGAATTCAAAAAGATTTGCAAAGATTCACTCTCCTGCGAAATGAAAAGTTCGCAAGAGATGTCGAACAAATTAAACCTTATTCCAAACCTTTTTGGAAACTTTCAAAGGTTCTTAAGAAACCTCAAAAACCCATCCCTTCTTTAAAAGATGGTGATAATATTCTATTAACTAATGGGGAAAAAGCTCAAAAACTTGCTCAGCAGTTTGAGAGTGCTCATAATTTCAACTTGAATGTTTTGAGTCCTATTGAAGATCAAATTTCAATAGAATTTCAGAATATTGTTGAACAAGAATTTTCATCAGATGAAGTTTTTAATACGGATCTGAATGAAATAAAATCTATTATCAAAAAATTTAAAAATATGAAAGCCCCTGGTGAGGATGGCATTTTTACATTTTAATTAAAAATTACCAGAAGCAACTTTAAGTAGCTTGGTCAAAATTTTCAACAAATGTTTTGATTTGGCATATTTTCCCAGTAGTTGGAAAAATGCCAAAGTAATTCCGATTTTGAAACCGGATAAAAATCCTGCTGAAGCCTCAAGCTATCGGCCCATTAGTTTGCTTTCATCTATTAGTAAATTATTCGAAAGAATAATTCTTAATAGAATGATGACGCACATTAATGAAAATTCAATTTTCGCTGATGAGCAGTTTGGATTTCGCCTTGGGCATTCAACTACTCATCAGTTGTTGAGAGTTTCAAATTTAATTCGAAGCAACAAATCTGAGGGCTATTCTACTGGCGCTGCTCTTCTAGACATAGAAAAAGCATTTGACAGTGTTTGGCATAAAGGTTTGATTGCGAAATTGAAAAGGTTTAATTTTCCGATTTATATCGTGAAAATTATTCAAAATTATTTGACGGATCGTACTCTGCAGGTATGTTATCAGAATAGCAAATCTGATCAACTACCTGTACGTGCTGGCGTCCCTCAAGGAAGCATTTTGGGTCCAATTTTATACAATATTTTTACTTCTGACTTGCCTGATTTGCCCCCAGGATGTCAGAAATCACTTTTTGCTGATGACACAAGCATCTCCGCCAAAGGCAGAAGCCTGTGTCATCACAAGATTTTGGATATTTTCAATTCTTATTTGAAAGAATGGAAAATTACTCCAAATGCTGCAAAACTCAACTTATTATTTTCCTCACAAACCAAGGGCTGATTTTCTTAAACCAAAAGTCATCACATTATAAAGATGAATGAGGTAAATTTAAAGTGGGAGGATCAAGTGAAATATCTTGGACTTGGTTTTGACAAAAACCTTACTTACAAGGATCACATTGAAAGTATCCAGGTTAAATGTAACAAATATATTAAATGTTTGTATCCACTTATAAACAGGAATTCTAGACTTTGTCTCAAGAATAAACTGTTAATTTATAAACAAATTTTCAGACCTGCCATGCTTTACGCTGTGCCGATCTGGACAAGCTGTTGCTTAACCAGGAAGAAAAAACTTCAGAGGATTCAGAACAAAATTCTGAAAATGATTCTGAAACTTCCTCCCTGGTTCAGCACCAGTGAACTTCATCAATTAGCCGAAGTTGACACTTTGGATGTTATGTCCAATAAGATAATTGATGCATTTCGACAAAAATCATTGCAGTCTTCAGCTGCATTGATCCGCTCTTTATATAGTTTATAAGTTAGTTTTAAGGTATCCCTTTTCCCTTTTGTACATGTAGGACCTCCTACATTTGAAATCACTGAATAGCGAAAGCTACAATATTTCATGAATAAATGAAAGTTGCTAGTATTTAAAATTGAGGTGAAAAGTCATCGTTTGTGATTGGACACTCAATAATATTTTAACTGAATGAATGTACATGGAAAAGAAATTTGAATAAATATAAATTAAAAAAAAAAAAAAAAAAAAGCATTCATAGAGAAAATTTTCTGCCAACACTGGCTCACTCCTGTTAAATTGTTTTTTTTTGATTTTTAAACCAATTGATTTTTTTTTTAAATAAGTCTGTAATTGTCTGAACTTGTTTTTTTTCTAATTTGGATTTCTTTCAAAGATATTCAATAATTGAACCAATGCGAAAATTTCAATTTTTTTTATTTTTCTTGATGAATATTTTTCATTTAAGCTTGGAAAGGCTCAATATTTCCAAATTAATGATTTTTTTGTACGGTTTTAAACATTTTGAATTGTGTTCATTGAGAAATCGATTGTTTTGATATCGACAAACAAAAGATAGGGACCATCCATAAACCACGTGGACACTTAAGGGGGGGGGGGGGTATGGCGATTGTCCACGATCCATACAAAAAAGTTTTTTTTGTATGGACAATTGTCCACGAAGGGGGGGGGGGGTAAAACATTCCCAAAAAAGTGTCCACGTGGTTTATGGATGGTCCCATAGTTAAGATATAATGTTTCCATCAATTCCCCATTAGCTACAAGCTCTTCCCTTCTCATCGCTCACAATAAGAAAGCATGTTCACACACAAAGACAACTTAACGACGTCTTCGCCAGCCACCCACTGAAACCCAATTCCAGCCACGTCGAAGCATAATCCGGGAGTTGTTGGCAGTTTTTATGGGTTTTCAAACGGCCACTGGTGCTGTGTCGCCGGCCCGAGGGGACATTCCGCACAATAATACGATACGAAACGACTTCCTTAAGTGGACACACAGCACAATAATATAACAGTACATGATGATGATGACGATGTGAGCTCATCGCGACGATAAGGGATAGACTTCCCACGAAGAAATGAAAAGCCAACGGGATAAACCGAGGAAAAACAGGAAGCTTAAGAGCCTTTCTTCATCCTCCTGCTTCGGGGGGCAGTCCCCAAGAAACGAGGGAAATTTTCATCGATTTTTATTGCCGTTTTAACCCTCCTAGGACCTAGGGAAATTTTTAGCAAATTTAAGACAAAACAAGATTTAAAACTTAACAAATAATACAAAATATTAAAAAAATATATGGAATTTAAATTTAAACGTCAAAGGAAATATTTCAAAAGTGCAGTTGGCATTTAAAGGTTAATGTAGTACTAGAGACTCTTACTGCGAAAGCTTGATGATGAACGAAAGCTGCTTCTGCGTCCTCTCCTGTCTAGTAAATTCATTGTTTGTGCGCTCAGAATTAATGAATGGGAACTCGTCGCTCACTGAGGAAGGCTCGGCTGAAGTGGATTTTAGACTTGGCTTGGATGGCTTTATAAAACATGAAGGAACTTTCTGTCGAAGCAGATTGAAAACGTTCAAGTCCGATGGGGGAAAAGGGGCAGGGGGGTAAACTTTATTGAATCAAGATAACGCGCCCGAGATTAGACTTAATGGGTCTTATAAAATTGTTGTTTGGCATGGCTCGCGCCGCGCGCAAGTTTAATGTCGTCCAGTTCATGCTATGGTCTGAAGGCGATTATCAACGAGTTGTGATTTGAGCAACACATTTTCGCGGCTTTTAGCGGGTGCTTTTAATGCTGTTAGGACATTTGTCGAGGGAGATTAATTGATTTTTCTTCGAAGTCATTAAAATGAGTGATTATTTTAAAACACAATTTAAAAAATTAACTTGCTGAAAAACGAGCCTGCCAAAAACTCTAAAACATTAAAAAAGACAAACTTAATCAAATTATAAAATGGATTAAAAAAATAAAGAATAAATGAAACAAAAAATTATGTCAAATAAAACTTATAAAAACCCAAATATGAAACAAAAAATAATAAGCAAATCAAAAACATTCAAGAAAAAAATAGGAAAAAACAAGACAATAACAAAAAATCAAGTAACTGAGCAATTCTCTACGAAATCGGTCTTTTTTCTTCAATTTTAATTTTTGTATTTTTTAATCCGACTGAAACTTTTTTTGTGCCTTCGGTATGCCCAAAGAAGCCATTTTGCATCATTAGTTTGTCCATATAATTTTCCATACAAATTTGGCAGCTGTCCATACAAAATTGATGTATGAAAATTCAAAATTCTGTATCTTTTGAAGGAATTTTTTGATCGATTTGGTGTCTTCGGCAAAGTTGTAGGTATGGATACGGACTACACTGGAAAAAAATGATACACGGTAAAAAAAATTTGGTGATTTTTTATTTAACTTTTATCACTAAAACTTGATTTGCAAAAACACTATTTTTAATTTTTTTATTTTTTGATATGTTTTAGAGGACATAAAATGCCAACTTTTCAGAAATTTCAGGTTGTGCAAAATCATTGACCGAGTTATGAATTTTTAATCAATACTGATTTTTCAAAAAATCGAAATTTTCGTCGAAAAATTTTTCAACTTCATTTTCGATGTAAAATTGAATTTGCAATCAAAAAGTACTTTATTGAAATTTTGATAAAGTGCACCGTTTTCGTTATATCCATTTTTATGTAACTTTTTGAAAATAGTCGCAGTTTTCATTTTAAAATTAGTGCACATGTTTGCACACTTTTGAAAAAATATTTTGAAAAGCTGAGAAAATTCTCTATATTTTGCTTCTTCGACTTTGTTGATACGACCTTTAGTTGCTGAGATATTGCAATGCAAAGGTTTAAAAACAGGAAAATTGATGTTTTCTAAGTCTCACCCAAAAAACCCACCATTTTTCAATGTCGATATCTCAGCAACTAATGGTCCGATTTTCAATGTTAATATATGGAACATTTGTGAAATTTTCCGAACTTTTCGAAAGCAATATTTTCAAAATTTTCAAATCAAGACTAACATTTTAAAAGGGCGTAATATTGAATGTTTGGCCTTTTTGAAATGTTAGTCTTGATTGGAAAATTTTGAAAATATTGTTTTCGAAAAGATTGGAAAATTTCACAAATATTTCATATATTAACATTGAAAATCGGACCATTAGTTGCTGAGATATCGACATTGAAAAATTGTGGGCTGTTTGGGTGAGACTTAGAAAACATCAATTTTCCTGTTTTTGAACCTTTGCATTGCAATATCTCAGCAACTAAGGGTCGTATCAACAAAGTCCGAAGAAGCAAAATATAGAGAATTTTCTCAGCTTTTCAAAAATATTTTTTTCAAAAGTGGGCAAACATGTGCACTAATTTAAAAAAATGAAAAACTGCGACTATTTTCAAAAAAGTTACTTAAAAATGGCTGTAACTTGAAAACGATGCACTTTATCAGAATTTCACTAAAGTACTTTTTGATTGCAAATTTGATTTTACATCGAAAAATGAAGTTGAAAAATTTTTGCGACCAAAATTTCGATTTTTTGAAAAAATTAGTATTGATTAAAAAAATCATAACTCGCTCAAAGATTTTTTGCACAACCTGGAAATTTCTGAAAAGTTTGCATTTTATGTTCTCTAAAACATATCAAAAAATAAAAAAAATTAAAAATAGTGTTTTTTTGCAAATCAATTTTTAGTGACAAAAAGTTAAATAAAAAAATCACCAAATTTTTTTTACCGTGTATCATTTTTTCCAGTGTAGTCCGTATCCATACCTACAACTTTGCCGAAGACACCAAATCGATCAAAAAATTCCTTCAAAAGATACAGAATTTTGAATTTTCAAACATCATTTTTGTATGGACAGCTGCCAAATTTGTATGGAAAATTATATGGACAAACTAATGATGCAAAATGGCTTCTTTGGACATACCGAAGGCACCAAAAAAGTTTCAGTCGGATTAAAAAATACAAAAAAAATCGAATGACCGAAATCCTAGAGAACTGCTCAACTTCAAAATAGATAAAGAAAACTCAAGAAAATTAAAAAAAATTAAAGCAAAATAAAAAAAAACAGGAAATCAAGAAAATTTAAGAATATTCAAGAAAACTCAAGAAAATTTACGAAAATTAAAAAAAAACAAAGTCTATTTTTAATCATAAAAAAGCAAGCGAATTCAAAAAAAAAACCAAAGAATTGAAGAAATTTCAAGAGCATGAGCATGAGCATGAGCATGAGCATGAGAGACCACCCATGGTTGTCCTTCTCCGTTGCTGAACAGAACCGTAATATCCTTTCTGCACTACTGATCATAGGCTTCGACTATCAAGTGGTATTTCCCTTATCAACAGCATGTATGAATGCGCTGAAAAGATAAAAAACTATGATTGCCAAAACAAGATCAGTTGCGAATAGGTAACAGTCATTGGCCACCAACGGCGCCCGCCATGTCAGTTTGTAGATCTCGGTTTTAAGGGACGGGAATGTTAGTTAGCGCAGGTTGCTACTAGGGCAGCTGATTTACTCTGTGCTTACACCCCACGAGCGCCAGGAACCTGAAAACTTGTTAGTAGGATAGGGTGTTTGGTCAGGATTCATCATAGAAGATGATGATGTGACCCAAAATCATAGTGTTTGTTGAAAGGTATTATATTTTATTTTCAAGGCAATCAATCGGATGCTGCGGATGAGACATTTCCCGTTTAACTGTTGTTAATTTTTTAATGAAATGGTTTAATCTTAGACAGCCGGCTGTGGAAAGATAAAACCAAATAATATTTATTTATAAAATGAGGTGTTAAACGCAATGCTGCAATGATAGCGTAGTCTGATTTTTAATTATTTAATCATTTAGTTCATGAATTTGTTACAGAATAGACGCGACGAACTCAACCATCAAGTGTCTTCCGATCTTCTTTCTGTTAGTATTGATTTTCGTTGCCTCTCGAGCTACGATGCTATGGAGAGGGCTTAACACACAAACAACCGACGTCGAGCCCTCCGAGCTACGGAGCTATGGGAAGGTCTTTTCAACACAAGAGCTTGAAGCACACAATAACTCACCGATAATATATGAATAATTTTCAAGATCGATCTTGTTTTATAACTACAGCGCGACTCACTCCTGATTTTCACGATCCCGAACACAGCACAAAATGAACACCGCAAAAATCCATCCCACAATCCTGATTTGTTTTTTTTTTCTTATTTTTTCATTTTTTTTTTGCTTTTTTCACTTTGCACACAAACACAACCATAATTGAATAATTTCCCCCAACCAACGCGTCCCTTCACTCAGCATTCATTCAGGCACAATCCTGATTTTTTTTCTTCACTTTGCACATAAACAACCATCCGCTTGCACTGGTGGAACATAATCGGAACACAAACAGCGACACAAAAGAGACGAAAATTATCACGAAAAAACAGGACTGCGCGTCCTTAGAAGCACTGCCAGCGACACAAAAGAGACGGAAAATAACACGAAAAAACAGGACTGAGCCTCCACACAGGCACCGCACTACTCCAAAGAATTGAAGAAATTTCAAGAAAATAAAAAAAAGAAATAAAAAAAAAACAAGAAAAACAATCAAAAAATATCAAAAAAGATTGAGCAAACTGAAAATAATAAAAAAAAAATAAAATCAAGAAAATTCAAGAAATTAAAATAAATTTAAGAAGATTCAAAAATTCAACAAATGAAGGAGAATAAAAAAAGGAAATTCATAAAAAATTAAGGAACTTGAAGAAAATTGAAAAAAAATTTAAAAAAATTCCAAAAGTTCAACAAAATTAGAACAAAACCAAAAAAATCAAGAAAGGGAAAATTTATAAAAAAAAAATCAAGAAAGTTCAAGAGAATTCAAGAAAGTCCAAAAAAGATCTAGAAAGTTCAAGAAAATTCAAAAAAAAACTCTAAAATTTAAAAATAATTCAGAAAATTTCAAAAAAATTAAGAAAAGATAAAAAAATAAGAAAATTTAAAAAAAAACTTCAAAAAAAATTCTCAAAAATTCAGAACATTTCAAAAAATTGCTAAAAAAATCAAGAAAATAAAAAAAAACATGAAATTTTAGAATATTTCATAAATTTCAACAAAATTCAAGAAAATTAGAATTAAAATCAGAAAAAATCAAAAGAATAAAAAAAATATAAATAAAACCAGAAAATTCAAGAAATTTTAAGAAAATTTAAAAAAAATATTTCAAGAAATTAAAAAAAAATCAAAAAATAAAAAAATCAAAAAGTATCAAAAAAGATCAAAAAAGATCAAGCAATTAATAAAAAATTAAAAAAAAACAATAAAATAAAAAAAAAATCAAGAAATTCAAAAAAATCTAAAAAATTCAATAAAATTTAGTAAAATAAAAAAAATAAAAGAATTCCTAAAAATTCAAGAAGTCTACAGAAAATAAAAAAAAAATTAAGCAAATTCAAAAAAAGTTTAAAAAAAATCAAAAAAAATCATGAAAGAAAAAATTCAGGAAAATTCAAGAAAATTCAAGAAAATTCAAGAAAATTTAAGAAAATTCAAGAAAATTCATGAAAATTCAAGAAAATTTAAGAAAATTCAAGAAAATTCAAGAAAATTTAAAAAAATCAAAAAAATTCAAGACAATTCAAGAAAATTTAAGAAAATTCAAAAAAAAAAATAAAAGAAAACTAGAAAATAAAAAAAAACTTGAATTAAAAAAATCTAAAAAATTCAGATTTCAAGAAAATTCAAGAAAATTTCAAAAAGTACGAGAAATTTAAGAAAAAAATAAAAAAAAATTGTAAAAATCAAAATAATTAAAAAGTATTCCAGAAAATTCATAGAAATTAAAAAAATAAAGCAAAAACCAGAAAATTAAATAACTGAAAAAATTAAAAAAAAAACTCAAGGGAATTGAAGAAAATTAAACAAAAATCAAGAAAATTTAGGCTAATTTAAGAAAAATTCAAGAAATGAAAGAAAACTTCAAAAATTTCAGGAAAATTCAAAAAAAAAACTGAATCTAAAAATCTTGAAAAAATCAAGAAATTTTGAAAGAAAATAAGAATGTAGGGATTTGATGAAAAATAGGAAAATCAATCAATTTAGAAACAAAAAGAAAATTGAGAAATTAAGGATCCCCTGGGAAATAAAGTAGAATTATAACTTTTATGGAATAAGCTGGTCAGTAACATTTTTTTCAAATCTTATTTAAACTTTTTGTATTGCAGAATTATGCTCTTCTTTAAATAATTTGATTGATTTTGATCCCTTATGTTTTAGTTTGCTTATGACTATATCAGTCATGTGGCTTATATCGATTGAGTCTTAAACCTACTGAAATGTGTTACAAAATCAAATCCAATATAAATTATAAGAAGGTTGTCTGTCCGGTAAAAACCCCCTCAATAAAAAAAAGATTTCCTATTTGTCCTCTTCGTCGACGCTCGGCAGTTTGAAAAAGGGACCCTTTGTGTAAATTTCGTGTGGCATAAATTAATCTCGAAGGCAAAGGTCGCGGACCATTTCCTTGTGGTCTGCGCTGTGCACTAAATTAGCTGTAAAACGTCGAAACTTCTTCACGCTACATTTTGCGAGGGGTTTCTCTCACAAGACGAGAGCTCCAGCACGGTCCGTCTCCGACGGTCGTCCTTGCGGAAGATTTATTCCCTTGATTTATAGTGGGAGTCCCAGGGAGAAAGCATTGGCTGGGGTCTTATCTTTTAAAACTCAGCGAAATTGGTCGATTTATAGTTTGATTTTACAGAGTGGAAGCATATTTTCTCTGAATTCGAAAATTAGCCATCCTCGACCCTTAATTAATTTATGGCAATAAAAGATATTTTCGAATCCACTGGAGACGAGTTCCAATCAAATCCTTTCTTCTCAATACACTTGAAATCCTTTTTTTTTTTTTTTTTTTGAATTAACTATACTTTATTGAATCTTTCTTATAATAATTACATTTGGTTTACATAATAAGTGGTCAGCTGTGGCTCTTCAGCTTTAGTTTGCTTTTCGTGATTTAAACACTGTTCATTTTCTTAACTTTAAAAGTATATGATTTATCATTTTTGTAACACTAGGTACAATGAGGAAAAAAAAATTAAGAAAACATAACCTAACCTAAAACTAACTTAATCTTACCATAAACTAAACCAATCCTTGAATCAAGGGGTATTCAGATATAGCACATTTTTCCCTGAATTTCAAACATTTTTCTTGAATCTTCTGATCCAACATTTTTACTTCTGCTAATTCATGAACCTCACTTGATCTTGTCCAGCCAGGAACATTCAAAACCATTTTGAGTACCTTGTTTTGGACACGCTGGAGCTTCAATTTATGAGTTCTAGCGCAACACTCCCAAACAGGTACTGCATACTCAATAACGGGGTAAATTATTTGTTTGTAAACTGCTAGCTTATTTTTCAAAGATAGCTTTGATTTTCTGTTAATTAAAGGATACAAACACCTGATGAGAATGCTGCACTTGTTCAATATTTTATCTACATGCTGCCGAAACAATAGTTTCGAGTCAAGTATGAGACCTAAATAGACAACTTCCTTTGACCAGGGTATCGAAACATCATTCATTTTAATCAAAACATCATCCTTTGGGGCAAATCTGGCCGATTTGGAAAGTGGAAAAATGATGGTTTGAGTTTTGGCTGCATTTATGCGAATTTTCCAGTCGCCAAAGTATTCGGAAAGAACGTCAAGACCCTTCTGAAGACGGCCAACTAAATATCTGGTTATTTTACCCTTATAAATAACGGCAGTGTCATCAGCAAAAAGTGACAACACACCATTACCAGGAAGAGTAGGCAAATCAGATGTAAAAATATTGTACAGAAGTGGGCCAAGAATACTTCCTTGGGGAACCCCAGCATCAATGTTGAATAATCCAGAAGCAATCCCATTCAGAAAAACCTTGAACGATCTCTCCGAAAGATAGTGCTGGATAATTTTGATAAGATACATTGGAAAACCGTATAAATACAGTTTATGTATCAAACCATCATGCCAAACATTGTCAAAAGCCTTCTCAACATCCAACAAAGCCATAGCAGTTGATTTAGACTCAAGCTTGTTCTGCTTGATGATTTTAGTTACTCTCGTAAGCTGATGAGCAGTATTATGTCCCTTTCGGAAGCCAAACTGCTCATTCAAAATTATATTATTATCGTTGGTAAAATCCAAAAGCCTTGAATAGATGACCTTCTCAAAGAGTTTGGACAGACTACTCAAAAGACTAATGGGACGATAACTTGTTGGCGATGTTGGATCTTTTGAGGCTTCAAAATTGGTATGACTTTGCCCAGCTTCCAATTGGTGGGGAAGTAACCAAGTTGCAAACATTTATTGAAAATATTGGCTAGATGTTGAAAGAACTGATCACTCTGTTTTTTCAACACTAGATTAAAATGTTATCAAAGCCTGGAGCTTTCATATTTTTCATTTGTTTAACTGCAACTTTGACTTCCTCACCAGAAACATGGGAATCTGCAGGAAATTCAAAGGTAGAGTCATTGATTGTTGAAATACTATTGGCAACTGATGTTTCTTTACGGCTGGTCATGGAAGCGCCAAGATTATGTGAACTAACAAAATGAAGCCCAAGTGCATTTGCCTTTTCCTCGGATGTAATCAAAGGAGAATCCTCAACAATAAGAGGAGGAATAGGCTTTGGTTTGTTTTTAAGAACTTTTGAAAGTTTCCAAAATGGTTTTGAATAATTCCCAAGCTGGCTTACATGTTTTGAAAATTCTTGATTTCTGATATTGTCAAGTCGGTCTTGTATGATTTTGTTCAAATTGTTCACTGAAATCTTTTGTCATAGTCCCCAGTCCGTTGATATTGTCTCCTATAAACATTCCTAAGTCTAATCAAGTGTTTAGTATCTACGTCAATATCAGTTACCTTAAAATTAACAGGAACCTCCCGAACGTTGGCAGCCTCTGCTTGGTTGATAGCCTGCTGGATCACCTCCAGCGAACGATCAATATCGGCAGAAGTTTCCGGGTGTTGATCATAGTCGATGTTGCTGTCGACCACTTGCTGAAACTGCTGCCAGTCAACGTTGTGGTAATCTTTCCGGGTTGGTTGCCGCTGCGGAGTAACGGAAGCTCCAACCTCCACAACCACCGGATAGTGATCAGAACTCAACTCTTCAAACACCTCAGGATGAGCCACGTTCTCAGCCATATTGGTAATGAAGAAGTCGATGATTGAGTGATTCCCAGACCGAGCCACCCTCGTTGGACGATCCGGACTCACAACGTTGTAGTATCCGTTTTGCAGATCGTTGTGCAGAATCACTCCGTTCCGATTCCTCCTGCTGTTGCCCCAAACTTCATGCTTCGCGTTGAGGTCACCAGCGATGATGTACTTTGCGCTCCGCCGTGTCAGCTTCTGGATATCGCTCTTCAGTTTTGCTGCTGAACCATCTCTGGAATTCACCTGACGTGGGCAGTATGCAGCAATGAAGAGTACTGGGCCAACCGAAGTGGGAATTTCCACCCCAACGGCCTCGATGATGTCCAGCTTGAAGTGTGGCAGCCGGCGTGGCTTGAGATCACGATGAACAGCGACAAGCACACCTCCTCCTCCAGAGGTGGTCCTGTCGAGCTGCGTCGCGATCTTGTAGTTTTGCAGATAAACTTTTTCACCGGGCTTCAGATGAGTTTCCGTGATGGCAGCTACGTCGATCTCCTTCTCGCGAAGAAAATCCACCAGCTCTAAGTTCTTCCTCCTAATGGAGCAAGCGTTCCAATTCAGCAGCTTGAGGGACCTACGATCCATACTGGATGACGAACGAGGTCAGCACTTCAATCTGCTGGGTCTTGGTTTTGCATCCACGCAGTGCAGCGGACATCTGTTTGAAAATATTGAGGAGTTCGGTTGAGGTGTAAAGATCATTACCATTTTCCTCAACTGCTGGTTCTTGGGTTGGTCTTGGCTCCTGGCTGAAGCCCGGTGGTGGCGGTCTCGGCTCCTGGCTGGAACCCGGCCGTGGATGATTCATCTCAGCTCTCTTCCTGGGATCCAACGGCAACGGTGCCAAGTTCGGGACCTGGCGTCGCGGTTGAAGAGGTGGAAAATTTTGCTCCACCAGGGCTGGAGGAGTTCTACGACGCTGAGGCTGATTCTTCGTCGATGCTTGCTGCCGAATTTTCACGAACTCAGCTCTCTTGGGGCACTTTCGGTCGGTTGACGAGTGCTCACCGTTGCAGTTGAGGCACTTCACCAGCGAATCTTGGATGCACTGGGATGTGATGTGCGCATCGGTACCACATTTGGCGCAACGACGCTTCAGGTGGCAGTTCTTACCTCCGTGCCCGAAACCCAGGCAGTTGAAGCATTGTGTGACGTCACGATGCACTGGTCGGTATCGCTCCCACGACACGATAATGTTGAAAACCGCTCGGATTGCCTTCAGCTCAGGAAGCGTCGTCGATCCCTTAGCCAAATGCAGCAGGTAGAGCTGGTCACGGTACTTGATGTCTTTGTTGCGTCGGCTCATTTTGTGCACGGCCAACACATCCAGTTTCAAAACTTTTAGCTCGGCAGCTAATTCCTCCACTGGCATGTCGTACAGACCTCTGACGACGATTTTGAACGGCTTATCCATGACGACATCATGGGTAAAGTACTCCGCCTCGTTTTCGGTCAAGTAATCCTTGACCAGTTGATAGTGCTGCCTGGATTGCACCAGCACCTTAAATCCGTCCTGACACAGACGAATGTTGCCTTGGACTTTCCCAGACTTGATGAGTTCAACCAGCCCCGCACGAAAGTCGATCGTTGCTGCTGATTGCCTCACATAAAAAGGAGGCAGTTTCTCCTTTCGCTGTTTCACTTCATTCTCCTTTGCTTCCGCTACCTGGTCCTCGTCAGGCAGTCCAGCAAACTTGTTGTTCTTCAATAGCTGCTCCTCGTGCGACGAAGAGTTCTCCTCCTCCTCATCCATCGGTACAGTACCGTCGCTCTTTTTCGTCTTTTTGCTGTTCGATGTCACTTCCAAAAGCACCTTCCTTTTGGAAATTCCCGGTTTTTGGCCATCAGTTGAGGCCTCAACCTTCCTTTTGGAAATTCCCACTTTTTTGCCTGCTTGAGCCGCAGGTAGAGCAATATTGCCGGCGTTTTGCGCCGGGACGCGACGAGTCATGTTGATTCAGACAACCTTCACCAACGAATGCTCGGATAACAATCGCTTGAAATCCTTTTTACTTTGTTCTCCAAGGAAAACTCTATTAGCATTCTCCCCCTTTTCGAGAATCTATCGCTCTGTCAGACCAATAAATTTTATTATGACTCATTATGGAAGACATTTTTCCTACATTTCCTTCGCCATAACGAGAGGCAGCTTTCGGCAAAAGTCTCGTTTTCTTCCCTTCAATTCCTGATTCCCATTCCAACGGCTAGTTTTCAGCTCGTTATTCAAAGTTGTTTTGCCTTCTAGAGACTCTTCTAGGAGCAACTAACCCTTGGCATATCATGGCTATTTATTTATTAAAGATCATTTTATGAATATTCAACTTTTCAAAAATTCTTACTGTTAAAAAAAACATAAAATTGATGAAAATTATTAACCTAAGGAAAATAGGTGTCCTCCCCCTATTTATTAGTTTTCCAGAAAGTCTCGCTCCTGCAACTATTGCAATATAAATTTTATCACGTTCGTTCTAAATCATCGCGATAGAAAAATCCGGGTCTGTCGCGATATGAAATGGAGAGGGGAGTTGAGGTGAAAAAACGGGAAGTAATATCCACTTTTGTCGCAAGATCGATGGGCAGACCCTTCGCTTCTTGAAGAATAGGGTCGATTCTTATTTTAAGAAAAAGTTATTTGTTCGACTATAAGTTTAGGCAAAAGTGAGAAAATTTTAAATTTTTCATCAATTTCAACCAAAAATTTAGCTATTTAATTATTTTATTACGTTACCTTTTGAAACCACTTTGTTGATAGTTCATGAGATACCTTTAATTTCAACGTTGACTATAAAAATCCACAAATTTGTTGAAGATAGTCGCTGCGCTTACCTAAAACGAAAAAGAAACAGAAAAATACCTTCGATTAGATAAAAACTCACTTCTTCTATCGTAATCGAGACAGCAAAAAAAGTGAATTAAATTGCAATTAAAGCTCTCCCCAAACTCAAACTTCCAATTCCAAAACGGCTAGCAAAGTGATATTTTTACGGCTGTGTGAACTGAGTCTCTCAAAAGTATTTTTTTTTTTCGATTGGACCACCCATCTTTTTTTTCTGCACAGGTTTTTATTTTTCTTTTTTTTCGTTAAAACTTAATGAGCTGCATCGCCAATGCGACACGACGCGAAATGCGTTTTTAGATGAGCGTGGATTTAGTTAGTCACGCCGGCTTGGCCGCCAGACTTTGGGGTGTCACCAGCTGTATTTTGGGGAGGAGGAGTTTTGCTGCTAAGATGATTATCTCATCGTTTAGAGTAGGAGATTGTTGTTTCATTGTGATGATTTGGGAGAGATGATTTTATGATTTATGGGTGTTTTTGAGTAATCATTATGAAATGATTTAAAACACCCAAAACAACCCGGGCAGACGGTAATAACAAAATTAATAATATTTCAATAACAAATCCTGCTAAAATAACAAAAAGTGTTATTATTTTATTCTGAAGTTCAACTTCAAGAAGAAAAAATAATAACAGTTTCTGATAAAATAACAAAATTTGGTATTGAAGTGATATTCTATTGAAAATGTTTAATAACACGCTAATAAGAGGAAATGTTATAAATTTCAAAAACTCTCCTAATAACAAAATTTGTTATTCGTTCGGTATACTGACTTAGAAATAAAATTACCATAAATCGCACAAATGGAAAAGTTTCTAAGTGTCCATAACACAATCTGTTATTATTTTTTCTTTTGTTAAATATGTTCAGATCTTTGGGATAATTTTGTCTAATTTCGTCGGGGTCATTATTTTGGCCATGAAATGGGGTCCTTAAGCTAAAATTATTCTAAAAAGTTGATATTTAGAAAGTTGATTTTTTTTTATTATTTGATATACCCCCTAAAGGACTTTGTTTAAAATAATTAGAACTATGGGATAATTTTGACCAATTTCGTCAGGGTCATTATTTTGGCCATAAAATGGGGTCCTTAAACTATAATTATTCTTAAAAGTTGAAATTTTGAAAGTTGATTTTTTTAATTATTTGATATACCTACCCCCTAAGGGACTTTGCTAAAATTGGCTAGAACTATGGGATAATTTTGACCTATTTCGTCAGGGTCATTATTTTGGCCATAAAATGGGGTCCTAAAGCTAAAATTATTCTAAAAAGTTGAAATTTTGAAAGTTGATTTTTTTTATTATTTGATATACCCCCTAAAGGACTTTGTTTAAAATGGTTAGAACTATGGGATAATTCTGACCAATTTCGTCGGGGTCATTATTTTGGCCATGAAATGGGGTCCTTAAGCTAAAATTATTCTAAAAAGTTGGATTTTTGAAAGTTGATTTTTTTTTATTATTTGATATACCCCCTAAAGGACTTTGTTTAAAATAATTAGAACTATGGGATAATTTTGACCAATTTCGTCAGGGTCATTATTTTGGCCATAAAATGGGGTCCTTAAACTATAATTATTCTTAAAAGTTGAAATTTTGAAAGTTGATTTTTTTAATTATTTGATATACCTACCCCCTAAGGGACTTTGCTAAAATTGGCTAGAACTATGGGATAATTTTGACCTATTTCGTCAGGGTCATTATTTTGGCCATAAAATGGGGTCCTAAAGCTAAAATTATTCTAAAAAGTTGAAATTTTGAAAGTTGATTTTTTTTATTATTTGATATACCCCCTAAAGGACTTTGTTTAAAATAATTAGAACTATGGGATAATTTTGACCAAATTCGTCAGGGTCATTATTTTGGCCATAAAATGGGTTCCTTAAACTAAAATTATTCTTAAAAGTTGAAATTTTGAAAGTTGATTTTTTTAATTATTTGATATACCCCCTAAGGGATTTTACTAAAATTGGCTAGAACTATGAAATAATTTTGACCAATTTCATCGGGGTCATTTATTTCACTATGAATTGGGGTTTCAAGCTTTTTTTAATCCGATAAAATTAACTTTTGAGAGTTCATTTTTTTTAATTTTTGTTATATTCCCTAACGGAATTGATTTATTTATTGAGAATTTTTGAAGTGTGAATAACAAAAACTGTTATTATTTTCACAGAGCCAGGAAGTCGGAGCTGACGTTGAAGTTCGAGCTGGAGTGAGACCTTGGAAACTGCATCGGATTCAGCTAATTTTCAGCAACTTTTACTTGGAGTCGGATATTTTTGGAGAGCTGAAGTCGTCGTTGGCGTCATATCCTGCATCCAGAGTCGGAGTTGTCTTCAAAGTATGGATTCAAAGTCGCTTGGAGGTACCCGACTCTGCAGCCCTGACTAGTACAGAGGAGTTATGGCAACTGCAGGTTTATTTGCAAATTACAAATAAACCAAAACAATAACTTTTTTGTTATGGAGACATACCAGTTCAATAACATTTTTTGTTATTATGCTGCTCCACCTCTTCGCACAAAATAACAAATCTTGTTATTCCTTCATGATTCCTTCTGTGTTATTGGTTTGTTATTGCAATAACAACATAATAACAGTTTTAGTTATTCTTCGAACAAATCTTTGTTATTGATTTTTGTTATTTTAACAACTAATCCGATCATCCCAATAACATATTTCGATCTTCTCACAATATCAAAAACTGACCTTCCCAAGTTATTTCCGTCTGCTCGGGAAAACTAAGGATTTTGATTTAGATGTTTTAGTCTACTTTTTGTGATTTTTCATGATTCTTTAAAATAAAGTTTATAATTTTTTAGGGACACTTTACCATAATTTGGCAATCGTGTCATTTCCAAGATTCAGAATATAATGAAACAGAACTTTTCAGATGTTACATTCTTAACAAATTTTGCACTTTTTTTATTTGAACATTTCACACACAAAAACTGACATTTTTGAAAATTCAAATCTTAAAGTTGCAAAGTTTCACCAAATCCTTAGCTGAGCTTCTCAGCACTATAACATTGCTTTTAACAGTTAATTCGCAGCCACAAATTGCATTCTAACCACAAGATTGCCGCATTCCAACCGGTCCAGGTGATATTTCACGTCCGTCGGAGATTCTAAACGTTTAGATGCCATTCTGCCCATATGGGATTATAAAACTTCCGCTCCCCCCGACTGCAATTGACCACAACCAACCAAGACTGACACTTTTCGCTAAGTGAGGTCCATCTGTCCTTCCAGCAGCCTCGTCATCACATTGGCCGAGGGGGTAGACAAAGCGTCACACACCGTTGATGATTTTGCCGACGTTTTTAAAAAGAAAAAAAAACCCGGCAAGTCGCGCGCGAATCCGCGACGAATCGAAATAAATCGCTTTATTATACGGCTCGAAATGAAGAATTTCGCAACGGAGTCTACCCACGAAAAGAGGGGGGAGGGGGGCCCTAAGGGGTCAGCTGGGGTCTCAGAAACCCCGCGACAGAAAAAAAGACTCAAGTTGTTTTTGATGCATTTCCTGGAGTTGAGAATCGCGTTTTTTCTGCATCAACCAGGCCGTGATTCACGGATTTCTCGGAAGGGACTGCGCTACGACCAGACGAGGAACCCCGACTTTTTTTCCTCTCAGGTAGATTGACTGGAACTAACCTCAAACGCCTGTGTTGTCGACGCTGCTGCCTTCTGCAAGAAACGATCACGCTACTTTGGCCAGAGTTTGAGTTGCTGGCTTCCGCCCAATTCTGGAAGCTTCAGCAACTAGAGAGAGAGAGATAGTCCCGGCCTGCGCAGCATTTATTGTCATTTATTGACCGAGTCAAATCTAACCATATCTTAATTGGTGCTCGAGACTAGCCTTTATTGGCCTTCCCGCCCCGTCCCCCCCCCCCCCCTTTGAACAGAGAGTAACAATTCAACGAAAAAAAAAAGACTTCTGGTTTATTTCGGCTTCTTATAAGGAGCCAAAAGAAGTTGCCGCCACCGCCGATTCTGGCAATGTCGGCGGCGAAATGACGAAGAAGATGATTGTCGGTCTAGAAGCATTTGTTGTTGTTGGGGACGCATATATCAAAGAAATGTGCTAGAATTAGACAGGACTTGTATTGTTGGTAATTGCTTAGCGTGCAAAGCGAGCGTGACTGCATTATTGTACATGTTTGAACGATTTTTATAGTCCACGAATCCTTCCTCCCCTGAATATACTGTGAAATGTGATCCGTTCTCAGAATTCTCTCTGCGGTAAACACAAGGCAGTAGGGCTGGCTGCTTTAATTTTTGCAATACATTTTCGGGTGTTCCCGGAGGTACGGCAATTATTAATATTGACAAGAAAAGTGTTTGGGGCGTAATCTATCTCTAAGACTTTCTAGCAAGCTTTCATCGGACTGGCTGCGTCTGTGCTAGACTAGATTAGATTAGATAAGAGCAGTTCTCTACAAAATCGATTTTTTTTAATTTAATTTTTTGTATTTTTTGATCCGGCTGAAACTTTTAAGGTGCCTTCGGTATGCCCAAAGAAGTCATTTTGCATCATTAGTTTGTCCATATTATTTTCCATACAAATTTGGCAGCCGTCCATACAAAAATGATGTATGAAAATTCAAAACTTTGTATCTTTTGAAGGGATTTTTTTGATCGCTTTGGTGTCTTCGCCAAAGTTATAGGTATGGATAAGAAGTACACTGAAAAAATGATACGCGGTTAAAAAAATTTGGTGATTTTAAATTTAACTTTTTGTCACTAACATTTGATTTGAAAAAAAAAAAAACACTCATGGCCACTATTTTTAAAAATCAAAAAACTGCAAAGATTTCACAAAAATGAAACTTTCGGTGGCTATATCTTGAAAACGGAGCCCTTTATCAAAAAATCTTTCCAGTACTTTTCGATTGCAAATTCAATTGTGCATTAAAAAATAATGTCAAATTTGTTTTTGTACACCATATTCTTTTTTTAAGTCACCTTTTTTAAACGATTCTCGATTAACGCAACTTTTTTTAAGTCATGACTTAAAATGAGAATGTACATGACTTAAATTGAGAATATGACTTAAATTAAGAATCTTTGGGACATCGTAATTTGTCGGAGAATTTTCAAAATGAATCAATTGTATTTTGTTTAGTTATGTTATTAAAACATTTTAGTATGGTTTTGGAACACCTGGGATGTTCTAGTCCATCTGAAACATCCGGAAGTTTTGTGCAGCAGGCTAACCGAAGAAACAAGTCGAAGCTTCAAAATTTTGACAACGGATCCTACCCAGATAACTTCAGTGAGTGCGGTAGGCTACAGTGCATTGTTTTAACAACTTATTGGGATGATCTGGGTCATCCAAGAACTCTTTGGAGTTAAGTTCTGTGGGTCCACCGCCGAAACGAGCCAGAGGTCGACGGCTTTTGACCCCGGGACATACCCGCATAGCTTCAGTGAGTATGGTAGACTACTTTGATGATGTGTTGGGATGTTCTGGGTCATCCAAGGACTCCCTGGAGTTGAGATATGTGGGTCTACCGCCGTAACAAGCCAGAGGTCGAGGGATTTTGACGCTGGGACTTACTAGCATAGCTTCAGTGAGTGTGGTAGACTACTTTGATGATCTTTTAGGATGTCCTGGGCCATCCAAGGACTCCATGGAGTCAATATCTGTGAGTCTACCGCCGTAACAAGCAAGAGGTCGATAGATTTTGACCCCGGGGCATACCCGCATAGCTTCAGTAAGTATGGTAGATTACTTTGCTGATGTGTTGGGCTGTCTTGGATCATCCAAGGACTCCCTGGAGTTAAGATCTGATGGTCTGTCTTATCTCCAGGGAGTCCTTGGATGAACCAGAACATCTCAACACAACCGCAAAGTAGTCTATCATACTCACTGAAGCTATGCTGGCAAGTCCCAGGGTCAAAATCCGTTGACATCTTGCTCATTACGGTGGCAGACCCACAGATCTTAACTCCAGGGAGTCCTTGGATGACCCAGGACATCCCAACACATCAATAAAGTACTCACTGAAGCTATGCGGGTATGTCCCGGAGTCAAAAACCGTCGACCTCTGGCTTGTTACGGCGGTAGACCCACAGATCTCAACTCCAGGGAGTCCTTGGATGACCCAGGACATCCCAACACATCATCAAAGTAGTCTACCATACTTTCTGGGGCTATGGGGGTATGTCCCGGGGTCAGAATCCGTGGACCTCTGGCTTGTTACGGCGGTAGACTCACAGATCTTAACTCCAGGGAGTCCTTGGATATCCCAGAACATCCCAACATATCAGCAAAGTAGTCTACCATACTTACTGAAGCTATGCGGGTATGTTCCGGGGTCAAAATCCGTCGACCTCTGGCTTGTTACGGCGGTAGACCCACAGATCTTAACTCCAGGGAGTCCTTGGATATCCCAGAACATCCCAACACATCAGCAAAGTAGTCTACCATACTTACTGAAGCTATGCGGGTATGTTCCGGGGTCAAAATCCGTCGACCTCTGGCTTGTTACGGCGGTAGACCCACAGATCTTAACTCCAGGGAGTCCTTGGATATCCCAGAACATCCCAACACATCAGCAAAGTAGTCTACCATACTTACTGAAGCTATGCGGGTATGTTCCGGGGTCAAAATCCGTCGACCTCTTGCTTGTTACGGCGGTAGACCCACATATCCTAACTCCAGGGAGTCCTTGAAAGGCCCAGATCATCCCAATAAGTTGTTACAACAATGCACTATAGCCTACCGCACTCACTGAAGCTGTCTGGGTAGGATCCGTTGTCAAAATTTTGAAGCTTCGACTTGTTTCTTCGGTTAGCCTGTTGCACAAAACTTCTTGGAGTTTCGGATGGACTAGAACATCCCAGGTGTTCCAAAACCATGCTAAAATGTTTAAATAACATTACTAAACAAAATACAATTGATACATTTTGGAAATTTTCCAACAAATTACGAAATCACAAAGATTCTTAATTTAAGTCATATTCTCAATTTAAGTTATGGACATTCTTTTTTTAAACGATTCTCGATTTAAACACCCCCATTTCGTTGTGTAAATCAAGAATATGTGTATATAACTTCGATTTTTTTTCCAAAAATCACTATTTTTTCAAAAATTCATAACTCGGCGGCAGATTTTTTGACCGTGTTTCTCTATGGCTCAAAAGTTACGTATTTTTGTCCCCTGAAACATATCAAAAAATTTCGAAAATAAAAAAATACGTATTTTGGGAAATTGAGTTTTTGTAAAAAAAATTGATTAAAAAATCTGCAATTTTTTTCCGTGTACCTATTTTTTTCTCGAAAATCCTCAACAATACCTACAACTTGATCAGAAAATTCACTCAAAAGTTTCTGCTGTTTGAATATTTACATACCATTTTTGTATGGACAGCTGCCAAAATTGTATGGAGACTTGTATGGATGAACCAATCACACAAAATAGTTTATTTGGTCATAGGGAAGGCTCCCACAAAGTTTGAGTCAAATAAAAAAATACAAAAAATAAAAATGGTCGAAATCGGCCGATTTCGTAGAGAGTTGTTCATATGCGTTTATCTTTTCCATTCTTTACCGGTCTGATGGCCGAGCGGGCTAAGGCGCCAGTCCTTGCTATTGGTGCTGGGTTTGAATTCCGTCGTTATTTTTTTTGTTTACAAAAAATATATATACAGTGTTTTATATTAAGTGTCTTTTTGATTTTTTTTTTGCGATTTTACAATCGGATTTTTTGTTGTGAAAATTTCATTTCATTTTCCATCAAGAAAAAAAAAAAGCCAAAAACAACTCGCTTGCGACTTGTCTGCCAGTGCCGGCTGTGTTTACGTGCATCAAGCTCCAAAGTCAGGACTCAGTCAACCATCGCCGCCGTCGACATCATCTGCTGCATGTTCCAAACTACGTTGTACGAAAACAACGTCAGCAAAAGAATCATGCAGCAAGAATGTTTTCAAGCTAAATGTTTTGCTTCCTTCATCCTCCTCAAACAACTTGCAACTTGGAGCTGTAGACCATCTTCCGACTGTGTGCAGAACACTCACACGGCGGAGTGTATGAAATAGAGAGAAACTCTCTGTATCGTCTTCTCTGGATATCTTCGCCCGCTGTCGAGTCTTCCAAGTTCTCCAGAACCAGCCTGCTTCGACCGGCTGTCGAGGCAAAAGACCTTGTGTTACCTTAAAACTCCAGAGAGAGATAGAGAGAGAGGAGCGCGCGTTCTAGAAGTGAGAGTGAGTGTTCTAAGACGAGACTGCTCTGTTGTTGTTGCTGAGAGGCGCGCAAAATATGTGTGACGGTCAATCAACTTTAACCTTAGCGAGTGAACGCCACACACGTTCTGGGAGGCACACGTACACGTGGGGCGGGCACACATACAGCGACACACACACGCGCGAGCCTCAGGTTCAACTTGAAAATGCTCCACAACACACGCCACTTGGAAAATGCATCTCTGTAACGACGACGCCGTTTTTCGCCGAGTTTTCCGCTGAAAAAGTGAGCTTGTGTTTGTGGAGCGGAGCCGGAAAGTGAATCTAACCAAGAGTGATGGCAAAAACAACATCACAACAGCAAAAAAAATAATAAAATGGAATAACATTAGTTAAGTGTTCGGAAGGAGGAAGGTTTTGCTTCTACAAACCTCCCCCCACCCCCAGGGGAAAAGCGGACGAAAGATGGCTGCTCTAAGTGTTACTTGTTACTTAAGTTGAGGTAAATTGGATAAGACAAGCCGTACGTGACGGAGATGGATCGACACGGATGGTTAAGGCGTGTGTGTGTGTGTGTGTGTGTGTGTGTGTGTGTTTGTGGGTTGGAAAATGTTGATGTCACCCCCAGAGCTTCTCAGCGGGGAATTGCCTTGCCATGGGAGACTCTATAGTGGGAAGATTAAGAGGGATTGTTGTTTTTTCGAAAATGAAGTGGTTTTTGGGGTGATGGCTGTTAAAAAGGTGGTATTTATGTGAAATTCATGTAAACTAAAAAACACGTTGAAATTGTATTCAAAATGTCAATGAAAAACATGTTTCTCGACATTTTTTTTCAAATTTTATGTTTAAAAAAGATGTTATCTTTGGGGGAAAAATATATTCATGATTTTTTATGTAATTTGAAATTTAAAAAAATAAAGACAAATGAATGATAAGAAACAATTTAAAGTTGAGTATTTTGAATTTAGTATAATCGATCCAATATCATGATTTTCGAAAGCCATTTTAATTTAGCTTGAAAAATTATTGAACTGCTTGAAAAAATTGTCTTGTAAATAATTTTACCATATCCGCAATACAAAAAGGTGACCAACATCAGGGCTGTGGAGTCGGAGTCGGAGTCGTCAAAACTCTAATAGCTTGAGTTGGAGTCGGAGTCGGAGTCGTAAATTTCTGATAGACCCGGAGTCGGAGCTGGAGTCGGAGTTGTCAAAAAATTTAATATAATTTACGAACTTATTTATACGAGTCATTGAATTTATTGGATATTTCGATTACCCCAATATTTACACCCAAAATTCAGAATCGAGATAATCGTTCTCTCAAAATTTATTGAGGGCTCAGTGCCAAAATCGATAGAATAATGGTACCAACTCACACCATCATAACAAATGAGTTCATTCGTTAGTTGAATCAATAAATCTCCAACAAGTGTCATACATCGACTTCTGACTTCTCCATGATCACCAAGCTGTGGTGGCCGAGGCAGCTATGTCATTGGATTTGTTTGTCAAAGGTCTCTGGTTCGATTCCCGTTGTCGACACTTTTGGTTTTTTTGTTTGACGGATGAACTTTTTTTGCAAATGAACCTCGAGAGAATAGTTCTATCGCCCATCTCGAGCTGTGTTCTCTGCGTCCGTGAATGGTACCACTATTCTCTCGACTCGAGACCATCATTCTCTCGTACTAGCCCTGATAGTTTTGGGTGTACAATTTCTCTACAAAACTCTTAAAGTGTTGATCCTTAAATAATATCGTTGAACAAGTCTAATTTTTTTTAAATGAGCCGTTATCTCCGATTTCGGTCATTCGATTTTTTTTTTGTATTTTTTAATCCGACTGAAACTTTGGTGCTTCGGTATGCCCAAAGAACCCATTTTGCATCATTAGTTTGTCCATATAATTTTCCATACAAATTTGGCAGCTGGCCATACAAAAATGATGTATTCAAATTCAAAAATCTGTATCTTTTGAAGGAATTTTTTGATCGATTTGGTGTCTTCGGCAAAGTTGTAGGTATGGATATGGACTACACTAAAAAAATAATGCAAGGTGAAAATTTTTTGGTGATTTTTTATTTAACTTTTTGTCACTAAAACTTGATTTGCGAAAAAACACTATTTTTTATTTTTATTTTTTGATATGTTTTAGAGGACATCAAAAGACAACTTTTCAGAAATTTCCAGATTGTGCAAAAAATCTTTGAGCGAGTCATGAATTTTGAATCAATGCTGATTTTTTCAAAAAATCAAAAAATCGGTCGCAAAAATCAAGGAAATGCGAAAAAGTTCAAAATTTTAATGTAAATAAAAGTTTAATCAACTGAAAACCAGTTAAAATGCATGTTTGAACTCCTTTGAAAACATTTTAAATTTTCTTGAAAGACGAATGTACAGTCCTGCAAAAAGTTATTATTCAGCGAAAAAAAAAATCCGTCAATACCTCGATATTTTTAAAACTAATGATTGGAAAGCAACTGTACAACTGTAAAATGCATTTTAAAACACTTTTTTCATCCAAATGTTGAAACGTAGGCTTGTAATTTAAATTTTTATATTTTTTAATTTTTTTTTGCCCCCCACCCCCCTCGATTTTGATCTGAGCCGAGGGACATAAACTTCAAAAAATATTTGCAACGGCCTTATTATCTTAAAAAAATTAATGTTAATTTAAAGTAGTTAACTAAAATGTTCCCATTTTTCAAACAACAAAATTCAAATTTACTCTGAAAATTGTTGCGCTGAAAATGCGTTTTTTTTGAAATTTAAAATACAAATTAGGTGTCGGAGTCGGAGTCGAAGCCGGAGTCAACAATTTGTGGAAAGCCGGAGCCGGAGTCGGAGTCGGCTTAACTCAGAATGCCGGATTGGGAGTCGGAGTCGCTTAAAATATGACCCGACTCCACAGCCGTCCAACATGACGACGATTTTATTTGGAAAAAAAATGGAAATGAAACAGCAAATCTACGTTTTAAATTAGCCTTATTTTCGGGTGGCTGAATACGAAGGCTCAATATATCTTCTACTCATTGATATTATTTAGAGATTTAGGCAGAGATTTTCACATCAAACAGAAAAATACCTCTGAATTTGTTCTTTTAATATATCGAATTATTTAAAATATCTGAAAAAACCAAAACACAACAAAAATCACTCCTGCCAAAAGTAATGAAAATCGCTTAAGTCACCCTGACAGCTCATCTCTCTCTCCATCGGAATAAGTCTATCAATTTTTGGTTCCTTTTCTCAGTCAATTTCAACTTCTTGTCCCCTCTTCCCAACCATATTCTCCGACAACCCTTTCCGGACTCCGCTGAACGACTCTTGCGTCGTGTCTTCAGCATTTTTATAACTGCAATAATAATAACAATATTACTCAATTTCCGCGCTTTAATTAATTCCCGCTGGTGCTGCTACTATTTCAGGTTCTACCTTTTACTTTGTGGCTTCTTGGCTTGCCTTTTCTTCTTTTTATCCTGTTTCAGGTGAGCCCCTCACGGACTTCATGAATCAACGTCAGCTGCGAAAGCTAGAATCCCAATTTTTTTTTTCTGGTCTTGTTTTGTGCTGGAAAAGAACTTAAACAGGTTACAACAGAGAACACCCTTTTGTAACATTCTCCCCCAAACTAGGTTAATGCCGGCGATTCTGACGCGTTTATGGCTCCATTAATTATCGGTATTTTGTTTTTTTGAAGAAATCAGAAAATTGGGGTGAGTTTTGTTAGAACTAAGTTGATTTTCTAGAGAAAATAAGTTGTCTAAATACGATTCCCAAGCATGAAATCATCTCTAATTCTTCTTCAACCCTTGCCATTCAGACACTTTTATCGACTATTTCGTGCCGCCGCCAACGGCGGGCTGCCTTGCAAAAGAAATTAAACGCAACCGTTTGCCAAATGTGATCAAAACCCTTAACACACTAGAGAATCTCAAACCCGCTACGTTTCCTTCTGCTGTGGATCTTCACAAGCCTTTTGACAAGAACAGTGGGATTGTCTTATTTTAAAAATGGACATAAATCATTTCAAAACGAACAGGAAATCGTGCTCAAGTGAACACATTTTAGAGGAGGTAATTTGTTGAAAAAAATCTTTGAGCACCTCCTAACCCACCGTGAACCACTTCTCAAGACGTCGACGACGGAATCTGGCCAATAAATCAGTCCTTCATTTTCGGACTGCTCCAGCAAAAGGAAGCAGCAGCAGCAGCAAAAAAAAAGTCTAGAACCAAATCGCATCGCATTTCTTTGTCTCTGGAGCATCTTTCCCATGGGGCCAAATTCCGAAGAATTCTGCAGAGATGGGGCCATTTCGCTGCAACAGATTCAAAGTGGGAGATTTGAAGTTAATGTTGAGCTGCCTCCGGCAGATGGCGATAGCTCTGCTCTTCTTTTTGGAGATTTCAAAATGGAACGATCTAGACTTTATTAGAAGTGGGGAACCTGAGTTTTTGACGTTGAGTAAAAGCATTCAAAAACCTAAAGTTGTCAATTTTGAAAAAGGTCACAATCTAAACCATGAAGCCACGTGGTGTCAGACAGACACAGTTTATTTATAGGTTGATGTTGTCTTTCAGACATCCGCAGGTTCCGGCGAAAAGCACGCCCCAGACGCGCCTACATGGTAAATTTGAGAAAGGATTTTTGTCAAAATTGGATGCATTTTTTTTGTTGCGTTATTTGGCAATCTTTACTACCGCCCATCTCCGGTTGTTTTGGCAAAATTGGTTTTCAGACACATGAATCGAGAGGCAACAGGTAAATTTTGGGACTCGAAAGAGCTCGATTTAGATTGGTATCATCCGTTCAGGATATTGGGGTGTTTTCAATAAGAGATTATCTTGAAAAGTTTAGTGTTGAAAATTGTGGAAAATTATTGGCTAGAGTAAGTAAATACTGAAACATTTAAAAGAAAACCAACAAAAAAATTTGATCTGTTTGAAAAAGAAAATAATAAAAAAGAGTCAAAAAATAAAAATTCACGCTTTGCTTTTAAATCTATAAATTAAATTTCGATAATAAAAAAAAGGATCAATCAAATATTTTAAAAACGAAAATGGCATTATTAGAAACTGACAGTAAGAAAATAATGGAACAAATAATAACAAATCTCATAATAGTAGTTTATGCAACAAGTTGCAAAAAGAGGATTTTTTCAGCACGAGTCGTACATTTATCCAACGAGGTTCACCGAGTTGGATAAATACGACGAGTGCTGAAAAAATCAAGTTTTGCAACGAGTTCCATACAATATTTTTTGCAATTCCAAAAAACACACACTGAGTGAAATTTTAAGTCAAATTTCATGTACTTTGTCAATAAATCGTTTAAATCAAAAAAATGTTGAAAAGTGTTAATTTTCGAAACAAGTGCCAAAAAGTTCAACTTTTCAGCACCCATTTGAGTGCTAAAAAGTAGAACATTTCAGCATTTATTTGGAAAAGTGTTGCTATTCGATTCTGTTATTTTGGTACAGAAAAGTAGGCTATTTCGTCGTTCAAGAATGACAGGAAAAGTGAGTATTTTCACGACGAAATTGCAAAAAAAAACAGTTTTTGTCACCCCCCTTCAATGTTGTCTCGCAAAATCTGGGGGCAAACAATATTAAAAAAAAATCAATGGAAATTTAAGTGCAATCAGCTGTAATTGATTTAAAATGCATTCCCCGGTGTTTAAATAGTAGTTTATTGCAAAAAGAGGATTTTTTCAGCACGAGTCGTACATTTATCCAACGAGGTTCACCGAGTTGAATAAATACGAGAAGTGCTGAAAAAATCAAGTTTTGCAACGAGTTCCATACAACATTTTTTGCAATTCCAAAAAACACACCATGAGTGAAATTTTATGTCAGATTTTCATGTATTTTGTCAATAAATCGTTTAAATCAAAAAAAATGTTGAAAAGTGTTACTTTTCGAAACAAGTGCTGAAAAGTTCAACTTTTCAGCACCCATTTGAGTGCTGAAAAGTAGAACTTTTCAACATTTATTTTGAAAAGTGTTGCTATTCGTTTCTGAAACTACTTACTTTTCCTGTCATTCTTGAACGACGAAAAAGCCTACTTTTCTGTACCAAAAATAACAGAATCGAATAGCAACACTTTTCACAATAAATGTTGAAAAGTTCTACTTTTCAGCACTGAAATGGGTGCTGAAAAGTTGAACTTTTCAGCACTTAATTTGAAAAGCAACATTTTTCAACATTTTTTAGATTTAAACGATTTATTGGCAAAATACATGAAAATTTTACTTAAAATTTCACTCAATGGGTTTTTTTTCGGAATTGCAAAAAATGTTGTTTGGAACTCGTTGCAAAACTTGATTTTTCAGCACTCTTCGGTGAACCTCGTTGGGTAAATGTACGACTCGTGCTGAAAAAATCCTATTTTTGCAACTTGTTGCATAAACTACTATTCAGCATGTTTGGGATGATTTAAACATTTTTTGATTTTTTTTTTAATTTTCAATGTTCAGTATCGCAAAAAGTTTTTTGTCACATTTTTTTTTTGTTTCGTCAAATCTTACTTTAAAAAAAAAAAACTAATGATTGCAAAACAACTGAACTTATGTAAAATGCATTTTAAATACTTTTTGCAATCAAATGTTGAAACTATGACTTGTTATTTAAATTAATAGGGATAAAAACTTTGAAAAATATTTGCATCGGCCTAATGCCTGTTCAAAATTATAAGAATTTTAAACCATTTTAAATGATTTAAGATGAAATTTTTTCGACGTAATCATTGTACTCGATCGTAATATTTCGATCGTAGATTCTCAAATTACGAACAAAATATTACTATTGAGAAATTGTGATCAAAATTTGTAAAAGCAACTAAGACCAAAAAACTAAAAATATTTGAAACACTTTTAAAAAGATCCAATAAAAAAATCAAAAATTCAAAAAATGCGGAAAAATAAAATAAATCAAAAAATTAAAAAAGACATTCAACACTTTCCAAATTTTCCAGAAATTCCAAAATTACAAAAAAAAAACATTATTTTTTAAATTTTAACGGTACAACATTAAGCAGAGCTTTTCAACAAGATTGTTCCCGAGCAGACGGAAATAACTTGGGAATAACATTTTTTGATATTTGACAATATTAGGCCAATAACATTTTACGTTATTTATAACAAGATTTGTTATTCGTCGTTATGATTTTTTTGTTATTGGAATGTTATTGTAATAACAGACTAATAACATTTTTAGTTATTCTTCGAACAAATCTTTGTTATTATTTTTTGTTATTTTAACAACTAATCCGATCATCCCAATAACAGTTGGAGTTAATCTTCCATAACAAAAAATGTTATTCCAATTGTTTTGGCTTTCAACCAATACCAGACCAATAACAAATTTTGTTATGATAACATAAACCGTTATTAAACCATTATGCAGAAATGGATTTTTCAGGAAGATTCCATAACACTTTTCGTTATTTTAACAGAATTTGTTATTGAAATGGCATGAATTTTGTTATTACCGTCTGCCCGGGTTGTTATAAACATTTGAGTATCTTCAAAACTGCGGGAACTATCGATATAATTTTTGATTCATCCCCTAAAGTACAGTCTACAATATAATTTACAACAAAGCTTGCTGATTTTTTAAAATCAAATTGTTGCAAGATTGGTTTCGTAAGTTTGACAACTATGGAATAAGAAGACAACTACTTTCTGGTTGCTGTGCACCCTTAAGGTATTTTTTTTAAATAAAAGAAAATAATCTCTTGAGCTTTTTTTCAGAAATTGGATCATTTATTGATTTATTGAATAGTTCTGAAACTAAGAAATTTTTAGTATTTACAAATTTTGAGAATGAGAAATCTCAAATTTTGAAATTTAAAAAAAACCATATGACATTGGATTGGCATTGAAATTTATGAGTATTTTTTTAATTTGAAATTTTGAAATTTTTGAAAACATTTCAAACCTACTTTTTTAAAAATATTTGGATATTTTTATTAAGTTGAAGATACCTTTTGAATATTTTTTGAATTGAAAACTCAATTTTAAAACGCTTGATTTTTTTTTCTACATTTTATAATTATTTAAGACTTATAATTTTTGAAAGAAGAGATTTTGACATTTTTATTATTTTTGAATTTTTATGTTTCTGAAAGTTTGAATTTTTGAAAACAAACTATGAACACATATCGAGACTTACTCGATTTCAGTCGTAATTTGTCGATATTAATTGAGAAATTACGATCGAATGATCTTAAACTACTATCGTCAAATTACGAATAACCTTTGACAAATTACAATCGTAATATTTCGATCGAGCAATCTCGTTCGAAAATCGAGAATTTACGATTGAAATATTAAGATTTAGTGCAATAATTATCCCCAGACTGCTTTTTTTTAATTAAAAGTTTTATAGAACACCCTATTTGATAATATTTGTACAAATTTAAATATTTTTCTTGACAAAAAGGTAATGCGAGATCAATTGAATCATATTTCAATGGAATTGAATTTCAATGGATTGACTCACGATCTCACTCACGATTTTTATTCTAACAACTACCCTCATTTGAATGATTTAACCACCCAGGAAGTTCATCTTTTAGAAACCGCAATCAACTTTAAACTTTTAATACTCATGCTGACGCCGACCGATGACGTTGCCAATTCCCCCTTTGACACATCATTTCTGGATCATTTCAAAGTGTGACTTCGTTTTCGGTCGCCAACCCGTTCAAAGCGAGTGACGTGGCGCTCTGTTGCCGGCAAGTTATTATCTTATCGGCACGTTATTTTATTTCAATAACTCAGGTGCTAAACCTCCCCTGATAAGTTTGAACAAGCTGCGTGGAATGCCCAATAGAACCAATAGCTTGTGCCGAACAAACAACGGGAAAAGTTGCCATTTCCTGAAAATCTCCGCTGACCCAGAAAAACGCACCACCATCCATTTTCCCCACCAGCGCCCATAACTCTGCATTAGCAGCGCGAGCAACAAATTGGTATTAATTTGTCCTTATAAGCTCGTTAAAATTATGATTTACGGGTCGGATTACGACCCCTACCCTGGTTCACTCTTCTAAACACGGTGCGGTGCGTATGTGAGGGACGCACAGATACCTCGGAAAACTTTTGTCCGGTTAGGAATTACGGGGAAAATAATTTCACCAACTGACCGGCAAAGAAAGAGGCCGTTGACATTTTCCTCGGCTGGACAACAAAAGTAAAAACGCAAGAGAAAGTAAAACCGAGCGAATAAATATCGATTAGGTCAAATGAAAACAGTAAAACAAACCCAAAATTACTTTGGTATGCTTGTTTTGTTTTCTAGGTGTAGGGGTAGTAGCAACTCTGGGCCACGGTCAATGACATCAGGTCAGAAGGGAAAACGAACGTGTTTTAGGCAAAAAAAAAAAAAAATGAAACCTGGTGGACACGGATAAAACAAATTTTGAGACAGAATCTGACCCTAAAACTGACACAGATAATGAGACATAGTTAAACTAAAGTGAACAAAACTTGGACAAACTTAGAAAAGTAGTCCTCTTTAGCATTTGATAATTATCAGCAAATGGGACAAAAAAGTGAGACACTTTGGCACAAGTGGGACATAGCAGAATAGCTAATGAGACAAACAGTGTCTTCTGCTTTTAAAGAATGCTCGCCAATATACTGAGACAGCAAGAATTTGAGATATACGCACACATTGTGACATAAATAATGAGACAGATGCTGAGACCAAAATGAGACACAATTTTTGTTTTTTTGTTTTTCTGTATAACGATCAAAAGGCAAATTTTGTGACAGGAACAGATGTTGGGACAAAAACTGAGACAAACCTCTTTTTGAGAATGCTCACAAAGATACTGAGACAAAAGATTAACTGAAACAGAAAAAAATGAGGTATACACTTGGAGACAGACCTTTATGTTGTGAATCTGTGTTTGTGGCATTATTACCAGCTAATAATTGAGAAGCTTTATAGCTGGAACAGAAGCTGAGACAAAAACAAATACAAACTTTTTAGATTATTTATGGGGTCTACATTAACTAACTAAGACAAAAGTAATATAAAATTTAAGAAAGATTTTGAGACCGAAGCAGATGCTGGAGCAAAAACTGAGACAAACTTATCCTTAACAACACAGTTAAAAAATATGGTAATATTCTTTTAAGTCAGAAAAAATGAGTTTCCTTACCTCTGAAAATGTGTAATTCTACCACATTTTTGGTGTTATTTCACTTTTTCAGTATAAAATGAGGTAAAGTTACATCACAAAAGAGGTAATAATCAACCTTCCAATAGTACACCTGAGCAATTCTCTACGAAATCGGTCTTTTTTCTTCAATTTTAATTTTTGTATTTTTTAATCCGGCTGAAACTTTTTTGGTGCCTTTGGTATGCCCAAAGAAGACATTTTGCATCATTAGTTTGTCCATATAATTTTCCAAACAAACTTGGCAGCGGTCCATACAAAAATGATGTATGAAAATTCAATAATCTGTATCTTTTGAAGGAATTTTTTGATCGATTTGGTGTGTTCGGCAAAGTTGTAGGTATAAATATGGACTACACTGGAAAAAAATGATACACGGTAAAAAAAATTTGGTGATTTTTTATTAAACTTTTTATCACTAAAAATTGATTTGCAAAAAAAAACACTATTTTTAATTTTTTCAATTTTTGATATGTTTTAGAGGACATCAAAAGCCAAATTTTCAGAAATTTCCTGGTTGTGCAAAAAATCTTTGAGCGAGTTATGAATTTTTGAATCAATACATTCATTTTTTAAAATTAGTGCACATGTTTGCCACTGCGACTATTTTCAAAAAAGTCATCTAAATATGGATTTTACTTGAAAACGGTGCACTTTATCAAAATTTCACTACAGTAATTTTTGATTGCAAATTTGATTTTACATCGAAAAATGAAGTTGAAAAATTTTTGCGACCGATTTTTCGATTTTTTTTTTCGAAAATCAGTATTGATTCAAAAATTCATAACACGCTCAAAGTTTTTTTGCACAACTTGGAAATTTCTGAGAAGTTGGCATTTTATGTCCTCTAAAACATATCAAAAAATAATCAATAATGTAAATCAAGTTTTAGTGATAAAAAATTAAATAAAAAATCACCAAAATGTTTTTTACCACGTATCATTTTTTTCCAGTGTAGTCCATATCCATACCTACAACTTTGCCCAAGACACCAAATCGATCAAAAAATTCCTTCAAAAGATACAGATTATTGGATTTTCATACATCATTTTTGTATGGACAGCTGCCAAGTTTGTTTGGAAAATTATATGGACAAACTAATGATGCAAAATGTCTTCTTTGGGCATACCGAAGGCTCCAAAAAAGTTTCAGTCGGATTAAAAAATACAACAAAAAAATCGAATGACCAAAATCTGAGAGAACTGCTCACCTTTAAATTTGCACAGTTGTTTACTGTGAAGCTACTAAAACAGTAGTTGAACGAGGTGAGACAGAATCTGTGTTTGTGTCATTATTATGAGCAAATGAGACGCGAACTGAGACACTGTGGCACAATGTGGAACAGCTTATGAGACAGGTGATGAGACATGAACTGGGACAAAAAAATCTTTTCTTTTATAGCGAAACTAAATGAAAAAACTGAGACAGCAACAGATGCTGGGACAAAAACTGAGACAAACTTTTATGTTTTATTTTTGAAAGAGTCATGACACAGAAAGAAATTGCTATAGATTAGCCGATACTGAGACAGATATTTGTGATATAAATTTTGACAGAATCTCAAGTAAAAGCTGAGACAAACTTGAGACATAATCTGAGGCAAAAGCTGAGACATTTTTTTTTTGACAAAAACTGAGATTGTTTTGTTGGTACAGCCATAATATATATTTTTTAGGCGGATTTTTGAGAAATTTCTTAGATGCTGAGACAACAACAATTTCTGTTTCATGAGACAGAATCTGAGATAAAAATCGTGGCGGAACCTAAGCCAAATACTAGGATTGTGACTTAGAAATTAGACTGAGAGCGATGGTGAAACAGGACAGAAACGTTATGATGTGGGACAAGGTAGTTGGGATTAGTTAGGTAGGCAGTTACTTTTTGCGATTCTCTTTGTTTCGTCGTCCGTGTCTGTCGCGGGTGACCATGAATGGCCATGATCAACGACGACCAACTTTTTCAAAACTATTCGCAATAACTCGTGATGTTTATAAGCAAACCCCTCATGTCTATATATTAAAATTTTTGTAATTGTCTGTTCTACAGTAGAACATTGTTACACTATAAAAAATAACCCTGCAAAGTTAGAAAAAACACGAAATTTTAAAATGAAAAAAAATGTTCTAAACGAAAAAATGACCCTTGTGGGTCAATATAGATTCGAAAAGTACATTCAATTTTCCATAAAATCACATGTTCCAAAAAATTTTACCGTCGAGTAACGGAAAATGGGAGAATTTTTAAAACTTTTTTAGTGTTTTTTGATGAAAAATACGTTTTTTCGGAATTCTGAGAAACCATCAAATCGGGCGTATAATTTTACATAAAAGTCCCTTTGACACCAAATTTCTATCTCATCACCGTTTCAGGCTGCAGATTGTTGAAAAACACCTCTTTTTTCGCATGTTCAAAAATGGAAGGGGTCGTACCGCCCCTCCGTCACGAGATATCAAAAAACGGACCTCGGATTCGTGATCAGGGACAAAAGTTACCCCTTAGGACAAAGTTTCACGCAAATCGAAGAGGGGTCGGGGCAACTGCTGTGTGAGTTGGCGGAGAATTACCCGTATAAGACTACGACAACAAAACAAACAAACAAACTCGCTCTTTTACGTTTTTGTCAGTTTCACAAACTTGCATGTTTACGACAAACTCTCTAACAACTCAAAATATATGCACGACCTGGATGACGTTTCTGAAAACAAAGCAGGCAAAGTGCCAAACAGTAAAAAAATGTGAGTTTGTACATTTGTCATACTCTGATACCTGCTTTATTTGTCATATATCTCTTAAACGAACTTTGTTATTTCAAAACAATTTTTTTTCATTCTGGTCATGTCTGTAACATAATCACCTTCAACTTTCTATTCCAGTTTTTGCTCAGGTCACCTAGGGCCCCGACTCCTCTTAGATTTGCGTGAAACTTTGTCTAAAGGAGTAACTTTTGTCCCTTATCACTAATTCGAACTCCAGTTTTTGATATCTCGTGACGGAAGGGCGAAAAAAGTCGCGTTTTTCCACAATGTGTAGCCTGTAATGGTGATGGTTTGGAAAGACTTTTATGTAAAATTGAACGCCCGATTTGACGCCCGGATTGAAACCTGGGAAAACGAAGTCACGTCTAATATTACTTATGGTTCGATGTCATAATCTTTGCTAATTTTCCAAGCAACAGCCTCAGTAACATGAAGTCAGGAACAACCTGAACTTCGAGTTTCCTCCAGCAAAATCATATAACTTTTCCTATTACCTCATTCTAGACTTTGGCAGAGAAGGTTCGTGAAGAACATAGGCAATCTCCAACGGGCAATCTTCCAATCGTCACTAGCGAAACCGTTCCCCCTGGCTCAGTAAACGAGGGACATGATCTGTAATCGAAGACGTGTCTCACCAGGGTTGGTAAAAGCTCGCTCCGATACGAAGAAAAAAAAATGTTAGCAACCATCCTAAATTTGGTCTCCAGAACCCCACTAGAGGTGCAGGGAAACCAGTCCGGGGGGGTTGTCTGTCTGCGCCACATTTTATGTTTACCCTCGACGACGACGTCAGCCACATCCTCTTCCTGCCACTTCTTTATCTTGGTTGAATTCGGAAAAATTGAATCCCCCGTCGGAATGTCGCCCCCCCCTCTTCTAACCATCCAAAAATTTCGGAGTTCCACTCCCGCAACAGAATTCCTGACCTAGACTAATCCCGATCTGCTGGTGCGATGCGGCGAAGTTCGTCTACATCGCCGTCGTCGTCTTCGGGGTTTATGTCTCACTTTTACTTCCCACCATGGGCAAACTTCTCGAGGTGAGGTGATTGTGACGGGTGGGAGTGGGAGCAGACTCAGACAACAACCACCGCCACCCACCCACGTCCTCCACCATCAAAGAAGGAAGGTTTTAGTTGAGGAAAATCGGGAAAATCGAGGCTGCAGGTGTTTGTGTGAAGATTCGAGCCAACATCTCACGTTCAACACAAAGGAAAATGGAGCTTGTCGTCGTCGGCGAATGGTTCCAAGTTATTACTTTGGAAGTTGGAGGGGAAGGTTGGGAGAAGCACTTTTCGGTTATGTAAGGAAAAGTTTCGTGTAATCGATTCCGAGTGGTACGTCGCGTCGCGAGAGTGGTGATAAGTGTTATAAAATTGAACAGCGGTTGGAGTTATGGTTCAGGGGGTTGAGATTGCTTGTTTTCCGAAGTTAGGGAGGGATAATTGGTGCAGATCGAACGGCTGCACAGCCCTAATTGATCATTGTTTGTCGTTGGGCTTGCGGGGAGTTTGATTTGTAATGATTTGTGAGTGAAGGTAAGGTTTATTGGTGCGCATACATTACGTAAGATTGTCTAATTAGAGTTTGGTAACATGATTTGGCTGGTTGATTTAAAAAAAATCCCAGAAAAGCATTTTTTTTATTTCGTTTGGAAAATAACCAATCACCAGAAATATCAATGCTGAAAAGTTCATTATAACACTCATTTGAGTGCTAAAATGTTCATATTTTCAGTACCTTACTGAAAAGTTCGACACTTTTTTTGGTTTTTAAGTTGACCAAACATAAGGACACCACGCAAGTAACATTTTAGGCTTTATCAAAGCTGTCACAATCGCTATAAAACCTATCAGCCAAAACCAACTTTGAAACCACTAAGTCGTAACAGCCTCCCCAGAACTCCGATAAACCTCTGTTAAAACCCAAAAGGACCTCCGCAAAACTCACGAAAAAAAACATACATAGAAGTTCAAGGCTACGGAATCCTAACAACATCTTCAAAGCCTTGATAAAACCTTTGTCAAAACCTAGTCAGGAGTTAAGGAAAAATGACATTTCATACGGCTTCAAACGTCTTCTGCCAAACAGGTTTTATTTTGACAAAAAAATTGTCTTTGTCTTGCCAAATGATAAAATGGAGATGATTTTCAAAAATGGCGATGATAAATAATAGATATTGGAGGTAATCAAAATAATTTGAAAGCTTATTTCTGGCAATTTGTGGCTCAAATTCAGCTGCGGTTGAAATTTCAATGATAAATGTAGAGGAGATAGAGCCAAAAAAATCAACTCGCTTCATAAAAAAACATTATCCGTAATCATAGTTTATAATGTTAACAAATATTTTATTGAAATTCTTTGAAAAATATTTTCAAACTATCTATAAACATCAATCGCTATATTTTTTATATCAGAAATTCAACAAAAATGATTGTTTTCGTCAAATTTAAATCAAATTTCTCAAAGCTCTATTTTTTCAACCAAGATGGCGCTCAATCACATTCAATCAGAACACGCGTTTAGCGCCATAATTATGCACTGCTAATTGGCCGCGTTAAAAGCTTTTTCAGGAGCTTGTGGTTTTTATTAAGCTTTTTGCGTGCCTAATGGCACTTGACAGCTAAAACACCCTTGGTTTCAAAGAAGCATGCGATAAAACCGTTTGGCATGACATTGCCATTGGGTTTTCAAGACTCTCTCAAAACTTTCATAAAACCTTATTGAAAGCAATTTAGCTTTTATTGTCACAAGGTTTTATGTCCGAGGCATAAAATACTGTTAGAACCTATTAATTAGCTCTTGCTCATTGGTTGCGGTGAATGCCCAAATAAAACTAGCAAGCAATCAAGATGCTACCATAAAACCTTGATAAAACTTGGTGGTGGCTCGCTGGCTTAAAAATGTTACTTGGGTGGGCAAACTAGTGTGGGGAGATAAATTTTTTACTGAAAAATCCTATTCAAAACGTTTTCAAACGGTATTTTTTTAAATTATGTATTATTATTGTAATAAAATTGTATGGAACTCGTTGTCGCCGTTGCCGTTTCTTCATTCGTCAAGAAAAACATTTTTTTCAACGGAATTGCAAAAAATATAATACAGTGAAAATTGCACGACCCTGAAAAAGTTGTTTTGATCATCAATCTTCACATTAAGAACAGTGTATTTATTGACAGAATATGTTTCGTTTATGATTTGATAGCGAATCACATTAAAAAAGCCTTAAGATATAATTGTGATATTTTTTGTTTTTCTTTTTCTATATAAAAATAATAAATAAAAAAAACCTAATCTTTTCTAAAATATGTTCAAATCAATACTCGCTTTGAAAAGAAGGCAAATACTCACAGCTTTATTAAAAAAAAATAATGATTTAAAATAAAAAAAGCTGCAAAAATACATGAAATGTACATTTAGTAGATTATAATTATTATTTTCAAAAAAAGTAGATCAAATATCTCGTAAGAGTAATTTTAGAAATTCTGTTGTGATTCAGCTTACTTTTCCTGACATTCTTGAATGACGAAACAGCTTTCTCGGCCTACTTTTCTCTACCAAAAATAACAGAATGGAAATTTAATACCTTTCAATACCAGTGATGAAAAGTTCTAGTTTTCAGCACTGTAATGGGTGCTAAAAAGTTGAATTTTCAAACACTAGTTTCAAAATAGTAGTTTATACAACAAGTTGCAAAAAGAGTATTTTTTCAGCACGAGTCGTATATTTATCCAACGAGGTTTACCGAGTTGTATAAATACGAAGAGTGCTGAAAAAATCAAGTTTTGCAAAGAGTTCCATACAACATTTTTTGCAATTCCAAAAAACACACACTGAGTGAAATTTTATATCAAATTTTCATCTATTTTGTCAATAAATCGTTTCAATCAAAAAAATGTTGAAAAGTGTTACTTTTCGAAACAAGTGCTGAAAAGTTCAACTTTTCAGCACCCATTTGAGTGCTGAAAAGTAGAACTTTTCAGCATTTATTTTGAAAAGTGTTGCTATTCGACTCTGTTATTTTTAGTACAGAAAAGTAGGCTATTTCGTCGTTCAAGAATGACAGGAAAAGTAAGTAGTGTCACGATGGATTTGCAAAAAGGAACATTTTCAATATTGTTTAGATTTGAACGCTGAATTTACTTAGCACATGAAAGTTTTACTTAAAATTCCATTCAAAAAGCATTAAGGAATTGCAAAAATGTTGTAAGCAACTAGTTGCAAAACTTGATTTTTTCCGCACTCGTCGTATTTATCCAACTCGGTAAACCTCGTTGGATATATACGCCTCATGCCGCTAAAATCTTCTTTTGCAACTTTTTATTGCATAAACAACTATTTCAGTTCATTTTTTAGTGCTGAAAAGTTAAACTTTTCAGCACTGTTTTGGAGTTTGACACTTATCATAACAGTAAAAGACAATCCAAATTCAATCCAAAGAGTTTTTTTCCGGAGTTAAAAAAAATGTTATATCCAACTCGTTGCTAAACTTGACAACGCAGTAAACCTTGTAGGATAAATGTTCAACTCTTGCTAGAAGAGTTTTCTTTTTGTAACTTGTTGCATAAATATCTACTTCGGCATTCATTTGAGTGCTAAAAATGTTAACTTTTCCGCACTTGTATTGAAAAAGTAACTCAACTCACACGAAATCGAAAAAAATACCCCGATCCCTCTTCGATTTGTGTTAAACTTTGCCCTAATGGTTAATTTTAATCCCTGATCCGAGGTCCATTTTTCGATAGTTTTTGTGTAGTCGTCTGTTTACAACTCAGAATTGACTAAATAATGCCGTACCATGCATCAAACATAAACTATTGACCTTATTACAGAAGCTTATTCCCACTGAATCAACAGGTCACACATTCCAATCAAAACTTCAAGGAAGTGTTAACCTGCTAACAGTCTTGCCCATATTTGGCGACAACGTTCCACCTCCCCATCCAAAGTCATTACCATCCGAAAAATCAATATCACGCCATGACTAAGCCAACACAGCTGACGACCTGGCTCCACCACAAATACCAGCTATTACCGGCGTACTCCCGGCGGCCGGCCTGACCTGGTTCGTTCACTTGGGCACCGCGTGACTCAGGGAGGTCCCCGCAGGTTGTAGAATTCCTCCACCCAGAACCAGAACGGTTATCACTGTTTCAACAGGGAATCTCGCGCCGAAAAACGAGAACGCACTATCGTCGCGAGTTCCACACCCAAGTTGGTCGATTGGTGGTACTTGTTGTGTGTTTGTTAAACAACACGCACTTTTCCCGATGCTCTCCTCGTCCTCCATGATTAGTAAGAGGGAGTACCACCAGCATGTGTGCGATGTCATCGCCGACTGGCGACAGGTTGTCGTCCCAGGTCCAGTTTACGTGTTGACATTCGATTCGTTCTGTGGCGCGTGGACAGTGTCAATGACTTGTTGCTAAGGTGGACGTGACCAACAATACCTATCTAATAACGTCGATTGTCTTCCACCGCGTTGGCTCATCGGAAATTGGTTGTTTGGAGATGGTGATGGTATCGATTGTTGGACGGTTAATTTGACTACATTTTGAGAATTTTTGACAGGACCTAACTCCAATTCCTCGGAAGCAAAAAGCTAAGCAAAAAGTTTCAAAAAACCAATTCCCCTGAATTTCACCCTCCCATCGTGTCCATCGAACGAATCAAATCCGTTCCATCCCAACCCACCTAGCAACTTGCAAACCGGGAATCTCCCGACAACGAAGACCGTTCTATGCTCACATGTTTGGCTTTCCTCCGCGCCCAAAGATATGCTCGCGCGAGGGGATCACCAAATTACCATACCCTCTTCTTTTATAAAAGTGAAGAAGCGCAAAAAAAACTCAATTCAGCGGAGATTCGAACGAGATTCCGCACGAGACGCTCCGCCAAGAGGTGCCGGGGCTCAATCGCACCTTTTCCACCACAATTTACCTGGGGTACCGTTAGATCAGCCTCAACTCAACATGAAATCTTGCGCCGCTCCCCCTCTGGGCATATCGGTGCCAACGAATTGCATGCAGCGGGAAATAGGGGAGAGCTGGGTTGAAGATTTGAAGTCGGCTGACAAATCATGCCTGATGACCGAAAACTGTCGAAAGGCGGCCTTATTGACGACTTCTAAATATTAAATGAAGAAAGAATACTGTTTACTGTTGATTATCAACTAAAGAAGTTCAATATTAACGACTGAAGACTGTCAACAGGCGTCAACGAACGACTGAAGTCTGTCAAATGACGACTAAAGATTTTGTGCCAACCGTTGAAGCCTAATACCCCATTCACGAAACGAAACTATTGGCACTACGCCCCCCGGGGCATGGCCTTCCTCTAACGTGGGATTTCTGCTCCAGCGCCTCTGACGAGACAGGAGAAACCGGGACCGACGTTTTACTTCACCATCCGATAGAAGCTCAGTGGATAAGGCGGGAATCGAACCCGTGTCTCATAGCATCATCGGGATCGGCAGCCGAAGCCGCTACCCCTGCGCCACGAGACCCACATGGGCTCTTTATAGCCTGTTTAAAATGTAAACAATGTTATTAATCATACAACTTTGACAGTTGTGGTTTTAAAAATGGTTATAATCGGCTATCACTCGCCCGTGCGAATGGGGTATTTCCAACTGTCTAACTGACGATTTCAGACTGTCGTCAAGTGTCGTGTATTGACAACTTAATATTGTCACATGACAAAGTAGGCTGTCAACTGTACGACTGTCAACAAACGATTTCAAACTTAAAGTACGAAACAAATACTGTAGATTAATTGCTGAAGACTGTTAACAGAAGAGAGCTTCCAACTGTCAAATGACAAAAAAGGACTGTCAACATACGACTGACGACTGACAACTGAAGGCCTAAAGACTGTCAACAGATGGTTGAAGACTGATAATAAAAGGATTGTCAATTGACAACTGAAAAAATGTCAAAATGCATCTGAAGACTGTCACCCGACAACTCAAGTCTAACTAGCGACTTCTAACGTGAATGAATGAAAGAAAACTGTCAACTGACAACTAATGTCTAAATGATTACTTTAACTGTCAAATGACAATTGAAGACTGCCAAATAACGAATGAAGACTGTCAACTAACGACTGCAAACTTAAAAGGTGATTGAAGACTGTCAATTGGTTGCTGAGGACTGTCAACTGCATTTCTGAAAACTATCAAATGACAATTGAAGACTGCCTGACAACTCCTTACTGTCAAAAGGCTGATGATCAACTGGACAACGAAGACTGACAACACACCCAGAACTGAGCATCGGCATACGAGACGATAAAGAGCACGCTTCGGTAGTAAAATGGTACTGTGTGCGGACGGAGAGGATAAATCCCGAAATTACCGAGAGTACTTTGCTCATGAGTTCATTTTCCAAAAAAGTTCATCCATAAAAAAAATACCGGTGCCGAAACTCGAACCCAAACCCTTCGGCGCTCTGAACCGTGCCTTTGCCGTATAGGCCACCATGGTTCGATGACTAAGTGGCGGTCATTTGTCCATATAAGCCACTCAACAGGATGAACTGTTTCAATGAACGAATGAACACGCGAGAGGTCTTTACTCTCGCAAAATAGTACTTTCTTCACGTTTCTTTCCGGGAGGACTATCCCCTCGGACTTTAACTTTGGGTGCATAAGTCAACTGGAAACTGAAAACTGTCTGACGACTTCTTTATGTCAAATGACGGAAGTAGGCTGTCGACTTCAACTGATGACTGTCAACAGGGGTCAACAGACAACTCAAGACTAACTGACAGCTTCTAACTCTCAACTGACGATTACGGACTGTCAACAGGCGTCCATTGACAACTGAAAACAGCAAAATTACTAAGAATTAGAGCCTTTTTGTACGAAAGAAGGCTGTTAACTGACTACTGATGACTGTCAACACAACACTAAGACTGTCAACAGGACAGGACAGTCAGGACAGGGCAGAGACAGGACTTCTAACTGTTGATCAAAACTTTTAATTGATAAGTGAAGATTGTCAATTAACAACTTAAGACTGTCAACCGACAACTGATGATTTTTTTATGTCAAATGACAAAAATATACTGTCAACTGATGCCTGTCTGAAGACATTCAGTTAACGACTGAATACTGATAACTGGAGACTGTCAAATGATGACGGGAGACGCTCAATTGCTAACTGAAGGCGGTCAACTGAGGACATCTGAAAACTGGCAACCTCTTACTGTAAAATGAGAAAAGAAGACCATCAAATGTCGAATGATGACTGCTAGCAGACAGCCAAATGATGAATGAATTCTGTCAATTGATAACCGAATTAGCAACTGCAGACTGTCAACTGTCAACCGCAGACTTACGGGTTACGAGATCAAAATTGGAAAAATCTGGCAGGCGAAAATCTAACCATTCTCAATGGATAAGGGGAGGGAGGCCATGGATTAATTCAAAAATTTGTAGAATTCAGATGGTTTAAATTTTATGACCTCAAAAATGTTTTATTAACAATCCCTCTATTTTTTTATTCTCAATTAAATTCGTTAATTTTACTTAAAAAGTTGTTCAATATTGGCATAAAGTGAAAAATCTTGCAAAATCTGTCAAAATCTGGCACTGCGATGGATGAATCTTTATTCTGGCTGACACTTGAAAAATCAGATCAGAACAGACGTTTTATTTATGACAGATAATTTATGTAGGCTGTCAACTGACGACTTGTGACGGTCATCTGAAAGATTGTAGATTGTCAAATGACGAATGAAGATTGTCAATTGATAACTGAAAAGTTTCAATTAACACCTGAATACTGTCAACTGGCTACTGAAGACTGACTGAGAATTCTTGCTGTCAAATGACAAAAGAAGTCTGTCAATTGACGAATGATTTCAACAGGACACTGAAGACTGTCAGCAGGAGTCAATTGACAACTGAAGTCTGTCGACTGTTGATTGAAAACTGTTAAATGACAAATGAAAATTATCAAATGATGACTGAAGACTGGCAATAAGCAACTGAAGACTGACAGAAGATTTTTGAATGTCAAATAACGAAAACAGACTGTCGACTGATGACTGTCTGATTTTTTGTATTGTCAGGTAACGTAAGCAGACTATCAACTGACAACTGAGGACTGTAAATTGGTAACTGAAGATTTGCAATTAACAACTGATTACTGTCATTTAGCTACTGGAGATAGACTGATGACGTCTTACTGTCAAATGACAAAAGAAGACTGATAACTGAAGGCTGCCATCTGTTTATTGAATACAGTCAAATGACAACTCAAGATCGACAATTAACATCTGACACTGTTTCCTAAAGACTGTCAATTGAAGACTGACTGACGACTATTTAATGTCTAATGACGAATTTAGACTGTCGACTGTCAACTGACAACCAAATATTGCCCACTGACGAATTAAGACTGGATAGTCCTAGAGCAAATTTTTAATACAACCTATGAGTCATGGGTTTCCTCAGCAGAAGATTTTGAAAATTTGAAAATTTAATCGAGAATTAGTGTCTAAAGACAGTAAACTGTCAACCAACAACTGCAGCCAACCAATTGACACCCAAAGATGACATCAGCTGACATCATAAACTGCAACGCTGAGCTTCAACCAAACCCAAACCTCCCTTTTCCGTGGAACGGATCTTGTGTGGATATTGAAAAGATTCGCTAATATGCACCCCTGCCAAGAGTCTGCCATCGTCGTCGTCGTCAGTCGGTCAGGCCCCACTCCGGCCTTCGGCGGACCCGGCTCCGGTAATAAATAGACACCCAAACCGATAATTATATAATAGTCCTCTTGCTGTTAAATTTGGGGCCCCTCCAGCAGGCAGCTTGGGCTATCGGATCGGAGTGAAAGGAAGAAGCAGTCAAGTTGGACGGATAATGAGGTATCTCAAGACTCGGTTGCCAGCGCGGCGCTGCTGGTTATTGAACACAGTCCAACGCGATTGGAAATTCTTGGGAAGAGTGCTAGAATTACGGGTATTAGAAGGGGGGCCTTTCGGAATTGATTTGAAGTGATTGTGCCTCGGAGAAAGAGGGGCAACATTGTTGCCGGGGTTGTAGGTTTTTATGAGCGCTTGATGAGATGCTATTTTGTTTCGATCGGTTATTACCACAATGGAACACCTGACGGGGTGTTTCACCAAACTGCCGCCAGGTTCGCATATGTTGTACGCTATATCCCTCTAGTGGTACATTCGACGAACTAAATTTTAACCAATAGATAGCACCACTGTGACGTAAACAGTTACCGTACGGAGTAGTAATATTGGTTTTAAATAAGTTTAATCAAATTCTCAATTTTTCAAAAAAATAAAATAAACTAAGCTATGTAAAAGTTTGTAGAACTGACATATCTACAGTTCAATATTTTTTTCTTATCATATTATCGTGATATTTCCCTCAAAACAGAAAAACATATTTTTTATTTCAATACCGTATAGTGGTACTGTACGGTAGGATTTGTTTATGTTTACTGCTGTTGTTGTTGTTGTTTTTTTTTCACTTTTCAGAAGCTATGCAGGTTGGTCTCGAGTTATAAGAGGTCACGACCGAGAAACAGTTAGTCAGGGCAGGGTGGATGCGGCCAAGGACGCGTCGGAGAATGTGATTTACCGGATCGATATTCCGGCCAACCGGTACGATCTGCTGTGCCTGGAGGGACTGGTCCAGGGGCTGCAGATGAAGATGAAGTTCCCGGAGTTTAAGAAGGTTGGATCGACGAAGGGTCCCCCGCAGAAGCTGGTCGTTACGGAGGCCACCAAGAAGATTCGGCCTTTTGCGGTGACGGCCGTGCTCTGGGATGTGACCTTTACCAAGGATTCGTACGCTAGTTTCATTGATCGGCAGGACAAACTGCATCAGAACATCGTCGGAAGGTGGCGATTGGGACTCACGACTTGGATACGCTGAAGGGACCATTTACGTACGATGCCAAGGCGCCGTAGGACAACAAGTTTGTTCCGTTGAACCAGGACAAGACGATGACGGCCGAGGAGTTGATGGAGTTCTACTCACGCTGAAGGATTATTTTCCGACCATCGGAGACTCGCCGTTTTATCCGGTGATTTACGGCGCGAACGGAGTTGTTCTCTCGTTGCCACCGATCATCAACGGGGACCACTCGAAGATCAAGCTGGAGACGCAGAACGTGTTCATCGAGTGCACGGCAACGGACCTGACCAAGGCCAAGATCGTGCTAGACACGATCGTTTACATGTTTTCGGCGCACTGTGCCAAACCGTTCATCGTGGAACCGTGCGACGTGGTCAACCCAGGCTCAATACCTGGAACTAGCCTTCCGCAAGGAAACCATTTTGGCGGCAAAGGCCAACGCCTACATCGGCATCGACGAAAGGGCCGACGCGCTGTCCAAAATCCTGAACCGCTTTCCAACCACGCAAAACGCCTCCAACCCGGACCAGCTGAAAGTGCTCATCCCGGCAAACCCGGCACGACATGTTGCACGTGTGTGACAACTACGAGGACGTTGCCAACGCGTACGGCTACAACCGCATCCCGAATACTCTTCCGGCCACATTGCACATCGACCGGCAATACCCCCTGAACAAACTGACCGAGCAACTCCTTGAACAAATCGCCCAAGCCGGATTTACCGAAGTCCTGACCATCACACTATACTCGCGGGACGACATCGCCGGCAAGCTGAACCGAGACATCGAGAAAATCCCGGCCGTTCACATCGCCAACCCGAAAACCCTCGGGTTTCAAGCCGTGCACGCTCATCCCCGGACTGCTCAAAACCCTAGCCGCGAACCGCAAAATTTCCCTTCTCCTCAAGCTGTTTGAAGTGTCCGACGTGGTCCTGGCGGATTCCAAGGCAGAAGTCGAGGCCAAATACGAGCGTGGCGTTTGTGCCGTCACCTGCAACAAAACGGCCAGCTTCGAGGTCGTCCACGGGCCGCTGGATCGCGTCATGCTGTTGCTGGGGTGCCCTGGGACAAGAAGCAAGGTTACTTTCTGCGGAAGGGGGTGGGGGTCAAGTTCAACATGGAGTATTTCGTTAGTCATTTGCGTTGGTAATTTATTCGCAGTTGGATTCGAAAGTTGAGCAATCGCGTTTTCCCCAAGTTCTGTCGCGTGTTTAATTCCCCCCGATTGGAGACGTTTCTCGTAAGGTGATATCCGCCAGTGATTAATCACCGGCCTCGCTAGTGCACTCCTCGAACCCGCCTCCCAGTGGCCAGCTGGTTTCAGATCTACCAGCCGAGTTTAATTGCCCCCAAAAGTGCGCCAGGCTGTAATCGTCCGATTGGTCGTCCCCCACGGAAAACGATCCCGAACGGTGATAAGATTATCCGGCCCGTGTACTGCCCCCGAAACCCAGCACCCGCAGTGTTCCCCCCACAGAGAGTTTGCACCGTTGCCACCGCAGTACTTCCTGCGCATCGTTTCCGACCGGTGGATTTTCGCTGAGACGCAACTTACGGATACGTTTCACCATCTAATTCTACCGGAGAAAAACCTTCCACTGATAGAGCCGCTGCCGATAAGTGCCCTGCGCGAGCCACGCTTCGAAGAGCTGTACTCGAACCGGTTCCGGTTTAATCCGATCCACACGCAGGTCTTCAACGCAGTTTATAACTGTGAGGACGATTGCGGAATTTGCAGTGTTGCGCAGTTTGCAGCAGAATCCGCACGGTCGGATTGTTTATTTGGTTTCGAGGAACGCGCTGTCCGAGCTGATCTTCATGGATTGGAACCAGAAGTTTGGTCAGAACTCTGGATGAAAAGGTGGTCAAATTAGCGGAGAAAACCGGAACGGATATGAAGCTGATTGCCAAGTGACAAATTATCGTATTTTAAAACATAAAAAAAATGCGAAAAATTTCATCCATTTTTAAGATTGATTTTTTTTAATTTCAAAAATTTCGGGAGTTTTAAAAATTTTAAATTTTTAAAACATTGAAAATTAAAAAAATTGAAATTAAAAAATTTCAAGAAAATTTTAAATTTTATAATTTGAAAAAATATCATAAATTTCAAAATTTTAAAAAGAATAAAAAAATTAAAAATTTAAAATCTCAAAAAGTTCACAAAACTTCATTTGTTTCTAAAATTTCATTCATTTAAAATATTTAAAAAATTCAAAAATTTCCCAAAACAATTAAAAATTACCAAAAAATCAAAAAATTAAAAAAAAACGTCCTACGTTTCAAAAAATTAAAAAAGTTCAAAAATTAAAAAAAATCACAAATGTCATGATTTCTAAAATTTCACTAATTCCAAAAAGTTCAGTCCCCACAGTTCCCCACAATCCGGTGATTGTGCTTGTGAGGTCGCGAAAGCTGTTTCGCCTCACGGCGATTGATATTTTAACGTACTGCGCGGCCAAACCAGAACCGAACTGGTTCTTCCAGGCCGAGAAGGTGGATTTAAGCCGTTCCTGGATCGCATGGCGGATAAAACGCTGAAGAAGCTGCTGGGTCATGTGGAGAGATACCTGGAGAGTCGTGCATTACCATGGGTTCGCCAACGTCCGACAAAGATTCGGACCACGATCCGCTGGCGGATCTGCATCACGAGGATCCGGAACGGGATCCGACAGGAAAGGCGGCCGCAGCTCGAACTCTGCTGGGCTGGAGTTCAGCGACGCAGCGTGAACCAGCGTTGTTGCGGCTCTCCACCCGCCGGGAAGTGACGAAGGCCCGGAAGGATCTTATTTAGTTCATTAATAAAACAATTCTAGAAGAAGAAGACAACCTTGAGACCCCTTCCCCTCCTCCCCCTCCTCCCCCGCCCATATTATTTAATTATTTAATATTAATGAAATCGACACATCAATAACAGGTAAGCGCACAGGAAGGTCGAGGAGTTCCTGGCGGCCTTCCTGATGGGTAGCCTGATATTATGACGACGGCGCGATTTGCGACAAAACCGGCTCCGACTTCTCCTTCATCGTCCTTAGCGGAATCGGTGCAAGGTGATATTTGAGCGAGTCCTGGCGATCATGACGACCATCAGGTTCATCTCCACCACCATACGCACCATGTCGAAGGCAATCTCCCGCAGGGTTGACTCCTCGCAGAATCTTCTGCAAGCAAATTGAATAAATATATATTTCAATTTTAAGTACTTCCATTCAACTCACCAACTTGTTTTGCGCGCTTAAGATCTACTGGATTCAGGCGAGCTTCTCTGGACGATCTGCTTGCGCTTGACCTCGTGTGCAGATTGCACCACAGGTTTTGATCAGAACGGTGTACTCAAGTACGAGTTGAATAGCAACGTTAGTATCTCCGTGATCTGCAGGCCTTGCAGCTGTTACCTTGAAGCAGCGGTCCTGTGACCTAGTTCGCGGGACCGAGCAAATTGATGAGGGTGATCACTGAGAGTTGCTTGAAATAGTCGATGCTGTTTGTACAGACAAAATAATATTAGACAAACCGACGGCGAGCTGGGACACTTTTAGAACACATCTGCCACGGTCGTCGTCGTGCTTTGCAAGGATCTTCTCGACGTGGGTGTTTTGGTGGGTTGGCGGTCGAAACGTTGCTGCTGCTGACCGTGGAGCTCGATTTGCTGAAGCTGATGGCGGTGATCTCTTCGCGTTCGAGCTGGGTTGTTTCGCCCTGGCGGCCGTTCGGAAATAACATGTTGCGGACGCTTCGGGGGTGCACGGTAAGGGGGAATGGACGGTGTTGACGATGAACTCCTGGTGGCTTTCGGCGACGCTCTTGATCTAACCGGGCTTGCTAACGGTGTAGTAGATGAGCACCGGAGTTCCTCGTTGGGAGTCATGTCGAGCAGGACGAGCACGTCGTTGCCGCTGTGCGCTTCGTAGTTTTGGCCGCCGGTCTGTTGCTCGTCAAACTGGTAGATGAAGCGAAGTTCTTTCAGCTCGATGCGATGACCGAGAACGGTGAAGAAGCCCAGCTTAAGCTGTTCGGCGATATGGGGGTCCGTAAGTACTTATACCTTATGGGATGACCTGTTTGAAGTCGTTCTTGAGGCGAATACCGAGGACTTTGTGGTCCGGTTCGGCACGCATCCGAGAAACGGCACGCTCAATCGGCAGGTTGATGTACTTTATATTTGAAGCAAGCGTAGAACCATGGCCATCAACACGTCGTACAGCGTATCCAACTCGTGGTAGCAATCCTCAACGCCAAACTCGCCCTTGATATGCTTGCGATTCATGTGCATATACCAGTTGGTCAACTGATAGATGAACTTGATCAACCTCGGCACGATCGTGTACAGATGGTACGCCTTCATCTCCTTGGCCACAAACTCCAGCAGCGACTCCTTGAACAACGTAATCCACACGTCCATCACGTTCGTCGAGCGCTTGCTTGCGTGACGACCCGCGTCATATCGATAAACAATCTTGAAACGGAACGCGTTGAACCGCAGCCGGAACATGTCCTTGACGACGTCTTCCTTGAAGCTGAAAGAGACATCATTATTTGCAACGACTTCTAAAGAAACGCTCAAGATATCAAACTCACCGCAAGTTCTCTGCGCGTACAACCGGCGAATTGATAGGTTACAGCCGCAGCGCGTCCGCCCTGTACTTGTGCACCACCTCCATCGGGTCCGAGTAGTTCTTCTTGTGCTTGGTAATCTTCTCCCCATCGGCGGCCAGCACCAGCCAGGTGCAGTTCAGTTCGGGTAAACCTCAGAATTCCATAAAGTTTGGCTTGTGCGCCATCGTCACTTTCAGCTTCTGTCCCTCCTCCCGGCGACCGTTCATCTGAGCCATGGCCTTGGCGGCATCGACCGCCTCCACGTATTGGACGTAACCGAAATCCTTGGAGCGACCCGTCTTCTTGTCCATCACCAGCCGGAGCGCCGTAACGGTTCCGAACGGAACGAATTCCGCCGCCAGCTGCTGGATGTTGATGGTCCGCTTCAGATTTCCCAATAACAGGACCTTTCCCTTGGTGGATTCCTTCGGGGCCTTGGCCTTGTTAGCAGCGGGACTGGCAATCGGAGCAGGAGCCTCTCGACCTCGAGGCGCCTCGATGGATTCCGACTGGACGTGCCATCGTACCGAACCTGAATTAACGAAAATTGGTTAAAAATATCTCAAGTGTTTCAAACTTTTTACAAACTTACCGTGAGAAAATTTGCGTAGAACCAACCGCGCTTCTGATCGATTCCCTCGGGAAGCAGTCGGCGGTCTCGAACGTGATTCTGGGCGAAAGACATCAAAACAGCAAACACCTCGGGAATGCGCTTAGGCGCGAGTATTCCCGGCACGGCGGACGGAATTTCGATGTGTTCGATGCTTTTGCGGTGCAGATCTTCGGATCAGTTATCGATTCCGGTTTGTTAGAGGTTGATTCCAGTGTAAAAATACAAATTTGTAGCAGAATCAAAAATACTTTTTGCCGGACACAATCAAAACAAAAATAATGGTTTGACAGATCTAGCTGTCAAGAGCGGGGAGAGAAAGAGAAAAAATGGTGATGGCGGCTGCTGTCACGCTGGTAGTAAGCGATTCAAAATTTGTATGGGGAAAATCAGTTTAAATTCAATATTTCCCAAATTCAGCAACGCTTATGCATACAATTTGACCTGATCAAAGGTAATATTTTTTAGAATCACCAGGTCAAATTTTGTCTGGCTGCGATGCGTAGTTTTTGAGATATTTACAAAAAAGTAAATTTCTCAGAACAAATTTGAATTTTTTACTACCAAACGAACAGCGCCATCTATGAGAAATGTTGGCCCGTCCGGTAATCCATTGAGACGGACGATGAATTGGACATGGCTTTTTTGTCTCAGAACCTGACTTGGTCTGCATTTGGTCAGTGTCTTTTGAAATGGGTTGATTTTTTTTTTTTGGATTATGTTGAATGTTTGGTTTGCTAGCCGACTTCCTAATAAGCTATTTATTGGTCGGTTTTAGTTCAAAACGCCTTTTAAAAGCTTTCATTAAGCGTCAAAGTATGGATATGCCAACAATAGGTGCACGCTTGAGATAAATGATGTTCCCAAAATGGAAATCAGGAATGACTTTTTTGCCGATTTTCATGGTGTATAAAATTTTTACTAAAAAGACAAAATCTTGAGCCAGACGTAACCGATCAAGCTCATATTTGGGCAGTCGATACTCATAAATATTCCCTAGAAGTTGTCAGGCCGATTATCCAAAAAAATATAGTTTTCGAGAAATTTTAATTTTATTGCAAAACACCAAACCTTGCCCTTACCCCTTAAAACTTTATAATTTTTTGTTATTCGCTGTTAATGTCCCAGATTTGAATTATTTTTAACAAATCATACCAATAGAATTATCCTTGATTCACATTATCGTAGTACATACCTGAAAAAAAGAGAGAAGAGATCGTTAGTATTGCAAAACACCATTCAATTTGTAAAAGATAGATTTATATCCTCGTAATGTATAAATAATTTCAAGATACATCGCTTGTATTCCTTGTTTTCCTAGCTCTCCTAGTGCCGCTCCACCCGAGGAGAGGTGATAAATTATAAATTAGCCAAAAACAACGAGTACAAACATCGGTACAGCAAAAGAAATAAATAAACATGAATACAAACCGACTAGCGAGTCGAGTTCGAGTCGCAATTCGCGAATACCAATCATCTTTCGTCCATTCCTTCTCTTCATCCTCACTCTTCTTCCTTCCTCCTTTAGTCCCTCTCACTAAACCCTCAAACCCGCTAGTCGCCAGCTTTCGTAATCGGCTAAAACGCTCTCCAGAAAATATGAACTGAGTTCCTGCCTTGGCGTATCGATTATATCCAGGCACTCGCGCGCTCTCTCTCAATATCCCTCTCACTCACCCTTTTGCAACTCACTCGCGAGAGTGCCGAATGTTGTTGTAAACAGAGACACACGCACACATCTGGGTCCGAAGGTTTATCTTGCAGTGAAGAATGATTCTTGGCTTGAAACTAAAGTAAGCCACGAACTTGGCAAGAAACAGGGAATCGCCAGGTTGTTCCCGACGACACGGTGAGGCATTGAACTAGATTCGAGCGCGCGCGCGCTCACTCTCTCATGATTATTCTCACCTGCTCATCGCTCGCCGCTCACGCAATCGTGTGACGATTAGAGAACCTTCTCAGGTAAGGTTGCTACGATGTTTGGATGATTAAAAACTTCTCACTCAGTGAGTGAGCGAGTGAGTAACTCACTCGTGAGTTTTTCGCTCTCTCACCGTTCTCGGCGATTTTGCTTTTGTTTCGCAGGAAATTTGTTCTGCCCGGCGTTGCATATTTATAAACATGTTTGTACGTTTGCAGGAGTGTGTGTCGGGACTTCAAGTTGACATGTTTTTTTTCGCTCATCTTTCATCGTTTTTCGCTGATTTTCCAACAATTTCGGGGGGCTGAGTTGTGTTTTCGTCAGGATGGTGAGTGGCGCTTGTCCGCTGTCGTGTCGGTACAAGAGGAGTTGCTTCTTGGCGTGTATTGCGGGAAGATTTGTTTTGAATTTGAAATTGATTGGTTGTGAATAAAACAGAAACCAGGCGGGGTGGGGGAATGTCGTTGTTGTAAGGAAGATATGTTTTCTTTGCCTGCTCCTTTCTCGATAGCGATTGGGGTAATGTTTTTTTCAATAAGTTTATTTCTGGTGGAGGAGATTGAAATTCAAATTTGGGCGAGGGGAAGTTTCCAGAAACATGAAGAGAGTTCTACCAAGTGAGGGTTGTTATTTTTTTAAATGTTAATAAATTCTTCTCCGTCAAAAAAGGTAACCCGCAGGTGTGTTAAGGAATTTTGAGTTTCAAAATAAATCCAAGTGGTGTAAGGGTGAAACGTGACCGAAAAGCTTCTTTGATATGACATTGTTTTGATCAAATTGAGCACCGGAATTAAAATGAAATATTGACAATATTAAAACATCATTGACATCAAAAACCGAAAAGCAATTCTTATCTAAAATTGGAATTAGATTTAATAAGTATTTTTTGATTTGACATTTTTTTTTGAAAATCTACGATTAAAGGAGGCATTCCTTGCTTTGTCCATACCTGCGATGGAAGAATCTTCATTGAAAGAAAATTTTGTGATGCTCATCAAGAGAAAAAAATAGGAAAGGAACATGGCTCTCCCCTCACGCGCACAAATGATCGGTAAAAATAAACTCAAAAAATCATCGTCTGGATTATGCGGCGGAACACCGATTTCGCTACTACACTTGCTGGTGTAACGTTACTCGTCGAAAAATGAAATTCAGAAAAAAATCTTTGACTGATAGATTTTCTTTGAAATGTTTGGGAGCGATTATCTTTCGCGTATTTCACCTCCTCTCTGTTTCACAGGATTTTTTGAATGAAATTATATTTTTTTATATTTGAAAATTTGACTCTTGGAAAGAGTCAACTTCATATAATAATAACTTCATAAAATAATACATAATTTTTTTCGAGTAAAAGCCATTAATGGATTATTTTCAGTTAGTTATTTTTCAAAGTTTATGTCGCCCCCTTCAAAATTGTTTCTAAAAAGCAGGGGGCAAAAAAATATAATTCCAGAAAACTGGAAAATTTCAATGGAATGGAAGTCTAATCAACTCAAAACAATCTTAAATGCCTTTTTCTGCATTGATAATCATATTTAGCTTGTTTGGTCTCGTTAAAAATATTTTGAATTTTCATGAAATCCCAATGTACCGCAGCACAGCAAAATTTTTTTTTGTCAATACCTGAAAATCTTGGAAATTAGCGATTGCAAAACAACTGGACATTAGCGTGGTTCACGTTTCTATGAAAAAGACAAAAGTTGTTATTTTGTCTTGCATCAACCGGAATTTCGTTCTTTTATGTCCCCAGAAGCACTCCTGAAAATTTGAGCCCATTTGGTAAGGTCTAGGAGCTCCAGTTTTAATTTGAAATTTATATGGGATTTTGATTTATTTTCCATGGGAAACTATCTTTTTTTACATTGTATTAGGATTTTTTTTATAAATCAATGAAATGACTTGATTCTTATAGTAGGAGATAGGTTTTGAACTGGGGAACAACTTTGTAGAACATGCCAACATGCTAGGAAGTGACCCTTTAAAGATACAGATACTTTTAGATGGTGGCTGGCCCCTTCAAAAGCCACCATTTAAAAACAAAAAAAAAACACTTTTTTCAATCAAATGTTGAACTCGCGGCCTATGAATTCAAACAGCTTAAAAAACAAATTCGTTTCAATTTAAAAAAAACTATGTTTACAAATCATTCTGGATAAATTTGCATGGCTAGAGTAAAAAATTTCTTTGAATATTAAAAAAAATATCTATTTGTATAAAGTGTTTGAAAGAACATAAAAAACAAAAGGAAGGTCTATTAAATTTCACGTTTATTTTGAATGATTTGCTTTAAAATATTAATTTTACGAAAGATATCATATTATTATTTGTTAATTATAAGATGGCAGTAACCACAAAAAATGGTCTCGAGATCATACATAATTTTGTCAACACAAGATAAATTTAAATAACAATATTGGAAAGATTCCAACATAATTTGAATTAGAAATCGCAAAAACGAGTCTATAAAAAAACCTGCTGTTTATAAAATAGCCAGGAGAAAAATTTTCGTGTGGTTCAAAATTATTTTTTTTGATTGAATGGATTTATTTAAACAAAAATGAAATATTCATAATATTTTTTTCTCTCTTTTTCCCAGATTTCGGCTTACCAATTTCCGTCCTAAGAATGCTTTTTGTTTTTTTAACCAACAAAAATTGGATTAATCCCTTGCAAAAAGCTTGCTCCAAGTTCATTTGTAGAAACAAAAAACTGCTTCTTCTGCTTTAGTATGATATTTTAATAAAAAAATAATTAATTCAAACGGTATTTAATGTTTTTGAGCAATTCCAGCTCAAATCAGGATTTTTTTCTGGTACTTTTGCACCCGACCCTCTCCGATTTCAATGAAACTTTTTAGACATGTTGTCCTAGGCCTATATATGCCATTTTTGTTTATATGGAGCCAGTTGCACTCGATAATGACATTTGAGAAGACGGTAAGGGTTTTAAATATTTTATTATTTTGTAAATTTAATATTGCTGTATCTCGAAGCCGTTCCATTGTATCAAAAAGTGGTTAAAGACAAACTTGTAGGAAATTAGACGAGCATTTTGAAAAAATACACTGAAAGAAAAATGCATGCCAATTCTATGAGATTTTTCAATTTTTAAGTTTAAAAGTAAAATTTGAAAGTCACGATTTTTTTTCGTTCAAAATGTAAATGCAAATAGCCTAAAATGTGACAAAAAGACTCACGAAAAATGTATGTCTCTCCTAAAAAATACAAAAATCATTTACTAACACTGTTTTTTTGACAAGTGGTCTAAACGTCCAAATTTTCAAAAACCGATAGTGGGAATCGATTCTCCAGACAATTTTACTTAGAAGTCTCCATATTGACCATTGTCCTATGTCTAATCCTTGTAAAGATACAGCGATTTTAAAAATGAAAATGTTGAAAAAATAAGTTTTTTGGTGGTTTTTTAGCAATTTCTATTTTTAAGCCGCTGTATCTTCACATGGATTGGACATAGGACAATGGTCAATATGGAGACTTTTATGTAAAATTGTCTGGAGAATCGATGTCCACTATCGGTTTTTGAAAATTTTGACCTTTAGACCACTTTAAAAAAAACAGTTTTAGTAAATGATTTTTGTATTTTTTTAGGAGAGATATACCATCCTGCATTTTTCGTGAGTCTTTTTGTTACATTTTAGGCTATTTGCACAAAAAATTTGATCGAAAAAAATCGTGACATCACCTTCAAATTTAACTTTCAAACTTAAAAATTGAAAAATCTCATAGATTTGGCGTGTATTTTTCTTTCAGTGTATTTTTTTCAAAAAGCTCGTCTAATTTCTTACAAGTTTGTCTTGGACCACATATTGATGCAATGCAACGGCTTCGAGATACAGCAATATTAAATTTACAAAATACAAAAATATTTAAAACTCTTACGCCCTTCTCAAATGTCATTATCGAGTGCAACTGGCTCCATATACGCAAAAATAGCTTAAATAGGCCTAGGATAACATGTCTAAAAAGTTGCATTGAAATCGGAGATGGTCGGGTACAAAAGTACCAGAAAAATTCCTGATTTAAGCTGGAATTGCTTCTTGTCTCCCAACTCTTAAAAAAAACAAAAAAAAAACGTTGAATAAAACAAATATATTTTTATTAAAACAATATCACAATGTTGAGTTGAGTTGGCTTAGTTTACAAAAAATTAAGCGGAGCTTTAGATCATGCAAGGTCATGATCATGCAACTACTATTTAAAATACTGGTAAAATACTAGGAATTATCAATGTCCAAATTAACGAAATTGTTGAAAATATGAAGAATGTTAATTTTTGCAGTACCTACATTCTATTTTTTTTTAATTTGAGAGGTATTCAAATTGTTTTATGAAGGTTATTATAATTTCAAAAACTTTATCTTCCTTCTCTCATCAAATTTTTCTTCAGAAATAAAGGGTTAACAAAAATTCGTTAGTTTTTAAATTTTAGTTGAGAAAATAAAATTTGTACTTTTGTTACATTATTGTAGGTGAAATGCTAAAAAAAATTAAAAACTACATTTGAGTATACTTTTTCCAATGACATAAGAGCAACCTTATGAGATCCATCAGTTACAAAATTCATACTTCCTGAACCACCCACGATTTGCCAGTACCCCGTAACAAACAACCACTTCAAACGCTGACCTCCGTCAAGAAACGGCATCACCTTCCCCGTCAAAACCACGCCACTGGAAAAGGAACAACCACCCAAAAAAAACGTCGTTCAAAACAAATCCGTTTCGTCCCGAAAATAATCCCCCCAACCCCCCCGCAACCAAAACCAACCACCGAAGAACCACCACCCAAAATTACATGCCGGGACATTCAACGCCATCCCTCGCCAGTAGGTCGGTCATTGCCATTGCCCAAAAACGGCGTCGTCCGCGTCCGCCCAGCATCCCCTCCACGAGTCTGGGTTCACTCGAGGTCTTTCCCAAATTTTGCGTGCTGCAGCAGCTTCAGGAGGGGGAGAGCAAAACCCGGCATCCATTTTTTTGGAGAAGGAAGAAAGGAAGCTGGCAAGCGTGGGAAAATCTGAGCGTCGTCGCCAGGACGAGCAAAGTTTTTCATCTGAGGAAAAAGTTCGTAAAAGAAAAGCTTTAAGGAAGAGTCGTGCAAAAAAAACGTCGAATTGTCTGACTCGATGTTGTGTAACGAAACTAAATACTCACACACTACTACACTAGCAAGGATACGAGGATTCTGGTCGAGATTTTGAAGTTCGGGGAGCACATCGACCAGAAGACCGACCGACCGAGAGCGAACTTTTTCACCGGGAACGACGACGACGACGACGATGGTGACAAAAGATGACACATCAGAGTCGGAATATCAGCCAGCAAAGTCAAACTGAACCAAACCAGCCAGACAGTGCTGTGTGTCGTAATAGTCTGACGACGAGCTGGTGGACGACTTTTTAGGATTGGAGGAAAAAGGAACTGGATGGGAAACAGTTTTTGGAGCAGTCTAGGGGAAGCGGGTGAGACTAGCGTGAAGCTGTGAGTAATGTGTTCAATCAACTCTACAAACAGTTTCAGAGCTAAAGAGAGAGAGAGAGGGCAATCACTTGAAGGGAATGATTGTTATCCGAGCATTCGTTGGTGAAGGTTGTCTGAATCAACATGACTCGTCGCGTCCCGGCGCAAAACGCCGGCAATATTGCCCTACCTGCGGCTCAAGCAGGCAAAAAAGTGGGAATTTCCAAAAGGAAGGTTGAGGCCTCAACTGATGGCCAAAAACCGGGAATTTCCAAAAGGAAGGTGCTTTTGGAAGTGACATCGAACAGCAAAAAGACGAAAAAGAGCGACGGTACTGTACCGATGGATGAGGAGGAGGAGAACTCTTCATCGCACGAGGAGCAGCTTTTGAAGAACAACAAGTTCGCTGGACTGCCTGACGAGGACCAGGTAGCGGAAGCAAAGGAGAATGAAGTGAAACAGCGAAAGGAGAAACTGCCTCCTTTTTATGTGAGGCAATCAGCAGCAACGATCGACTTTCGTGCGGGGCTGGTTGAACTCATCAAGTCTGGGAAAGTCCAAGGCAACATTCGTCTGTGTCAGGACGGATTTAAGGTGCTGGTGCAATCCAGGCAGCACTATCAACTGGTCAAGGATTACTTGACCGAAAACGAGGCGGAGTACTTTACCCATGATGTCGTCATGGATAAGCCGTACAAAATCGTCGTCAGAGGTCTGTACGACATGCCAGTGGAGGAATTAGCTGCCGAGCTAAAAGTTTTGAAACTGGATGTGTTGGCCGTGCACAAAATGAGCCGACGCAACAAAGACATCAAGTACCGTGACCAGCTCTACCTGCTGCATTTGGCTAAGGGATCGACGACGCTTCCTGAGCTGAAGGCAATCCGAGCGGTTTTCAACATTATCGTGTCGTGGGAGCGATACCGACCAGTGCATCGTGACGTCACACAATGCTTCAACTGCCTGGGCTTCGGGCACGGAGGTAAGAACTGCCACCTGAAGCGTCGTTGCGCCAAATGTGGTACTGATGCGCACATCACATCCCAGTGCATCCAAGATTCGCTGGTGAAGTGCCTCAACTGCAACGGTGAGCATTCGTCAACCGACCGAAAGTGCCCCAAGAGAGCTGAGTTCGTGAAAATTCGGCAGCAAGCATCGACGAAGAATCAGCCTCAGCGTCGTAGAACTCCTCCAGCCCTGGTGGAGCAAAATTTTCCACCTCTTCAACCGCGACGCCAGGTCCCGAACTTGGCACCGTTGCCGTTGGATCCCAGGAAGAGAGCTGAGATGAATCATCCACGGCCGGGTTCCAGCCAGGAGCCGAGACCGCCACCACCGGGCTTCAGCCAGGAGCCAAGACCAACCCAAGAACCAGCAGTTGAGGAAAATGGTAATGATCTTTACACCTCAACCGAACTCCTCAATATTTTCAAACAGATGTCCGCTGCACTGCGTGGATGCAAAACCAAGACCCAGCAGATTGAAGTGCTGACCTCGTTCGTCATCCAGTATGGATCGTAGGTCCCTCAAGCTGCTGAATTGGAACGCTTGCTCCATTAGGAGGAAGAATTTAGAGCTGGTGGATTTTCTTCGCGAGAAGGAGATCGACGTAGCTGCCATCACGGAAACTCATCTGAAGCCCGGTGAAAAAGTTTATCTGCAAAACTACAAGATCGCGACGCAGCTCGATAGGACCACCTCTGGAGGAGGAGGTGTGCTTGTCGCTGTTCATCGTGATCTCAAGCCACGCCGGCTGCCACACTTCAAGCTGGACATCATCGAGGCCGTTGGAGTGGAAATTCCCACTTCGGTTGGCCCAGTACTCTTCATTGCTGCATACTGCCCACGTCAGGTGAATGCCAGAGATGGTTCAGCAGCAAAACTGAAGGGCGATATCCAGAAGCTGACACGGCGGAGCGCAAAGTACATCATCGCTGGTGACCTCAACGCGAAGCATGAAGTTTGGGGCAACAGCAGGAGGAATCGGAACGGAGTGATTCTGCACAACGATCTGCAAAACGGATACTACAACGTTGTGAGTCCGGATCGTCCAACGAGGGTGGCTCGGTCTGGGAATCACTCAATCATCGATTTCTTCATTACCAATATGGCTGAGAACGTGGCTCATCCTGAGGTGTTTGAAGAGTTGAGTTCTGATCACTATCCGGTGGTTGTGGAGGTTGGAGCTTCCGTTACTCCGCAGCGGCAACCAACCCGGAAAGATTACCACAACGTTGACTGGCAGCAGTTTCAGCAAGTGGTAGACAGCAACATCGACTATGATCAACACCCGGAAACTTCTGCTGATATTGATCGTTCGCTGGAGGTGATCCAGCAGGCTATCAACCAAGCAGAGGCTGCCAACGTTCGGGAGGTTCCTGTTAATTTTAAGGTAACTGATATTGACGTAGATACTAAACACTTGATTAGACTTAGGAATGTTTATAGGAGACAATATCAACGGACTGGGGACTATGACAAAAAGATTTCAGTTAACAATTTGAACAAAATCATACAAGACCGACTTGACAATATCAGAAATCAAGAATTTTCAAAACATGTAAGCCAGCTTGGGAATTATTCAAAACCATTTTGGAAACTTTCAAAAGTTCTTAAAAACAAACCAAAGCCTATTCCTCCTCTTATTGTTGAGGATTCTCCTTTGATTACATCCGAGGAAAAGGCAAATGCACTTGGGCTTCATTTTGTTAGTTCACATAATCTTGGCGCTTCCATGACCAGCCGTAAAGAAACATCAGTTGCCAATAGTATTTCAACAATCAATGACTCTACCTTTGAATTTCCTGCAGATTCCCATGTTTCTGGTGAGGAAGTCAAAGTTGCAGTTAAACAAATGAAAATATGAAAGCTCCTGGCTTTGATAACATTTTAATCTAGTGTTGAAAAACAGAGTGATCAGTTCTTTCAACATCTAGCCAATATTTTCAATAAATGTTTGCAACTTGGTTACTTCCCTACCAATTGGAAACTGGGCAAAGTCATACCAATTTTGAAGCCTCAAAAGATCCAACATCGCCAACAAGTTATCGTCCCATTAGTCTTTTGAGTAGTCTGTCCAAACTCTTTGAGAAGGTCATCTATTCAAGGCTTTTGGATTTTACCAACGATAATAATATAATTTTGAATGAGCAGTTTGGCTTCCGAAAGGGGCATAATACTGCTCATCAGCTTACGAGAGTAACTAAAATCATCAAGCAGAACAAGCTTGAGTCTAAATCAACTGCTATGGCTTTGTTGGATGTTGAGAAGGCTTTTGACAATGTTTGGCATGATGGTTTGATACATAAACTGTATTTATACGGTTTTCCAATGTATCTTATCAAAATTATCCAGCACTATCTTTCGGAGAGATCGTTCAGGGTTTTTCTGAATGGGATTGCTTCTGGATTATTCAACATTGATGCTGGGGTTCCCAAGGAAGTATTCTTGGCCCACTTCTGTACAATATTTTTACATCTGATTTGCCTACTCTTCCTGGTAATGGTGTGTTGTCACTTTTTGCTGATGACACTGCCGTTATTTATAAGGGTAAAATAACCAGATATTTAGTTGGCCGTCTTCAGAAGGGTCTTGACGTTCTTTCCGAATACTTTGGCGACTGGAAAATTCGCATAAATGCAGCCAAAACTCAAACCATCATTTTTCCACTTTCCAAATCGGCCCGATTTGTCCCAAAGGATGATGTTTTGATTAAAATGAATGATGTTTCAATACCCTGGTCAAAGGAAGTTGTATATTTAGGTCTCATACTTGACTCGAAACTATTGTTTCGACAGCATGTAGATAAAATATTGAACAAGTGCAGCATTCTCATCAGGTGTTTGTATCCTTTAATTAACAGAAAATCAAAGTTATCTTTGAAAAATAAGCTAGCAGTTTACAAACAAATAATTTACCCCGTTATTGAGTATGCAGTACCTGTTTGGGAGTGTTGCGCTAGAACTCATAAATTGAAGCTCCAGCGTGTCCAAAACAAGGTACTCAAAATGGTTTTGAATGTTCCTGGCTGGACTAGATCAAGTGAGGTTCATGAATTAGCAGAAGTAAAAATGTTGGATCAGAAGATTCAAGAAAATGTTTGAAATTCAGGGAAAAATGTGCTATTTCTGAATACCCCTTGATTCAAGGATTGGTTTAGTTTATGGTAAGTTTAAGTTAGTTTTAGGTTAGGTTATGTTTTCTTGACATTTTTTTCCTCATTGTACCTAGTGTTACAAAAATGATAAATCATATACTTTTAAAGTTATGAAAATAAACAGTGTTTAAATCACGAAAAGCAAACTAAAGCTGAAGAGCCACAGCTGACCACTTATTATGTAAACCAAATGTAATTATTATAAGAAAGATTCAATAAAGTATATTTAATTCAAAAAAAAAAAAAAAAAAACACTTGAAGGGAAGAATAGTGATTTGAACATGATTTTCAACACAGAAACTAACAATTTTGTGCTTACTTGAAATGAAATTTGAAACTTCAAATATTTTTAGCATGGAGCAATTCTCTGAGATTTCGGACATTCGATTTTTTTGTATTTTTGAATCCGTCTGAAACTTTTTTGGTGCCTTCGGTTTGCCCAAAAAAGCCATTTTGCATCATTAGTTTGTCCATATAATTTACTATACAAATTTGGCAGCTGTCCATACAAAAATGATGCGTGAAAATTCAGAAATCTTTATCTTTTGAAGGAATTTTTTGATCGATTAGGTGTAGAGCGTCCAATTTCCCGGGATGACAAATTTCCCGGGAAACGGGAAATTTTCAAACAATTTCCCGGGAAATCCCGGGAATTCCAGGAAATTTTAAATTTATTGAAAATTGTTCTGATCTTGGTTCTGATTGATATTTTGCATCAAAATTGCATAGGACAGCGAATTTAATGATTAAATTAAGTGTAATTTAACAACTACGAGAAATGTATAATTTTTCTGATTTTGTATGGTCAAATCGTACAATAAATTAAAAATTAATCTCTGATAGAAGTATTTTTTCACCAAAGTGTTTGAACAGTAAGTAAAATGAGTATGTTTGTGAAAGTATTTTTTCATTAAAAAATTAACTTCTTGTGTTTGTTTTACTTCAAATAACTTTCAAATAGTTTTCACATATTTGGAGCAAGTTTTAAAAATATGTTTGCATTTTTTTTGGCATCCCTCGAACAAAGCAATGTAGTTTTTTAATGATTTTTTAAAGGTTTTGGCCACATGGATTTCAGGTTTATAAGGTCTTCGGTTCAACGTTTTTTCATAGCACAAAAACATGACTTAAATTATACGATAAATTCACATCATTTCATTATCACTCTTACATTTTTTCATATTTAACCTGCCAGCCCCATTATTGCACCAAAGCTCCATAATTATTTTACTTCAAATTGTAATTTCTTGCAAACAAGGTATTGAACGCATTGAAGTAATGCTTCTAGCAAAAACCTATTTGAAATGTTTAACGATACCATTTCAATATTCATCTTATTTGATCATGGTATTTTTGTTTACCACTAAACTATCTCAATTTTGCTTTGGTGGTAAGGCGTTTACATTTTCTTTATTCTTTATGAAATTATTCCTTAAAAAGTAGACCTGAATTGGAGCCTAAGATTTCAAAAGGGCACATAACTTTTGTAAACAATAGTGTATCCCTTTCACTCAAATGACAGTTTACATAAGGTGTGAAAGGGACACACTCTTGCCTAAAAAGGTTATTTGTCCTAAAGAAATGGCAAGCACGGATTGTAACAGTTTATTTTCATTAAGCTTTTTTTCCAGTTGCTGCAAAAATTTATATTATAAGATATAAATCTTGATATTAAATTGAGTTTCTTCATTTATTATTTTTTCCAAAGCATTTTCATGAAAGTTGTTCCAAAAAAAATAAGGACTATACTAAAAAAATATGATACGAGGTTAAAAAAAGTGGTGATTTTTAGTTTCACTTTTTGCCATTAAACTTGATTTACAAAAAAACACTATTTTAATTTTTTTATTTTCTGATATGTTTTAGGGGACATCAAATGCCAACATTGAAAATCGTATCATTAGTTGCTGAGATATCGCATTAGAAAATGGTGGGTCGTTTGGGTGAGACTTAGAAAAAAACAATTTTCCTGTTTTTAAATTGTTGCATGGCAATAACTCAGCAACTAAGGGCCATATCAACAAAGTTCAAAAATGCAAAATATAAATAAATTTCTCAGCTCTTTAGAAATATTTTTTTCAAGGGTGGCCAGACATGGGCACTATTTAAAAAAAGAATAACTGCTACTATTTTTTAGTAACCTGAAAATGGCTTTTACTTGAAAACGGTTAAAAAAAACGGCAAATTAGATTTTTCATCGAAAATTTAAGTTTCAAATTTTTTGCGACCGATATTTCGTTTTCTTGTAACTAGTATTGATTCAAAAATTCATAACTCTGTCGAAAAAAATATCCCATTCTGGAAATTTCTGAAAAGTTGTCATTTAATGTCTCCTAAAACATATTAGAAAAGAAAAAAAAAGAAAAATTAGGTTTTTTGCAAATCAAGTTTAGTGACAATAAGTGAAATTAAAAATCACCAAAAAAAAATTACCCTGTATCGTATTTTTTCAGTGTAGTCCTTATGGAAAATTATGTGGACAAACTAATGATGCAAAATGGCTTTTTTGGACAAATCGAAGGCACCAAAAAAGTTTCAGCCGGATTAAAAAATACAAAATATAAAATTAATGAAAAAATACCGATTTCGTAGAGAATTGTTCATCAATAGAACTATTAATTAATTTAACATGAATTCGAACTAAACATTAAGGCTGGGTTCTCAGAACCACCTATGTTGAGAAAGTTTGGTTCAAACAGAACGGTTGCATGTCTTGGAACATTTTACACTCAAACACAACAAAATTTGGCCGGGCTGTTGATACTATCAAAACATGCAAGAATCCCGAATTTCATCCAAACCGGACCACAAATCGTAATTTGTGGTTACGATTCAAGTTTTACTTGCGTGATTATTCTGAGGAACAATATTTTCATACAACGAAAAAATCTCTAAAAATCGTTCAGAACATGCTGAAACATTGCCTGTTTATGATTTAAAAAAAATGATATTTTGGTCTAAAAATTCAAAAATGATTTTAAATTGCTACGTATTTCACTTTAAATCATAGCTAGGGGTCCCATCAGTAATGTACTGTAATCATATTGATCCAAGAAGTCGTCATTTTTTTTGTTAGCAACATGTTTTAAAATAGTAGTTTATGCAACAAGTTGCAAAAAGACGATTTTTTCAGCACGAGTCATACATTTATCCAAAGAGGTTCACCGAGTTGGATAAATATGACAAGTGCTGAAAAAATCAATTTTTGCAGAGAGTTCCATACAACATTTTTTGCAAATCCGAAAAACACCCTTTGAGTGGAATTATAAGTCAAATTTTCATGTATTTTGTCAATTAACCGTTTAAAACAAAATAATGTTGAAAAGTATTACTTTTCGAAACAAGTGCTGAAAAGTTCAACTTTTCAGCATCCATTTTAGTGCTGAAAAGTACAACTTTTCAGCATTTATTTTGAAAAGTGTTACTATTCGATTCTGTTATTTTTGGTACAGAAAAGTAGACTTTTTCATCGTTCAAGAATGACAGGAAAAGTACGTAGTTTCACGACGGAATTGCAAAAAAGGTTTTTTTTACTTTTTACCAATTTCTCACTAAAACCCTGAAAAACCAAAATATTGCCGCAAAATTCAAAAGCAACATTCTGTACAAAACTTTTTGCTGAACAATTTCGATTTTTAGATAGTAACATTTTGTAAAAACCAAGCTACAGCCAATTTAGGATAAAAGGGCATATTCAAATCAATAAAAGGTATTGATGGTGATGATATATTGAAAAAAATATTTATTTGGTAATGTAACATCCAATTGACCATTCCAGTTTTACTAACATGGGATCGTTGAACACGAATTCCATCACAAAGCTTTGAAAACTTAAATTTGTTTTCATGGTTTTGCTGATAATTTTCCCATATCAGTAATGTAATGTTTTCTTTACTATAATTGGTTCTTTGTTTTAATGCTTTTTTTTGTTTTAATGTTTTTTTTATTGCTTTTCTAAATAATTAACCTCGTTTTGGTTTAATTTTCGAAAAGACTGCTTCTTTTTTTGTTTACCGTGTTCATTCCACATCTTTCTGCTCTCCCTCTCAGTTCTCGGCGAAGATCAGTGTTGAAATAAAATAAACATGCATTACATCTTTGCGACCGAAGTCGCGCGATGGTGCAATGTTGCCGTAGGTCATGAACAGGAAAGTCGTGCGATGGGAGGGGAATGTGCGAGTGTGAGTGTGAGCGAGAGCGCGTGCAAATTTTGAAGGGAGCGAACAGAACAGGATCGATGACTGCACGCGAAAAAGTCGCCGGCCCACGGGAGAGAGTGAATGAAAAAGGGAGAGGGAGAATTATGTCTTCCTCTTCTTTTTTTTCGGTTCCGCCGAACCTCATTTCCGAAGTTCCTCTCGCGCGGCGGCGGCGACGACCCTGAAGAGTCTCCCCGCGACCGCGCTCCGGGACGAACCCGGTGACATTAGGAGAAGGCCGGGTAGCGGCGGAGAGGGGCTGGTGGTGGTGTGTATTGAATAATCTTTATGACTGTGCACCAGCAGCAGTACAGCAGGCAACAAGGCAGAGCTCCGAAACCGGGAGGACATTGAACTTCCCGACGAGGCGGAGAGCCCGTGAGAGTAAACGAAAGTCACTGGCGACGACGACAGCCGGCGAGTGTGAGGATGGATTCCTGGAAGAAGGAAGAGGATGGGAGATTTTTTTCCCGAAAAAAGATGAGAAAATTGGAGGAATTTTGCGCTATGAAGGAAGGGAAGTTTTTCCGGTTTTTTTTTTTCGATAGGAGGAGTGGGATGTTCCCGGTGGGAAAGTCGGAGAGATGACGCTGAATCGGGCTGCTGCTCAAGGACGTTTCATTGACGAATTATCCGAACAGAGTGAATGGCGTTTGAGTCGAAAAAAATAACTTACCGAAACAAAAGCTAAAAAGTTGAACTTTACAACACTGAAAAAAGTTATAACACTGTTATTTGTTAAGGCTTTGATTAAAAATATGTGAAAAATTATTTAAATTAATATGTATAGCACTGCAAAATAATCAACTTAAATTCAAATGGTTATAATGTTGTTTTAAAGCTTTTGATTGCAATACAAATTTGGCTTGTGACTTTATACTAGCAAACAGCTAGTATCGCAAGTACCATATTAAAAATATAATAGTAATACAGTCCAGACTCGATTATCCGAAGGCCTTGGTAAAAATTTACTTCGGGTAATCGAATCGCGAGAAAATAAATGTTCTCGTTGTCTTATTTTTGACTGTTGAGCTTCAGTATGACCCTTAAACTACACTAAACTGATTTAGAATTTTTTAATTCAAAATGGCGGCCAAAATGACGATGATAAACCCTCTACAGCCCAATTTTTTTTTTGAAAATTTTTATTTTTCCCGTGTTCAGGAGGTCATTTTGAGCAACTATTGTTCTACGAAAAACTTTACTTCTATTGTTTTATGTTTTTCTTCTTTTATTTTTAGTATTTTAATTTGCATTTATCTTGTTTAGTTTATGTTTGTTTTTGGTAGTATTTGGCCTATTCTTCCACCTTCTATCATTACATTTTGCCTATCTATTTTTTTCATGTTTTTACAGTCCCTTTTCCAATTTTTTGCTTGTTTTTCACATTTTCTGCTATAGAATGGCACCATTATCATTTAAATTGTAAAAAAATGCGTAGAAGCATAGCCTAGGACACTAGAAAAATTACTGCATACTTCTTTTTACATAAAACGTAGGACATGTTAGTAAAAAACACAGCCAAAGTTGACCCCTAAAAATGACATTTTTAAAAGCATTGGCAAAGTCACATAAAACAAGTAAAACTTCCAATCGAAAAATTTTCTGAAATTTTATGAGTTCTTTTTTTATAATGCATTTTAAAGGTCAAAAATTGGTTGAAAAATGTATTTTCAGCAATTTTTCAAATCGAAGCCCGTCTAAAGGCGGGGTTTGGTTGTGGAGGGTTAAATATTGAAAAAATGCATTTTTTTAGTTTAAGGGCAATCAACCATTCAAATTTGAATAAAATCGGGTCGCAGAACTCGATTTTGATATTTAAAATAGAGTCATTCTCTCAGATTTCGGTCATTCGATTTTTTTTGTATTAAATTGTATTTGTAATTTGTAATTTTTTTGTATTAAATTTTGTATTTAAATTCGTTTTAAGGCTCATTTTATCAAAATGCTATTTTTCCTAGATCAGTAGTGTCCCTACCAATGACATGCACTTATTACGAAGTATGATTTAACTTTTGGTTATTTTTGTTGAGAGCTTTTAAAAAATCTTGTTCAGGTGGGGCAAGTGTACCATATGGATTTTTAGTATGGAAAAAAATACGAATTGCTGCAACAACATTTTTTATTGGGAAATAAATACTTGATAGTGCTTAAAAATTGATAAACAATTGTTAAAAAAAATGTTTTACGAAAAAAAGTTTTAAAAAAGTTGGTCGTCATCGATCATGGCCGTTCATGGTCACCCGCGACAGACACGGACGACGAAACAAAGAGAAACGCAAAAAGTAACTTTTTCAAAACTTTTTTTCGTAAAATCGCGATAACTTGTGATGTTTATAAGCAAACCCCTTATGTCTATATATCAAAATTTTTGTAATTGTCTGTTCTACAACTTTGTAGAACATTGTTACACTCTAAAAATAACCCTGCAAAGTTAGAAAAACACGAAATTTTAAAATGAAAATTTTTGTTCTAAATGAAAAATGACCCTTCTGGGACAATGTAGATTCGAAAAGTACATTAAATTTCCCATAAAATGACATGTTCCAAAATTTTTACAGTCGAGTAACGGAAAATGGGAGAATTTTTAAAACTTTTTAGTGTTTTTCGATGAAAAATACGTTTTTCGGAATTCTGAGTACGCCATCAAATCGGGCGTCTAATTTTACATAAAAGTCCCTTTGACACCAAATTTCTATCTCATCACCGTTTCAGGCTGCAAATTATTGAAAAACACCTCTTTTTCGCATGTTCAAAAATGGAAGGGGTCGTACCGCCCCTCCGTCACGAGATATCAAAAAACGGACCTCGGATTCTTGATCAGGGACAAAAGATACCCCTTAGGACAAAGTTTCACGCAAATCGAAGAGGGGTCGGGGCAACTTTTCCCGATTTCGTGTGAGTTGGTAGAGAATTACCCATTTATCACCTAAGCAATTTTTTTTTCGTGAAATCGATAATTTTTTAAGTAAAATATTATTATTTTTTCTAAATTTTAAAGAAACGTTTCAAATACATTCTAATCTGATGTATCTAAGTGATAACAGTTCAATTATTAGCAAATTAACATGTTGTTTCATGCATTGTTCCTTTTGCCCCAACGGGTTGTTCGTCTTGCCCCACTAGTTGAGTAGAACGTACGGAAAATCAAAAATTTTAAAACCATTTTTTTACTCTAAAAAACAGTATTTTTTTAAAACCTGTCCTATCAAAGTCTTAGTCAAGACCTGGAATAAGATGATTATTAAAAAATTCGACAGATTTTTCAAAGTTTTAATGGGTTATAACGAACATTTTCTTAGCTTGTTACACTTGCCCCACTTTCCCCTAAGTACTTTTTGATTGTAAATTTGATTTTACATCGAAAAATGAAGTTCAAAAATTGTGGCGACCAATATTTCGATTTTATGAAAAAATCAGTATTGATTAAAAAAATTATAACTCGTTTAAAGATATTTTGCACAACCTGGAAATTTCTGAAAAGTCGGCATTTAATGTTCCCTGAAACATATAAATCAAATTTAAAATGAAAATGGTGTTTTTTTGCAAATCAAGATTTAATGACAAAAAGTTAAATTAAAAATCCCCATTTTTTACCGCTTATCTTTTTTTTTGCAGTGTAGTTCCTATCTAAACCTTAGCCGAAGACAATAAGTCGGTCTTAAAATTCCTTCATAAGATACAGATTTTTGAATTTTCATAAATCATTTTTGTATGGACAGCTGCCAAATTTGTATGGAAAATTATATGGACAAACTAATGATGCAAAATGGCTTCTTTGGGCATACCAAAGGCACCATAAAAGTTTCAGCCGAAATAAATTATACAAAAACTAAAATTTAAAAAAAGATCGATTTCGTAGAGAACTGCTCAGTGTAATTTTAATCTGAAAAAGCTCTAATTTTTCAACTCGCAATTTTTCGGAAACTGTTGGTTTGATGTACAATGTTTAAAAACTAAACTCTTGTGAAATTTTCTGCTCTTTTTAAAATGAAAACAATTTTGATATTTCGGAATCAAGCAAAACATTTTAAAATGTGTAAAATAAATGTTTAAGGCCTTTGGGTAATTCTCCGCCAACTCACACAGCAGTTGCCCCGACCCCTCTTCGATTTGCGTGAAACTTTGTCCTAAGGGGTAACTTTTGCACTTGATCACGAATCCGAGGTCCGTTTTTTGATATCTCGTGACGGAGGGGCGGTACGACCCCTTCCATTTTTGAACATGCGAAAAAAGAGGTACTTTTCAATAATTTGCAGCCTGCAACGGTTATGAGATAGAAATTTGGTGTCAAAGGGACTTTTATGTAAAATTAGACGCCCGATTTGATGGCTTACTCAGAATTCTTAAAAAACGTATTTTTCATCGAAAAAAACACTAAAAAAGTTTCAAAAAATCTCCCATTTTCCGTTACTCGACTGTAAAAAATATTGGAACATGTCATTTTATGGGAAATTCAATGTACCTTTCGAATCTACATTGTCCTAGAAGGGTCATTTTTTCATTTAGAACAAAATTTTTCATTTTAAAATTTCGTGTTTTTTCTAACTTTGCAGGGTTATTTTTTAGAGTGTAACAATGTTCTACAAAGTTGTAGAGCAGATAATTACAAAAATTTTGATATGTAGACATAAGGGGTTTACTGATAAATATCACGAGTTATCGCGATTTTACGAAAAAAAGTTTTCCCTTTGACACCAAATTTCTATCTCATCACCGTTTCAGGCTACAAATTTTTGAAAAACACCTCTTTTTTCGCATGTTTAAAAATGGAAGGGGTCGTACCGCCCCTCCGTCACGAGATATCAAAAAACGGACCCCGGATTCGTGATCAGGGACAAAAGTTACCCCTTAGGAAAAGTTTCACGCAAATCGAAGAGGGGTCGGGGCAACTTTTCCCGATTTCGTGTGAGTTGGTAGAGAATTACCCCTTTCAAACGGTTGATCTTGATTCTAACATTTAAAAACTTCAACAAATTGTTCAAGCAAACATTATTTTGAAATATCTGTCTTACTTACACATTTAGTTTTCATTATATAATTGATGATTATGATACGTACCTGAAATGAAAGAAAAGAAAAAAGATTACTAAAGCGATCAAAATATTTTTAATTATTGAGCACATTAAACAGTTTAAAAAAAAACATCATTCTTATTTAGCGCGTCTCATACCCCAATAATGAAGCATTTCCGCTTGACCCAACACAGCAATTATAAAATATAAAATCTTGTCTTCTCCATCGTCACCCTCAGGGCCATATTTGTATGCATAATTAAACAATAATTCATTAAACTTGCATCGATCCTCTTCACCGGTTGGTGCCGGTGGTTCGACTGCCGGCTGCAACTTTGTTGATTTCTCTCAGCACAAAGAAAAAGAAAAATCGAAAAATAAATTATCGGGCGCCAACATAGCACAAACATAAACACCTCATCCACTCCCTCCTCCTCCCTGCTTCCTTTGAAAACTGAAAAACTTTTCCTCCTCCGCTCATTCCCTCGCAGCTTGTTGTTGTTGCCGGTCGGAAAATTCTGTGGAAAGTGTCTGACCGACCGACCAACCAACCAACCAGTCAACAACAAAAAAAAAAAAAGCTCAAAATAATCAATAAAAGTCTCCGCTCCTGGCTGGCTGGTGGACAAAAGCTCGACGATGAGTGCGTTGGTTTTAGCTTGAAAAATGCAAAAAAGCAATGGGAAAGGTCATGTTCAGCGTGGGAGGATAATGAAGATGATGACGACGGTGCTGCTGGTTGCTCGCTCGTAAGGTAAAGGGAAATGCAATTTTCCACCAGTCAGATGCATCTGGGAAAATGAGATCCAAAGAAGTGTGTTTGTGTGGGGGACAAATTTCCGGTGCATGATGCAAACTGTTGATTCGATCACATTATGACGACGAGGACGAAGAGGTTGGAGTGGGAGTGTTGCTCTCCAGGAGGGTGGTTTCTCTTTGTTGGCGGGGAGTCGATTGATGACTTTATGATTATTTTTAATTTAGAAGCTTCTTTGAGCAGAATGAAAGCTTGATTGGATGGAAAATTTCAAGAGGAGAGTGACAATTTGCATATCATAAGTGACTTGTTGGAAGTTCAACGATTTTATTTCATTTTGAAGTCAGATTTGATCTAATCTAATCTAATCTAATCAGACCCTAGCGCAGCCAATCTTTCGAAGGGATCCTGGAGAGTGCCTTAGGTTAGATGACGCCTAGCACTCTTCTTGTCATTTATTAACATTTGTAGTGCGCCATTGCATCGGAATGCATTGAAACATCACAAGCGTTAAAGCGGCCAGGCCTACTGCGTAAAGCCATATCGCAGAGATGACTCGTAATTGGGTTGAGTTTGAGCACTGAGTGTTCGAACAACAACACAATTCTGAATCGACAGGGGAGGAAGAAGCGTGGGGACACACCACCATACGCTCCGAGATTTTGGTTTTATTCGTTGGGAGCACCATGCTAAGAAGGTTTGGTACTCCGGGACCCTCTGGGATGGGACATTGTATTTCCACGAATGCCCTGGACACTATTTGCCGTGGTTATAGCGCCACAACTCGCTCTCTGTAACAGTATTCCTAATTCCAGTCCACGCTCACCAAGTCGTCATGGCTTAGTGGTTAGCATTTTTGCTTACCAACCCAAAGAGGACGGGGGATCGAACCCCGCCCCGAGCCGAGCGACTTTGATTTTTCGTTCATATTCATCATTTCAAATTTATGAGTTCTTAACTTTCTCGTTGGGAGCAGATGGGAATCGAACCCAGAACCTTTCGCTTACAAAGCGAACACCGTAACCAGTCAGCCACGGCCGCTCCTTCATTTTGAAGTCAGATTTGAATCGATAAAACTGAATTTTCTTTTTTTTGAATTCTCTCAAAAAGCATGTATTCTTCATATTTTACAAGAAAATCATATATAATTTTTCATCATAAATGAAATCGAGTTACATTAACTTAAATCGAGTTCGTTTATCGCAAGCAAATGAAATCATTAACATAATGTTCTTTTTTTTACTGACTGCAGCGTAGGGACTAAAAACCACAACCAATCGGAACTGTTTCATTAAGTCATCTCCAGCAACCAATCATTTCGTGCAACAACATGCATTCAGTACAAAAAAAAAAAACACAAAATGAACTCACTACAACCAGAACTCAACCCGCCATCATTGGCCTTTACTTTCGCTTCTCATTTCGCATCTCCCGCTGACGATTAAATCCAAGAATAAATTATTCAAACCAATTCAATTACTGTCACTTTGCATCAAATGATACATCATAAAACTGCATTATAAAACCGCGCGTTTTCCCCCACCCTCCCCTCCTTTTTCCCCCTAAAAGTTCTCATTTCGTGCCGCAAACCATAATAAAAATGCGACGACGAACTCGGCGCGGCTCAATGACACCGTCATTCGTACACACACGTACCCACAAATACACACTCGGAAAAGTATTCACAAAGAGAGACAAAATGACGTCACAGCGAACGTCCTTCCCGTGCACCGTCTTTGCACCAATACCAGCAAACCAGTTAAAACTGCTGAGTTGTCCGAAAAAGCACAGTCACATGTGATTTTGTCATTTTACTTTTTCCAACAGCACGAAAAGAGTTGTCTCGATCGGAATTGGTTCCTTCACGAACGTTGTCCTGTTTCCGGTGGATGGTGGGGAGGGTGGTACTGGTTGATGGCAAATCTTCTCTCTCACACACCGAAGACCAGTAAAGCTACGGAAGACCAGTAAAGGGAAACTATATAGATTAATTCAAAAGAATTTTGTTTTGCAGTCCAGTCTCCACTATCAGTGTTGTTAACCCGAGCATGGGTAAATAACAAGGGAAATGCGTAATAATACCTTTCTCTGGTATCAATACCAAATTTTGGTATTCCTGGACCCTTTAAAATTTGTCTTAAGGATTATGCAAGAGCAAAATGTGCTATCATACCAATTAAAGGTATTGTTTTGATATTGCAAAATTGCAGAATTTGTCAATGGTCGAACACCACATATTGGTATTCTTTTGGTATTACAGTATTTTATCAAATTCCTCTGAAACTATGGGAAAATTTTGACCAATTTTGACAAAATAATTAATTTTGCGCTAAAATGATGTCTCAAAGCGAATGCTTTCATTGAAAACCGGAAATTTCAAACTTGATTTTAAACATTTTTTATATACCCCCTACAGAAATGACTTGAAATTGTGGAAAAATTTCTAAGTCAGGATGCCACATTTTGGTATTATTTTGGTATTGAAAGGCTTCATCAAATTCCTCTGAAACTATGGGATTTTTTTAAATAAATTTTGATGAGATAATTAATTTTGCGCTAAAATTACTTGAAACCGAAAAACGTTAAAGCTGATTTTCATTTTTTTATATACCCACTAAGATTTTTTTTTAAAACGTTGAAATTTCTCTAAGTTGAGATAACCATTTGAATATAACCTTTGAAAAACGAGTTAATCGACAGATTATAGAATTTTGGTGAATTTCAATCCAGTGTCATTTTAATAACACTTATTTTTCAATCTTGTTATTTTTTAGAATCTTCAAGAACTTCAAGCACAGGCCGTTCATCAATGACAAATGCATTCGATGTATCACTAAGAACAACATGGAATCATCAGGTGAGTAGATTTGGCTGTTGCATATGGATCATTTCCGTCTTTTCTCTAACTGCAACTGTTGCACTAAAAATGGTATGAAAATACCAAATTTAGGTATTACTTGGGCAAATAACAGGGACCAAAATGTGCTCTTGGTTGCCCAGTAATAGATTATAAAATACCATGAAATCATACCAAAATTATGTATTTGGAAGACCACAGGAATACCAAAATCTGATTTTCCAAGGGCACGGTAATACCTAAAAATTAAAACCATGGCAATACCATGTTTTGGTATTCAAGCAATGTTCAAAAATCCAGAAGACCTCAACTTGGTATTGAAATGGTTCTACTTTGAGGTATTATTTTACCCTTGGAATAACATGGTTTGGTATTGTTGTGCCCTTCCACATACTAGACTTTGGTATGATTTCATGGTATTTTACCATCTATTACTGGGCAACCAAGGGCACATTTTGGTGTCTGTTATTTGCCCAAGTAATACCAAAATTTGGTATTCCCGTGTTATTTACCCCTGCTCGGGAATGAGTGATAGAAAAAAAACTATCATTTGATGATTCCTTCACCAAAATATCAGAAGGTTTAGCGACCTTCACCACAGCTTGTGAGCTATCTTGTTTTATCTCTGATTGCCAAAAAGAGCATTCTTTTCACTCCTATACTTTTCCACGTTAACACTCACTCTCCAATGTTTTTTTTGTTCTCTCAGGAAACCACAATGGAAGAACGTAAGCCAGGCCTGCCCAACGTCCGGCCCGCGACGGCTTTTCAAAATAGTTCTATGACCGGCCCTTTAGGCTGTTCATGAAATATTAAATAAATAATTTAAATGTCTGAATTGAAAAAATAATCTTGAGATCAAATTTTAACATATGAAAGCCACATTCGTTTGAATTAAATTCTCGGATTGTTGTATTAAAACGTACAAAAAAACACTAAATTTAAATTTCTTTCAATTTTAACTGTGTTTACTTCAAATTGAAGTTTTTTTTTCTATTTTCTATTTTTTTTTAAATAAATAAGTAATCAAAAACTATTTTTTTTCCCAGAACAACTTTTCAGTGACAATGTTTTTTTTTTTCTAAATAAAGCTTAAAAAGGCATATTATTCATACTGAAAATATATCGCTACAAATATTTTACAAATATTTAAAAATGCCTCAAAGTGAGTCAAGAAATTAGGGATTATTTTTTAATAACACTTTTTAAATTAAGTGTGTGTTTTAAATCATTTTAAATTTTTTTTTAAATATCTGAACAAAGGTGCACAACAACGCAAACGGTTTTTATTATTTGCAAAGGATATTCGAATCAAAATTTCGTACTTTCCAAATTTGTATAAATATTCTCACAGATTTTAAAGTTATCACCAAAGAACGGAAAACATATGCGTTCAAACGTTGTCCCGTCACGAAAGAATCGGTCAAATACAGTTTCGTATCACGTTTACGGTCATTTTTGGGCTCAACGTCCGAAGATTCGATAATCTGAAGTGCAATGTTTCTAAGGCATTTGGTCGCATCCGTTGCAGGTTTTGAAAATGCTAGCAAAAATCACCTTTGACAGCTGTGTCCGAGGCTGTGTCGCTAGTTTATCCTTTAATTTGAAAGATCTGAACGAATTCGATTAATTTAAATGGTATTTTCTAGCTTTGAACTATATTTTCATTAAAAAAAACTTCTTTTTTGCAATTTCGTCGTGAAACTACTTACTTTTCCTGTCATTCTTGAACGACGAAATAGCCTACTTTTCTGTACCAAAAATAACAGAATCGAATAGCAACACTTTTCAAAATAAATGCTGAAAAGTTCTACTTTTCAGCACTCAAATGGGTGCTGAAAAGTTGAACTTTTCAGCACTTGTTTCGAAAAGTAATACTTTTCAACATTTTTTTGATTTAAACGATTTATTGACCATAAAAATTGAATTTGACATAAAATTTCACTCAATGTGTGGTTTTTGGAATTGCAAAAAATGTTGTATGGAACTCGTTGCAAAACTTGATTTTTTCAGCACTCTTCGTATTTATCCAACTCGGTGAACCTCGTTGGATAAATGTACGACTCGTGCTGAAAAAATCCTCTTTTTGCAACTTGTTGCATAAACTACTATTACATTTTTGATTTTAAATAAATAAAAATATGTTTTATCGAACCGGCGAAAGATTTTTTTTTTAATTTTGTCTTATTCTGAAACTTAAACCAATTAGGTGTATGGTATTTATTTCGTCATAAAATCAATCAGGCATCTATGCATAATATATGTATTTAAGATTAAGCTTTCTTCATACCATTGCACAGTGGTCCAGATCGCAAAATTAAGTGGAAAATGGATTTTCCGAAAAATGGTTAAGTTTTGGAGCTTTGGTGTCTTCAAAAGAGTTGTTGCATATGGAAAGGGGCAACTTTTGGTTTGGTTGAAAATTAGGGTGGTTCACGATTAGGGTGATTTTGGAAATCTAACTTTACAGGAATATTTTTGGAAATTTTTTCGACTTCTAGAAAGTTGACGGGCTTGCCAATCCAAGCAACTTTGTCGAAGACACCAAAATTTTATCTCGTAATCTACGCCTTCTACGACAAAATATATAGAAAGCATCTGAGCAAACCTTCAAAAATCAGTTTTTTTAACGTGGCAATTCAGAGTTAAGTTTTAGAGAAAAAAGGTATTCGGAGCACTTTTAGAGCTCTAAAAAACAAACATTTTTATTATCTGACAAGTCAATTTGGACTTAAGGGTCAAAAGTAACAGCGATTTTAAGGTAAAAAAGATGCAAATTTAAAACTTAAATATCTCGAAAAGGCGCAAGCCAAATTTTAAGCCTTAGGCTGCATTTGAAAGAAGAGACCCAGCACTAATAACGCTGAAAAAATTCCAGGGGTGTTTTTCTTTAAACTCGAGATATCTTCATTTGAAAAAGTCTAATTTTCAAGGGAAAACCTTATGGGACCACCCTAACGAATTTCGAAAATTGTCCAAATATATGTTTTTCCATGTAATTTTGCCCGCTGAATCTGAATCTGCCCTCAGAATTGACCCAAAGTGTCGAAAAATCAATTTTTGGTCATATTTTGGGATTCCATGTAAAATCATCACTAAAAAGATGAGTTTCAAAAAAAGCTCTAATAGGTAACTATTTTTGAAAAAAAAAACATTTTTTTATGAATGATTTTTTTTTAATTCGAATGTACATGCATGTATGCAAAAAAATCACGTTCACAGCTTGTAGATATCAATTTTAATAACATTAATTTTGATTTATGATTATTTTTCGTTTCCGTCACAATGCGAGCAAAATAAAAATATTCAAAATATATGCCATTTCGTTTGTAATCATAGTAGACCATGTTTTATGCTAAAAACGCTTATATATTAAGAATTTTGAAAATTCGTCACTTTTTGTTCACTGAAATGCAAATATCTCGGCTTTGCGTGGACATAAATTGAATGTTAAAATAACCGGAAAAAAAGCAAAATGGTCTCCGTAAATTTTTTTACAAGCTGAATGCATTAGTTTTGGCAGCAAAATTTTTTGGCTCGTTTTGGGGAATGATTTTTGACATTTTTAGCTAAAAAATACAATTTTTTTCTCCCTAAAACGCCCTGCTATGTCCCAGCACAAGCTTTTACGGACTATGTCTGTACAGGAATTTGTTCAGGGGACATTAAACTATAACTTGAAGCCCAAGGCAGCCAAACTTGAAGGACTTTAGTATGATTGTTACGCGTATTTCTGAAAAATGCTCGAAAAATGCACTTTTTTCGTTCAGGCTCCACGCGCCCCTTAACCTCAGAATTTCACAAACATTCTAAATATTTTTAACATGTCCCAAATCAGCAACAAACCTAATTTCTTTTGTAATTTCCGTACTATTTTACATTTTCTAAGCCAAGTGATTGTAGATAGGCCATAAGCCCTTAATAAATATTGAATTGTGGGACCACCACCACCACCGTTTTTATAGAAATAGTTTAAAAATTAAAAAAGGGTTCCAAACATATAGAAAACTCAAGAACCAAATCTTTGAAATAAGAAATAACAAAGTAGTCACAATTTCATCAAATTGTCATTGTAAACTTGTAATTCTCAAAACTTGACGTCAGGTAACTCTAATATTTCATGCAAACTTTTTTATTCGTATAATTTTTCTTTGTAGAATCATGCCCAACCCACTGGACGTGCCGCCGTCATCCCCTACAACCCAGGACCTGCTCCAGCTGTACGTGGAGGTGGTCCAGCTGGTCGAGCAGTGGCGCGCACAACAACTGGCCGAGATCGATCGTGACTACCGGCACATGCTGGCCCTGGAGAGTGCTCTCCTTGAATGGACCATTGACGATTGAAGAAGCCGCTAGATTGTTTCACGAATAAAACCGCACAAATTCTACGTCTACAAATCGTGTTCCTCCAATTAGCCCGCGATGTTATTTATGTCACGGCTTCCGAACACATAACCTAAGAAACCGATAGGCCCGTTAAAAAGTTGGGTTCGAAAAAAGGGGGTGCGATAAAGCGCCTAATTTGTGGTCTCCGGGATCATCCCAGGCTGTGGTGGGCTCTGGAACAGTCCCTTCTTGTTCTTGTTCCGAGAAAGCAGCACACGCTCAAACCGTCCGTATCGTAAAACATCGCTTAAAAACACATAAAAATGTCAGCATACCACATCATAAAACACCATTATAATTAGTTAAAGTCAGTCATTCGTTTCAATATTGTTCTGCCTTCTGGGCCGGGAACGGGTTGCTGCTGCCGTTCGACATAAGCCCATAAAACCCCTTGGGTTCTTCATCATGTTTTCATCCCTTCTTACTCTTTTTTTCTGGAAGCCTAGAGATTCCGTGATGGAGTTGAAGAAGAAGTAGAAGTGCCGATGCTCTGCTGCTCGTCAAAGCTGGCAACTTCTGGAGATCTTCATTCTGAGCTACTCCACAAGAAGAGGTCTTGAACAGCCTATAATACCTCACTCGAGTCTTCTTGAAAATGTTTTTTCTTCGTTGAAACTGAAGAAGATGAGTAATAGCAGGCAATATAGCATGTATACTGAGAAAGATCACACGTACGTGTGCACAAACACACACAACCGCATGGAGTACCAACACGGAGTACAAGAACGTCTTCTTGCTTGCTGTGTGCATCGCGTGTGAGCCAAAAGTAATGTGCATCATCGCGACTGAGGTTGGCGCTGGGAAGAAGCAGGAGAAAGATGAAGTAATGAAAAGCATAAACACAAACATAAGTTTTAATTGAAAACATAAACATAAACGCGTCGAACGGAACGAGAGAGAGAGAGAAAAAAAACGGGAAAAGCGCGAAATGCGGGGCGAAAGTGTGCGCTTGGTGGAGTTTGAGGAGAAATAATACAGAAAAAAAAGTTGGCTTTCTTGCTGCGGGAAAGGGCTCAAAGTTTGCTTGTTGTTTGAGCTGAAGTGATTTTATCTTGAAACATTTTGCATAATAAACAGCATAAACAAGTTAATCTCACTTATGGTTTGTTTTTGATTAGGCCGATGCAAATATTTAAAAAAGTTTTTGTCCCTCGGCCCTGGCCGAGGTCAAGGGGGGGGGGGGGCAAAAAAATAAAAAAATATAAAAATTTAAATAACAAGCCATAGTCTTCACATTTAGATGAAAAAAGTGTTTTAAAATACATTTTACACTAGTTCAGTTGTTTTGCAATCTCTAGTTTTCAAAAAATCTAAGATCTGACAAAAATAAAAATTGTATCGAAAAAAAAGATTTTGCATCGAAAATTTTCAAAAAATTTAAGATTTTTAATAAACCCAAACATGCTAAAAATGATTATAAACGCAGAAGAATGTATTTTAATTTGATTTCAGCTGGTTGCACTTGAATTTTCATTGAAATTTTGAAGTTTATTGTAAAATATTTTTTGCCCCTGATTTTTCGGGCCAATTTTGAAGGGGGGTGACAAAAACTTTTAAAAATATTTGTACCAGCCTTATTGATGTTTAGTTATCTGCGGTTAAGTTTTCCGATTATTGAATACTTCACACAGCAGGCATCCTTGATTGAGTCCTAAAATTTTTAAGACAAATGAGCAACTCTCTACAAAATCGGCCGATTTCGACCATTTTCGAGATTTTTTGATATGTTTTAGGGGACAAAAATCTGCAACTTTTGAGCTATAGAGAAACATGGTCAAAAATCTGCCGCCGAGTTATGATTTTTTGAAAAATAGTGATTTTTGGAAAAAACGAAATTTTATGCAAAAACAAGTTTTACATTATTTTTAATGCAAAATTGAATTTGCCATCGAAAAGTACTTAACAGATTTTTTGATAAAGGGCTCCGTTTTCAAGATAAAGCCACGGAAAGTTTGATTTTAGCTAAATATTTGCAGTTTTTTAATTTTTAAAAATAGTGACCATGAGTGACCATTTCTAAAAATATTTTTTTTGAAAAGTTCAGAAAATTTGCTATAAAATTGTCTAAGAGACATTGCAGATTGGACCTCTGGTTGCTGAGATGCAGCGGCTTAAAGAAAAAGAAACACGAAAATTGAAGTTTTCTAAATCTCACAAAAACAACCCACCATTTTCTAATGACGATATCTCAGCAACTAATGGTCCGATTTTCAATGTTAATACATGAAACATTCGTGAAATTTTCCGATCTTTTCGAAAAAAATATTTTGAAATTTTTTAAATCAAGACTATTATTTTAAATGGGCGAAATATTCAATTTTTGGCCCTTTTAAAATGTTAGTCTTGATTTAAAAATTTTCAAAATGGGTAATTCTCCGCCAACTCACACAGCAGTTGCCCCGACCCCTCTTCGATTTGCGTGAAACTTTGTCCTAAGGGGTAACTTTTGTCCCTGATCACGAATCCGAGGTCCGTTTTTTGATATCTCGTGACGGAGGGGCGGTGCGACCCCTTCCATTTTTGAACATGCGAAAAAAGAGGTGTTTTTCAATAATTTGCAGCCTGAAACGGTGATGAGATAGAAATTTGGTGTCAAAGGGACTTTTATGTAAAATTGGACGCCCGATTTGATGGCGTACTCAGAATTCCGACAAAACGTATTTTTCATCGAAAAAAAGTACTAAAAAAGTATTAAAAATTCTTCTATTTTCCGTTATCAGATTGTAAAATTTTTTGGAACATGTCATTTTATGGGAAATTTAATGTTCTTTTCGAATCTACATTGACCCAGAAGGGTCATTTTTTCATTTAGAAAGAAATTTGTCATTTTAAAATTTCGTGTTTTTTATAACTTTGCAGGGTTATTTTTTAGAGTGTAACAATATTCTACAAAGTTGTAGAGCAGAAAATTACAAAAATTTTAATATATAGACATAAGGGGTTTGCTAGTAAACATCACGAGTTATCGCGGTTTTACGAAAAAAAGTTTTGAAAAAGTTACTTTTTGCGTTTCTCTTTGTTTCGTCGTCCGTGTCTGTCGCGGGTGACCATGAACGGCCATAATCGATAACGATCAACTTTTTCAAAACTTTTTTTTCGTAAAATCGCGATATTTGCGCGAATTTTTGTAATTGCTGCTCTACTACTTTGTAGAACATTGTTACACTCTAAAAATAACCCTGCAGAGTTAGAAAAAACACGAAGTTTTAAAATGAAAACTTTTTTTCTAAATGAAAAAATGACCCTTTCTGGGTCAATGTAGATTCGAAAAGAGCATTTAATTTCCCATACACGGGTCCCCCACAGACCGTTATTATAAATAAAAAATTTCCACCCAAACCAATGATTGGACATGGTTCCTGGGACCATTCTGCACCTCTGGGCCAAGTTTCAAAATATTTGCCGGCAGAAATTTCGAATACGGTCAGTTTTAGTGTTTCGAGTAGAAATTAAGGGGAAATCACATGTAAAATGCGTAGGAAAAGATCAAAGTTTCAATGTTTTAACTCCAAAACATTACTGGTCATGGTTTTAAATTGTATTAACATGTAGCAGAATGATATAAAAACGATTTACAGCACTGACTTAGCCGGATTAAGCCGAAGTTAAGTGACTCAAGTATATTATTTACAAGTTTATACCTTAATATTAAAAAAAAACTCCTACATCAAGGCATTTAAAGTTAAGGAAAACTAGATAGCACAAAAATAACTTAAAATGGGGTGACTTTGAGCCAAGGGGTGACATTGTACCAAATTTTACGAAGCTTGAATTGCAAAGTATAATCGTTGCAAATATTGTTCTTAGATTATATTGTCCTCTGTCATAAAAAGTTCAATAAGTACGAAACACAAAAAAATAGATAAAATAGATAAAGCATTAGTTTCATAAGCCTTACCGTTTGACCCCGACAAGAGTTTTAGGACACAAGTCACATTGAAAACTTACATCGCCTATACATACTTGACTATATCGGGTTCGGTGTTAGAGTGTTAAACGTGGTTGCCTCTCACCTCAGTTTGGCTGGTAATGTTGTAGAGCGAACAATTTGATTTGATTTGATATTTAACTGTTCTATTTTCATGTTTTCATAAGATATGCCAAGCTTGTTAAAAGATTGATTGTGTTTTCACATTGGCCAGAAGTAGGATTTGTTTTGATGAATACATTATTAGTGAACGTTCTTGATGATCAATAATATGTTTTATTGAATCCTAACTATGAGTGTATCAACATTATTTTATTCAATTATGAAAAGTTATTCTATTTTATTTTTTTTTTTAATTTTATGACGATAACTGCAATGTTGAAAAATAATTGGTTGGTTTGAAATATTAATCCTGTGGGAAGTTGTGCCATTCAACTTTTGCTAAGTATAATCATTACTCAGGACAACAAAAATATATGAGCTAAATGATAGCTGGAGTTGTCTCCGGATTTCATTCGTAAGTTTGAAATTTGTAAACGATTTAAAACAATAAAGAACAAGTTTATTCTAATTGCTATGTCACAAACTTGCCACGTCAAAAAATTTGTTTCCCTAATATTTTGATTGTTTTATTTGATTTCAGAAGGAATTGATTCAGAACTGAAAAATGTGAGCATAATTTTCAAATTTGGAGGATTCCAGGAGATTTTAAATTTATTTTAATTAATTAAATTTTAAATCAACAGGCTTTATTCAAACAGAATAAGCAGATTTGCGTAGCAATATCATCAAATTGCTTTGTGGGAACATAAATAGACCAAATAAATCCGTCTACAATTAAATAAAATAACATAAAATTAAAGCTTATCAAAGCAATCTTAAAGCATTTATTGGTACAATGTCACCCCTTGGCTCAAAGTCACCCCATTTTAAGTTATTTTTGTGCTATCTAGTTTTCCTTAACTTTAAATTCCTTGATGTAGGAGTTTTTTTTAATATTAAGGTATAAACTTGTAAATAACATACTTAAGTCACTTAACTTCGGCTTAATCCGGCTAAGTCAGTACTGTAAATCGTTTTTATATCATTCTGCTACATGTTAATACAATTTAAAACCATGACCAGTAATGTTTTGGAGTTAAAACATTGAAACTTTGATCTTTTCCTACGCATTTTACATGTGATTTCCCCTTAATTTCTACTCGAAACACTAAAACTGACCGTATTCGAAATTTCTGCCGGCAAATATTTTGAAACTTGGCCCAGAGGTGCAGAATGGTCCCAGGAACCATGTCCAATCATTGGTTTGGGTGGAAATTTTTTATTTATAATAACGGTCTGTGGGGGACCCGTGTTTGGGTCATGTCATTTTATGGGCCGGCCCATAAAATGACATGACCCAAAAATTTTTAAAGTCGAGTAACGGAAAATGGGAGAATTTTTAATACTTTTTTAGTGTTTTTTTTCGATGAAAAATACGTTTTTTCGGAATTCTGAGAATGCCATCAAATCGGGCGTCTAATTTTACACAAAAGTACCTTTGACACCAAATTTCTATCTCATCACCGTTTCAGGCTGCAAATTATTGAAAAACACCTCTTTTTTGTATGTTCAAAAATGGAAGGGGTCGTACCGCCCCTCCGTCACGAGATATCAAAAAACGGACCTCGGATTCGTGGTCAGGGACAAAAGTTACCCCTTAGGACAAAGTTTCACGCAAATCGAAGAGGGGTCGGGGCAACTGCTGTGTGAGTTGGCGGAGAATTACCCAAATGTAAAAAATAAGAAAGCAGAGCAATTCTCTCAGATTTCGGTCATTCGATTTTTTTTTTGTATTTGTTAATCCGGCTGAAACTTTTTTGGTGCCTTTGGTATGCCCAAAGAAGCCATTTTGCATCATTAGTTTGTCCATATAATTTTCCATACAAATTTGGCAGCTGTCTATACAAAAATGATGTATGAAAATTCAAAAATCTGTATCTTTCGAAGGAATTTTTTGATCGATTTGGTGTCTTGGGCAAAGTTGTAGGTATGGATAAGGACTACACTGAAAAAAAAATGATACACGGTAACAAAAATTTCTATGATTTTTTATTTAACTTTGAGTCACTAAAACTTGATTTGCAAAAAAAATATCTATGTTTTAGGGGACATCAAATGCCAGCTTTCCAGAAATTTCCAGGTTGTGCAAAAAATCTTTTACCGAGTTATGAATGTTTGAATCAATACTGATTTTTTTCAAAGAATAGAAATTTTGGTCGCAGCAACTAAAGCTCCGATTTACAATGTTAAAATATGATAAATTAAAAATTTAATGAATTAAATTTCACAACGGAATTGCAAAAGCTATTTCAAAAATTTCGATGTTTTTAAATGCGTTTTAAATTCAAGCCTATCGTTTACAACGGGTCAAAGCATATTTAATAAACCATACTTCTTTTGAACTCTGGAACAAACAGTAATCATAAGGAACGGATTTTTTTAACGGATTGTATCCTATCTAATTATTTTTATCGCGTATTTAAAAAATAATCAAGTAAAAAATAAATAAAAATAAATGTCAGGCTCAACAGAGTATTAATTATACCCCGGGTATCAAATCGATCCCCAAAGAATAGAGAAGAAAACCTTTTGCACAAAAATAAGCACTTTCCCAACCACTCCTTCGGGAAAAACTTGTTGGATCGTTTCTCAAGAAATAAAAAAAAGAAGTGCAAACTATTTCCATCTCAAATTTCCCCCAACCCCCCAAAAACTCCACCCTTGTTCCCTCACAGCTTGCTCGAAGAGCACTTTCATGTCGCTCCTGAGGCAACGACCACCACGGGGAGACCATTTTCCGACGTTCTTACACCATTTTCCCTCCCATCCCCAGGGGTAAATGCAACAACTCGCCAGATTCAGCTTCCTCTATCCCCCGACTCGAAGTTGCAAAACACCACAATCTTCGATTGGTTTCAGGAGAGCAAAAAAAAAGAACCTGTTGTTGGGGGCCCTCTCTGTAATTAAAAATCAATCATCGGCTTTTAAGGGGTGAATTGATTCCTCTGCAAGCTCCCTTTCCCTCCTCCCGCTGATCATAATTTACACCACCGCTCAGCAGCCTTCAACGGCGCTGGCCATTTTCGGAATTGTTTTCTTCAGCAGCCAGCAACAGTGTCAGGGATGTGCACGGTGGGGTTTAATTACATATTATTTTATGTAAATTTTCCAGTGATAATTATTCAATTTTTGCTCATAAATTGAAATATCTAACTCCAAATTAAGGAAGTAACCACAAACCGAGTTTGAAAAGTTGTATTTTTTTTAAACTCGTCGACGTGCCAACCGAGCTACGATGCCAAAGAATAGACTTAAACTTATTCAATTTTAATTATGGTTCAAACCCACCGCGCAGTCAATCAGTCAGCTTCGCTGGCAGCATCCATCGGCCCCTCAAGATCTTGGGCTTTGGCCAGAAATGGAAGAAATAAAGATGCAAATCATCGCAATTAGACGGCGCGCGAGGAGCACTTCGTGTGGTACGTCCCGTTTTTTTTTCATCTCCTTCCTTCTCCACTGGTATTTTGTGCGTGATTTCAATATTATTATTTTTTATCTCTTTCCTATCCTATATCCTTTCAAGCTTTATGATCGATCCATTGCGTTGCTTTGTTTTACCTGGCTGCTGAAACAGGTTGTGCGTGAGTAATGAAAGCGAGTTCGAGGCACACACAAAGTTGCCATTCATCGATTTCGATTTTTCTGAAACAGATAAAAATCTGGAGCTGGGGAAACATTTTGGGAGGTGATTTCATCAGCCATAGGAGAGCAACGGAAGTGGACGTCCTGATGGGCGAAGCATTAGATCATCCGCGGCGGATTGGATCGAAATTATAGGGTAGACTTGCATTTATCGACGGTAAATTGATGCAGCTGGGAAGGTTCTACCATGAGAGGTCCAGTGACGTGAGCTGAAACAGTAATGGAGTTATAGATCTGTTTGAAAATATTTAACAGCATCTTTTATCAAAATATTATTGATTTTTTTCTCAATACTTTTCTTGCCGAAAATCGTCCAAATTCACGCAAAACTCACTTTGAGATACCGTGGAGAATGTCCCTTATCCCATTAAAAAAGTGGACCACAACTTCTCATCTTCCAAATCCCCTATCCTTCTCTTTTGACATGAAGAGTGTGGAGCAATTCTGTACCAAAACGGGAAATTGATTTTATATGTATTTTTTTTATTTGGCTCAAACTTTTTTGGGGTCTTCCCTGTGACCAAAGAAGCAATTTTGTGTCAATGGTTCACCCATAAAAGTCTCCGTACAATTTTGGCAGCTGTCCATACATCTTTTGAAGAAATTTTCAGAACAATTTGGTGTCTTCAGCAATATAAGGACTGTTCAGAAAAATATTGGTACACGGAAAAAATCTGGCCGGTTTTTTAAATCAACTTTTTATGTTCACAAAAACTCAATTTCCCAAAAAACGGATTTTTTCGAGATTTTTTTTTATGTATTTAAGGAGATCAAAGCCCACAACTTATGTGCTTATGAGAGAAGTATGGTCAAAAATTTTGCCACCGGGTTATTATTTTTTAAATAGTATTTTTAGAAGAAAAAAAATTTCATGCATTCATTTTTTTCCTGAAATTTACATAAAAAATAGATTGAAACAATTTTATAAATGAAATTTAGATTATTCAAAAATCAGTTCTTTTTAATTCATAACTCGGCGGCAGAATTTTCGGACCTTACTTCTCTATGGCTCATAAGTGGCGGATTATGATCTCCTTAAACAAATAAAATAATCTCAAAAAAAATCCAATTATGAGGAATGAGTTTTTGTGAAAAAATGTAAATTTAAAAACTAACTTAATTCACCTATGTGGTTGATGCCTTTCTCACTACTTCCTAAAAATTCATCCGGAAATATTTTTCATCTGAATTATAAATTCTTTGGAAAGTACATCATAACTTAAACAGTGTTGCCAGATCCAGACTCGTTTATAAGGTCTCTCCTTCACCTTTCCAACAAAAGGTTGGACGATAGATCGGGACATAGATTACATACATTCAAGTGAGATACGAACTCAAAAAAGTACATAAATATCACTTAAGAGGCAGTATTTGTAGATTCTGCTCGGTTTGTTCTAGAGGTCGTATCGAGGTGCTCCGATTTGGATGAAACTTTCAGCGTTTGTTTGTCTATGCATGAGATGAACTCATGTCAAATATGAGTCCTCTACGACAAAGGGAAGTGGGGTAAAACGGGCATTGAATTTTGAGGTCCAAAACACATGAAAAATCTTAAAATTGCTCGCATTTCCGTAAAACTTCGTCAATTCCAACTCTCTTAGATGCATTCGAATGATCTTTTGAAGCCCTTCAAAATGTGCTATAGACATCCAGGATTGGTTTAACTTTTTCTCATAGCTTTTGAAAATTACTGTTAAAAATGGATTTTTTTAAAACCTTAATATCGTTTTGCAACAACTTCCAACACCCATACTCCCATAGGTCAAAAGATAGGTAATTCCATGGACTATAAGCTTACGGTATTAACTTTTTGGCCAATCGCAGTTTTTCTCATAGTTTTACCATTTTTCTAGAACAAACTTTTTAAAACGTTAGTTTTTGCCCTGTAGGCCAAGAGGACGGCACTTTTTGGTCTCAATTTTGTCATATTCGGAATCCTCGGTCAATTTCACGTAAGTTAGAAGTATTAGAGTTGTAATTTTGATTTAAAAAATAATTAAATAAAACATTTTTGAAAAATTAAATAGATCTTATTTACCCTATGATCAATACGTCAAATGCTGTATCAAGTAGGCGAAAACTTGTTAAACCCCTAATCCAACAAAATTCTAAATAATATTTTAATTAATTCTAAATGGCATTTTTCCGATCAAATTCAAAATTCTAACACCTCAATCTAATGTAAAATTTTCTGAGGATTCCGAATTTGACAACATTGAGACCAAAAAGTGCCGTTTTCTTGGCCTACAGGGCAAAAACTAACGTTGTAAAATGTTTGTTCTAGAAAAATCGTAACACTATGAGAAAATCTGCGATTTTTCATGTGTTTTGGACCTCAAAATTCAATGCCCGTTTTACCCCACTTCCCTTTGTCGTAGAGGGCTCATATTTGACATGAGTTCATCTCATGTATAGACAAACAAACCCTGAAAGTTTCATCCAAATCGGAGCACCTCGATACGATCTGTTTCACATCGGTGAAAAACTCGCTCTTAAGTGATCATAACTTGAGACAGGGTTGCCAGTTCTTCATTGTTTTGGACTCGTTGGAAAGGTTATTCGATTACCAAACTTACAAAGGGTCGGATGGTGGATCTGGATATAGTTTACATACATTTAAGTGAGATCCGAACTCGAAAAAGTACATAAATATAACTTAAGTGGTCATAACTCGAGACAGGGTTGCCAGATGATCAATGTTTTGAACTCATTGGAAAGGTATTTTTGATTATCTAACTAACAATGGGTCGGATAATGGATCCGGACATATTCTACAAACATTTAAGGGAGTTCCGGCCTAAAAAAATGTACATTAATATCACTTAAGTGGTCATAACTCGAGACAGGGCTGCCAGATCTTCAATTTTTTGAGAAAAAAAATTGAAAACGGTCGGTTTAGTAGACTTTTCCAACAAAAGGTAGGAAGATTCGAACTCAAAAAGTACATAAATATCACTTAAGTGGTCATAACTCGAGACAGAGTTGCCAGATCTTCAATGTTTTGAGAAAAAAAATATAAAAAATTTAAATCGGTCGATTTAGTAGAGAATCGTTCAATGTGAAAATACAAAATCAGCGTCAAAACTTTGATTCTTTTGAAATTTTTCTGCAAGAGATATTTGTTCTTATAGAAAAGACTATAAAACCCCAACAACAGTTATCCTTCAATGAAACGACATAACTTTACCCATTTGCAGTTGATTGGCGACGATTATCGTACACGTGGCATCTCAATTACATCCAGAACACGCTCCACCTAAACGCGTGGATTTTCCCCCAAGATCCCCCTCCTCATCAAATCCAATCCGCAAAAGGTCTCTCCCCGGGCATAATTAAAGTGTTTCTCAATAAAAGAAGGAAACCTTTTCCCTCCGTCTCGTCCGCGTTCACATTAATTATTCGCCAGAAATGTGAAATATGTCAACTCGGGTTTCCTCGAAGCCTTCGAGACCGCACAAAACTCATTACTTTGGTCGGCCGGGGTCCCCTCGACTCCCCTTCCGACTCGCTTGAAAGTCCCCTCCTAGGACACACACGCGATGCACATCGAAATGCATCATCTAGATTAGACTGATTTACGGCGGGTTGCAACTCGCGTCGCGCCGAGATTTATGGCGATCATCTCCCTCCGGGAGGTGCGACACACCAAAACAAACAACGCCACGTTCGCGTGGCACGACCGGGAAAGAGACCTCAACTCAATTTAATCAACGCCGAGAAATTAAAATCCCGGCCAAAAGTTTGTCTTGCGCTTGGGGCATGCCAGTGTCGTTGAAACGGGGTGCGACCAAGAGCAACTGTCAGCTCTTGGCACTTTTCTAGGAGTTTGTCGGCCTCACGAGCAGTCAGCGTTGCGCCCGACCAGACCTTTCGTCCAAAATCTTGCTCAGCTGTTCGCTCGTCCGGAATGAGTTTCGCTCGCGTAGAATTTATTGCTCGAAGGAAACCCCCCCTAACGCCGAGGGGCTCCCCAATGGCTTAGAAAAGTCTGCTCGTACTCACGAGAGAGAGAGAGAGCATCACATAAATTTCATTTTCATTCAATGTTACAACATTGACCTGATTAACCAATCACTCGCATCACGGCGCGGCGCTCGCACCAACACTGACTCAACTTTGAGCAAGTCATGTGCGCAGCGACTTGGCAGTGTGTTGGTTTAGTAGTCGCGCAGGTAGTGTCTAGTCGCGGGTCGATAGACAGATGGCGCTTCTAATGTTGTAAAAGCGCCCAGTCCGCGGCGGCATCGTATCAGCACACGCCGATCTTGACGCTGGGGAACGCAGACAAGCGGCCGCGGACCGGTTTGGTGGTGCCAGGGTACGACCACAACGCACAGCAAATCGTGTTTATTTAGTTAGTGCGCGGCTACATAATAGTTGATTGCTGGAAGGGAACGGACGCGGGATGGGTGGTGGAAAAGTTGTAACTTAATCAACGGGTAGTTCCTGGTAGTTTGAGGTTAGAGTTGGGCATGGATCGTTGTTTGATTTGTGAGCATTAGAGAATGAATGTTGATGAATAAAGTTGATATATGGTTTTTGAAACAAATAAACTCACATTTTTAACAATACTCGCATAAACCTTACTGTATTCAACAGTGGATTTTAAGGATTCATTCTGATTGCTTTGCTTTGGTCCACAAATCGAATATGACAGGGTTGCCAGATCTTCAAATTCCTATCCAACGATCTGATGTAAAATGATTGCGGAATCATTTTTTTTGTTCATTCACCACGTTTTTAAACCAAATTTCAACTACACGGAAAACAAAGATTTCCCAAAATCGTGAACATGCGTTCATGGAAATGGGAATCACGATTGAACATACACTTTGTTCGTGGTTCTTATTTTTATGAACGCATGTTCACGATTTTTGTAACTCCTTTTTCTCCGTGTAAGGCAATAAGGTAGAGCTGCCAGCTCTTCAAGATGTTTCAAAAACCTTTCCAATATTTTACCCTCATTTGGAAGGTTTTCTGAATACTTGAAAAAGCCAAAACGTCAACGATAGAAGAAAACATCATTAAAATAACTTCACTTAACACTCACTGAATGTGAGACTAAGTCCGCGCAAAATATGAACATGAACATTAGGGTGATTCCATTTCTTAGGCAAAAATAATTTACTGAAAAAAATGAGAGCGACATCGGTTAAAGTTTAAGAGTTGCTATATATCGTTAAAGTTGATGAAATAAAATCTTATCATCCAAAAAAGTCTTTTTTTATACGCTGATAGCTCGTCAGGGTTGAGTCGGATCGTTTTTCGGCATTCGACAAAGCTGTTTGTCATAAAATTTTACATAAAAATCTCCTGTTTGATAATGGATTTTGAAAAGTTTGCTTTTCTCCATACATTTTTGCCAACTTTCCCATACAAACCTCAACGACCAAAAGTGACCTAAGGTATAAGTACCTTAACCGATTTGGCCCAAAATTGGCAAGACCAGGGTATCTGCCAACATTTTTCAAAATTTTCATTTTTTTTGTCACATTAATGAACATTATTGTTTTTTTTTTTAATGAAAAGCATCTAAAACGTGTTATGAATCTGAACGAAAAAAGTCCCTGAAAATCTGTGGCTACCTCGGTTCTGAATGTAAAATTTTCGTTAGGATTGTGTTCAAACATAGTTGACATCTTGAATAATTACAAAAATAACCGCTTCCACGTTAGTCTGTTTCAAATATTTTTCATAGTTTATGTTGTACCGAAAAATAGAAAACTTTTATAATGCATTTCAATTTGCAATACTAGAAAAATAAATAACTTATTCCAGAACAAGTATTTACAACTTGTGAATAAATAGATAATCATTGAATTTGCCTTAAAATCTAATTTCTATCGAAACACTATTTCTTGAAAACACAACTCATATGATACGAAGTTGTTTTTAATGATTTTCATGATTCCCTTTATGGTATGATTTAAGTTAAATGGTGATATGGCCTAATAATTTAATTTGATTAAAATAATTTTCACAGTGTGAAAGTGGTTGAAAATATATGATATTTTTTCATATTTAACCTTTCGCCCTTGTTAGCTCACGTGCTTCATAAATTTATAGCTTCAAGCAGTAATTCCTCGAACTCTCCTCGAACAACCCTTTTTGAAAAATTTCATTACATCAATTCAATTTTCATCCAATTTGGACAAGGTAAACAACAATGTTTTGATCTTGGTCGGAATTTTTATTTTCTAATGATATAATAAAAAAAATTGTTAAAACAGGTAGTCGAAAATAAAATAGTTAAAATTAATTCCATAATAGCGTAATTTTTGTTTCCCAACATATAAGCAAAAAATCCTTATTGTGAATGCATTCAGAATGCATGCTTCAGAAATACATATTATCTGAATTAAACCTTGACATTTACAGGCAAGCTAATTAATTTAATATGAACAGTAGATTGAAATTAATTAAATCAAATCAGGTCTCTAATAATTGATTTTTTGTATAATTTCAAAACATTGGTGCCAAAAATGGTAGGAAAATGTATACTTCCGGTTGTATTTCGGGAATTCCCGGGAAATTTACAAATTTCCCGGGAAACGGGAAATATTTTTTTCCGGGAAATCCCGGGAATTCTCGGGAATTTTTTTCCCGGGACGGGAAATTGGACGCTCTAGATTTGATGTCTACGGAATATTGGTTACACGGATTATTTTTGAACAATTTTTATCACTAAAATTTGAATTTCCATAATAAGATTGTTTTTAATGTATAAGGGGCAAAAAGAGATGTCTTGGCGCTAGAATTCAGGATGGTGAAAAATCTGGTCCAAAGATATCATTATTTTTTTAAATGTGAGTCTGAGTAAAAATTGAGAATACTGTCAAACATCAAATCAAAAAATCAAAATCAAATTATTCGCTCTACAGCATTGCCTTGGCGTTCTCGATTGCGAGATTCCTACTCGAAACAAAGTATCCGTAGGCTTGATTGTTGAGGCAATTGCAAACCTCTTTTTACACCTTAGCTTCCATCCATCCCGGGATTCAAACTGACGACCTTTGGATTGTGAGTCCAACTGCCCACCATCGACTCCGCCGAGGCAGGACCCAGGGAGACGACTCCTACAAATGGATTGAGCTAACGACCTAACCCTCTAGGTTAGACCGGGGCCAACATTTACTTCCCCGTCCGACGGAAGGCGTGGTCAAACATAATTTAAGTAATCTTTTATCAAGAAAAAAATATGCAATCAAAATTTTCTAAATTTTAATAAAAAGTGCGCAGTTTTTAAGTTTTCAGATTTTTTTTCTGCATTTTAAAATATTAAATACTAATCACTCCTGCAAAAAATATTTTAGAATAGCTTTTTTTTTGCATTGTTGACCACCGGTGGTTGAGATACAGCCTCTTAAAGTTTTGTTTAAATTAGATTTTGGAGCTTTTATATAGATTTTATGTTATTCACAATAAACATAATTTATGTTTTTAGGATTAAGATTAACCGTTTCCGAATTATGACTGCAAATTTGATTTTGCTTCAAAAAATACTTTTAAAAATTGCTACAAAATGTCAAAAACCACAAAAAAAACAATTTTTTGGACATTTTAATTTTTTAAACCGCTGTATCTTCCCAAGGATTGCACATAGGACAATGATTAATATGGAGACTTTAATGTATAATTATCCGGCAAATTGATTTGCACTACCGGTTTTTAAACAATTTTACGTTTAGACCACTTTTCAAAAAAAAAAACGTTTCTTAATCCACCATTAGGTGGTTGGTGCCTTCCTCACATTTACAAAGTAATAATGAAAATAAGTTTATGAAAAAATATATACCTGATACAGACTTTTCCAGAAAACATGCAGACTCTCATTTGAAGCGATATGGCAACTGGGCGTTTCGCATCTGGCGCGAATCTCGCACATAAACAAAAAGACCCGGCCTTTTGAGGTTATGCAAAAAATCACCCTTTTTTGTATCTACAAAAATCTTTTTCTTGGCATAACTTTTTAAATACTAAACTAAACAAAATAAAATGTAATAGGGTCTTAGGGGACCCCAAAACGAACAGAATAAGGTGGATCCGGCCAAAATCGGTCCAGTCATTTATGAGATAATCGTGTGGAAAAAAATCGTGTCTACACACTAGCGTGGTTCACGTTTCTATGAAAAAGACAAAAGTTGTTATTTTGTCTTGCATCAACCGGAATTTCGTTCTTTTATGTCCCCAGAAGCACTCCTGAAAATTTGAGCCCATTTGGTAAGGTCTAGGAGCTCCAGTTTTAATTTGAAATTTATATGGGATTTTGATTTATTTTCCATGGGAAACTATCTTTTTTTACATTGTATTAGGATTTTTTTTTTATAAATCGATGAAATGACTTGATTCTTATAGTAGGAGATAGGTTTTGAACTGGGGAACAACTTTGTAGAACATACCAACATGCTAGGAAGTGACCCTTTAAAGATACAGATACTTTTAGATGGTGGCTTTTGAAGGGGCTGTCAGTCTTTTTGTTACATCTTAGCCTATTTCCTCAAAAATTTTGAACGAAAAAAAATCGTGACATCACCTTAAAATTTGACTTTTAAACTAAAAATCAATAAATCTCGAAAAAGTGGCGTTTATTTTTATTTCAGTGTATTTTTTCAGAAATCCCGTCCAATTTCCTACAAGTTTGACTTTGACCACTTTTTGATAGGATGCAACGGCTTGGAGATACAGTAATTTTTAAATTGCAAAATACAAAATACTAAAAAAAACAGCATATTTTTAACAAAAACCGAAAAAACGAAAAATGTTCTACATTAAAAAGAACAGCTTTCTTAGCTTTTCCAATAAGCTAAAAACTATTATTCAAAAAATAAAAAATATAATTTCTAAAAATTTCAATCAAAAACTGGCTTGTACTCAAAAATTGAGGGTCGAATCGATTTGAAAAAATAAATTTACAATCTGGCAACCCTATCAATAAATTACAAAAATTAAATTTTGATAACTGTTGTATTTTTAAATGTTTTTCTTTAATTTTGTGATAATTTGGTGATCCTGTTTATACAAAAATAGATGGCTTAAAATGTTCACTTTTTTGTTATGTTTATTGATATCGATTGACTTATCGTAATTTTAAGAAAATTAGATTTGATGAAAATTTAAGCAAATTCTCTTTTTTCTTCTCTGATGTTAAAGAGTTGACGCCACAGGAAATGGGATTTTTTTTTAATTTGGTCAAATAAAAGAGCGGATCACTTTTAGACAGTTTCAGACAATACTACGTCACAAGATTTTTTTTGTTATATTTTCACTCCAGTCACAAAGACCAAGGCACAGATCCTTGGCAAAACCTTCACGCCACCATCTGAAACGAAACTATTGGCACTACGCCCCCCGGGGCATGGCCTTCCTCTAACGTGGGATTTCTGCTCCAGCGCCTCTGACGAGACAGGAGAAACCGGGACCGACGTTTTACTTCACCATCCGATAGAAGCTCAGTGGATAAGGCGGGAATCGAACCCGCGTCTCATAGCATCATCGGGATCGGCAGCCGAAGCCGCTACCCCTGCGCCACGAGACCCACGTCACCATCTATGTCGAGCAATTTTGCGCTGGAAACACGACTCCAGCATTTGTCTTGAAGTTCCAAAGAAGAACACACTAAATATGTCTACCAACGAGAGGACGTCCCTCCTCCCCCAAAAAATGCATTTCTCTTTGTTTCGCTAAAAATGCATCGATCGAGTTTTTTGTTTGTTTGTTGCTCAAACAAAACTGCATATTGTGCTGATGCTCTGCAAGGCAAGTTGTTCGAAAATTAATATCTCCCGGATCAGGACCCCCGTTCGCCATTGTTGAATGACAAGTTCAATAAGTTTTATTACCATTTTGTGTGTGCAAGTGTGTGTAAGTGTAATGGTAGGGCTGCTATTCTTATGGCGGTTTTTGTCAGCAGCCCCATTATTCCAGAGCCACACAGTATTATGGCCTGTTCGTTAGAGCAAATAAATTACAGCTAGTTTTAAAATTAACTGTGCGTACATAAAAGCGACAGATTTATGGTGCTCTTCTCTTTTGTGTGAGTTTGGTTTGGATTTTTTGTTGTTGTTGTTGCAGCCGTGACGACGACATCGGGGCAAGTTTTTCCCACACCAGAGGAAATGTTTATGGAAATGGGGTTTTCACTATACTAGTTTGAAACAGCTATTAAGGTTCGGGGTGGTTTATGGCAACGGCGAAGGAAAGTGATGAGCAATTGTCGATTTGCGGTTTCGTAACTAATTCTTAAATTACAGCACTTGAGTGGTTTCTACCTGAACGGGCTTAATTTAACCTTTTTTCGATAACACCACGAGTTCATCCTACCGGAACCGGTTGTACGTACCTGAAATGGAGAAAAAAAGAGAGGAAGAACATTAATCAAACTGCCACACCGTCGTGATTCATTCGCACTTTTATCAGAAGCAATCAAGATCTACCCGGACCCTCCCGAGCTCCCCTTCCTAACAAATTCGATTAATTTTTGTCGAAAGCAATTAGCACCAATTTATTGGACTTTGCCGGACGACACTGCTCAAACGGCTTGACGGCTCAATGAATGATTCATTTTGGCTGTCTCTTCTGCGCTGAGATTTAAAATTAAACATAAACAGCAAAATAAAAATCCACTCTAATTAAAGAATGTCTTGTGAGCACTCTATATATTGTACTGAGTGGTGGTGTCTCCATCCTCTCTAATTTGGCTCATGTCTGGAAGATTGCAATCTTTCCGGCTTCTTGAGCGATTTCATTGCGCAATCTGCTGCCATCGGTTTGTTTCCTGGGTTTAACTTTGCTTGACCATTTTTTGTTTCCTCCCCAGCTGGAACTATTAGGTTCTGGACGAGCAGAACTTGAACCCATGCCAAGCGAAGCCCAAACGTGATTCGTTGAGCATTCGTGAATCGTTCTAGTAGGATTGGTTGACAGGAAATAAGTTTAAAAAAACTAATACAACAAAACAATTGAATTTTGTCATTCTAAGACACAAGTTTTTTATAATAATTTAATTTGTTATTATACAAATTTCTGCAAGCATTGAAACGTAAATATTCAAAAAATCAAATCAAATTATTCGTTCTACACAGAAAAAAATAATGTAAATTAGGAAGCTGTAATTTTGGAAGGTTGAATATTACCTCTTTTATGATGTAATTTTACCTCAATTTAGACTGAAAAAGTGACATTACACCAGAAAAGTGGTAAAATTACACATTTCCAGAGGTAAAATTACACCTTTTTTCTGACATAAAAGATGTACCCCTTCCCAGATGTAATATTACCATGATTTTTTTTCTGTGTATGGCTAGTAACATTTTAGGTTTTAAGTAGGCCATAAACGCCTATTAGGGCCGTATGAGGTTTTTCAGAACCATGATAAAACCTGTAAATTTAAAAATGTTACTAGGGTGCTAACGATGTCAGAAATTCATCATAAATGTGTGTTTTTATCAAATTTTATTCAAATTTATTGCTTTTCTTTTTTTTTCTACCAAGATGGTGGTCAACTATATCAAATTAAACCACGAATTCAGCGCCATATTTAGGCATTGCTATTTGGCTGCGTTAAATGCTTTCTTAGGAGCTTATAGTTTTAAGCGATCCTTTTTTTGCCTAATGGCACTTGACAGCCACAACACTCTTGGTTTGCTATCTGATTTTAAAAACTCTCTTGAAAATTACATAAAACCTTTTTGAAAGCCAGTTGGCATTAAGTTTCACCAGGTTTTGTCCAAGGCGAAAACCTTGTTAGAACCTATTAACCCTCTACAACCCAACCCCACCTCTAGAACGGGCTTCGATTTAAAAAATCGCCCAAAATCAATTTTTCAACCAATTTTTGATCTTCAAATAGGGTTGAAAGTTTTACTTGTTTTATGTGACTTTGCCAATGTTATTAAAAATGGCATTCTTTTAAGGGTCAACTTTGGCTGTGTTTTTTACTAACATTTCCTATATTTTAAGTAAAAAGAAGTATGCAGTAATTTTTCTAGGGCCCCAGACTATGCCTCTACGCATTTATTTACAATTTAAATGATAATGGTTCCATTTTACAGCAGAAAATGTGAAAAACATGCAAACAATTGAAAAAGTTACTGTAAATACATGAAAAAATTAGATAGGCAAATGTAATGATAGGAGGTGGTAGAGTAGGCCAAATACCACCAAAAACAAACATAAACTAAACAAGATAAATGCAAATTAAAATACTAAAAATGAAACAAGAAAAACATAAAACAGGAGAAGTAAAGTTTTTTCGTAGAACAAAAGTTGCTTCAAATGACCTCCTGAACACGGGAAAAATAAAAAATTTCGAAAAAAAAATTTGGGCAGTAGAGGGTTAATTAGCTTTTGCTTGTTGGTTGCGGTGAATGCCGAAACAAAGCTTAATAAAACTAGGTAGTGGTTTAAAAATATTATTGCAGCTTAGAATAAACGGGTTTCAACTGAAATCGAGTGATGAATATCCTATTGAAGTAAGCAAGTTAGCTTTTTTTCAAGATTTCTACATCGTTGATTAATCAGTGATTAATCAGTGAAAAATCAGCTAATTGGATGGAGTTAGGAGCAGGTGCTCAACCTGCCAAATATGTGAGAAATTCCCCTATTTTAACTGGAAAATCCCGTTTTTCGATGTTTTAAAATAGTGTCCATGATTGTTCATTTCCAAAAAAAAGTTTTTTTTTTTCGGAAATTTAAGAAAGTTGAACATTGACGATTGGACATTTGGTTGCTGAAATTCAGCGAATAAAAGAAAAAAAACAAGAAAATCTAAGTTTTTTTCAGTCTCATCCAAACATTCTTACATCTCCAAATGTCGATAGTTCAGCAACTAATGGTCCAATCAAAACTAACATTTTAAAAGGGTCAAACATTCAATATTACGCACAACGACAAATTTTTTATTTGCAAAAAACAATAACTTGGTGTCAAATTTTGGCTAAAGAGTAGCGGTTTCTTTCTCCTAAATCATAAATATAAAAAACAATAACTAAACAATACGGATTTTGAGAAATTGAATTTTGGTGAAAAAAACTTAATAATTTTTGTTTGGACATCTGCCAAATTTGTAAGGAGACTGGCCTTCAAACAAAGTAATAAAAATTGTCAAAATCGGTCGATTACGTTGAGTTTAAAAGCAAAAAAAAAAAAATGAAAATTGAAACTTAAAAAAAAGAATTGTATATGAACTTTTCAAATCGATTCAAATCCAAATTAGATTTGTATGTATGCAAAATTACCTTGCCTTAGTAATTTTTAATGTGAAATTTTACCATAAAAATATAAAATATAAAAAACATAATTTGAAAAACAAATCAGTGAAGTTATTTGTGGTTTGGTACTGAAATTACAATACTTTTTCAAATTAAGAAAAATATTTAAAAAAAAAAACAGAAAAAATATTTTTGTAAAATGCTAAGTGTTGTTAATTTTAGATTAAGTTATTGAAATTATCAAATTAAAATTCAAAAATATCATAATTAAATATTTTTTGAGTTCTTATGGTTCCACTCTTGAAACTTTAGAAGAAAAGTCAAAAAAGCAAGTATTTGAAAAAAAGAAGTAAGATTTTTTCAATTAATTTTATGATTGTATCTCGCCTCATTCTGAAAAAATCTCGACAAAAAACATGCCGAACTTTCAAGCATTGCCATCCAAAGCACTTCCTCTCTAATCCTAGCATCACTAATTAAAAAAAGTCCATCTTCATGTCGCGTTTCCATTCGGCTCTCCTCGTTCTCCAATGAAAGGAACCTTTTCGAACACCCCTCCTCCCTCCGCTCAGAATCGATGTTATAATTAATTGCTTTTTAATATTTTACTTCGACAGCGGAAGCACCCAACCGACGCGGAGAATGTTGTCGGCTGGTGAATGGCAACTGTTGACGCGCAACCTTGGCCAGCGGCCAACGACACTTTGGTGTTGACTCCACGGCTTCCGATTCTTTTTTTTTCTCTCTTTTCCTTCTGCGGAACCGAAAATCACCATCCGGCGAGCATATTTGTCCCAGCCCCGGTGCGTGCCATTTCCCGCGGAACATGCCGATTCATTAATGCCGAGGATATTCGCGGACGTGGACGTGGTTCCCGTGGAGATCACTGCCATCCTTTACTTTGTTGCTATGGGAAAGAGGCATTGGCAATCGAAGGTCGCAGCAAATAGATTAATTTTTCCGCACTTTCATCGCTAGTTGATGTTGTGGTATCTTGTGCTAAGTGAATTTTTTTGGCAAAATCAGTTTGAATTGACAAAATTATTTGACATTATGTGGAATTTAAAGATAAAAATTTAAAAAACAAAAAAAAAACACTCACGAAATCCAATGTTCCAAGATAGTACCACCCCGTCAAATCTCGGAATCTGCCCCCCGTGGAATCTGTGCTGCCGCAGGGGGTTTGTTTGCGTGAGGACGTCGATTCCGGGAACGACATGTGCCCGTGTGGCCACCGAGGGATTAAATGAGACGACGACGACGACGAGTGGAAGGACCTGCGACAATGTCGGATCGGTTGAGGAGTGTGACTGTGACGGACGACGAGTCAAGGTTAGAAGGTCAGGAGTGTGTGTTTTTGGCCCTAGGGAGGATTCCAAATGGTGTTTTCGGGGATTAGAGAGGATTTCCGCGTTGGAAGTTTAATGCGATGATATTCTGTCCGGGGAGGATTTGGAACTGGATTAGGTGGATTGAATGAAAACACAAGAAGAGGATTTCCGGAGTGATTTAAAATTTAGTATACAGTTTTCAGCTTTTTTTTGTCAATAAAGTCACGAATATTAAGGCTAACTACAATCTGTAACCTTGAAAACGAAATTTGGTCTCAAGTATCTAACCTATCAATCTCGGTAATTTGTCATTCTTTGCACCTCTTCCATATTCATAAGCTCCACATTATTTCGCAGCTTCGTTCAACACTTTTAAAATAAAATTAGAATATGAATTACTCCCGCGCTCACTCAACCGTTCATAATTGGTGTGGAGTAGTTTTCAATCATAATTATCCATTCGAAAGAGAGTGAAAAAACACGGAAGTCCCAACTAGCTACCGAATTTCGTCGTCCATTGTCCATCACTCCCCAATCTCCATAATCCCCCCAAATTAGAGCAACGAATAAAAACTAATTCAGTGCCGGGCAGCTACTGTTCATCCTCACCCATTCTAAATCATATCTAGATCAATACCACGGATCAAGATAAGTCCCCCAAGCTCAGAAAAAAAACCCGCCCAGACAAATCGTCAGAACACGATGGTGACTGACCAGACGGGACTCTCATATCCGTTCCGTGGCCACCGGACCAGGGCGAGGGCGCGGATTTAGATTTATTCGTAAAAGCCACATGATTTATGCCGCGCCGCCGCCACCGTTGACGATTGAATTGCATAAAGAGCTGCAAACACATACAGTCTACACTTCTTTTTTGGTGTGTTTTTGGTGGGAATCGGCGGGCAGGGATTGTCAAACTTGTAAGTTATATTAAATATCAAGAATAATTAGGTATATTTTTAACCCTCTACAACCCATCCTCTAGGCGGGCTTCGATCTAAATTCGCCAAAAAAAGTTTTTGAATAAATTTTCGATTTTTAAATAGCATTGGAGGCACTTTAAATTTAAGAAAATTTAACGTTCGGAAGTTTGACTTATTTAAGTGACTTTGGCAATATTTTTAAAAATTTATTTTTTTGTCTGGAGTCAAATTTGGCTGTGTTTTTTACTGACATTTCCTCAACATAAGCCCATGCCTCTGAGCATTTTATAACAATTTAAATGATAATGGAATCATTCTAGAGTTAAAAAATGTGAAAACAAGCCAAAAATTGAAAAAATAGCTGTAAAAACACGAAAACCTAAAAAGGCAAAAGGTTATGATAAGAGGTGATGGAATAAGTCACATACTATCAGAAACAAACATAAACTAAACAAAATAAATGCAAACAAAACTTCTAAAAATCTAACAAGTAACACATAAAACAAGAGAAGTGATGTTTTTCGTAGAACAAAAGTAGCTCAAAACGACCGCACGGGAAAAATACAAATTTTCGAAAAAAATGGGCAGTAGAGGGTTGAGCTATAACGCAAAATAGGCTAAACTAAATTTTATTCTTGCCATTATATTGAATTCTAATTTTTAAGGCATCATTTCTAAAAACATATTTTCATTGCTAGATCATGAAAGCAATTTTTTTTTAAATCAACTTGCATAATTTTTTTTTACATTTAAAGAAAATAGTCATAAGCTCCTAAATCACAGAAAAAAATATGGCAATATTCATCAGGCAATGGTGACAGATATTGTGCCAAAAAAAAGAAGTAATTTTAAACCAGGTATTGATGAATATTCATCAGACTCACATTTTTACACGATTTTTTTTAGTAAAATTGATTAAAAAGAGGTAGAGAAGAAGGTGATTAGAAGGCCACCCTACGGGAGAATCCAAGTAACATTTTTAAACCAACTAGCCATTACCTAGTTTTATGAAGGTTTTATGGCAGCATCTTGATTGCTTAATAGTTTTATTTGGGCATTCTCCGCAACCAATAAGCAAGAGCTAATTAATAGGTTCTAACAGGGTTTTATGCCTCGGACATAAAACCTTGGGAAAATAAAAGCTAAATGGCTTTCAGTAAGGTTTTATGAAAGTTTTAAGAGAGTCTTGAAAACCCAATGGCGATGTCATGCAAAACGGTTTTATCGTATGCTTCTTTAAAACCAAGGGTGTTTTAGCTGTCAAGTGCCATTAGGTATGCAAAAAAGCTTACTTAAAACCGCAAGCTCCTGAAAAAGATTTTAACGCGGTCAATTTGCAGTGCATAAATATGGCGCTAAACGAATGTTTTGATTGAATGATATTGACCGCCATCTTAGTTGAAAAAATAGAGAACTGAGAAATTTGATTTAAATTTGACGAAAAGACTCATTTATGTTGAATTTCTGATATAAATAATACAGCGATAGATATTTAAAAATAATCTGAACATTTTTTCAAAGAATTGCAATAAAATATTGTTTAACACTAAACATTATTATTACTAAATAATGTTTTTTTTTTATGAAGCGAGTTGATTTTTTTGGCCCCTACATTTATAAATAAAATTTCAACCGCAGCTGAATTCCTTTTGGGTTTCAACAGAGGTTTATCGGGGTTCTGGGGAGGCTGTTACGACTTGGTGATTTTGATGTTGGTTTTGGCTGATAGGTTTTATAGTGGTTGTGACAGCTTTGATAAAACCTAAAATGTTACTTGAGAAGTCTCATAAAATAAACACTACAGATTATGTTGATCTCAAATTAGTACCTATTATTCTACTAGTAGTCTTTTGTAGAAATGACATAAATTTTAAAACTTTTCAGCAATTTAAAAAAAAATATTGAAATCGAATACATATTAAATACTCGAGGTAAAACGGCCAGCCATGTGGGGTGAGACGATCAGTGCTATAAATCAACCTTATAACTTTGCTAAATCCATCCAAATATCTACCTGATTGGCAGAACAGACTTAATAACAAACGTCATAACTATTTTGGTTGAAAAAATCAAGCTAGAAATGTGAATAACAATGCTGTTTAACAAATTTTATTTTTTGGCATTGTGAATTTCATATTGTTGCGACCACATTTCAAGGAAAACTTTGAATTTTTACACGGAAATATATCCAATTTAATGCAGCTTCACTAGTTTGTGTATTTCGATTAGTTATTCTTAATCAAAATTATGTAAACAGTATTGAATAATCAACTGTTATTGAAATTATGAAAGGATTTTATACTATTCAATGAATTTTGCTATACCACAGTAAGGAATATTGTCGAACCGGTATTTTGATTAAAAATTGATATTTTTATTAAAATGGTTTATACCCCGTGAAGGTGGCCGTTTTGTCCCCAAATTAGTTCATCGCATTTTTTTATTCTTTTTTATTGAAATGATTACATATTGTTACGGAACACAAATGCTTAAGTTGTAAGTAATGAAAATTACATCCAGTTTCAAGTCGAAAAACTAATTGTTACTTTGAGCTATTTTTATACTATTTCAAACAAAGGGCAAAGGGTACTCCATATGCATTATTAAGCATGAGGAACAGTATTGCTAAACATTTTAGTAATATTCATTAGTATACTTAATAAAACAGTGGGGTGGCCGTCTGACAGAAAATTAAAAATCTGGCACAGTTCGTGATAAATGTTTATTCTGGCTGACACTTGAAAAGTCTGGAATTCCCAGATGCATGCGGCAATCCCGAACATTAGAAATATTTGAATTTTTAAACAAACAGAAAATATCAAAATAGTCTCATTTTTAAAACGATAGGTGTCCATAGTTTTTTTTAAGGTTCAATTAACAAAATTCTAGCTTTTTTTTTTGTTTTTGAACAACCCTAACTCAAATCGGTTTAAAAAAAAATAAAAGTTGGAAATTTCGTTTACTGGACCTATTTTAAAAAATAATCCGGATATCTCGATAATATTTCGGTCAAAATGAAGGTATACGGATAACATTTTACAAAGTTTACTTAAAATTACCAGTTACCAGATATATTTTCATAAGAAAGTAAAACAAAACTTGCTTGAGGAAAAAAAGGCAGTAAAATCAATTGGAGATGAACAAACAATTCTTCGAACATTTTTTTTATGTTGTGAAAGTCGAAATATTTAGAAAATCAATACCTTAAGAAAAGATTTTTTGTATAGCTTTGATGTCATCGAAAAAGGATTAAAAATATAAGTTTTACCGTTTTTTATCTGAAAATATAACAATATCGTATTTTTTAAGACCTTATCAAACTTATTGATAAATTTAGAATCTATTGAGAGGATTGGACAAAAAGCTTATAGATTCAGTTTATGCGTTTTCTTAAAATACAGAATTTACTATAAAAAAGAATTATAAACTTGGATACTATTTAATAAATATCATGTGACAATAATTGATGAATTGCCTCTGCTTATTTCCAGCAATCAAAATTGATTAAAAAATAATATGCAAAAACATGCAAATATATGCTCCCGAACTTTAGAAAAATAATTACAAAAGAAATGAAAATGATTTAAAGAACGATACGAAAATTATTGGCAAATTGCAAAAAAAATATTTGTGGGCGCCATCATGCCTCAAAAGGATACATAAAATAAGATTTTATTCTGAATATTTTAATTCTATTATTTTTTCTTCTATAAGTCAAAAGTTATTTTGTACAACTGGTTGTAAACTAATAAGACTTAGCGTTTTTTTATCTGAGTACTGAAAACAAATTTTGTTATTTATAATATTTAAGATTTTTTTTTAATTAGAGCACAACTGTAAAACGATAACGAGACACAATATTGGAGATTTAATTAAATTTATCAATTTGGAACTGTTTACAACCTCTGCATTCTTAGGAACTCCAAATATTTTTAACGACTTGCAAGAGCCTTTCCCGATAAACCTAATTATTCGTAGCAGTTTTTTCGAGGGGCAGTCACGTGCAAACCAAACTTGTGTGGAGGTGGGCATATCCTAGGGGCTGAAAATACCTCCTTCTCCTCCTTTCACTTTTAATCACTCACCATGCGTGAAAAACCTTCGGTGGAAAGCTCCGTTCAGAAAAGCGAAGAAAAAGATTTTCATTATCACCGGAGCAAGAAATGAATCACTTTCGCGTGATATGAACCTCCCCCTGCGTCGACTCTTGGGAGTGTTTTATGTAATTAGATAAGACTTTTTTTTTCTTTTGAAGGCATGGAATGTTGTTGCTGATTATGCCGAAAGATTTTTGCCTCGCGCTGTTTTTGCGTCAAGGTTGAACGATTTAAATGCCAAAAATGCTTTCAAAAACTTGCGTTTTGCCCACATAAAAACAGGCCATCTTGGGGAGATGCAAAATCGTGCGCTCAATCAACATTGTTGGAGGTGGAATTTATACCGCGGGAGGGCGCCACGTGGAGCTCAGCTGGGTCCACCCACTCGGGCCGCCCAGTCAATTCAATCACAGTTCACGAAATTGAAAAGAAGTTGTATAATTGACCTTTTTATTGCCGCGATGATGGTTGGACTGAATCCCCAACATCGACTTTGAGAGGTTTGCCTTTTTTTGGAGCGCTGCTGGAGCGACCATAAAGATCACCTTTGTTGAACTAGCAAAATGGTTATTGTTCGGGTGGCGTAGGAAATGTCAGTCATAGGAAAGATTTCATTGTTGATCAATTTGCACAAAGTGGCAAAACAAGTAACGAACGATTGATCGAATCTTTGAATATTTTTAAATCTTTGAATCTATTTTTTTTTTCTAATTTCGATTTTATTTCCATAATTCTTATAAAGAGGAAAGTCTCGAGCATTGCAGACTTATCTTCCACGATACTGCTGCTGCTGCTGCAATTGCAGCTAATCACCATAACAACCCCAGCCCACTAGCGCTCGCTCCATCAATAACGCCCTGTAATGATAATTGAATAATTGCCCCCCTCGCTCACAGCCTCTTAGAGACGATAATGCAGCACTCTTCTTTCGCAAAACCCTCTTGAAAATCCTCGATTCAGTACGCTCCAGCTCTGGGCCAATTATGGGATGTGCACCAAGCTGATGGATGGAAAATTGCACTGATTTCTCCCACCTAATGCCCAGGGTAAAGCCACCAATTGTTGACTTTGGCCCCCGCGGGCACCCTCACCATGCTGAAAAGTGTATAATCAGTGCAATCAATTAGCGAAAATTAACAACACCGCTCCTGGATAGATGAGTGCTCTCAAGAGGAGGGAAAAACTCGACGTGGAAAATTGATAAGAAAATGGAGAGAACGACGAAGAAGACGTCGATGGAAAAACGTTTACCAGCTTCGCTCATGCAGCAAATGGTCCGTGTGTGTGTGTGTGCTCCACGTACAGATACATCAGCGCGCACACACACATACGCCACATGCAACAGAAACTGTGTATATTTTGCAGCTTTGCCTGCAGCAGCAACAGCGAGCAATTTTGCAGCAGAGGAAAAATGCTGAATGTGGAAAATCGATAGCTTGCCACTTAAATGTGTCTGTGTGTGTGTGTGGATGTTTGTGTCAGAAAATGGCTATGAAATTGTGAGGTTCTGTTGCTGGCGGTTCGCTCTTGCATGTGTCACTTGAAAATCGTTGCGAAATTTGGTGGAAAATGGGATATGACTGAACTGATAGTGGGAAGGAAACTGTGGCAAGTTTCTGTCTTATAAAATGGGTTTACGACAGAGATGTATCATTTGAACACTTTTTAAAGAACTAAAAAGAAAAAGAAAGAAGAAACACTGTTAACTATCAACTCTGTTCCGCTGAATTTTCGTTCCCTCATTTAAAATGTTTCCCGAGATTAAGAAGGTCTTTTAGAGCAACTTTTAACCTACAACAGTAGTTTATTTATTAATTTGCAATGACTGTTATTTGCCTGGGTAATTCTCCGCCAACTCACACAGCAGTTGCCCCGACCACTCTTCGATTTGCGTGAAACTTTGTCCTAAGGGGTAACTTTTGTCCCTGATCACGAATCCGAGGTCCGTTTTTTGAAATTTCGTGACGGAGGGGGCGGTACGACCCCTTCCATTTTTGAACATGTGAAAAAAAGAGGTGTTTTTCAATAATTTGCAGCCTGAAACGGTGATGAGATAGAAATTTGGTGTCAAAGAGACTTTTGTGTAAAATTAGACGCCCGATTTGATGGCGTACTCAGAATTCCGAATAAACGTATTTTTCATCGAAAAAAACACTAAAAAAGTTTTAAAAATTCTCCCATTTTCCGTTACTTGACTGTAAAAATTTTTGGAACATGTCATTTTATGGGAAATTTAATGGACTTTTCGAATCTACAAAAATGACCCCAGAAGGGTCATTTTTTCATTTAGAACAAAATTTTTCATTTTAAAATTTCGTGTTTTTTCTAACTTTGCAGGGTTATTTTTTAGAGTGTAACAATGTTCTACAAAGTTGTAGAGCAGACAATTACAAAAATTTTGATATATATACATAAGGGGTTTGCTTATAAACATCACGAGTTATCGCGATTTTACGAAAAAAAGTTTTGAAAAAGTTACTTTTTGCGTTTCTCTTTGTTTCGTCGTCCGTGTCTGTCGCGGGTGACCATGAATGGCCATGATCGATGACGACCAACTTTTTCAAAACTTTTTTTTCGTAAAATCACGATAACTCGTAATGTTTATAAGCAAACCCCTTATGTCTATATATCAAAATTTTTGTAATTGTCTGCTCTACAACTTTGTAGAACATTGTTACACTCTAAAAAATAACCCTGCAAAGTTAGAAAAAACACGAAATTTTAAAATGAAAAATTTTGTTCTAAATGAAAAAATGACCCTTCTGGGGTCATTTTGTAGATTCGAAAGTGCAAATTTCCCATAAAATGACATGTTCCAAAAATTTTACAGTCAAGTAACGGAAAATGGGAGAATTTTTAAAACTTTTAGTGTTTTTCGATGAAAATACGTTTATTCGAATTCTGAGTACGCCATCAAATCGGGCGTCTAATTTTACATAAAAGTCCCTTTGACACCAAATTTCTATCTCATCACCGTTTCAGGCTGCAAATTATTGAAAAACACCTCTTTTTCGCATGTTCAAAATTGAAGGGTCGTACCGCCCTCCGTCTCGAGATATCAAAAAACGGACCTCGGTTTCGTGATCAGGGACAAAAGTTACCCCTTAGGACAAAGTTTCACGCAAATCGAAGAGGGGTCGGGGCAACTTTTCCCGATTTCGTGTGAGTTGGTAGAGAATTACCCGCCTCCAAGATGAGTATCAATCTCCATAACAATACAAGTACTTAAAAGCTGATTTTTTTCTGAACTCAAATGAATGCTGAAAAAAACTTTTCAGTCCGTAGAATATGAAAAGAAGAAATTTTACCATTGAGAAATGAACAACGGAATTGCACGAAATGTTTTACATCTCGTATGTTTTGTTTTTCTTCATTGGTTCATTGATTTTTGAAAACCTATTTTCTATTGGCTCATGTTGAATGGAATTAGAGCGTCCAATTTTCCGTCCCAGGAAAAAAAATTCCAAAAAATTTACAATGTATACTTAAATTTTTGGAACTATTTTTTGAAAATGTTTTAAAAAAATAATAAATGAACAAACTCAACATGATTTTGTTAAATTAAATGTATTGTTTGAAAAAAAAAAAAGATTATAAGAAATTATGATATCAGAATAATTTCTGATAATATTAATTTATTCATGCTTAATGAGTATTAAATTATTACAATTAGTTAAGCTTTTAACAGATTGATGTTATATCATCAAAACAATATTAACTCCTTACATCCAAATTAAAATTGTGATTTTTTACGTTTTTGTTTACCATGATCAAATGAGATGAACATCGAATTTGTGCAAAAAGAATAATTTCAACGGGTTGAATACCTAGTACTAAAGAAATTACAATTTTAATTAAAAGAATTATGGAGCACTGGTGCAACTACAGGTGTTAGAGGGTTAAAGGTGAAAAATAGAAGATTTTTTGTGGAATGATGTTAATTTATCGTATAATTTAAATCATGTTGCATAATAACACAAAAAAAAATCATTGAAAAATTACTTTCTATTGTTTGTTCCAAAAAAAATGCAAAAATACATTCAAAGCTTGCTTCAAATATTTTAAAACATTGGGTTGTTTGGAGTAAAACCAACACTTAAAAGCTTTACCATTTGTTCAAGAGCTGAAACCAGTATTTGTCATGAAAAACATAATTTCTGCATGTTTTTTTTCTCATTTCAATAAACTGGTCACAGAGGCAAGTTAAAAATTTCTCATCAAAAAATACCAAAATACATTATCTTGTAGTTGAATGACATGCAGTCAAGCTGTTAATTGACAATTTTGTTACATTATATTAATTAAAACCAAGATCATAACAACTTTCAATAAATTTAAATTTCCCGGGATTTCACGCGAAATTGGCTGAAAATTTCCCGTTTCCCAGGAAATTTGTAACCCCTGGAAATTGGACGCTCTAAATGGACAACTACAAGACTACACAAAAAGTAATTTTAAACAGCTTTTTTGATACAAGAAAAAGAGCTGTTCCTGCGAGTACATAATACATGAATACGTTAATATAGAGTAAAAAAATAGCTTTTCAACAATACACTATTGTACATTAAGCAAAACCTCTCAGTAATTCTTAATGCTCTCAGAAAATAAAAATGTAAAAACATACAAAAAATATTCAAAATTTTGTAGGTTTTGAACGTAAAAGGCCTGAGTGTAAAATAAATTTTGCATTATTTTATGAAATTCTATTAAATATTACACTTTGAAATACAGTATGTAAAAAAAGTATTTACACCCCTTGGGCACTATGCACATTTTGTGATGAAACATGTAACAATTTAAAGTTTGACAGGAACCTAGTACTACGTTTTGTTCAGAAACTCATGCCGAACAGTTTGCTACAAGAAGCTCATAAAAAGATGTTTTCTATAAAAAGTTGTATAACAATAACTATTACGAAAATAAAAAAAGGTGCAAAAAAAGTTTGTACACCTTTCGAAAAATTAACATATATAAAGTCATCCGAACCGGTCCACAATTCACAAGTCAACCTATGTGGCATCGGAAAGGGCATAAGATTTCCGATCTTTTGATACCCATACATCCAGGTTTTCTATAAAATCCACGTTTTTAAATACCTGGGCAAAAAGTAAGTTTGATCCACGAGAACAAAAATTACGAAATTCCATACATTTTTGGCAGGTTGCTCAAACGAAACCAAAACAAGGTTTTTACCTAGGTATTTTAAAACGTAGGTTTTATAGAAAACCTAGATGTGTGGGTATCAAAAGATCGGAAATCTTATGCTCTTTCCGATGCCACATAGGTTGACTTGTGAATTGTGGACCGGTTCGGATGCCGGCGGATTTTCCGACGACATAATTCCGGGTTGGTACGAAATTCCAACGAAAAATCTATTCTAGCGATACAAAGACCCCCAAAACAGTGTTATACCCACTCCAAAATGTTTATTTAGCAATTCTATGGTAATATATTGGCATTTAGTCAAATTGAAAGTTTGCAAAATTAAGTTTAGATAAGTTTTATATAGAATTCCCAGAGTTATGTAAACTTTTATACTAAGTAGTTAGTTAACTTTATATTCAATCCCAATTATTTTTTTTAATCAGTCACGGATGCCTATTTGGAGTTGGGAGACTGGATTTATGGTGATTTGTCAACAAATAACATTATTTATGTTAATTTTTCGAAAGGTGTACAAACTTTTTTTGCACCTTTTTTTATTTTTGTAATAGTTATTGTTATATAACTTTTTATAGAAAACATCTTTTCATGAGCTTCTTGTAGCAAAATGTTCGGCATGAGTTTCTGAACAAAACGTAGTACTAGGTTTCTTTCAAACTTTAAGTTGTTACATGTTTCTTCACAAAATGTGCATAGTGCCCAAGGGGTGTAAATACTTTTTTTACATACTGTATGTAGCCCATCAGTATGGGAAACCTACTTGACCGAAATGTCCTTTCTTTTCGATTCTTCGTCGGTCTGATGGCCGAGCGGGGTAAGGCGCCAGTCCTCACTACTGGTGCTGGGTTTGAAACCCCCCACTCGATTTCAGTTGAAAACGCTTTTAATTAGCTTTAATTGAATGTCAAAGTTCTGACCTGCCAACATTAGAGGCACGCTGGAATTAGATGCTGTTCCCCTTTGTACTTTTCGTGATTGAATAAAATTCAAGAATGAGAAAAAAATATTTGATTTGATTGGGAGGGGGAAGGAAATTTCACGGGGGAAATGCAACGTTAATGTTAATGCTTTCAACGAAATATTTTCAAAAAAAAAACAAAGAAATTTTTGAAATTTTCAAATGTACCAAAACTGTGACAATGTTTAAAACGTTTTGTGATACTTTTGCTTTGTTTTGTTTTTTGAAAATTTGTACAACCAAAATAGCTCATTTTTATCTAGATTGGAAATAAACTTTATCGAATGATACAATTATAATAATAATTTCTTTAAATTTTTATTTCAAGAAACGTTCCTAACTCATTGAAAATAGAAAAATAAAAGGTTACAGGCAAAACTATTAAACAATTTTTATACTTATAAATTAACAATGTTTGATTTTATGGTATTTTCAAATTGTTTTTCCAAACATTCAAATATTTTGTCAATGGAAAAGAGCTCAAAAATGTAACCCTTTAACTCAATAAAAACATGAACAAATTCGGATGGTTTTGGTGGAATGAAAAATCTTCAAACGGGTAGGTAAATGACCGAAAAGCAAAAGATTGCGCACAAGAAATTATATAGAAATTTTCAGCGCATTTGTATTTACACTGAAATAAAAATTAAATCATCGTCCCTTTGTAAAATCATTAAAATCATAAAATTTAAAAATCATAGATTTTAATCATTTGATATTTTTAATTTTATGAGTCAAAAGAGTCAACATTGTCAGCCATTGCATTTATTTTAATGTATACCACCTACCATACCAATGGTAATGTAAACGTCAAAAAATTTAAAATTCAGTCTATGGTTTCAACATTTCAATGAAAATTGAAAATTGTAAAATGCAGTAAATACAGTCCTCGGTGATCCGAAGTTTCAAAAAGGACTTTGGGTAATCGAACCATGACATTTTTTTAACTTTCTTACTTTTAACATTCAATTTGAGTTTCGAGACTACTTTTGGTCAATTTTGAATGGGTTAATTAATGGCCTTTTTTTTTGTTACCGCCATCTTGAGTTTAGAAATTCTAAATAACTTTAGAGTAGTTTAAGGGTCAAACTCATACTCGACAATCATAACAAATACAATTAAAAATATATTCGAGAATTGAGGGACAATTATCCAAAGAATTGATAATCTGAATTAATTTCAAGGCCTTCAAGAAATTTAGTGTGGTTTGACTCCGATATTACAATCAAAATTGAAGGGGGGGAGGGGGGGATATTTGTAACGAAGAAATAATAAGTCAAAAATTCAAGGCTAATTTAAATGAATACACGTAAGCAAAATTTTACGGATAAAATAAAAAAGATCAACGAATAAAAGGAAGGTCTACCATATTGATTTCACGACTCGAGCTTACAAAAGTAGTTTAAAAGAAAATGCCGTAACGGTCAAGTGTTCTGTTTTTTGCAGAGGGGAAAAATGACCATAGCAAGCAAACAGTCTAATTCAGAAATCTAATTAATTTAACCAGGAGTTTGTTATCGCGAAAACACGTATTCTCCGACATAATCGATGATAGCAGTTTTAAGAAAATACTCTGTTCCTCAGACGGTAAATAAGCCGTAAGCAAACAATCTTTCGAATTAGAAAAATAATTTAGGTGATATAGTAACTTTTAGAGGGCAACTAGTTTCACCTTTAATCGTTATCGATGAGCGACTGCGACATAAAAAATATTCTTTGAGCTCATAAAGCTCCAACATATTTTTTCATTTTTGCGAAAGCTTCTTTTCTCTCTTCATTCGAAACTCCCTCAAAATGAAAGAAAAATTGAGTGGTCCTCTGGTCCCGCTCGTTTGTCACCACATCATTCCAAGCATGGGACAGCAGACCCGTTTCCCCGCAGCACTACACACACATATATTTGCTAACAATAAATGCCAACAAATCAATTTATTTTGACGATGACCTGCCTCAACTCAATTATCATTCTCTGTTCCCACTGCCGATGGGTGGGTCTGGCAGGTTCTGCTGCATTCAATGGCTTCACTGCTGCATCCCATAACCCACCCCACGAAAGGGGGAGGGGGGAGGAGGGGGTGGGAGGGTACATTTTGGAGACCAACCCAACGTCAACGACGATGATGATGTCAATGTGCACATATGGTGGTGGGATGACGACGACGGTCATCAGACTTTGACGCGAGACTGTTGTCAGAGTGCAGTCTTTTTGAGGAGGATGCACTGAAAAAAGTTGACACGTCAAGTCTAATGTTAACTGTCTTTGATTTGAATTTCATAAGATAAATGAGTTGAAATCAAATTTAACATAAATAAGATTTTTTTTCACGGTGCCAAACCTGCAACAACTGAGTGCGAAATGAATGTCATCATCATCCCCACCCATCGCAGTGCCATAAAGTGTCGTCAGTCGGTGTCATGTGTCAAAGTTGACGATTGTGTTCCCCAAACAACAATGTGGCACGATGCACACACGCCACGTGAAGGGTGTCTCGAAGCTGTCCAGACAATGTCTGGTAAATTTCAATAAAATGTCGCTGGAAAATGCCGGCCGGTTTACAGTGACAATGTTCAGCATTCATCTTATTTTATACAAATTTGAACGAAATGCCTAAAAAGCCTAATTTCGAGATTTGACTTACACAGAAAAAAAAATGATGGTAATATTCATCAGGAAATGGTGACAGATTTTGTGGCAAAAAACATGATTAATTTTACCCCAGAAAATGATGAATTTTCATCAGTTTTTGATGAATATTCATCAGGTTCACATTTTTACACATTTGTTATGTAATATTACACAAATAAAGAGGTAATATTCAACCTACCAAATTTTCAACATTCCAAAATTCAACTTTTTTTCTGTGTATATTTCTGTTATAAACCGTGTAGCGACCGGGAAGTTTTTTCCTTGAAAACTTTTTTCAGACAAACCGGCAGCACTGTCAAATCTCACTGACTGGCACTGACCACCGCACTGTGGCGCATCCATTCCAGTAACCGGTCCTCAGGGGTAATTTCGCTAATAACAAATGCATGCTTCAATTTGATTTGCATCACAAATTCGCAATAACACACACACACAAACCCACTGTTGTTGTTGTTGCTGCAACTTCTGTCCGGTTCATTCAGCAGTTCGTTTAATCAATCTGGCCACGCTGCCGCAGCCTCGCCGACTCGGCTCAATTGGAGATGATTGCATTGCTGGATGGACCCCCCATAAATCTAATAATCTCTGCGCTGCTGCGTCGCAGCAGACTGATTAAAATAAAGTGCAATAATATATCAATTATCCGCGCTTCATTTAAGTGAGCGAGAGCATGAAGAACGTTGAAGACGTGCGATGGTGGAACTAATGGAGTTCGTCGAATGACCGCGAAGGCCTTTAATACACGCCAGCCATGACCTTTCCCAACTGTAAGGGAGTTTGTATAGCAATTCGAGATCACTCAAATCGAAGTTGCTGAAGATTCTGCGGTTTAATGGGAATCCCTAGCTGTTTACCCAGCTTGAATCGTGACACTTACCCTGCATTTTCGGCCGCAGCAATGGACATGTGGGGCTCATCTAAGAGCTGGAGGGGCGAGTGGCCCTGGGGAGGCGCCGGGGGAGCCGTTAATCGCTCCGTGGTCGCTGATACGCCAGCCACCTGGATAAGGGAAGAACGGGAAAAGACCTTGTTAGTTGTATGCAATAAGCTTGTAACTTGCACGCAAGTGTTGAGATATAATAGTACGACATCTAGTGGTGAGTAGCTAATCTTGTCTTTTCAGAAAGACGCTTCTCAACGAGTCAACGAATGTAATTCGATATCCCGGCGACCTTTTAATTACCCATTCCCGTCCGCCGAGCCGCTCATAACATGTTGACAAATCAACATAACAATATACCGCGCGTCGCGCGTACCCCTTCGTATTATCCCAACAAAAATGCAAATGCTTACAACCCCCCCATTCAGAACCTTCAAGTAAACCACACTACCGACGTTGAGTTACGTTCTGGTAGAAAAAAAAAACACAAACACACTCGCAAAAGCCCGTTCGTTTCTCGTACTTTTGACCGTTCGTACTTGTTTGCTGGCACTATACCTTCTGAGTTATTACCGGTAGAAATCCATCCATCCACCGCAAATGAAACACGACGTAAAAAAAAGGAGATCCAAAACAAGAACCAGTCTCTTGGCAGCACATATGCTAACTACCGCGCCGCTCTCCGTGGATAGTGCTGAGCTGGTCAGAACGTGGGTTCTTTTTTCTGTTTCTGGCTTGTGTCTACAAGGTTTCAGGTGATTTCAGCAACCTCCTCAGTGCTGGGCTCTCTGAATCATAGCTACAGTTGGGGACGCAAGCTTCGCGAGTACGGCAAGTGATACTCACTTGGATAAGTCGAAAAAGAGGAAACATTACTCGTCAAAAGATGGCTTGTTACAAGTTTGATGGATCATGTTAAACCTTCTTTGATTCGAACTGAATGTTTAATTTAAGCTCTAAATTTTACCCACTAAAACTATGTTCCTTCTTGAAACTTGCAAAACATGATTTAGTGCCCACTTTAATTTGAAAGCCGGAAAACAGTTGTAACTTAAGCGTTGCATAACTTAGTCCACAATAACCACGCTGATTCATGCAGTTTTATACAATTGCAGTGTTTAAAATTATGAAAGGTGCACAAATGCACTTGTATTGTGTTGTCATTTATTTTTGTTTTCGTTTATGCTGAAACTCTACTATTCACCTTCTGGTCATACTTTTCTACCTTACGGTAGCATATTTTGTCTTTGTGTTTGTACTAGTGAGCGCCACCAGTGCCAGACTGAATGGACACTTGAGTAAGGCCCTAATAGTAGTTTATGCAACAAGTTGCAAAAAGAGGATTTTTTCAGCACGAGTCGTACATTTATCCAACAAGGTTCACCGAGTTGGATAAATACGAAGAGTGCTGAAAAAAACAAGTTTTGCAACGAGTTCCATACAACATTTTTTTCAATTCCAAAAAACACACACTGAGTGAAATTTTATGCCAAATTTTCATGTATTTTGTCAATAAATCGTTTAAATCAAAAAAAATGTTGAAAAGTGTTACTTTTCAAAACAAGTGCTGAAAAGTTCATCTTTTCAGCACCCATTTGAGTGCTGAAAAGTAGAACTTTTCAGCATTTATTTTGAAAAGTGTTGCTATTCGATTCTGTTATTTTTGGATGTTTTTGCAATTTCGTCGTGAAACTACTCACTTTTCCTGTCATTTTTGAACGACGAAATAGCCTACTTTTCTGTACCAAAAATAATAGAATCGAATAGCAACACTTTTCAGCACTTGTTTTGAAAAGTAACACTTTTCAACATTTTTTTGATTTAAACGATTTATTGACAAAATACATGAAAATTGGACTTAAAATTTCACTCAGTGTGTGTTTTTTGGAATTGCAAAAAAAAATTTGTATGGAACTCGTTGCAAAACTTGATTTTTTCTGCACTCTTCGTATTTATCCAACTCGGTGAACCTCGTTGGATAAATGTACGACTCGTGCTGAAAAAATCCTCTTTTTGCAACTTGTTGCATAAACTTCTATTTTGTTCTTAACCCAATGTGTCTCAAAAGTTACATAATATTGTGAAGCAATCATTTACTTCGAGATTGACATTCATTGATCAATGATGATTTTCATTACGTTACAAGGAAGAGGAAAATCGTTACCAAAAAGTAACAATGAGTTTAGATTACTTTTCTTATCATATGGTAGAATCATGGTAATGGTGGAAGTCGTCACCTTCAATATTTTTTTGAAATTTGAAGTTTTGTATTTTGTTTTATTTCGACGAAACATTGATCATTCATTCCCAATATTTTAAGAAGCCATTTTTGTAATATATTTCTCTTTACAATTTGACAGGTTGGTTATAAAAAATTAGCATGTGAATATTCGAAATTCTGGGTCTCGTGGCGCAGGGGTAGCGGCTTCGGCTGCCGATCCCGATGATGCTATGAGACGCGGATTCGATTCCCGCCTTATCCACTGAGCTTCTATCGGATGGTGAAGTAAAACGTCGGTCCCGGTTTCTCCTGTCTCGTCAGAGGCGCTGGAGCAGAAATCCCACGTTAGAGGAAGGCCATGCCCCGGGGGGCGTAGTGCCAATAGTTTCGTTTCGTATCTTGAGAAGGAATGTTATGATAAAATTGGTGTCTTCGAGAAGGTTATAGGAAATGATTAGAGACTTTTCTGTAAAAACAAATTCAATCCACCTGTACGGATGGTGTCTTACTAACTTCTATCTAAAAATAATAAATAATTTTTGATAGAATTATAAACTTTTTGGAATTCTAGTTGGGGAAAATTCAACTATTTTAGGGGGAAATTTTCAAAAGAAGACATTGGATTAATATCTGACACTTTCTTTAAAAAATAGTGTCTACAAAAAATGAACCCAAACATGCTAAAAATCTGGAGATTTTTTTTAAAAGGTCCAATAAACCAAGTGCTTTTTTAGTGTTTTTTAATAACCCTGACTCAAGGCGGTTTCAAAACACCCAAAAAGCAAAAACTGGAAATTTGGTTTATTGAACCTTTAAAAAAACTCCAGAAATGATCCTAAACGCACGGGAAAGCATTTTAAATTGATTTCAACTGATTGCACTTAAATTTTCATTGAAATATTGAAGTTTTTCGAAAAAAAAAAAATTGTCCCCTGTATTTCGAGTCAATTTTGCAGGGGGGAGACAAAAACTATAAATTAAATTTGTACCAGCCTTAAATGAATTAAACAAAAAAGACCTCCAAGATATTTTCTGCAAATTTAATCTAGAATGTGTACTTTCAGATGCTTCCAAGGGCGAGGTCAAACTCCATTACCTTTTGTAGTTATTCACATTTCAAAATGGCTTCTTGTTTGTCGTATTTTGGCTATATTTTCGTTTAAAAGGTCCGATTTGCGCTCTGTTGGAACATCTATGTGTGTGTTTCATAAGCTCTACAAATGTCTAAAAGACATCATCTAGCTACGACATAAGCCTAAGTTGATAAATTAAAAAAAAAACTCTTTTTTCATAAACACCTTGACCTAAATCACAAAAATGGCTCTAAAAACTTCCCGTTTGAAGCTTTGCGCTCTTCAACAAAGTTGCTCAAAATAGTGCACCCTACAATTTTTCTCAAAACAGCGAAGCGCTAGCTCGTCATCCCACAAAAACAAAAACTCTGAACCACCCTAAAATTTGGTCCACCCTAATGTCCACCATACCAAAAGATGTCCCTATTGACCCTGCTCATTTGTCCCGAAGACACCAAAGCTCTAAATCTTAACGTGTGGCCTCTATCAATTTTTTCACGCTCAATTTCGCCTTCGGACCACTGTGCATTGCTTCACTTATTTTTGACTTCAAGATGCAATATCTACACTTGTTCGACCTGATTTAACTTGTTTTCTGTCAGGTAGTTATTCAAATTTCTGTTATTGTGATCAATTTAGTGAAAAAAACATTTTCATTCGAAAAAAATGCGCAAAGATAACTTCAACATAAACACAATAGAAAATAACTGAATAAAAAATATGACTACTTTTCGATTGCAAATTTAATTTCACATCAAAAATTAAAGTAAAAAAAATTGAATAAAATTGTTATTTTTCTAGAAAACATGATTTTTCAAAAAATCTTGACTCAGCGCCATTTTTTCCATATTTATCAATGGCTCAAAAGTTGCGGTTGTTTTCCGTAAAATATATCAACAAATTTCAAAAATAAAAATTCGGATTTTGCGAAATAGATTTTTTTGTAAAAACAAAAGTTGATTTCAAAATCGGCATTTTTTTCCATGTACATAGTTTTTAGTCTTTGTCAATACTTACAATTTTGCCAAAGAAATTAAATGTTGTTCTCGTAATTTAGATTTTAAATATTTATGTACCATGATTTGTATTGACATATTTATGGATTTGTTAAATTTTTTGCATAGGAAGCTTCGGCCAAATAAAACAGTACAAATATTCAAAGTCAAAAGTCATTTTAAACTTCAAATTTGATTTTGCATCTTAGAATGAATTGTAAAATTTTGAAAATTTGTTCACAAATAAAAAACATTTTTTTATTATTTATGTTTTTGAGAATCTATTAACGATAAAATAAAAAACAAAAAAATGTTTTTTTCCGTGTATTTATTCTGAAAAGTCTTTACTAAAATTTCTTGCATTTATTCGCATGCCCAGTCCACAAAATTGCACTTGTATAAAAATCAAATGGCTTCTATTGGATTAGGGAAAGCATGGACAAAGTTTCATCCAAATAACAAAATACAGAGATAAGTTCATTTGGGACCGTCAGTAGGGGTGACTATGGGTAAAAAAACGATACACCTCTCGTATTTTTTTAATAATCAAAACTATTTAAATAACATCGAAAATCTTTCAACGTAGATTTGTTCTTAGATAGTTTACTAACATTTTCCCAAAATATTGTAGATTTTGAAGAACCTTATATGCTAATAAATTGAAAATAGACTCAATCTCACCCCTTAGAGAGGGTGACATTGGGTCAAATGAAACGTAAATGATGCTCAAATACAACGATATGGTAAAACAAGTCATCCAACAGTATTTCTTGTTTGAGGGAATCGTATTGACACGCTACAATGTTTGAAGTAGATATTTTCAAACATTTGGTTAGTTTTCGAGCAATTCTAACAAAAATATTAGAAAAATGATTTTTCGAGAGGTCATTTTTGGCCAAAAAACTTACCTCAACTTTAGATAGCTGCAAAAAATAACAGGATTTGTTCTAGGAACGAGATTTATCCAGCGAAGTCATCTTAAGATGTCCCCTACACAATCCTTTTAAAAATCACTTTGACCCAATCTCACCCTCAGACCCAATGTCACCCCCACTGACGGTAGTAAAAAAATACTCAATTTTAGCCTTTGTCGACTCAAAACCTCATTCTGCACTGGGAACTAACGTCATGATTCGTATTCCCAGACGCTTCGGAACCCGGACACCTCATCTTGTGTTATCAGTTATTTGGGTATATGTTTGCAAAATAATTGTCAAAATTGTGTTACTTGATGAATTATTTATAACATTAAATTGTGTATCAAATTTGTTTGGACGCTGTAGACTGACCAAAACAATTAAATAAAATAAAAATATGAGTTTACCAAAAATTTGAAAAATTTCACTGAAAAATTTCATAGGCGTCCTAAGCACCGGGAAAGCTAAACAGAAATTTATGGTTCTGATTTCCTTAAATTCTAGCAAATGTTGATTTGAGACTTCAAGAATGCAATTAACTAAAATGTCCGTCCAAATTTGTGCGATTCATAAGAAAAATCGAGAGTTCGGAATTCGAAGCAAAAGTGTATGATTTAAAATCAGCATCTAGCAGTGTCCGGGATTCTAAGCCCAACAAGTCACTTAAATTTTAAAATTCTGTGGAACCGAGATATAGCCGGATTTTTACCGAAACTTTTATTCCGACGGTTTAAAAACAATCCCCTGTTGCCAAACATTAACCAAAAATGTCACTCTTAAAGACGATTAAAGATCCCCCAGTACAGAATTGGCCACAGGAACCATGTTCCGGGACCCCGGTGTAAGATTGACCAGGATGTCCAGTAATTTTGGCATGTTGTATTTCAAACGTCATGATTTCAACAGAGTAGCCTACTACTACTAGTGTCTAATTAGTAAAACAAACAACGGTTCCAGGTGCCCCGGGGGAAGAATTGCCCACTTTGGTCCAGTAAAAAGGACAAATTGCATGTCAAACTTTATGATTTTTCAAAACTAATGCATAAAAAGCGTTTTCAAAACGAATTGAAGAATTTGGGAAACTTTTAATTTTTTAATTGTGAGAGTTCAAGTGACCATGCTTCGAAAGCTGGACAAAGTGACGTTCTGTACTAAACCTTGCAAAGCTCTCAACCCCTCATAGTAAACTGTTCTTCCCGCAGCAATTAATCATCAAGCCAAACAAAAAGACCACACAAACCGGTTACAATCACGTGGAAGTTCCCTCGTTCTGCCCCTTTCCAGGAGATTCGTCCTCACGAGGTGGGGGGACGGTCCGGAAATCCTCTACCTTATCCGCAAGCTCGATTGCCAAATAACACCACCACACCAACTCTAAATGCTCACACATGCAATTCCACTCTGAAAACCGCTAGAAAAGACCGGTTTCGTTTGCATGAAACCCCGGGGAAGGCACTTGCTCTACGACTCCCAGCTTCCCCAGCCGGTTGTTGGCCAAATCTTGCCTGGTTCTTCGCGCTCAAGTTCTCCGCTTTGCGTTGCGGTTTCGCCCAAACAGCAGTTGTTGCGCGTCCATCAGAGTTGTTGGTTGAACAGCAGTTTCGCTTCTTAAGATTACCACTAATTTTAATGATTCCGTTTCGCTTCCTCCTCGGCGAGGTTGTCTGCGTGTATTTTTCGGCGTAGAATTGGCTCGTCTCTCTCGTCTGTACTGGAGTTTCGAGCTGAGCCAACCAGACACGGACGCGCAGAACACTTTTTGGATGATGGGTTTAATAATGCTTGGATCGATGCTCGGAGCTGCGAGGTTTCGTCGTACCTCAGCAGCAGTCGCCATGTTGAACATGTGTTGTCTGTTTTGCGTTTGATTTGTTCTTTTGTTTGGCTGATGATGCTGTTACGGTGATGATGATGGTCAGCTTTAAATTGCAAGATTTTTGGTAGCTTCCCAAGAAACTTGGATACATGGAATGAACTTAACGAAAGTTAAATGAACCATTTGGGGAAGTTATCATGAGATTCGTTGTTTTTGTGCTTTTGTGATATCATATTTTACTTAGTGATCTTTAATAAAAATTCATTCTATTTCCATCCACTATTTACAAAAAAAAAAAAAAAAAAAAAACAAATCAAAACATTTCATCAAATAGACTCAAATTCAACCATCCTTCCATCCTACTTCATTTCATATTCAGCATCACGCCTTCTCTCCGATCAAATTGCATGAACCGACGACTACTGCAGCAAAAAATAAAACCGTCTTCGGTCCAACCCTCCTATTCATAGTTTTCGTCTCATCGTCCCAACCCACCGACGAAAGAATCGCTCCTTCCAAGATATCTTGCCATCCCACAGTCAAACTCTAGATGCAAAATCCGCCATCACCACCACCATCATCGTCATCAGATTGGGAAGAGATGATTGAGAATCGCACGTTCAAAATAAGAAATAAAAGTTCCTCCTCCCTGCTCGATATTCTCCTGGAAAGGTTGGTAACCCTAGCCGGCACCACACCATCTCAAGTTTGCGAGCGCCGAACAGCCGGCATGTGTTCATCGGGCAGATGATCTTCATGTGTGTCCGTGAAAAGTTCACCGCCACAACGCGCGCACAGTCTGGAGCATCCTCTAAATTCTAATTCCTGCATGACCGATCTGCCGTCTGCTGCGACTGATCTCGATTGCTACACCCAAACGGTGGATCTGTGACGATTAGTGTCACACGATTGGAAATGCAGAGATGCAAAATAGAGAGATTTGGAGAGTGCCTGCGCTTGGTCACTCTCTTTTCATTAACCCTCTACTGCCCGAGGTTTCCTTTAAAAAATATTTTTCCCGTGTTCATGAGGTCATTTAGAGCAACTTTTGTTCAACTAAAAACTTTACTTCTCTTGTTTTATGTTTTCTTGTTTTATTTTTAGTTTTTTAATTTGAATTTATCTTGTTAAGTTTATGCTTGTTTTTGGTAGTATTTGGCCCAATTTACCACCTAATATAATAACATTTTTCCTATCTAATTTTTTCACGTTTTCACAGACATTTTTTCAATTTATCACTTGTTTTTCACATTTTCACATTGAGCAGTTCTCTACGAAATCGATCTTTTTTTTAAATTTATTTTTTTATTTTTTTTCATCCTGCTGAAACTTTTATGGTGTTTTTGGAATGCCCAAAGAAGCCATTTTGCATCATAAGTTTGTCTATATAATTTTCCAAACAAATTTGGCAGCTGTCCATACACAAATGATGCATGAAAATTCAATTATCTTTATCTTTAGAACGAATTTTTTAATCGATTTGGTGTTTTCGGCAAAGTTGTAGGTATGGAAAAGGATTATACTAAAAAATGATACAAGTTAAACAAAATTTTGGTGATTTTTTATTTAACTTTTTGTCACTTAAACTTGGTTTGCAAAAAAAAAACAATGTTGAGCAATTCTGTACCAAAACCAGAAATGGGTTTTATTTTTATTTTTTGATTTGACTCAAACTTTGTGGGGGCCTTCCCTATGACCAAATAAGCTATTTTGGGTCATTGGTTCACCCATACAAGTCTTGATACAATTTTGGCTGCTATCCATACAAAAATGGTACGTGAATATTCAAACAGCTGAAACTTTTGAGTGATTTTTCTGATCAATTTGGTATCTTCGGCAAAGTTGTAGGTATTTTGAGGATTATTGAGAAAAAAAAATGCAGATTTTTTAATCAACTTTTTTTTCACAAAAACTCAATTTCCCAAAATATGTATTTTTTTTATTTTCGAGATTTTTTGATATGTTTTAGGGGAAAAACCCCCGCATCATTTGAGCCATAGAGAAACTTGCTCAAAAATCTGCCGCAGAATTATGAATTTTTGAAAAATTTGTGATTTTTGGAAAAAATCGAAATTACATGCAAAAACTAATTTGATGTAATTTTTCAATATAAAATTGAATTTGCAATCGAAAAGTACTCTACAGATTGTTTGATAAAGGGTTCTGTTTTCAAGATATAGCCATCAAAAGTTTGATTTTAGTGAAATATTTGCAGTTTTTCGATTTTTAAAAATAGTGACCATGAGTGACCATTTCTAAAAATATTTTTTTTGAAGATTTTTGCTATAAAATTGTCTAAGAGACATTCACAGCAAAAAAATCCGATGGTAAAATCGCATGCAAAAGCATGCACATCACCTTTGTGAGCAAAAGCATGTAATATTGCATGAGAAAACGTGTACACAAAAAACATGTACAAAAGAAAAATAAATAAATTTTGCACATCCCAAAAATAACAACAATCTGGTGAGAGTCATATCCAGAATACAAAGTCTGCGCCCCAACCGTCTCGGCTATCTCGCCGTCTTTTAAGGTGAAATTTTAAAGAATCAGAAATATGGCCGAAAAGGCTGCCGTCTTCTGACCTTAATTTCAATCAATGATTACAAACACAACCTTAGCCTCGACTGCCTGAGAACAACCGTGGCCAGGATAATGGTTTTTTGAACACTTTTTTCCACACCTACCTTTACCAAATGATTACTCCAGGACCATATGTTCACCAATGATCGAATGCAGGATATTTTGTTGAGATTACTCACTTTAACACGTTGGAAAGTCCTGAAATATTGGGCCAGTACAAATTTTCAATCGCTGGCTTCTTCTTCCCAAAAAAAATGTAGTCTTCTTCACACAAATTAGGCTCTTCATTATTTCACTAAAAACTCCGATAACCTCTCACTTAATGCACTTCATACCACTAAGCAAGTCCTATTTTGGTGAAAACTTGCAGGAACAGTACTTTTGGATACGTAAAAAACTTTATTTTCCTCGTAATTTGCCGAAACTTTCGAAACCCGAGCCTCCGAACCGAGCAAATTTTCGTTTTCTTCTTCTCTGTTCTTGCACAGCAAGCAGAAAATCATCATTTCTTAACAAATATTTTGAAAAGTCGTACCTAAAAACCTAGTCAACTGCTTCAATTTCCTTTGTACAAGCCATTTCCAAACGTTCTTTGATCACGGCATAAAGGGTTGCCAGCAGCATTTAGCTTTTAAATGTACAATAAATCGAAAATTATTAAATTTGTTCTGTTAAAATCCACTGAAAAGCAGCAGAATTTAATTATTCAATAAAACACAGAATATACCGAGTAAAAAAGTCACTTGGAGCAAAAATTTCAACCAAATTCAGAACAATCTTATTTGATATAGTTTTGTTCGCCCTTGACTTGGCATCACTGCTTATTTCAGCCAATCAGGAGCCGTGATCTTTCTGACAAGTTGTTGTTGTTGCTTTGTTTGTTTATTTTGTTGAAGTGGTTCTGGCGGAGCGATTTTTTCTGGGTTCTTTTCCGGAACACAAATTCTTCAGCAAGATACCGGATCTGGCCAATCGGTGGTGGAGTTTTGGCCGAAGTTTGTGTTAGCCTCGGGGAAGCAGAATTGCATCGCGCACCAAGAGTGAGTATGGTGCGATTTTGATTTCGATCCGATTTTTATTATATTTTTTTCAGCAAATCATCAGTGCAGCCTACCGGGACTGTTTCCGGGTCATCCGTGAAAAGGCGTCGCCCGCAGATTTGTGTCCAAGAATGCGTTGGACGGAACGGACGGATCAGGATTCGGAGCGAGATGGTAGTAGAGGGAAGAAGAAGTCCGGGAGGGGATCTTTGCCGACGGTCAGAGTAGGTGAATCTATTAGGAGTTCCAACCTACACCACCCAGCCATCGAGACGGACCCCAGTCAACGCCTGGCCCGCGATCTACCCCAGGTGACCAAATCGACACCTGACGCGGCTGTCAGACGGGTGTAAACACGACGTCGGCGACTGCGGGTCGCGACGACCACGAACTCCCGCGCATCACCCACAACACCAGCCAACCCACAGCAGCAACGAGAACAACAACAAGCGTTAGTAGAAAGAGAAAGAAAAGTGTGCGAATCTGAGCCACAAGCGCTCTGGTCGACAAGGTGCTGCCCCGATCCTGGTCCGGCTTCCAGGGTAGCTCGCGACCGTCCATCTGGTCCCTAGGGACCAGAACCCTGAACCCGGGTTGTTGAGCCACTGGACCCGGTTGTGGCCGTGATCAAGACATCTCGACCTGTGTAGGAGGTCCATCAACCCTCCGAGCAAAAGAACCGCCACCCACAACTGCCACGAACGCACGTCTCTGCCAGCTGATTGACCCTGACGGACCCCGCTGACGATCAACCGCTCGGAGGCTAGTTAGCCGCGGCCGTGTTCCGGTTCTACACCCCCCCTCTCTCTCTTGGTTGTGCGTGAATTCTTCTAGCTGCGTGTGTCCAGCACCTCTAGGATCCGCCCTGCCACATCTACGGTTCACCCTACCCAGCTTGGTGACATCCGACGATGACGTCCCCTTCGAGCGCTGGCTTTGAGACGCAGGTCGACCTGGTTGGTCCCGCGTACGTGAGCGCGGACTGGGAATGGCTACCTCGGCGATCGGCCGCTCTCGCGAACCTGCCCGGCGATTTACGGCTAGCCTGAATGCCCTCGACAACCCCTGAGCGCTATCCCCGAAACGCTGGTCGACCTGGTTGGCCCCACGAGCTCAGGTGAGTCGAGCGATCGACCCTGCCAGTCCCGTTGCACAGCCGTGCACCTCGCGTGTTCGTGATGGAAGCTACGCACACCGTCGGCGAACGGTCAAGAGTAAAAAGCTAGTTTTAACTTAAAATTATGTATAGAAACACAATTACACTCTTATATAAACGTACACCTAGACTTTAAAATGAAAATTAAAAGCGCTGCGGCGCATTGTAGAGATAGTTGTGACTTTTTAGTTCGGTCCGCAAGTAGATTTAGAACGTGGGAGGGTCGTTGTGGAAGCGGGTGGACTAAGAGGGGTAACCCTCTTCGGGAATCCCGCGTTTTAGCCTGTCCTGTTCGAAGATTCTTGTTGTTGGGATCTGACGGTGACTCAGTGACGAGTTGCCTTGGTATGACCTGCCTTGAGGTCTCATGGCCGGGTCAGGCATCATTAGACGCATCCCAGCACCTCCACGGCCCTTCCGGCCTAGCACAGAAGTGGAAGTTATACCCCGAAATCCCCTATCCAATTCCCGCTAGTTACAGCCTTCTATTGGATGCGGAAGTAAAACGTCCCGGCCTTAGTAGTTGTTAGGCCGTTAAGTTATTTCAGGTGTAGGAGTCGTCTCCCTCGTATAAGGATAATTAACACACCAAATCTAGCCTGCTCCTGTGAAATCGCTGGCGGCGGTTGGACTCGCAATCCAAAGGTTGTCAGTTAAAATCCCGGGATGGAAGATTCCTTGGAGTAGAAAGAGTTTTGGGTGCCCTCCTCATTCAAGCCTTCGGACTCCAGGGTTCGAGCAGAAACTTGCAGTAGAGACCACCTGTGGGTCGTTAAAGTGGATGGTTTGTTTGTGTTAGTCGGGATTACACCCCAACTGGGATTTAAATATTCTAACAAGTTTTATGTGCCCTATTTAACGAATTATTTCCAGTAAACATTTACGAGAAATTTTTACAATCAAAACTATGTTTGTTTTCAGTTAGTAAACAAACTCTGTTGGTAGTGGTGTGTGCTGGTTTTACCAACACAAATATATTGCTAATGATCAATGATTTCAATGATGGATGAGAAAAAGAAGAATAAGAATAAGAAGCCCAAATAGATTTGACCCGATTTCACCTTAAATGTTGAGTTCAACGCCGATGTACCAGTAGGTTTCCCGTACATCGTATTCAGAATTAACTGTATACGATGTACATCGGTGTTGATCCGGCTAAATTCACAGCGGCGAGATAGCCTAGATGGTTGGGGCGCGGACTTGGTATCCTGAATATGACTCTCACCAGATTGACGTTATTTTTGGGGTGTGCAAAATTTATTTGTTTTTCTTTTGTACATGCTTTTTGTGTACACGTTTTCTCATGCAATATTACATGCTTTTTCTCACAAAGGTGATGTGTATGCTTTTGCATGCGATTCTACACAGAATTATTTTACTGTGTTGAAGATTGAACCTCTGGTTGCTGAGATACAGCCGCTTTAAGAAAAAGAAACTGGAAAATTTAAGTTTTCTAAGTCTCACCCAAACAACCCACCATTATCTAATGACGATACCTCAGCAACTAATATTCCAATTTTCAATGTTAAAACATGAAACATTCGTGAAATTTTCCGATCTCTTCAAAAAGTATTTTTCAATTTTTGAATCAAGACTAACATTTTGAAAGGTCCAAACATTCAATATTACGCCCTTTTGAAATGTTAGTCTTGGTTTAAAACAATTAAAATATTTTTTTCGAAAAGATCGGTAAATTTCACAAATGTTTCATAATTTAACATTGTAAATCGGACCATTAATTACTGAGATATCGACATTAGAAAATGGTGGGTTGTTTGGGTGAGACTTAGAAAACATCAATTTTCCTGTTTTTAAATCTTTGCATGGCAATATCTCAGCAACTAAGGGTCGTATGAACAAAGTTCAGAAAAGCAAAATATATAGAATTTTTTCAGCCTTTTTTAAAATTTTTGTTCAAAGGTGGGCAAACATGTGCACTAATTTAAAAAAAATACAAACTACGACTATTTTTAAAAAAGTTACCTAAAATTGGCGTTTACTTGAAAACGGTGCACTTTATCAAAATTTCACTAAAGTACTTTTTGATTGCAAATTTGATTTTACATCGAAAAATAAAATTGAAAATTTTTTGCGACCAGTATTTCCATTTTTCGAAAAAATCTGTATTGATTAAAAAATCATAACCCGGTGAAAGATTTTTTGCACAACCTTGAAATTTCTGAAAAGTTGCAATTGATGTCCTCTAAAACATATCAGAAAATGAAAAAAAAATAAAAATAGTGTTTTTTTGCAAATCAAGTTTTATTGACAAAAATTTAAATAAAAAATCACCAACAAAATTTTTACCGTGTATCACTTTTTTCAGTGTAGTCCGTATCCATACCTACAACTTTAACAGGACGATCAAAAAAATCCTTCAAAAGATACAGATTTTTGGATTTTCATACACCAGTTTTCTATGGACAGCTGCCAAATTCGTATGGAAAATTATATGGACAAACTGATGATGCAAAATGGCTTCTTTGGGCATACCGAACGCACGAAAAAAGTTTCAGCCGGATTAAAAAATACAAAAATTAAAATAGAAGAAAAAAGACCGATTTCGTAGAGAATTGCTCAGAGAGATTTGGAGAGTGCCTGCTCTTGGTCACTCTCTCTTCAATAAGCTACCGTGACATAGTGGTAAGATGATTGAGTTAGAATCAATGGTCTTCGCTCTGATTCCCGCTCAAAGAGTAGTCAGTTGCCACACTCACCGTTCGACCGCTTGACAAACTCGTCAGCAAACGTCAACTCTCTCCCATTTGAGTGCCACACTCTAAGCTGCGCGCAAGATCACGTCGCTGTTCTCGGTAGATCGAGTCGCGGATCGAAAAGGCGGTTATTTGTTGTTTTTTGCTCCGATTTCGCGCACCAGGTTTCGCGACCGAGCGAGCCAAGCTGCATCCGTCGGCGGGTAGAGATCGTTCAAGGAAATGATTAGCCAGACGAGAACGCGCACGAGACGCGCTTGACGAGATCGACAGGAATGTCTGTCTCGAGTTCCACTGGCATAGATTCTAGCGAATTTGCAGACGACGTCTCAAGAAGGTTGGAGAGTTCTATTTTAATCTCCATCAGCGTTCAAGAGACAAACAGCGGAGTAGCAACACTTGTAATTCATCCCGCTTGGAGCAACTTCACCAGAGTCATTACATAAACCACTCTGCGCGGTTGCAACGATCGTAAAACATTCCGAAAATTTTCTAAGCTAACCTACCATCGGTCGTAAAGACGGCGTTATCTTGAACCGACGAGCGAGAGAGATAGAACACACAACTTTAGAAGGCAAAACCGTCCAAATTTCGGACTCTCCGATAACGACATTGTTGGGTTGGCCGCTTGAACTTGGCGCAGCAGAAAAAACCAGAACGAAATGTGCAAGAGGCCGGACGGCGACGAAAATCGTGAAACAAAATAAAAGTATAAATTATAGCCGGGGCAAGCTCGTTGTAGAGTGTGGTCAACAGTTTTGATTACGGCACAACGTAACAACAACAACAGCACACAGACAAGCCAAACCTAACCTCAGCTCGAGTTGGACGGCTAGAAGGTTTCGTGTGAAAGTCAACTAAAACACGTTGGATGAACCGTGCCGCGGGGAACGCCGGTGGTCGCGGGATTGTTGTGAAAATTGAGACACTGCTGGTTCGTAGCCCGTACGCGCGGAACTGGACTTGACCTTTGGATAGACCTAGTGGACAGTTATGGGAGTAGAAGAAATGTTGCTAGACGAAAATCTCTTCGGCAAGTCAGAGAGCTGTAAGTACAGTCATCCCACATATTCGGAACACCCACAAATTCGGAACAGTTTTGTGATAATTTGTCAATAGCATGCCAAATGCAGCTTTCACTAGTAAAAGTAGTACTTTTTGAACAAAAAACTTCATTTCAAGGCTATTTTATCCTGAGCAGTAAAACACATCCTCCAAATTGCCTGTTCCATTATTGTGGGATGTTATTGTAAACTATCAGACCATGGATAAAAACATCACTAAGCTTAAGTTTCACTGGTGTTAGTGTGTGAAGTTATTATTTTTATTTACAAACATGTACTCCTGGAAAGATCCAAAGTTTGTTTACATCCGTAAGAAAAAAGTGTTCCAAATTTGTGGATTTCAAGGATCAATGTTTTTATTTTAAAAAATGATATAACAGTTCAAAAAATACCGTCAGTCAATACTCCAATCGAAAGATCACAAGGAAAGCTTTTACATGGAGGTAAAAGCAAATCATTTTGATCAATTATCGATTTTCTATGATTTTTGGAACATCGGCCGATCTGTAAACCGTTCCGAATATGAGGGATGCCTGTGTTCAAATAGTTATGCGGATATCCGGAGTCCGAAAATATCCGATCTGTAGTCACTGCCATGCATTTGTCAAAAGTTGTTTTTTTTTTGTATTAAATTAAAAATTGATGGTTTTTGTAACATTGCACTACCAATTTTGGATGGGAATAATTAGGCTTAGGAATTTCTCACGCTTAACAATTACCATTTTTACGGGGTCCACAATTTCCTAACACCAAATTTTACGGAAATTTCATAGATCTTTTTCATGGATCACATGTTTCCGAAAAAAAAACCCAAGGAAAATCGTTATAATGTAGCATTTTAACCCACCGGCAGTCGCGTACGTGTTCTTTGTTCACAGTTTGTAAGGGAACTTGTAAGAAAGGCGAAAACACGCGACATCCCCAAGATTAAAACAGCACCAATATAAAATCTTATATTATTGTAGGTGTGTGCTATCTTGAGACAACGACCTATTAGTACTTTTCAAGAAAATCGATTTTTAAAGTTTATAGTTGAAGAAAACAAGGAAAAGTGCAAAAATGACCAAAATAAATAAAACTAGTAAAATATTGAATTAAAAAAAGCAAAAACTAACATCATCAAACTAGTTTTTCGAGTGGCAAACAAATTAAAACTGTTAAAAATTTATTTTAGGCTGGTACAAATTGTATTTAAAGTTTTTTTTAACCCCTAACCCCCCCCCCCCCCCCCCTTCAAAAGTTGGCCTGAAAAAACTTAAAAATTTCAATGATAAGTTAAGTGCAATCACATGAACATTTTTTCGCTATTTTTTCGATATTTTTCTTCTGTTTTCGTCAAATCTAGCTTTTTTTGAAAACTAATGATTGCAACTTAGCTAATGTAAATGCATTTTAAAACACTTTTTGCATTCAAATGTTAAGACTATGGCTTGTTATTTCATTTTTTAACCCCCTCCCCCTCGTCCCCGCCAAAACCAAGGGACAAAAACTTTGAAAAATATTTGCATCGGCATTATTTGTTTAAAAAAGAACAAAAGTTATACAGATTTTTCAAAGGAAATATCTAAATGACGTAAACAATTTAAAAAATTTAATAAATCAATCAAAGTTTAATTCAGTCCAGACTCGACAATCCTAACTCTCAATAATCGGAAGTTTCGGAATCGGAAGTTCAATTATTTATACACTAAAACCCCCGATTACGCTCAGGCGTTACGCTTTGTATTTCGTCGATTTCTCTGAAACGACGCAACATTTTTGCAATCTTTTTAAAGCAACTTATACGTCTTGTGCAGATCTACAAATTGATTTCAAAATATTGTAGAAACATTACACTGTTTTCGAGAAATCAACCTAACAAAAAGCGTAACGCCTGAGCGTAATCGGGGGTTTTAGTGTATGGCAATTTATATACACTTACTCATACAGTGAAACCTCTCTTTACGCAGTGCGTTACGTTTTTCTAATTTGTCGATTTCTCTGGAACGATGCAACATTTTCGCAATGTTTTGAAAGCAATTTGTAGGTTTTGTTCAGATCTACAAAACGCGTTTTGAAGTTTGCAAAAATATTGTATGGAGAATTCTTCAAAAAAAGCGTAACGCCACCGCGTAAAAAAAGGTTTCTCTGTACTACACTTTATACACATAAAATTCGGATTCTGAAACCCCATTGCTTATCAAACTATCAAATTCAATTATTCATTATTTCATCACTGCCATTTTGGTCACCATCTTACATTTAAAAATTCAAAACATTTCAAAGTTGTTTTGAGGTCATACTTAGTCTGACCAATAAAAAATAAGACATGAAAAGATAATACAGTGAAACCTCTTTTGACACGGTGCGTTACGTTTTTCTGATTCGTCGATTTCTATAGAACGACGCAACATTTTTGCAATCTATTAGAAGCAATTCGTAGGGTTTGTTCAGATCTACAAAACGCTGTTTGAAGCTTGCAGAAATGTTGAATGGTTATAGAGAAATCGACGAAATAAAAAGCGTAACGCCACCGCGTAAAAAGAGGTTTCTCTGTATATATTTTTTTGTGATTCGATTACCCGAAATTATTTTTTGCTGGGCTGTAACTTTACCAAAAAGATTTGAAACGCCTAAAATTGTATTGTGGATATCTCTGCATCAAAAAAGTACAAAAAGAATTATAGGTTTTTAAGTATTAACAAAAAAAAAAATAACAAGCCATATCCTCAACATTTAAATGAAAAAAAAAAAAACTGTTTTAAAATGCATTTTACACTAGTTCAGTTGTTTAGTAATGATTAGTTTTTTTTAAAATAGAGTTTTTTGAAACATTCGGATTTTATAAACATTTTTTGAATTTTTAAAAGAGGGATATACTGTCTTACATTTCCATAAGGCTTTTGGCAACATCTTAAACTATTTTAACACAAATTTTGATAAAAAAAATCGTGACGTCACCTTAAAATTATTCTTTGAAACTTAAAAATCTCATAGAAGTGGTGTGTTTTTTCATTCATTGTATTTTTTCCAAAAAGCCCGTCTTTTTCCTACAAGTTTGTCTTTGACCACTTTTTGATATTAAGCAATGGCATAATATTTGGCAAAGAAAAATAAGTAATTTTGTATTTTATATGATTCAGATTGAAATAAAAATAAATTGGATTGATTTATTCATTAAATATATCTTCAAGTTCCGTATCAAAAACCATGAATTTTGATATCCATATTGCAAAAACTCGTATGGTTCAGTAAAACTCACTGAGGGTACCGGCCACTCCAGGTTGTGACCAATACTGTCAAAATGGCCGTTTCCATTAACAGTATCAAAAACCAAGAAGTTTGATACCTATTTTAACCAGTCTCGTTTGGGCTTCCATCGGAACATCCCTGAGGGATCTGGCTCAATCGGGTCATGTGACCGGAAGAATCCGGTGGCTTTCAATCATTCCGGCTGGCCTGCCTCCGCTTGGGCTGCTCGATGCTCCAGACCATTTGCCAACTGCTTCGGGGTCTCCCGGACATCAGCTTCCAGGTCCAGGTTAATGTTTGCTCCTCGACGTCCAGTGATAGAATGATTTCCCTGGACTGACCGAGCCGGCTTATATTGGCATAGAATGGAGACGTATGCCCCACCTCTTTGCGCCGGTAATCCCATACCTCTTTCGCTTTTTGTTGACCGGAGAGGATCAAGTAAAACAAATATTTGAAAAATTCTTATTTTGCGCTGGAATGGCTCCATAGTTATCTTGCTTCAAGATTCAAAGGACTCACTCTAAGAATATCTGAGCAAATATAAGAATTGAAATGCTAAAATTGAGTACTTCCTTAAGAATAACATCACTGTCCGCGCATACCCCATTTGTCGGAAAGCCACTTTTCATCATCTCAATCTCAACTTCGCCCGGTCCATCGGTCCGGTCCAAGCTCTGCAAAACTATTGTCGCCCCACCATCATCAGCATCTCGGATGAATAAAAATTGCAATCAGTCACGGGCCCAGTCACCGACTGTCTTCTTCTTCTTCATTGCTCTTCCTATTAATGCGCAAGAGATGGATGAAGAAGAACCGTGCTGCCAAGTCTCTTGACGTTCTTTTTTTGTTGTTGCTGTTGGTTGCCTCCTCCTTCCGCAAGTCTTTGTGTGTTTGCAAATGTTCTGTTCTGTTGAAGTTTGCTAAATTATAGCCCATGGCGCTATGCTGCAATGGTTGTTTTTTTTTTTCCTTCGCTTGATTGCTAGCAAAGCAGATTGATTTGAGCCGTTTTCGAAACGATCAATAATGGGGAGTTGAAAAATAACGGTTACGCCACAGCGAGATTCGAACTCGCGACGGCCCGATTCGTCGGGCGCGCTCCAGCAAGCGATTACATTGTCTCACTTTCACCGAGAGAGTGACAGCTTAAAACATCACCGCGCTCGAACTCGAAACTCATAACATCAATTATCGGCGCTCGTGTTGACATTTCCCAGTGTTCCAAACAAACCCCGCTCCAATCCCGAATCAATAAACAAACAAAAACGAACAACAACAAAGTGCACGAAGAAGGTGGCGGTGTAGAATCCTTCCACAGACACACAGCCGTCGTCGGCGTCGTGACGACGTTTGTTGTATTCGTCATCGAGAACGTAAACAAACACTTTCAGAGCCTGCTGCGCGGGGCAAGAACGAAAACGAAAACAAACAAACCCTTGGGCGTTCTTGCGGGAGTGGGTGCTAACAAGCTGTGTTCTTATTCGGGGGTAGGTACTAACCGATTCCAGATAATCCCAAATTTTGAGGCACTTTTTGTACACCTTCCAGCCGGAGAAATTTTCCTCTTCGTTGATTTGGCAACACTGAATTATTTGATTTTTAACGAGCTTTGATTTTCCATGCACTATTTCTGCTCGGGATTCCACAATAAACACTGATTGCTCTAATCTAAGGACTTTTCACTGATTCTTCTTCTTCTCGGCTTAAATTTTCTTCCAGTTTTCTTCTTCCGTAGCTTTTCCTTCTCTTCTTCGAAACGCGGCACACACCAAAAGCGCACGAAAATTTCTCGATTCAATATTTGCTCTTATTTCATTCACTTTTCCTGCTCTCCCAAAAACCGGGTCGATACACAAAACACGCACACAAATTTCTTTCCTTCCACTTTTTAATATTATTATTATTATTAATCACACTCACAGGGGGGAGGCTTCCTCTTCGGTGCAGGCTTTTATCGGCTGGCTTTCGGCGTCTTCCTTTCCGGATTTGAAATCACTTAGCACACTTTTTATTTCTTTTGACTCTCTTTTTTCCCTCGGGGCCGGCTCACTTTTTCCTCGGGTAATTTCGGGTTTTAATGCACCGGCACGGGCTGTGTAACATTCCACTCGTTTTGTTGGTAAAGCGGGAAACTTTTCCGTTTTTGTCGAATTATTCTTTTTTTGTGACAGAATCGCTTCGCGATAACAAACTTTGTTCTAGACAATTTGGTACCGTGGGAATTCACTTTGGTTTCGGGCTTATCACACACACACACACACTGACCGCAGCGGTTGACGATTGTGGTTTGTGGGGTTGACCTTCCTTTGGTCGTTATCGCGGCGGCGCTTTGACAGCTGATTGTTGCTAACAAGTTGTGTTCTAGCAGTGGTTTGCACTCGCTGTGATAACAAAAATTGATTCAAATTGGTTGATTAGCTTTTTGCAGCGATTTCTTCCTTTCGGTATCGTTTGCAGATTAGGTTTCACTGATTATATGATTAACAAATTGTGTTCGCATTAGAATCTAACAACACAAGATACAACAGATTTATAATTTTGTATTTCAATGGTGACAAATTGTATTATCTCCCTTTGGAACGCTTCTTTCCCACTTCAGAGACGCTCGTTGCGCTAACAAACTGTGTTCCTATTGACTAGAACACCGCACTCGTGTCGCAATTACACCATTTAACCATTCTTAAGCACTTGTTTAGTGTTTTCAAAAATAAACCGAACGCTTATCAGCGCTGGCAACAACATTATTCGATAATTTATAACCGTTGTAACAGGTATAATTAAACACACCTTGCCTCTTTGGCTTTTTATGTTGTGTTTTTTCTTCTGTTGATTTTTTTCCTTTATCGCACTTTCTCTCCCCTTCTTGCTCTAACAAATTCCGCTACATCAGCGCTCCTACGGTAAATTCTTCACTCTTCCTGCTGCGGAACAAGTTGCATTTAATCATTCGTTCTTGCGTTGCACAATCTTTGCGGAGCTGGCATATTCCGGCTGATGTTTTTGTTGTTGTTGTTGTTGCAGATGTTGCCGTGGACGTTGTTGTCGCCACATAATCCCATGACACACATACAAACACACACACACAGGTTTTCTCTCTATCTCTCCCTCTCCACTCTCAACGCACTGCTCGAGCGTTGTGTGTGACGCAGAACTCGTCTTGCGAACCAAGAACAAGTTTTGTTAAACGACGACGACGACGACGGGTTCTTCGACTTCCGGAGCGGGTTCGTCGTCGCGGTGACGCGGATCGAATCGACGGTCTCTCTGTCTCTCTACGAGGGAACACCTTCGGGCCCAAGAGGCACTGGCACAGAAGGGCGCGCGCGTACACACGGACACGGACACAGCGAACCGATTCACATGACGTACGAACTCAAACTGAGACGAGCGCGGCTCATGATCGGTGAACAACCGCGCTAAACGAGCGCGCTCGCTCTCTCGTGAGGAACTCGCGAGTAGCGAGCGAGAGAGAGAGAGCATTGAACGAGGCGAACTTCGTTCGCGAGGAACTCAAATGGGTGATGGAGGACGAACGTGAATCGCGAAAGGCAAAGAAGTGAAGTGACTACTTCGTCAGCAGAGCACACGAATACTTGGAAGCGGAGATTGGATTTGGACTTGGCGAGTTGCGAGTTGGGTTTGAGCTGGTGATGTTTTTGTTGTTGTTTTGGACAGTGTTTCGCGTGAATGATGTATACTGGCTAGGGTTGGCAGGATTAGTGAGTTAGACGGATAAAATTTGATATTTAATGCTTATTTAGTAATGATAAATTAAATTAAAAATTAAACCATAAATTGGGAATAGCGTTGGCCATGATAATTCAACAAGAAAACTAAAAGTAGATGAGTTCTTTTTGGTATTTATGAGACACATTCTGCCTTCAAGTTACAAAGTTTTGACAAGAGCTGTGGAGTTGGAGGCGGAGACGGAGCTGGAGTCTGTGGAGTTGGCTTTTTTTGGAGAACAGGAATCAGTATCTTCAAATGCCGGAGTCGGAATCGGAGTCGGGAAATTTCCTTATGCTAACTAGATAGGAAAACCAGCAAGCTTAGTACAAGAGAACACAAGGGCATCGAACTTTGTATATTTGGTGGAGTCGGGTCTTTCTAAAGAGCTGACGTCGGAGTCGCTAAATTTCCAGAAGCTGGAGTCAGCCCTACTTAGAAACGGCTATCAAATTGAAAATGTTTGCCATCGGAAAGCTACACCCAAAGGTATAGACCGTGCGGATAGTCCTTTCGAAATAAAACGAGAGAAAAGTGCTATTTTACAAAAGTACAGACGTCTCGCGCTTACAACAACAACAAACAATGTTCATGCGTTCATTGAAACAGTTCAACCGATGGAGTGGCTTATATGGACAAATAACTGTAACTCAGACATTTAACCATGGTAGCCGATACGGCAAGGGCGCAGTTCGATAAGCCAAAGGTCTTGGGTTTGATTCTCGATAGTGGAATTTATTTGAAGAATGAACTTTTTGGAAAATGAACTCCATGAGGATTTTACTCTCGGTCATCAATCGCGAATGATTTTTTTTTGTATTGAATTGGACCAATAGTTGCCAAAATATTTTGATTTTGACTTTTTTAAATGTGTGAGTTGATATCAACTTTTTTCAAAATTCGTTTTTTTGCATTTTGGTCAAATCTCGTTGGGTAGGGAGTTTTGATTTCCAAAGAAGTGCCCACGTGATTTACGGAAGGTCCCTTTTTTTGTGCAAATCCGTTGTGCAGCAGCGTAAAATTTTTTTTTAGCTATTTGTTTTCGAAAATATTTAGTAATTTTGAAATCTTATAATTGTAAAACAACTGGACTGGAGTTACATGCATTTTAAAACTTTTTTTCATTAAAATTTTGGAACCATGACCCGTAATAACATTTTACCAATATTTCCTTAGTAAATTTTTATCCCTTTTGCTCAAGTGACAGTTCACTTTAAGTGTGAGTGGGATAGGCTGCTTGTTTACGACCAAGATTTCGTCCTTTTGAAAAGATAGTATTGTATAAGTGAGGAATGTAGTTGTAAGAGATTCATGCACGTTTCGACACAAAAGCAATCATTTTTAATGTAGCAAGTTCAGGATGACCATTATTGCAGCATAAATTTCCTGTGGGTGTAAATCATGATAAAATTGACAAATGGTACTTTATAGGAACGCAATAGGGGAAATATACCCATTTTAAGCCTAATAAGCGGTCGTGTTTGAATGATGCTGGATAATCTAGAGTGTTCCTTGAATTTTACTAAAACCAAGTACACCAACGAGTAGAGCAACTTTTTGTGAACATTTCTGTTTATTTTCACTTTTATTAAAAGTTATGCTATTCCTTTTACAAGCGTTTTAAAAACAATATTTCCCAAATGCATTCTGATCAGTCGCGTGTTTGGGCCACGCCCATTTTCCTATTTTCAGCTTAGTTCTTTTTTCTTCCAGCGCTCTTTTGTGTCTGCTTAGTGCTGCCAAAATTGATGAAAAAAAAGTAGCATTTATAGAGAAAATTTCCTGGCATCACTGGCTCACTCCAACAGGCGCTGCTGGTGGTGTTGGTAGCCACTCTTTGTTCTTTCTTTGCTTTCGCTTCTCGCTCGGTTTTCTTCAGCCTTCGATTGGAATGGGTCGTTAAAATTCAAACGTCAAAAAATTTGGCGCGTTTGTTTTTTTGATGGCGCTTGCTAATTATTTACATGTTTCGGGATTATTTTTCAAGTGAGTGACTAGCTAATGTTCAAAAGAACATGTTGCCGGTAGTTGGAAGCAATTTTATATCTTAGCGCAAGTGAAAAGATATTGATGGAGACTTTCGTTAAGCAGTTAACCTCTCATCTTGCGTGTTGATGTGTGTGCCACCAAAATGATGAGAAATGGTCTCGCAAAATAGAAATTATGATCAAATGTGCAATAAATTTGATCTTTTTGGCCAGTTAATGGCATAAATTTGCGTGCTTACTTTTTGGCGGTGCTGTTGCTGGTAAGTTTATAGCCTAAATAGTATTTTTGGAGCTTTAATCGAGCACCAAACTCTCCATATGACAAAGATAGGTGTTTGATTAGAAAAGGCATATTTCCCCTAGTAACACCTTTCGATAATCTTATTGGCTTATAATTACTAAAGACAATAACAACCCAACAATGATTGGTTGTGCAATCGATCGGTTTAGTTTCAAATTGAAAACAATTAATCGGTACCTCTTCCAAAACCTCATCCAACCGTAACAATCCCTCACCGTATCGATATCTCATTAATTCGTTTGATAACAAATCACGATAGAAACTCGCCGCCACCGCCAATTGTTACGAATGTCTTTCGACGGAGGTACAACTCCTTGGTGTTGGTGAAACTGTGCGCTTGAGTTCCCTCAATCATCCGCACGGCTTTGATCCGGAAAGTGAAGAGTTTGAGTGAGATTTAATGAGAAAGAGAACGAGAGTTAAGTTGGTGTTTTTATTGTGAAATATCCAATTATGTCGTCACTTTCTTGCAGTAACTCCGGTTTAAGGTAGGAAAGTTGTAAAACTTTTAGCGATTTTTTATTTTAAAAGTTTTTTGCTCGCATCGTTTGCAGCGATTAGAGCGGTTCATCTTGCTCGCTTGAACAGCCTCACTAATTGAGCGAGTAAATCATTCTTGAAAGATTTCACTCTCACTCACACAGCAGTGTTGGCGACTGTCAAGAAGAATGGGATTTTTATTTTTAAACTTTCGCTTCCGTTCGGGGTTTGGCCAACTTCCCTAAAAATACCTCCCTCTAAATGGTGTAATACGGCGGGGCCGGTTTTTATTTTATTTTCTACGTTCGCTTGCCGGACCACTTCTCAAAGCAACCTGGTGTGTGAAGTAATGCGTCAAGACGTCGCGACGCACCGCACCAGGAATCGATGACAACACACCATCTCTCACGAGCGAGAATGAGCAAAATGAGAGTGAGAGTGAGTTCCCCTTCCGCGCTCGCGGTGAGTTCCGCGATCGTGCCCGCTAGTTAGTATGTAGTCATCGACGACAAAACCGACCAACTAGGCAGCATATTATTGTGTGTTTCCATGCACCGCATTGGACATGCGTCAAAATGCAAATTTCGTACTTTTTGTCCCAACACAGAGAAAGAGAGTGCGAACACACACGGAACGTGATCAAACGTGAACGTGTGAACGGCAACGGTATTGGTGAGATTGGCGTGCCACCAATACATGCGTAAAGGGCTTTGGTTAAGGCCGCGAGTTTGTTTTGATTGTTTTCATGGTTCCTCGCGCGCTGAGACATGAATTTATTTTGCACGACGACGACGACGACGTGCGAAATTCAGTGTCATGATTGGTGTAAACTAAGTCAGGATGACTCAAAGTAGGCGTCTAGTGCGTTTTAGGGGCTAGTTTTAAAACCCTGAAATAAAATTGAATCATTGTGTCCTCTAAAGGTATGATTTCTGGACATGACAAGCCATGGACATGGAATGTCACAAAATGCTGCTTTGGTGACAGTTTTGGTTTGGCATGTTGTTATTTTTGGTTATTTACTTGTTTGAAATTATGTTTTGAATTTATTTATAATGATGTCTTAGTTTATTTGTATTTATTGTAATTTTAGGTTATAATTGTTAGCTTTCTTTTAAAGTATGTTGTGTGTTAAAATATCATGATTTTTTTTTGCCTTTCTTGCAAAAGAAAGGTTTAAGGTTTGCTTTTGGAAAAACACTTTACTCATAAATCATAAATTACTGCATGGGTAGAAATCGTCCCAGAATAAAATCCTATTACTAATTTGGAGGTTTTGCTGCGCTCTTTCGATTGAATTTTGGCCCGAAAACACTTTAAAATTCAAATAATTCAATTTCAAACAAAAGCCATTCAAAATTATGTGGTGCCCAAAATTTTAAGCTTTGTCTTAATTTATTTCCAGAGATATAGCCATATTAGTGTTTTACCTCATATTTTTACCCTATTTTTTGGTTTTGTACAGACCCATAAACTGAACATCAAATTCGAAGTCTCGGCTCGTTCTCGCTCGATAGATTGACAAGTCGTCAAGTCGAAGCATGAACGCCAGCACATTTACACTTGCGCGTTTTACGCTGTGCGTGTAAGTGTTCTTTTTTAAGAATGATAAAGACTAATGGAAAATATAACAAATTAGAGTTACTTAAAAATTAGTTCACAACAAGTAGCTTAGGAATTGACAGCGTTTTAATAAATCAAATTTTCTAATTTCATGGGAAAGAATTCATTTTCTGTAAACATTTTTAATCAAAACAACTGCAGGTTTAAAATTTCTATTGAGAAAAAAAGAGTCGGTATGGAATTTAGGATGAAATGAAAACAAGAAAAACGCATCTTTGAACGCTGCTTCTTTTTAATGTCATAGACAAATGCATTTTTTTTTCAAGGTTTTATTATTGCTAAAAATTGCAGACTTAAAATGTATTTTCAATTCGAAACTATTTAAAATGCATGGCATAACGTTTATTTTTATATTTTTAATTAAATAATGCACTTTTAAGATCTTTTACTTCATTATTTATTCCGTTACAAATGCTTTTCAAAATGATTCTAAGTTCAAAGCCAGCTTTTCCAACATAAAATTTTATTTTGCATCAGTTTAGAAAGAGTTTGGATGGATTCAAAAGTGTACTTACAACTTTATGTACAAATATTACAAATTTATAAAAATATATGTTTTTAAACTTATGTACCGTAAACCGGGGTGGCTTTGATAGCCCGGGGTGACTTTGATAGGTTTTTAAAATGACCATCAAATTAATATCTAAACATTTTTGAGAATTATGAGTATGCAAGCATTAAGGGACAGCTTATTAACGAACATATAAGCAAAAATGTGACTGTTATATTGGATGTATCAAAATTAGTGGCCAAATCGAATTTCTATCAATGTCACCCCGGGCTATCAAAGTCACCCTAGTTTACGGTAAACATAATTTTTCAATCTTTTTATTTGGACAAATTCTTGTAAATTATCTTAGAAACACTAATCAATCAATCAATATTTAGGAAGGATTTAAAATTCATGCATGGCTCGAAAAAGTTAAGATATCTTAAAAATTGGATAGTACAGTCCAGACTTCTGTTTACTTCGAATAATCGAATCTTCGGACAATCGAATCATGAAAAACGTGTTTTTTTCGTCGTCTTGTTTTTGATTGTCGAGCTGAAGTAGTTATTTACTATTTTTAAATCTGAGATGGCGGCCAAACCGGCGTTTATAACATATTGAAAAAATGCTTTTTTTTTTATTCAAATTTAACTAAATTGCGGTCGCAAAACTCGAATTTGATGTTTAAAGTAAGATAATAAAAAAAACAAGAAAAAACATTTTTTGGCATGTTTTGATTATCCGAAATTCCAAACAAACCTTCGGAAAATCGAAACTTCGAGTCTGAACTGTAATCTAATACAATATCGTGCATAGTTTGATTAACAAATTGAATTAAAATTTTATAAATAATAATAAACAATAATAAAAAAATAATTTCAAAAATTCATTATTCTAGATTAAATTTTCAAAATATTCTATCTGCATAGAAAACCCATGACTTAGACAACTTAGAAAATTATATGGACAAATTGATCATGCAAAATGGTTTCTTAAAATTTTTCAACCTTTGGCTTAAAAATCATATCCATGTTTTAAACTTTTTGTCCCCTTCTCGACCTCGGCCAGAGTCGACAGACAGAAACTTGAACGATGTTTTGTAACGGTTTAACCTTGTTTAACAGAATAAAAAAAAATAGAAAACAAAACAAAACGCGATTAGTCTGTTGCAAATCTGTGATCGTAAATTTCATTTTAATCAGTTTTAAATTTAAATGAACATTTTAAAATGCCAAATATCAACATATATTTTTGATAACATCATGTTTTTTTAAATATTATATGTTTTTAAGAAAAATGGAACAACGGGTAAAAATCCAACTTAACAGCCGTGGTAAATTATGTCCAAATATTATCTATTGTGATATTGATGCATTATGTGAACATTTATGCTTTGCAACATTGTTGAAGAGCATAACTTCTTTGAAGAAAAATTTTGTATTATGATGTTTGTTTTTTCATTTATGTAAATACCTGTTAGTAGTTAGTTAGTATATCCCGGATTGACAATTACCTGTAAGAGAAGAAAAAAAAAATGTTTAGGGCATCTGTTCAAGCACTGAAAATAGGGTTGAAATCAAATTCGCAATTTATTAAGTGCTGTTTTAACGACATTGCAAAAAATAATGTGTTTTTTCGTGACTGTTTCTTGCTAGTGATTGTTATGACTCAGAATGTAACACACTGAAAAAATAACTGCTTTTCAAGAACCATTATAGTTGACATTTCTTCTTCTTCTGAAATGATCCAATCCTAATAACTCAGCAAATATCACCGCAACAGTGTTGCCACCGAGAATGCCTCGTTTCTCGCAAGAAAAATAGTCACTATCACTCATCTCCAGCCAGCCAGCCAGACTCGCATTCGAAAGCTACTCCACCATGGATAACTCGACTTTAGCTAAGCTAATGCCAAAGCAGCAGCAGCAAAAAAAGATCAACTCCACACTTGCCAGTAGCTATGCCTCAGAGATAGAGCCACAGCACACAAAAAAAGCTCAAGCTCTATAATTACCCCACATTACGGCTTCGCACACAAACTCTCACTTCCCAGCCTCACAACCCCACCACCAACCCACCTGACCTGGGCCAGTGAAAAAAGCACCTGCGCCAACCAGCAGCATTTTCATTGACTGATGTTTGCGAGCTACCTGGTTTAGCAGAGCAGAGCTGAGCTAGACACTCTGCCTTAGTTTGACATCTATCTCATTGGGTTTGTTGAAGGAAAAAAAGAACGAAATGAAAAGAAGAAGAGAAGCAGCAAACGTTTGACGAATCGCACACGTCATACGAGAGACGCAAACAGCGGTGGATACTGCGAAAACATGCGCTCGGTTCTTCTTGTAGTGTAAAAGAACCTTTTCTGGAAAAAAAATAATGAAGTTGGTGAAAACAGTAAAGCTGGTATTACACTATGACACTGCCTGCATTTGTTTGCAAAAAACGTCAGCCTCCATAGATTTTAAGTTGTTTTTGAGTTTGGCAAACTGTCAAACACGAAAGGGCGAGTTTGTTTGTTTGTCATAGTCTAATACCTGCTTAACATTCCAACTCCCAAGGCTCAAAAAAAGTTGGAACGATAACTTCAACTCGCTGGTTCTCGGGCATAACTTAACCAATCGAGACGATTCTTTTTCCAGTGATTTGTAAAGATGTCTAGATGATCCTGAAACTTTTTTTTCATAAATTTTTTTTTTGTCCTTTTCGGTACTGGGACCTGGTTAGGACCGAGTCGGCTTTTGTAATTACATTTGACTTAATAATTACAGAGGATCTTGTGTGTAAATGTTAGTGGGAGGGGAGCCGATTACCCGCGGCCTACTCGGGGTTAGTAGGGAAGGGATTGATCCTGAAACTGTGCAGAACTCGATTTGATGAAATCTGTAATTTTTGCGATCAAAAACATCGTTCCACCCTTTTTTTCTGCGCGTGCACAAAAAATCGCTCAAAATTTCGCGGAGGCAGCGCGTTGAAAAAGGTAGAACGATGTGTTTGATCACAAAAAATTAGGTTTAATCTTATCGAGTTCAAATGTCAAATGAAATTTATATTGAAACTGTTTTTTTACTTAAAAAATGAGCGTTTTTCTTTGAAAATATCCGAAAAGTATTAATTTTGAACAATGCAGATAAAAAGAATAGTTTATGAAAAATCCTAAGTTGAAAAATGGGAGTTATAATTTATTGCATGAATTGTTCTCAGCTAATTGTTGAAAAGTTTAAAAAGACAATTTTTCAGCATTTCGAGTTATTTCAAGGGTGCCTTTTCTTCAAGTTCGTTTTTCCTCTTATTTTTGTGCAGATTTTGGTCCTCTAATCATAAAAAAAACCAAATTTAAAAAAATACTTTTATTAGGATACAACTATACAGCAATTCCATTTGAATAGAGCCTAAACAAAAAAAAAAGCTCTCCGATCGGGCTCAAAGTTTTGGGGGTTCCTTGAACAAAATAATTAGACCGGTATTTTTTTGTTTGCCCATTAGGGTGACCTACATCGTGCTAGGGTGGTTCGAAAAATGGCAATTTTCGAAATTTTTCACAAAAACCACTTTTTTTCAAAAAATCATATCTCCGCGTCATTTCATCCGGTTTTAGCTGTCTTGAACGCAAAAGAAACATGATTATTTTGGCTATTTGAAAAAAATAGTAAGAAGTTTAAAAAATCTAGCGTAACATTTGAAAAAGTCGTCTGAAAACTAGGGTATCAAAAGTTGCATATTTTGATAACGAAAACTTTGAAGAAGACACCATATCGATCTGAGAAGCTTTTCCTAGTTTCAAAAATTATTTAATATTTTGGATGAATTCTTTGATAAGACATAACATGCTCAAAAAGTTTTATTCACAAGAAAAAAAGTTCTTTTCAAAATGTTGTTTTTTTTTCATGTTTTGCAGTTTTATGTTTGATGTTGATTTTGTTGAAATGTGTTTAAAAATACAAAACAACTTAATTATTTAGTAAAAATATTTGTTTTAATTAAAACGATTTTTGGTAATATTTGAGCTTCATTGTAAAATAACCATATAAACCCAAAATATGACCAAAATCGCTTTTTTGTCACTTTGGCTCAATTTTGAGGAAAAATTCTGATTCAGAGGGAAAAATTACATGGTCAAAGTATAATTGGCCAATTTTCAAAATTCGTTAGCGTGGTCCCATACACGTTTCCCTTGAAAATTCGACATTTTCAAATAAGACATCTCGGAGCGTTTGGAACGGTATGTCCACGCATCTTTCCCCCCCCCTGTAGATTCTGATAAATGGGTAATTCTCTACCAACTCACACGAAATCGGGAAAAGTAGCCCCGAACCCTCTTCGATTTGCGTGAAACTTTATCCTAAGGGGTAACTTTTGTCCCTGATCACGAATCCGAGGCCCGTTTTTTGATATCTCGTGATGGAGGGGCGGTACGACCCCTTTTATTTTTGAGCATGCGAAAAAAGAGGTGTTTTTCAATAATTTGCAGCCTAAAACGGTGATGAGATAGAAATTTGGTGTCAAAGGGACTTTTATGTAAAATAAGACGCCCGATTTAATGGCATACTCAGAATTCCGAAAAAACGTATTTTTATTTTAAGGAAAATTTAATGTACTTTACGAATCTACATTGACCCAGAAGGGTCATTTTTTCATTTTTATGAATGTTATTTTGCCCGCTTTTTAAACTTTTTCAAAACTGTTTTTTCGTAAAATCGCGATAACTCGTGATGTTAATAAGCAAACCCCTTATGTTTATATATCATTTTTTTGTAATTGTCTGCTCTACAATGTTTCACGCAAATTGAAGAGGGGTCGAGGCAACTGCTGTGTGAGTTGGCGGACAATTACTCAAATATGCGTTCGTTTAAAAAAATCTGTCTCAAGCGATTGATGCAACGCAGTAGGTCTGGCCGCTTCAAAGAGATCAATACACAGAAAAAAAATGATGGTAATATTCATCAGGAAATGGCGACAGATTTTGTGGCAAAATAAATGATAAATTTTACCCCAGAAATGATGAATTTTTATCAGTTTTTGATGAATTTTCATCAGGTTCACATTTTTACACATTTTTTATGTAATATTACTCAAAAAGAGGTAATATTCAACCTACCAAATTTTCAACATTCCAAAATTCAACTTTTTTTTCTGTGTACATCTCGAGGGTTATCGGACGTCATGTAATCGTTTATATTGTCAAGAAAGAACTTGGAGCGTTAGTTTACCAAAAGTTCTACCAAACTATTGTAAGAAAAGTAAAGTTCCACACTTACAACCGCAGAACGCGATGGTGATGGTGATTATGGAAACAAATGTCGAGCCAACCGGCTTTGACTGACGATTTTTTTCGTACTTCATTTTCCTTTTGACGATTGGCTGCTTTCTTCACCCCCAATTTCCAACCTCAACAAAGTTTCTACCCCCTAGCAAACTGCAAAAATCGTTGCCGATTTTTTTTGTGTGTTACGTTTGAAATTGAGCTTTTCGAGCTTCGCAAAAAAAAAATGGTTGCCGCTAGAGAGTCGTGATGGCGGCGCGGTTGTCTGTGCCACCGCCGCCGTCGTTTGCTAGTTAATGAAATAATTGGAGATTTTAATTACTGCTCAAGATGGGGCACGCCACTAACTGCTGGCAAATGCAGTGCGACACACCATATTTTTAAAGATGGGATCATGGTCAGCGGGAAAGAGGGTTAAATTACGTTCTTGAATTTTCTTGTTTTTTAAAAAGCTGCTTACACATGTTATACTTCTTTAGAATCCTATTCAAATGTTATAATTGAATAAATAATTAAATTCCAAAATTTACCCCACTAACCCCAAGTTCAACTTGGTCAAAATAGTTGGTACGTTGAGAAATATTTGCCATTTTTTTTGTCACCATCATCATACCACCGTGTTTGTCTGACTTCAAAAAGTCGGCGACACCCATCGTTAATCCAATCCAGCCTGGGGATGCATTCTTTTTTTTCCGCCCCAGCTAAGTACACCGATTTAAGTCACTGCTGGCTCTCCCGCCTTAGCCACGGAGGATATAATGATGGGTGCAAAACTACCAAACCCCGTCCGTCCAATCCCAAACCCCAAGGTTTCACCTCGTATACTGCTGGTGCTTTTTTGTTTATTTTCAGGTGCGACTGAGCGGTTGCAAAAATAATTAACGTTCAGCTTGGACTGGCGGCTTAATAGCCTGGCGGTGGAGTATAGACGATGTCAAGACCATCGGTGAAGCCCATGTTCCGACGTTCTCTTAGCTAATTTGGTCGGTTCTCTGGCTAACCTGAGCGGATTTTGAGGAGACTCCGACGAGGATGAGTGCATCGCAACACTTTACTACAGTCGGAAGTGGCTGGAAACGACAATGTTTTGAATTAAAAAAACTAATACAAATTTCATTCGAAATTGTTATCCCTTAATCAGATAAATCAATTTGAAATTTTTAGTCCAATTTAAAAAAAATGGGACGAATACAAATTTACATCATTACACTTTTTATATTTTAAACAAAAAACTAAAACAAATATCAATAAATTTATGAAAATTGTGTTTTGCCTTCCTCACTGAGGTAAGGCTATAATCCTGCTCTTAAATTGAACTTTTTATTTAAAGCTCGAAAACCCACCTTGATGTATACATATCGACTCAGAATCGAAAACTGAACAAATGTCTGTGTGTATGTGTGTGTGTATGTGTGTGGGTATGTGTGTGTGTATGTGTGTGTGTATGTGTGTGTGTATGTGTGTGTGTATGTGACCAATAATGTCACTCAGTTTTCTCAGCACTGGCTGAACCGATTTTGACCAAACCAGTCGCATTCGACTTGGTTTAGGGTCCCATATGGTGCTATTGAATTGTTTGAAGTTTTGATAAGTAGTTTAAAAGTTATGTATAAAAATTTGTTTTCGCATATTTTCGAAAGATGAATAAATAGCAGTAAACTGCACCAAACATCATCATGTTATACATCGTTATTTAGGTAATTGAAAGACCTTTCCAACAAGTCCACAACATTGAAGATCTGGCAACCCTGTCTTGAGTTATAACCACTAAAGTGATATTTATGTACTTTTTTGTAGCCGGATCTCACTTAAATGTATGTAAACAATGTCCGGATCCATCATCCGACTCATCGTTGGTTAGGTAATCAAAAGACCTTTCCAACGAATCTACAACATTGATGATCTGGCAACCCTGTCTCGAGTTATATCCACTGAAGTGATATTTATGTACTTTTTTTGTAGCCGGATCTCACTTAAATGTATGTAAACAATGTCCGGATCCATCATCCGACCCATCGTTGGTAAGGTATTCGAAAGACCATTCCAACGAATCTTTAACATTGATGATCTGGCAACCCTGTCTCGAGTTATAACCACTTAAGTGATATGTATGTACTTTTTTTGTAGCCGGATCTCATTTAAATGTATGTAAACAATGTCCGGATCCATCATCCAACCCATCGTTGATAAGGGAATCGAAAGACCTTTCCAACGAGTCCACAACATTGAAGATCTGGCAACCCTGTCTCGAGTTCTGACCACTTATGTGATATTTATGTACTTTTTTGAAGCCGGATCTCACTTAAATGTATGTAAACAATGTCCGGATCCATCATCCGACCCATCGTTGGTAAGGTAATCGAAAGACCTATCCAACGAGTCTAAAACATTGATGATCTGGCAACCCTGTCTCGAGTTCTGACCACTTAAGTGATATTTATGTACTTTTTTTGTAGCCGGATCTCACTTAAATGTATGTAAACGATGTCCGGATCCATCATCCGACCCATCGTTGGTTAGGTAATCAAAAGATCTTTCCAACGAGTTCAAATCATTGAAGATCTGGCAACCCTGTCTCGAGTTCTGACCACTTAAGTGATATTTATGTACTTTTTTGTAGCCGGATCTCACTTAAATGTATGTAAACAATGTCCGGATCCATCATCCGACCCATCAGTGGTAAGGTATTCGAAAGACCATTCCAACGAATCTTTAACATTTATGATCTGGCAACCCTGTCTCGAGTTATAACCACTTAAGTGATATGTATGTACTTTTTTTGTAGCCGGATCTCATTTAAATGTATGTAAACAATGTCCGGATCCATCATCCAACCCATCGTTGATTAGGGAATCGAAAGACCTTTCCAACGAGTCCACAACATTGAAGATCTGGCAACCCTATCTCGAGTTCTGACCACTTAAGTGTTATTTATGTATTTTTTTGAAGCCGGATCTCACTTAAATGTATGTAAACAATGTCCGGATCCATCATCCGACCCATCAGTGGTAAGGTATTCGAAAGACCATTCCAACGAATCTTTAACATTTATGATCTGGCAACCCTGTCTCGAGTTATAACCACTTAAGTGATATTTATGTACTATTTTTGTAGCCGGATCTCATTTAAATGTATGTAAACAATGTCCGGATCCATCATCCAACCCATCGTTGATTAGGGAATTGAAAGACCTTTCCAACGAGTCCACAACATTGAAGATCTGGCAACCCTATCTCGAGTTCTGACCACTTAAGTGTTATTTATGTATTTTTTTGAAGCCGGATCTCACTTAAATGTATGTAAACAATGTCCGGATCCATCATCCGACCCATCGTTGATTAGATAATCGAAAAACCTATCCAACGAGTCTTAAACATTGAAGATCTGGCAACCATGTCTCGAGTTCTGACCACTTAAGTGATATTATGTACTTTTTTGTGGCCGGATCTCACTTAAATGTATGTAAACAATGTTCGGATCCATCATCCGACCCATCGTTGATTAGATAATCGAAAAACCTATCCAACGAGTCTTAAACATTGAAGATCTGGCAACCATGTCTCGAGTTCTGACCACTTAAGTGATATTATGTACTTTTTTGTGGCCGGATCTCACTTAAATGTATGTAAACAATGTCCGGATCCATCATCCGACCCATCGGTAATTCGGTAGGTAATCGAAAGACCTTTCCAACGAGTCCAAAACATTGACGATCTGGCAACCCTGTATCAAGCTATGACCACTTATGATGCCACTTATGAGCCCTTGAGTGATATGTGTGTTTTTTTGGACCAAATTTGTGTCCAAACACATCATATCACATATCACCCATTGTTGGAAAAGAGTGAGGAAGGCACCAACCACATAGGTGGATTAAGTTAGTTTTTTAAGAGCTTAAAGACTTTTACTTTTCCAATCTGTGGTCAAATAACTCAAAATATTAAAATTGTTTGATTGAAAACACAATAATTAACGTTTATAATGTATTAAAAATAGTTAACAAACGAGTTTACCACTTTTAAACTTTAAATTAAAATTTTAAGCAAGAATTATTTATTGCCTTAATATTAATTTGAGGGAATTTTGGAGGGGAAAGTAGAAGGCGTGACAAAAACTTGTCATCTAGATTACTTTTTCAAAACACTCATTGCGTTATGAGTTCCCCTTGTACAAAGGACATTTAGAAAAAGTAAAAAAAGTAAGTAAACTGTTGCGTTACATCGCCGAAATGCAAGGTTTCCTAAGTATTAGTAATTATCTTCGAGGTCGACGGTTTTGTAAAAGATGAACCATGATGATTTTGCTAAATAATTCCATATAGTTTATGTTTGAAAGTTAATTTAAATATTTTTTTTCATTTAAAATCGGCCTTACTAATTGGCATTTAAAGATTTATGCAGAAAATTAAACGCTTAAAAAAGCTGATGCAAAGAAAATTGTCCACAGGCTGTACCGGACTTTGTATTTTTTTCGGATATTTGTCAAATGCTTTTTTAATCATTTGACATATTTTTTAGGGATTTAGTAAATTTTTGAGCGTTTGGAAACATTATAAATTACACTACTCGACAAAACAAAACTTGTGTCAACGGATTCACGATATCTCATCCGTTCCTGAGAGAAAAGGCATCCCCGAATCCGATGCAATCGACAGAATTTGATTTTATGTCCACGCGGACTGACGAAAAGTTGGTACATTTTTTAACATAAAAAATCGAACAATTTAAAAAAAACCATGCGTCTCCTCCCAATTATATGAGCCATCTACAAGAATATGGAAGCGCCTGGTGCATAGCCATTTCCTTTAAGCACAACGGAAACAACCAATACAAATGTATAAAAAAAAGTTGTCAAGTTCTCGGGGGGTCCACAGCTAGCATTTTTTGTACGATTATAAAAAATAAATATTAAAAGTTTAAAATTAATTTATTTAAAAAAATATTTTTTGATTTATTTGTTTACTAAAATTTTATGTATCTCAAAGGTCTATGGGTACTTCGGGATGTCCATGGTCATCCAAGGACTGCCTGGAGTTAAGATCTACGAGTCTACCGCCGTAACAAGCAAGAGGTCGTCGGATTTTGACCCCGAATCATGTGCGTATAGCATCAGTGCATATGGTAGACTACTATATGAATGTGTTGGGATGTTCATGGTCATCCAAGGACTCCCTGGAGTTAAGATCTACGAGTCTACCGCCGTAACAAGCAAGAGGTCGTCGGATTTTGACCCCGAATCATGTGCGTATAGCATCAGTGCATATGGTAGACTACTATATGAATGTGTTGGGATGTTCATGGTCACCCAAGGACTCCCTGGAGTTAAGATCTACGAGTCTACCGCCGTAACAAGGAAGAGGTCGTCGGATTTTGACCCCGAATCTTGTGTGTATAGCATCAGTGCATATGGTAGACTACTGTATGAATGTGTTGGGATGTTCATGGTCATCCAAGGACTCCCTGGAGTGAAGATCTACGAGTCTACCGCCGTAACAAGCAAGAGGTCGTCGGATTTTGACCCCGAATCATGTGCGTATAGCATCAGTGCATATGGTAGACTACTATATGAATGTGTTGGGATGTTCATGGTCATCCAAGGACTCCCTGGAGTTAAGATCTACGAGTCTACCGCCGTAACAAGCAAGAGGTCGTCGGATTTTGACCCCGGATCATATGCGTATAGCATCAGTGCATATGGTAGACTACTATATGAATGTGTTGGGATGTTCATGGTCATCCAAGGACTCCCTGGAGTTAAGATCTACGAGTCTACCGCCGTAACAAGCAAGAGGTCGTCGGATTTTGACCCCGAATCATGTGCGTATAGCATCAGTGCATATGGTAGACTACTATATGAATGTGTTGGGATGTTCATGGTCACCCAAGGACTCCCTGGAGTTAAGATCTACGAGTCTACCGCCGTAACAAGGAAGAGGTCGTCGGATTTTGACCCCGAATCTTGTGTGTATAGCATCAGTGCATATGGTAGACTACTGTATGAATGTGTTGGGATGTTCATGGTCATCCAAGGACTCCCTGGAGTGAAGATCTACGAGTCTACCGCCGTAACAAGCAAGAGGTCGTCGGATTTTGACCCCGGATCATGTGCGTATATCATCAGTGGATATGGTAGACTACTGTATGAATGTGTTGGGATGTTCATGGTCATCCAAGGACTCCCTGGAGTTAAGATCTACGAGTCTATCGCCGTAACAAGCAAGAGGTCGTCGGATTTTGACACCGGATCATATGCGTATAGCATCAGTGCATATGGTAGACTACTATATGAATGTGTTGGGATGTTCATGGTCATCCAAGGACTCCCTGGAGTTAAGATCTACGAGTCTACCGCCGTAACAAGCAAGAGGTCGTCGGATTTTGACCCCGAATCTTGTGTGTTTAGCATCAGTGCATATGGTAGACTACTATATGAATGTGTTGGGATGTCCATGGTCATCCAAGGACTCCCTGGAGTTAAGATCTACGAGTCTACCGCCGTAACAAGCAAGAGGTCGTCGGATTTTGACCCCGGATCATGTGCGTATAGCATCAGTGCATATGGTAGACTACTATATGAATGTGTTGGGATGTTCATGGTCATCCAAGGACTCCCTGGAGTTAAGATCTACGAGTCTACCGCCGTAACAAGCAAGAGGTCGTCGGATTTTGACCCCGAATCTTGTGTGTTTAGCATCAGTGCATATGGTAGACTACTATATGAATGTAATGGGATGTCCATGGTCATCCAAGGACTCCCTGGAGTTAAGATCTACGAGTCTACCGCCGTAACAAGCAAGAGGTCGTCGGATTTTGACCCCGAATCTTGTGTGTATAGCATCAGTGCATATGGTAGACTACTGTATGAATGTGTTGGGATGTTCATGGTCATCCAAGGACTCCCTGGAGTGAAGATCTACGAGTCTACCGCCGTAACAAGCAAGAGGTCGTCGGATTTTGACCCCGGATCATGTGCGTATATCATCAGTGGATATGGTAGACTACTGTATGAATGTGTTGGGATGTTCATGGTCATCCAAGGACTCCCTGGAGTTAAGATCTACGAGTCTACCGCCGTAACAAGCAAGAGGTCGTCGGATTTTGACACCGGATCATATGCGTATAGCATCAGTGCATATGGTAGACTACTATATGAATGTGTTGGGATGTTCATGGTCATCCAAGGACTCCCTGGAGTTAAGATCTACGAGTCTACCGCCGTAACAAGCAAGAGGTCGTCGGATTTTGACCCCGAATCTTGTGTGTTTAGCATTAGTGCATATGGTAGACTACTATATGAATGTGTTGGGATGTCCATGGTCATCCAAGGACTCCCTGGAGTTAAGATCTACGAGTCTACCGCCGTAACAAGCAAGAGGTCGTCGGATTTTGACCCCGAATCTTGTGTGTTTAGCATCAGTGCATATGGTAGACTACTATATGAATGTGTTGGGATGTCCATGGTCATCCAAGGACTCCCTGGAGTTAAGATCTACGAGTCTACCGCCGTAACAAGCAAGAGGTCGTCGGATTTTGACCCCGGATCATGTGCGTATAGCATCAGTGCATATGGTAGACTACTATATGAATGTGTTGGGATGTTCATGGTCACCCAAGGACTCCCTGGAGTTAAGATCTACGAGTCTACCGCCGTAACAAGCAAGAGGTCGTCGGATTTTGACCCCGAATCTTGTGTGTTTAGCATCAGTGCATATGGTAGACTACTATATGAATGTGTTGGGATGTCCATGGTCATCCAAGGACTCCCTGGAGTTAAGATCTACGAGTCTACCGCCGTAACAAGCAAGAGGTCGTCGGATTTTGACCCCGAATCTTGTGTGTATAGCATCAGTGCATATGGTAGACTACTGTATGAATGTGTTGGGATGTTCATGGTCATCCAAGGACTCCCTGGAGTGAAGATCTACGAGTCTACCGCCGTAACAAGCAAGAGGTCGTCGGATTTTGACCCCGGATCATGTGCGTATAGCATCAGTGCATATGGTAGACTACTATATGAATGTGTTGGGATGTTCATGGTCACCCAAGGACTCCCTGGAGTTAAGATCTACGAGTCTACCGCCGTAACAAGGAAGAGGTCGTCGGATTTTGACCCCGAATCTTGTGTGTATAGCATCAGTGCATATGGTAGACTACTGTATTAATGTGTTGGGATGTTCATGGTCATCCAAGGACTCCCTGGAGTGAAGATCTACGAGTCTACCGCCGTAACAAGCAAGAGGTCGTCGGATTTTGACCCCGGATCATGTGCGTATATCATCAGTGGATATGGTAGACTACTGTATGAATGTGTTGGGATGTTCATGGTCATCCAAGGACTCCCTGGAGTTAAGATCTACGAGTCTACCGCCGTAACAAGCAAGAGGTCGTCGGATTTTGACCCCGGATCATGTGCGTATAGCATCAGTGCATATGGTAGACTACTATATGAATGTGTTGGGATGTTCATGGTCATCCAAGGACTCCCTGGAGTTAAGATCTACGAGTCTACCGCCGTAACAAGCAAGAGGTCGTCGGATTTTGACCCCGGATCATGTGCGTATAGCATCAGTGCATATGGTAGACTACTATATGAATGTGTTGGGATGTTCATGGTCATCCAAGGACTCCCTGGAGTTAAGATCTACGAGTCTACCGCCGTAACAAGCAAGAGGTCGTCGGATTTTGACCCCGGATCATGTGCGTATAGCATCAGTGCATATGGTAGACTTCTATATGAATGTGTTGGGATGTTCATGGTCACCCAAGGACTCCCTGGAGTTAAGATCTACGAGTCTACCGCCGTAACAAGCAAGAGGTCGTCGGATTTTGACCCCGGATCATGTGCGTATAGCATCAGTGCATATGATAGACTACTATATGAATGTGTTGGGATGTTCATGGTCATCCAAGGACTCCCTGGAGTTAAGATCTACGAGTCTACCGCCGTAACAAGCAAGAGGTCGTCGGATTTTGACCCCGGATCATGTGCGTATAGCATCAGTGGATATGGTAGACTACTATATGAATGTAATGGGATGTCCATGGTCATCCGAGGACTCCCTGGAGTTAAAATCTACGAGTCTACCGCCGTAACAAGCAAGAGGTCGTCGGATTTTGACCCCGTCGGATTTTGTCGCCGTTTGGCTTAAGTGGTAAGCAAGGATTTTTGTTCATCGTTCACAATTGAATATTTCGATTACTTAACATCGATTGTTTTTCTTATGCCTGTTTTTTTTATTTTTCAATCAAAATTAAAGTATGTTACAGTAGCATATCATAGCTTTAATCAGAAGTAACGTTACAATATATGTTCCTTCAAATCCAAAAATCAAGGATTTTTTTGTTTTTTCATCTCTTATAAATATATGTATGCCTACATTTAAAAGTTCGTTAATTATTAAATAAACTATTCGAATCAGTTTCTAAACTCTCGAGGATGAAATTAATTCCTGCCTTCATAATGGCCTCTGAAATCTCTTATATATGTATATATATATATATACAATAAAAATCGATCTCGTCAAGCCTTTCGTTTGTATTCAATACCACTATTTTTTACACATTTACTCCAGACATAATCCGCCATCATATTTGCATCGTAATGCCCTTGATAATTTTTTTCAAAATCTTTCATGTCTTGATGAAAGCGTTCTCCTTGCTCTTCTGAATATTTACCCATATTGTCCTTGAATTTATTTAAATGAGAATCTAGCATATGCATCTTTTGAGACATTCTACATCCCATTTTATTGAAATTTTTAATCATGGTTCTAACAATCTGCTCATAGTTATCATCTCTGTTGTTGCCTAAAAATCCTGTAACCACTGCTTTAAAACTATTCCACGCTGCATGGCATTCTTCACTTTCTTGCAACAGTAGATTAGGAAACTCTTCAGATTTCATCAATTTTCTTATTTGAGGTCCCGTGAAAACACCTGCTGTAATTTTACTCTCTGATAACTCTGGAAATTCTTCTTTCAAATGAGCAAATGCGTCTAGTTCATGATTTAAAGCTTTAACAAACTGTTTCATCAGCCCAAGTTTAATGTGCAGTGGTGGCATTAAAATTTGTCCAGTGTTGACTATAGGTTCCCATTTTACATTGTTTTTTTCCAACTTGAAAATCATGTCGTAGGGGAAATTCTCGTATCTTTGGCAGGTTAAGCACTCGCTCCTAACTCCATCCAATTTGCTGATTTTCACTATTTAAACAACTAGTTTTGCTAAACTTTTGATAGAAACTTGCTTGCTCACTTCTTATTGAGCTATTTATCACTCGATTTCTGTTGAAATCGCTTTTAATGAGCTTTAATTGAATGTCAAAGTTCTGACCTGCCAACATTAGAGGCACGCTGGAATTAGATGCTGTTCCCCTAGTGGCCATTTCTTTTTTTTGTAATGTTTGCTGGTGTCTCGATTATCCCATAGGCAAATATAACAAGGAAACTTTGTGTAACCTCCTTGTAAACCCATTAAAAATGCAACCATTTTAAAATCCCCTATTATGTCAAATTTATATCTGTCATATTCAATCAATTTCAAAAGGAGTTTTGTGTTATCGTAACTTTCTTTAGCAATAACGCTGTGAGCAATAGGAATTGATGGATGTTTAATCAAATCTGTACTTGCATGATTATGCAAAAGTACAGCCTTTAAAGATTTTGAAGATCCATCTATAAAAAGACGCCATTCAGACACGATCAATGGTATCTGCAATTTCTGAAATAAGCCACTCAAATTTTCACAATAACATATACCATGCTGTGATGTAAAAAAAGATGAAAATGGCATTTGACGAGCACGTTGAGAGGTTATTTTCACGTCAGGTCCAGTAAATCCCCATTGTTTTAATCGGAATAAAAGCAATTCACTTTTTGATTTAGGAAGTCCAAGATCTTCTACTTCATCTATATTCAATAGTTTTGTGTTCACTTTAATATGAGTATTGCTAGGATTATAATCCGAGTCTGGAATACTAGGAACACTGAAGGACTCGATTGTAGTGGAACTTTTAGACTCAAGTTGCCTTTTATTAGGACGAGGATGTAATACATCAGTTTTAATTGGAGCCAACGATGAAGGAATGTTTAGTTCAGGTGTCTTGAAGGTTTTTAAAATATGTTTATTCCAAGACTCTTTTTTGACCATACAAAAATAACAATCTGTCCTATGGTCACTTGGTTTACTCCATATTCTTGGCACAGAAAATTTAAAAAATCTTTCTTTTCCTTGATACCATGCTAAAAAAAAACAAGATAATATGAATAATACAAATTTAAAAAAAAAATTATCATTACCATATAAAATTTTTGCACAATGAACACATGCATTATTGGGCACCCAAAATTCATCTTGTTGCATGTAATTTCTTCCAAAATATTCATTATATGCTAAAATTAATGTGGTTGAATCTCTAAAAGACACCTTTTCTTTTCTTTTCTTCATATAACAACCACAAATGTAACAAAATTCAGCTGGACTAAGTTTACAATTCATAATCCATGCATCTTTGAGATTCATTAAGGTATGGTGGTCTCCATCTTGAGCCATCTGAAATACATTCAATAAAAAATACAAAACATTTTCCAATTCGGCCGTCCAAAATATTTTTCAAGTTTTGTGGTCCCCTCCTTAAAATGTCAAGGGGGGGGGGGGGAGTGTGAAAGACAAAACAAAATTAAAAAAAAAATAAATTTTAATTTAAAAAAATCGAAAAATTTTGCTTGGTCATTCTCCGCTAACTCACACAGCAGTTGCCCCGACCACTCTACGAGTTGCGTGAAACTTCGTCCTAAGGAGTAATTTTTGTCCCTGATCACGAATCTGAGCTCCATTATTTGATTTGATCTCGTGACATGTTTTTCAATAATGTGCAGCCTGAAATGGTGATGATTTGAAAATTTGGTATCAAAGGGATTTTTATATAAAATTGGACGCATGATTTGATGGCGTACTCAGAATTTTAATTACATATTTTTTCATAAAAAATTGCAATGACAGATGCGAAAATTCTGGCATGTTTTGTTACTCTTTTTTTATTAAATTATTTCATTTTAGAATTTCGATTTTTGGTAACATTGCAGGGTTATATTTTAGAGTGTAACAATGTTCTACATAGTTTTAGAGCAGACTGTTTCAAAATTTATAAAAAATATAAGGAGTTGTAACTGTTTACTTGTAACCATCAGAGTTTTTGGTGATTTGTAGAACACTTTTACACTCTAAAAAATAACCCAGCAATGTAAGAAAAACACGAAATTTTAAAATAAAAAAAATGGTATAATTGAAAAAATGACCCTTCTGGGTTATTGCAGATTCGAAAGTACATTAAATTTCCTTCCCTTCTCTCCAAAAAAAATGCCAGAAATGTTAACGAAAAATGTATGAAATTTTTAGACTGTTTTCAAACTATTTTTGTATTTTTTTTCTAAGAAAAATTCGTTTTATCGGAATTCTGTGTTCGTCAGCAAATCGGGTGTCCAATTTTACATTTAAGTTCCTTTGACACCAAGTTTCCAAATCATCACCATTTCTGGCTGCAAATTATTGAAAAACATGTCTTTTTTGAATGTTTTAAAAATGGAAGGAGTCCTAACACTCATCCGTCACGAGATATCGAATAATTGAGTTCGGATTCGTGATCAGGGACAAAAGTTGAAAGCAAATCGAAGAAAGGTTGGGGCATCTTTTTCCGATTTCGTGTGAATTGCGGAGAATTACCGTTTTGTGAGTTATTTAAATATATATTCCTTGGAATCTATTTTTTTGCTCCGCCATCCTTCCCCTTCCCCTTCTTCAAGGGCAAGGTGAAGTGACATAAACTATGAAAAATATTTACGACCAAAATTTCGATTTTTTGAAAAAATCAGTATTGATTAAAAAATTCATAACTCGGTCAGTGATTTTTTGCACAACCTGGAAATTTCTGAAAAGTTGGCATTTTATGTCTTCTAAAACATATCAAAAAATAAAAAAAATTAAAAATAGTGTTTTTTTGTAAATCAAGTTTTAGTGATAAAAGTTAAATAAAAAATCACCAAATTTTTTTACCGTGTATTATTTTTCCAGTGTAGTCCGTATCCATACCTACAACTTTGCCGAAGACACCAAATCGATCAAAAATTCCTTCAAAAGATACAGATTTTGAATTTTCATACATCATTTTTGTATGGACAGCTGCCGAATTTGTATGGAAAATTATATGGACAAACTAATGATGCAAAATGGCTTCTTTGGGCATACCGAAGGCACCAAAAAAGTTTCAGCCGGATTAAAAAATACAAAAATTAAAATTGAAGAAAAAAGACCGATTTCGTAGAGAATTGCTCAGTAGATGTAATAAAACTTTATTATGTTAACATCCTTCATTTCTAAGCCACATGCTCATGCGCATCGTGTAGCGTTTAGCAAATGACGATTCAAACAAATTAAAGCGCATAAGCATGTGGCTGGGAAATGCCGGATGTTAACGTAATAAAGTTTTATTACGTTTTTCCTCCTGCAGACACTGAGATTTTATTACGTTTCGTCCAGCACCGGTCTGAGATCAGGACTCTCGCTGATATTGGAATGGTAGTAGGTAGAGAAATAAATGCAAAAACTAATCTCAATCACGGAAGATTAGTAACTGATCAAGAAAAGTTAATGTAACAATTTACCAACTTTTGAATGAAGGAACAAAGAACCTATATTGTTGTGTTAATTCTGGTTAAAGCTATTGTTCGGTGTTCACCGAAGAAACCCCACCATGCGCACACCCGTTCACCCACCAACCGTCCGGCATCCAATCTTCGGATCTGGGGTCAAAATCCGACGACCTCTTGCTTGTTACGGCGGTAGACTCGTAGATCTTAACTCCAGGGAGTCCTTGGATGACCATGAACATCCCAACACATTCATATAGTAGTCTACCATATGCACTGATGCTATACGCATATGATCCGGGGTCAAAATCCGACGACCTCTTGCTTGTTACGGCGGTAGACTCGTAGATCTTAACTCCAGGAGTCCTTGGATGACCATGAACATCCCAACACATTCATATAGTAGTCTACCATATGCACTGATGCTTTACGCACATGATCCGGGGTCAAAATCCGACGACCTCTTGCTTGTTACGGCGGTAGACTCGTAGATCTTAACTCCAGGGAGTCCTTGGATGACCATGGACATCCCAACACATTCATACAGTAGTCTACCATATGCACTAATGCTATACGCACATGATTCGGGGTCAAAATCCGACGACCTCTTGCTTGTTACGGCGGTAGACTCGTAGATCTTAACTCCAGGGAGTCCTCGGATGACCATGGACATCCCATTACATTTATATATTAGTCTACCATATCCACTGATGCTATACGCACATGATCTGGGGTCAAAATCCGACGACCTCTTGCTTGTTACGGCGGTAGACTCTTAGATCTTAACTCCAGGGACTCCTTGGGTGACCATGGACATTCCAACACATTCATATAGTAGTCTACCATATGCACTGATGCTATACGCACATGATCCGGGGTCAAAATCCGACGACCTCTTGCTTGTTACGGCGGTAGACTCGTAGATCTTCACTCCAGGGAGTCCTTGGATGACCATGAACATCCCAACACATTCATACAGTAGTCTACCATATGCACTGATGCTATACACACAAGATTCGGGGTCAAAATCCGACGACCTCTTGCTTGTTACGGCGGTAGACTCGTAGATATTAACTCCAGGGAGTCCTTGGATGATCATGAACATCCCAACACATTCATATAGTAGTCTACCATATGCACTGATGCTATACGCACATGATCCGGGGTCAAAATCCGACGACCTCTTGCTTGTTACGGCGGTAGACTCGTAGATCTTAACTCCAGGGAGTCCTCGGATGACCATGGACATCCCATTACATTCATATAGTAGTCTACCATATCCACTGATGCTATACGCACATGATCTGGGGTCAAAATCCGACGACCTCTTGCTTGTTACGGCGGTAGACTCGTAGATCTTAACTCCAGGGACTCCTTGGGTGACCATGGACATTCCAACACATTCATATAGTAGTCTACCATATGCACTGATGCTATACGCACATGATCCGGGGTCAAAATCCGACGACCTCTTGCTTGTTACGGCGGTAGTCTCGTAGATCTTAACTCCTGGCAGTCCTTGGGTGACCATGGACATTCCAACACATTCATATAGTAGTCTACCATATGCACTGATGCTATACGCACATGATCCGGGGTCAAAATCCGACGACCTCTTGCTTGTTACGGCGGTAGACTCGTAGATCTTAACTCCAGGGAGTCCTCGGATGACCATGAACATCCCAACACATTCATATAGTAGTCTACCATATCCACTGATGCTATACGCACATGATCTGGGGTCAAAATCCGACGACCTCTTGCTTATTACGGCGGTAGACTCGTAGATCTTAACTCCAGGGAGTCCTTGGATGACCATGAACATCCCAACACATTCATATAGTAGTCTACCATATGCACTGATGCTATACACACAAGATTCGGGGTCAAAATCCGACGATTTCTTGCTTGTTACGGCGGTAGACTCGTAGATCTTAACTCCAGGGAGTCCTTGGATGACCATGAACATTCCAACACATTCATATAGTAGTCTACCATATGCACTGATGCTATACGCACATGATCCGGGGTCAAAATCCGACGACCTCTTGCTTGTTACGGCGGTAGACTCGTAGATCTTAACTCCAGGGAGTCCTCGGATGACCATGAACATCCCAACACATTCATATAGTAGTCTACCATATCCACTGATGCTATACGCACATGATCTGGGGTCAAAATCCGACGACCTCTTGCTTATTACGGCGGTAGACTCGTAGATCTTAACTCCAGGGAGTCCTTGGATGACCATGAACATCCCAACACATTCATATAGTAGTCTACCATATGCACTGATGCTATACACACAAGATTCGGGGTCAAAATCCGACGACCTCTTGCTTGTTACGGCGGTAGACTCGTAGATCTTAACTCCAGGGAGTCCTTGGATGACCATGAACATCCCAACACATTCATATAGTAGTCTACCATATGCACTGATGCTATACGCACATGATCCGGGGTCAAAATCCGACGACCTCTTGCTTGTTACGGCGGTAGACTCGTAGATCTTAACTCCAGGGAGTCCTTGGATGACCATGAACATCCCAACACATTCATATAGTAGTCTACCATATGCACTGATGCTATACGCACATGATCCGGGGTCAAAATCCGACGACCTCTTGCTTGTTACGGCGGTAGACTCGTAGATCTTAACTCCAGGGAGTCCTTGGATGACCATGGACATCCCGAAGTACCCATAGACCTTTGAGATACATAAAATTTTAGTAAACAAATAAATCAAAAATATTTTTTAAATAAATTAATTTTAAACTTTTAATATTTATTTTTATAATCGTACAAAAATGCTAGCTGTGGACCCCCGAGAACTTGACAACTTTTTTATACATTTGTATTGGTTGTTTCCGTTGTGCTTAAAGGAAATGGCTATGCACCAGGCGCTTCCATATTCTTGTAGATGGCTCATATAATTGGGAGGAGACGCATGGTTTTTTTAAATTGTTCGATTTTTATGTTAAAAAATGTACCAACTTTTCGTCAGTCCGCGTGGACATAAAATCAAATTCTGTCGATTGCATCGGATTCGGGGATGCCTTTTCTCTCAGGAACGGATGAGATATCGTGAATCCGTTGACACAAGTTTTGTTTTGTCGAGTAGTGTTATTTTGATGTTTTTTTTTTTTTCAAAATTTTGTAAAAGTAATCAAATACATCAAATTATTCCTATAATATTGTGCCTATCATAACGCTTTCATTGAAATTTAGAGACGCAACAGTTAGTTTTTGATAATTGTTGTGTTTTTCTGGACTTTTACTAATATTTGGTAATATATTAATGAATTTTCTTTTTCAATAAAAAATAGAAACTAAGTTTTTTTTTTGATTTGGATATTCAATTGGATTTTTGTTATCAACTCATCCTTTAACAAAATAGTATCAAATATCATGCTTAATTTACCAAATTTCGAAACAAATAGAATCACAAAATGCTTTAATTATTACAGTTAATGTTAATATAAAAAAAATGCAAGAAAGAAATGCAAATTCAGGGTTGAGTTTTATAGAAAAGTGATGTTCGGGGCACTTTTAGAGCTCTAAAAAAACGTTTTTATTTTTTGACAAGTCAGTTTGGACTTAAGGGTCAAAAGTTACAGACATTTTAAGGTAAAAAGATGCAAATTTAAAACTTCTAATTTCAAAGAGGCGCTTAAGTGTCAAAAAATCAATTTTGGTCATATTTTGGGTTTTTTTATAGAAACCCTAAATATGACCAAAAATGACGCTATGAATGACTCCAATTCTGAAGGCAGACATAGATTCAGCGGGCAAAATTACATGGAAAAACATATAGCTGAACAATTTTCGAATTTTGTTAGGGTGGTCCCAAACACTTTTCCGTTGAAAATTAGACATTTTCAAATGAAGATATCTCGACTCTTCTGAGCTCCAAAATTTCATCATTTTTCGGAAAATCAATTTTTCACTTAATTTTGCGATCTGGACCACTGTGGATTGCAAACAAATCAAATTAAGACTTTTTAATTTTTTTATCTAATTTTGGAATTTAGGATTGCCAATCAGTACAAATCGTAAAAGTCTTAATTTTTTGAATGCATTACTTTTTTTTGTAGTTTTTTTACATTAACATAAGGCTGGTACAATTTTTTGTCTCCCCTCCTTCAAAATTGGCCCAAAAAATTAAAGGGCAAAAAAAATATATTTTCAGAAAACTTCAAAATTTCAATGTAAATTTTAGTGCAATCAGCTGAAATCAATTTAAAATGCATTCCCTTGCATTAAGAATGATTTTAGCATGTTTGGGTTGATTTAAAAATCCTTGGAATTATGGAAAATTTTAGATGTTTATTATCGCAAAAAGTTTTTTTTCGCCACAAATTTTTGTTTTTGTTTTTTGAAAACTAATGATTGGGGTGGGGGGGGGGTTAACTATCTGTTTGAAGTTTTCGTTTAAGGACAAAAAAATTAATGCAAAGTTCGAAATTCAAACCAGTTGCAAGGTAAATTTAAAACAATGCACAGTGGTCCAGATCGCAAAATTAAGTGGAAAACGGATTTTCCGAAAAATGGTGAAGTTTTGGAGCTTTGGTGTCTTCAGAAAAGTTGTTGAAAATGAAAAGAGGCAACTTTTGGCTTGGTTGAAAATTAGGATGGTTCACTATTAGTGTGATTTTGAAAATCTAACTTTTTAGGAATATTTTTGAGATTTTTTTGTCTTCTAGAAAGTTGTTGAGTTTGCCAAACCAAGCAACTTTGTCGAAGACACCAAAATTTTATCTCGTAATCTACGCCTTCTACGACCAAATTAATAGAAAGCATCTAAGTAAACCTTCAAAAATCAGTTTTTTGAACGTGGCAATTCAGGGTTAAGTTTTAGAGAAAAGTGTTGTTCGGGGAACTTTTAGAGCTCTAAAAAACAAACAATTTTATTTTTAAGGGTCAAAAGTTCCAGTCATTTTAAGGTAAAAAAGATGCAAATTTAAAACTTAAATATCTCGATTTAGGTTGAAATTTGGAAAGTTTATTTGACCAGTTTCCTTTTATTTTAGAAGTAAAAAAATTAGAGGCATTGCACAGTGGTCCAGATCGCAAAATTAAGTGGAAAACGGATTTTCCGAAAAATGGTGAAGTTTTGAAGCTTTGGTGTCTTGAGAAGAGTTGTTGCAAATGGAAAGGGGCAACTTTTGGTTTTGTTGAAAATTAGGGTGGTCCACTATACAATGCCCTTAATTTTTTTACTTCTAAAATAAAAGATAACTGGTCAAATAAACTTTCCAAATTTCAACCTAAAGGACTCCTTCCCATTTTTTGTTGATTCTCAGAAAAGAAAATTCAACTTGTTATACATTTTTTGATAATGGTTTGATTTTGCATAATTTTTATCAATTTTTGTGATTTTTTTTATTATTTGAATTATGCTTGCTGTTTAGAACACAAACTATTCATCATTACTTTCATTTATTTTAAAAATTTAGGCCTAGCAATCCCTACCAAAATATCCAAAACTTCAGTTTTTTTGTTGTGCCTTAGACTGTGATATGAAGTTTCTAATTTACATTTGTAGCTTCAACATGCACAAAGAAACCCACAACCCAAGTTTCTGGAAAAAAGTTATAAAAAAATTATAGATTGTTGTAGATTTGTTCTGAATCAGACATAAATGTTAAAAATTTAGGGAGGAATTGTTTTCGGATTCAACGAGTTAATTTTTTTTACAAAAGAACATTTTTCAAGGCCAATACATTTCACAACTAACCCTCAGCAATCCATACTTCGAAACATTTAAAACCGCCACTCAATTTAAGGGTGCACTCTCACACGACAAACACGCGCGAGCGGTCGGTTAGTTCGTAAAATCTCACGCTGAGCTTTACGACTTTAGTATTTTTATCTTGCCGCGACCCTTAAGCACTAACACACAGTGTGCGGTGGTGTTGTAACCACAACCGCGTCAATAATACTAAAGCTAAACTATAGTGCAAGTGAGTAAAGTGTGTGTCTGTGATGGGCAATTGTGCGCTTCCACGGTAGGATGGCAAACCTTATCTACCGGAATGAAGGGATAAGGCGACGAAGACGCGCGCTGGTAACTTGTTTTTACTGGTTGAATTCAGGTAAAAGTTTTGAACTTTACAAGAAAAACTCGTAAATAATAAATATTTTCAAGATTGATTTTCAACAATTTAGAGTGCCTAATTGAAGTGTCCAACTTTTCAAATAATACAAACAAACTCACCATCGCAAAGAAAAGAATAGAACATCCTAACCTCAAACCACCTGGCCGGGCAAGGAAGTTCGCTCGTAACCTCCCGTTTATTTTATTGTCACAACAATAAAAGTCATTATTTTTATGGCAATCGCTAAAGAGTTGGCAAAGAGTTTGTCGTCTTCTCCACGTTGTTGGTACCTACTATAGAACTTGGATCTTAATACTGTTTTAATACAAGACTCTTTTCGGACTCGGGAAACTACTAATCAGGGGGGGCGAATCGAGAATTTGGATTTCGAGAGGGAGAGCGGTGATTGTGGCAGAGATTAGAAGGCAATAAATGTTGTGGCGTTGATGGCTGTGTTTCTGTTGGTAATTGCTTGTGATTTTTTGTTCAATCGGTGATGTACTTCAGTGTGAATCCTAGTTGTAAATAATTGCCAACTTTTTTTTGGATTAAACTTTATAACAGCATAAATTGAAAATGTTCACAGCTGGTGGATACAACTATTTTCTCACAACCCATTTATCAATCAATTGATACTTTTAACTTTTGAAGTTTTCGATTCAGCTGATGAAACTCGAACCGGAAAAAAAGTTTCCAGGCAGCTGGATCAGCAACTTCAATGGCACTGACTGCAAATTAGATCAATGTGCGGAACACTCATTGTCTTGAACACAAATCATCAATTTCTTCCGTTCGATTTGCCGGCTAGAAATGGTCAGTGGTGTAGAAAGGTATTTAGTGCTGTCTCATTTTAAATGTGAGGTTTTTTTTAGCATGTTTTGGTAGTTTCAAATAAAAAACCCTGTTTTTTATGCAATGCACAGTATTAATTTTTTAATGTATTTGTACACAGTAAAAATAATTTGGAGATACTATTTCTGGAAATGGTGATATTTTTTTTGTTGAATTTTACATTTTTACAAATTATTCAGGTAAAATTACTCAAAAATTAAATGAAAACAACATAATTTCTAAACTTGCAAAAATCTTTTTTTTAAGTCTAATGGATTACAGTTTTCCTTTTACGAACAGATGTTTTAGTAATGTTTTAGTAACTAAAATGGAATTTTATGATACAAGATGCAAAATTAGATTTTTTAAAAATTGTTTGCCTATCTCAGGTGCCTTTCGTTAAGGAAGTCAAAATATTTGGAAATTTTATTGTGTTGCACTTTAAAGGAATTCTCAGTAAAAAAAATCATTTTTTTTGGGTTTCCTCTATTACTAAATTGAGCATTTTTTCAGCAATCAGCTTTTTTTATCTGTCTCAAACTTTGCAGGGGCTTTTCCTGAAACCAAAGACCCCATTTTCGTCATTAATTTGTCCATACAAATTTGATAGATGTCCATTAGGATGTAACAAAAATGACTTTTTGGTGGACATTCAGGGGTTTGTTCCGGTGAGCGTATTGAGCCCAAATCCAAAATATGAGCTTGATTGGACGTAACAGATTTTATTCAAAAATGTCACTTTTTGAGGCATTTTGGCCACTGAAGCTTTTATTTTCAACAACATTGGCGTGTTTGCCAGATCCTTGCGCATCTTTTGGCATACATAACATTGAAATTTTAAGTACCCTGGAGCTCGGTACAGACAAGTTTGACATTTTTTCGAAAAATCGCCCCTGGCAAAAAAGATATACGTCGCTCCTCGCGACGCCCTAGACGATTTCGCTGGGGTCAATTTTTCAAAAAAAAAAAAAAAAATGGCAAACTTTGAAGGTCTGTACCGAGCTCCAGGGTGCTCCAAATTTCAATGTTATAAATGCCAAAAGATGCGCAAGGATCTGGCCTACACGCCAATGTTGTTGAAAATAAAAGCTTCAGTGGCCAAAATGCCTCAAAAAGTGATATTTTTTTTTAAAAAAAAGTTCATATTTTGGATTTGGGCTCAATACGCACTCTACTGTTCATATAAATGGGGTAGGGGAAGGTGTGGCAAGACGACCATATGGGGCAAGAGGAACAATCGCTCCTACGGCCGTAATTTGTACAATTTTGATTATTTCCAGTATGAGGAATTGTTGCTAGCAATGCAATTAGCTGATTCTACTACCACATAACCGCCAAAATGACGTAAGCGCCACGGGGCATAAGATTTAATGAAGATTTTTTCGAAACCTTTGTTTTCTTATAATATTTGGAAAGTACAAAATAAGGCTTAGGGTTCGTTTTAAGGCTCATTTTATCAAAGTGCTATTTTTCCTAGATCAGTAGTGTCCCTACAAATGACATGCACCTATTACAAAGTATGATTTAACTTTTGGTTATTTTTGTTGAGAGCTTTTAAAAAATCTTGTTCAGGTGGGGCAAGTGTACCATATGGATTATTAGTATGGAAAAAATTACGAATTGCTGCAACAACATATTTTATTGGGAAATAAATACATAAAAGTACTTAAAAACTGATAAACAATCGTTAAAAAAAATTGTACATACAAAGTATAGTGATATTATGAAAATTTACTATTTATCATCGAAGTAGTATTTTTTTCGTAAAAACGATAAAAAATTTAGTAAAATATTATTATTTAATCTAAAAATGGAAGAAACCATTCAAATACGTTCTAATCTGATGTATCTAAGTGATAACAGTTCAATTGTTAGCAAATTACCATATTTTTTCATGCATTGTTCCTTTTGCCCCAACGGGTTGCTCGTCTTGCCCCACTAGTTGAGTAGAACGTTCGGAAAATCAAAAATTTTAAAATCAATTTTTCACATTAAAAAACAGGACTTTTTAAAAACTTGTTTAAACAAAGTCTTAGTCAAGACCTAGAATAAGATGATTATAATGAAATCAGACAGATTTTTTAACTTTTTAATGGGTTATAACGAGCATTTCCTTAGCTTGTTACACTTGCCCCACTTTCCCCTATCTAAATATCATAGAATAGAATTTCTGATGAATATGAAAAGTTGTTGGGAAATTCGGGAAAGAACAGGTACAATCTACCAAAATTATAAAATTTTCAGAATTTTTCAAAATAAGCTTAAGAGGAACAAATAGACAACTTTGAGCCAGCAAAGACGAGGAATAAATGTGTCCCGCAAAATGATTTTTGTGGACCACGGACCCATTTTAAACGATAACTTCGAAGGCGAATTTATGAAGAGTTTTCTGAACTCTGATTTTAAATCCGATTTTGCATCTATAAAATGATATCAAATTTGTCTATCGACTAAAGCTTTCCGAAACAATGACATTGAAAAATGACAACACTTCTAATTATATTTTGGTTAACAAATGTCTATTTCGATCCTATGAAAGATTGTAGCAAAATGTTATGGTATCGCCTGCATGTGAAAAATAAATATAAATCAGAAATTTCAAAATGTAAATAGTTTGAAAGTTGAATTTTGTTTGAAAGAAAACATGTTTTATATTCCAAAATCATCTCTGCTAGTTAAATTTTCTATGGGATTTGTTGAAAGTAGTTTTGCGAACATATTAGGACTAAATTTTCTATTTAAATTAAAAATGTTGAAACTTCAACATTTTATTAATTTTAATAAGTTTTGGAACTAACTTTTCAGGAATATTTTTTTCATTGCTGATATTCGGAATTGAATAAACAATATTGTGATATTTTGTTTCATAAATCATAATGACATGGCTGAAAAAAACCTTTTTAAAGGTAGATGAACATTCTTTATCTCTATTATACATGCAATGAGACGTTTAAAAATTACATTTACAAATTTCAAAAATTATAATTATTTCTGAATAGAGCGTCCGATTTCCCGTCCCGGGAAAAAAATTCCCGGGAATTCCCGGGATTTCCCAAAAAAATATTTCCCCCAACAAATAAACGAAATCTATTCCAAGTTGTGAATGCTTCAGAAATTAATAAGACACGATTTCAGAAAATAAATTTTGACATGAAATTTTCAGACGAACTGATAAGTTCAATAAGAACAGAAAATTGAATTTGATAAAATAAAATTTAGTGCTTTCATTATTTATTTTGAAGTTTCAAAAATGTACCAAAAAGTTAAGAAAATGTATACTTCCGCTTGAATTTCGGGAATTCCCGGGAAATTTAGAAATTTAGAATTTAGAAATTTCCCGGGAATTCCCGAAATTCAAGCGGAAGTATACATTTTCTTAACTTTTTGGTACATTTTTGAAACTTCAAAATAAATAATGAAAGCACTAAATTTTATTTTATCAAATTCAATTTTCTGTTCTTATTGAACTTATCAGTTCGTCTGAAAATTTCATGTCAAAATTTATTTCAGATCTTATTAATTTCTGAAGCATTCACAACTTGGAATAGATTTCGTTTATTTGTTGGGCAACAATAATTGCGATATTATGAAATAAAAATAAACAATTAAAATGTATTATATAATTTGAAAATAAGGTACCTCTTCCCCCCAAGATCAAAATTTATTTTGTTTGCGTTTTGTTTATCATGACCAAATTGGAAGAAAATTTAATTGGTATGTCTCTAAGAGGATTTTTTCAGGAAAAATTAGGTTAATTTGTTTAAAAGTGTTTGGGAAATTGAAGTTGAAAGTTGAAAATTTATAGAGCTCTAGAACTACCAAGGGCGTAAGATTTAATAATAAAAAAAAACTACTTCGTATTTTATAAAAAGTTCCCAAAAAATGCAAACATATTTCAAATACATTTGAAAACTTTGAGTTGCGATTACATAAAAATGGTATTTCAAGTGAATAGCCGATTTTTAAAGTAAACTCAATGCTTATCGATTTATTCATGAGATTAAACCAGTTAGTTTTGTTCTGGATAAATTATTTGCTATGAAAAACATATTTTCTTTATTATATTTTGTTTCATTTCAATGTTTTGTCATGAAAAACACATTTGCTGCATGATTTTTTTTTCATTCAATCTAAATTATCAATTTTATTCATTATCATATTCTCTAAGCAATTATATCGTTTTGGAGCTCGGATTAATTTTACTCACTTTCCAAACACTTTGATTTAAAAATGATACAAAATACTAATAATTATTTTTTGATATTTTGAACGAATTGAAAGACAGATATTTAGAAAATTTATAGATTTTCTTGAAGTTGTATTTTTTTACAAGCAGCCATAGCAATGATTAAACCTAACACTTATTTTGACCATTATAGTTGCTATTTTATACTATTTTGTTGCAAAATATTAACTAAAATTAGGATCAGAACCATTTTTGATAAATTTAAAATTTCCCGGTAATTCCCGGGATTTCCCGGGAAATTTGTTGAAAATTTCCCGATTCCCGGGAATTCTGTAACCCCGGGAAATTGGACGCTCTATTGCTGAACAAATTTGAGAAGTATTCTTGTACTCAGAATATTTCAACAAATAAAACAATAATTGATGTTTTTGATCTGACAAATAAACGACTTATTTTTCAAGAAGATTTTGAACTGTTTTAACAAATCAAAACTTAATATTTTTAGGAAAGTACATGAACTTATTAGGGACACTCCCAAGAAAATATTAAAAAAAATCAATCATCAAACATCAATTTTTAGAGGAATCATGTAACTAAAAATATGATTAAATGATCTTCTACTTTTTTAATCATTTCAAGAAAAAAATTTTTCAAACCTCCTGAAAGCTTTAAAAGAACTACCTCTGTTTGTAGGACCTTTAAAAAAAAGTTTCAAAACTTTTCAAAAATGAAGATATTGCACTTTGCATCTCTGAGTGACAAAAATAATTTTCGAAGAAAAGTTTGACGTATAATTCAAATGAATGCAAAAAAAAACCTATCTCGACCGTTTTCAAGACTAAATTTAAAATTAATAACTCCTTCTTGATTTTCCATATTAATCCAAAATAGATAAGCAGTTATTCGGAAAAATAAAGTCAGTTTTTTATGTAGTTCCTACCACTTGATTTGTGTTTAATTCCTAAATTTTCAGTTTTTTGGAATTAATTTACTAAAACTGAAGAATAATCGTGATTTAATTATTAAATTCAGAATCAGAGATTTCAAATTTGAGCATCGTTTTTCCACACATTTACTTGACTTATTAAGCTCAAATTTGATCCAGATTTTATGGTTTCATTTGAATTATCATCAATTTATTATTTTATTTATATCATGTTCCAAATATTTGTTTTCTTTTTGTATAAGTAGTTGGTACTTAGTTTTGAACAAAAGGCAGGGAAATTAGATGTATGATTAAATTTTTATACCTTTTTCTCAACTTTGACGCATGAAAACTTCAGATTAATCTGTAAAGTAAGTCACACTTTTTTTTAAATCACTTCCGTTAAACAAATATTAAAAATTTGCAAATAAATGATCGTTTTTTCTATTTCTTAAAGGCAACATAATTGTCTAGCAAAAGATTACATTATTTTGTTTTCACTATTGAAATATCCTACGCCACTGCCTTTCCTGGATTCTTCCGGGAACAAACAATTCCAGCACATTACATGCTTCACTGGGCCCATTATTGGAATCTCCACCAGGCTGGCGATACACAATATCCACTCGCCCTGTTCCTTTCCATTCATCCTGGCAGCAAGGACTTTGCATAATTCTTCACAATTAGAAAACCTTCGGTTGAACGCCCCCTTCTTTAGTACATGACTATAGAAAAGCCCACTTCTTCGTCTTCCACTGGCCAAAGGAAAAGTACCACCTCAACGGAAACAAAGAAAGTTCTCTCTCGCTTCATTCTTCATTCCACCTGAGTTTGCAAAGTTGCTGCTGCTGTTGTTGTTGCGTCCAAAGTAAACATTTCCAGCGAAAGCGTCCAAGAGCAAAAGTTTAATGAAGCACGCAAAAACTTGCCAAGGCTTGGCACGTTGGCTTCTTCCGGACCGTTGGCCAACTCCTAGTCCAACACTGGAGTGAGTAATTGCGAGTGTGTTATTTTTGTGTGCAAAATGATTCGTCGATGAGCAGCGACCTTTCAAGGCTGTGGCGTCGTCGTTGCCAACCTGTGGAATTGCCCCCGGCGTTATCAGTGCTGCCGCTTATCATGTTTGCTAATCAGTCGCACTTAACCTCAAACATGGCGGTTGAACGATCCGCGTGGCCCAATGATACGACCCACATTCGGCACGGGTGGGCGTTCCATGGGAATGACTTAGTGCTTGGGCTACTGTTAATTGGTGAGTGAACTCTAACTTTAACTCTAACTCTAACTCTAACTCTAACTCTAATTCTAACTCTAACGCTAACTCTAACTCTAACTCTAACTCTAACTCTAACTCTAACTCTAACTCTAACTCTAAATCTAACTCTAACTCTAACTCTAACTCTAACTCTAACTCTAACTCAAACTCAAACTCTAACTCTAACTCTAACTCTAACTCTAACTCTAACTCTAACTCTAACTCTAACTCTAACTCTAACTCTAACTCTAACTCTAACTCTAACTCTAACTCTAACTCTAACTCTAACTCTAACTCTAACTCTAACTCTAACTCTAACTCTAACTCTAACTCTAACTCTAACTCTAACTCTAACTCTAACTCTAACTCTAACTCTAACTCTAACTCTAACTCTAACTCTAACTCTAACTCTAACTCTAACTCTAACTCTAACTCTAACTCTAACTCTAACTCTAACTCTAACTCTAACTCTAACTCTAACTCTAACTCTAACTCTAACTCTAACTCTAACTCTAACTCTAACTCTAACTCTATTGTATTGTATTGCGCGTATTCCCGAAAAAGACACGCGGCATATCAGCCTCGAAACGACGCGCCGCACTTTCGGCAAATGCGCGCTGTCAAATCCTATACTGCGCGTTTTGTTTTTGTTGATGTTCTTCTTCGAATCACCTGGCATTGTTGCCAGGTATGTTTTTTATTGTACCAAAAGTGCAGAAAATTGCTGGCAACAATCTCTACGGCACATTCTGAAATGCTGCGCGGCGTGTACTTTGGAGAGAAACTGACAATATTGTATTGTATTCTATCGCATCTATTATGGCAAGTTTAGCAATACAATAATCAAAATATTTAAAATGTGTGCGGCTTAAATAATTCAACTATCATGAATCGGTGAAGTAGTCACGAAACAAAACAAAACAAGTACAATGCCACCCCATTCAACGGTACCATTCTTGCACACCTGTTGTATTTCGCCGTCGCTGGAAGGTGAATTATATATCTTATCAGTGAAGGTCAGCTGTGCGATTTTTCTCCTATCACAAACCCGAGGGGACGAGGGAGAGGGTTGAGCCCGGGAGTAGATTCGTACGTGTCCATTATTGGCCAATAAATAGAACGCGGAAATGGGACGCTAGCCATGAATTGGGCACGATATGGAGTTGTTACTTGGACTAGAATGAAATATGGCTGGACGTTCTTTGTTACAAGTAAGAGTTGATTTGTGACTTGGTCAGACTGCAGTCTCAAGGTTAGAAGTAATTTGCTAAATTAAAGAAGTGAAGAAGTGAAGAAGTGAAGAAGTGAAGAAGTGAAGAAGTGAAGAAGTGAAGAAGTGAAGAAGTGAAGAAGTGAAGAAGTGAAGAAGTGAAGAAGTGAAGAAGTGAAGGAGTGAAGAAGTGAAGAAGTGAAGAAGTGAAGAAGTAAAGAAGAGAAGAAGTGAAGAAGTGAAGAAATGAAGAATCTCTTACAAACTTAGGTAATTTTGATCACGGTTCAAAACACGCAACGAAAGTATGACACTTCCGTAATACGATTTCGTCATGTGGTGAATATGCGTGTGAACACAATGACACAATGACAATGCAACAGATGTTTAATTGACCATTAAAACGCACACGTGAAGCACCCTACCACCATCAAACTAACGGAAACCTCAAAACGGCTCGTAAAAAGTGATCACTTCATTTACGCACAATAAAAATCCGCAAATCACCTCTCATCCCATCGGCCCACCCCTTCCAACCTGACTGACTAGTTCTAAGTTCTCTCTCTTTCTGTGTATTTGATACAACATACACTCTAACGCAAAACTACAAAACAACGCACAGGTAGTGTGTGGTAGGCAGAAACCATTATTTGAAGAGTGGTAAAAAACGCATTAAAAAAAACCAAGAAGAAAAGCACACACACATACAAACACACACGAGTTGCTACCAGCAGCAGCAGTGTTTCAAGCCTGAGCCAAAATGTGTGTCAAGGGAAATGAATGAGCTGAGCCGCGCACACAAACTCACATACACATACAACAAATGCGAAAGCGTTGCGTGCGAATGTGCTGTTTGGCGTTTTTTGCCTTCCTCACTTTACTGAGGAAAGGCTATAAAATCACTCGAAATATGAACTTTTTAATTAGACCTCCTAGACCTACCGTCATTTATACATATCGACTCAGAATCACGAGCTGAGCAAATGTCTGTGTGTTTGGCTGTATGTAGACATGTGTACCGAATCAATGTCACTGGAATATCTCGTCACTGGCTGAACCGATTTTGGCCGGAGAGGTTTCATTAGATCCGTCTTAGCTTCGCACATCTTCCTATTTGAAATCATAATGGTTTATCAAGTATTTTGAAAGTTATGGTAAAAATACTGTTTCATATATATTTAAAATGATGCAAAAAAGGGTGGTTTTTTCATGAAAACCTTACATATTATATATTTTTAGAAAGGATATAAAAAGACCTTTCGGATGGATTAAAAGAAATTGGAATCTGACTTACCTTTCCAAAGTTACGAGCACTTAAAAAAACGAATGGATTTGCATAACCTCACTAATTTTTTTTTCTTATTCTGTTTTGGTTTTCAAATTCGAATGCACAGGGTGATCCAAAAAAAAATTATGAAATGACAGTCGATGAACGACGAATAGAGCTGTGCGGTATTATTCAACATTAGAGATCCTAAATAGGAAGACTGGTCGAAGTGAAATTGACTAGTGAGACCCTACACAGCAAATCCTGATGTTCGTTTTCAGTTAATATTTACTGAAAACTGCACTACTGAAATTTTCAGTTAGTTTTTCGCTGAACTTCAGTTAAAATTTGTTTGAAACTGTCAAAGTTTTCTGAAATTTCAGCAAGTTTTCATTTACTGAAAATTTCAGTAGTGCAGATTTCAGTAAATTTAACTGAATTCAGTAATGAAAAATTGGTATGTAAACAGGGAGACTGGTCGAAGTAAATTGGGTCCTAAAATGAAGCTTAGATTGCTGATATTATTGTTTACAGCGATATAGCTTATTTTTCTGAGTACAATGTCCCTTTGTACGACCACAAAGAGTTTAAAATGGATTTTTAAATCAATTTTGAAAAATTAACCTAACCAAGGGGACCATAGTTGATCCATCGAAAAAATGTTGTCTTGCCATTATTATTTTTGCATTAAAATGAAAAAAAAGTGATCAGAAATGGTTTTTGATCGTGTTTTTTACCGTTGTACATAAAAATTTACATAGGGCTTTAGTACCCAATTGGGTACTAAAACCCTTTGTCAATTTTTATGTATAACAGTGAAAAACACGATTAAAAACCATTTCTGATCACTTTTTTTCATTTTAATTCAAAAAAAATATTCACAAGACAACATTTTTTCGATGGATCAACTATGGTCCCCTTGGAACGAGCTGTCAAGTAGGAGCTTTTCTGTCAAGAAGGACTGCGAGGATAATTTTTCAAAATTGATTTAAAAATCCATTTTAAACTCTTTGTGGTCGTACAAAGGGTCTTTGTACTCAGCAATCTAAGCTTCATTTTAGGACCCAATTGTGTCCTTAAATTAAGCCGCGACCTCAAAGGATTTCAATGGATTTTTTAATCAATTAAAAAAAATCGAGGCCCTTCTTCACGCAGAAAAATAAGGCATAACGTTTTGTTGATTTGAAAATCATGATTTTTGTTGAATCAACGCTAAACGTCAGAGCAGCTTTTTCAAAACAACAAAAGACTTTTGTGGAATTGAGAAAATCAAGGTTTGTTTCAACGCAAAATTGGCGTTGATTATATTCAACAAAAATTTTGTTGATTCAAACCTCGTACAGGCTGATTCTACAAAACATTTTTCTGCGTGTTGACAGAAAAGGTCCTACTTGACAGCTCGTTCCAAGGGGACTATAATTGATCAATCGAAAAAATGTTGTCTTGTCAATTTATTTATTTTTTGCATTAAAATGAAAAAAAGTGATCAGGAATGGATTTAAGTCGAGTATGGGAGCGGCCGTGGCTGACGAAAAATTAAAGTCGCTCAAGGTGGGGTTCGATCCCTCGTCCTTTGGATTGGTAAGCAAAAATGCTAACCACTAGGCCATGACGACTTGGTGAACTTGGTCTGGAATTAGGAATACTGTTACAGAGAGCGAGTTGTGGCGCTATAACCACGGCAAATAGTGTCCAGGGCATTCGTGGAAATACAATGTCCCATCCCCATCCCAGAGGGTCCCGGAGTACCAAACCTTCTTAGCATGGTGCTCCAACCGAATAAAACCAAATCTCGGAGCGTATGGTGGTGTGTCCCCACGGTTCTTACTCCGTGCTCAAACTCAACCCACTTCAAACGAATCATGTATCTGCGATACGACTTTACGCAGTAGGCCTGGCCGCTTTAACGCTTGTGATGTTTCAATGCATTTCGATGTAATGGCGCACTACAAATGTTAATTTGTAATCACTTCGAGTATATCGCATACGGCGTATCATACGCGCATAATATAATATCGCATAATATCAACGTGAATATCTTACGCGCATAATATTCACGTAATACGCTTAGGCTGCGTACAGTATGGACTACAATATTGGCTTCATATTGGTGCAATATCAGAAGAGATTTGCCATTTGTATCCAAACGAGCATTTGCCTTTACGCCCAACCAAACATGGCAGTGTTGCCAAGACAGTATTGATCCAGTGATAGCCCGGTAAAAACACGTTTTTTCAATTTAAAAAATTACTTAGACTGGTTGCAACGCGGCTCTACTTTGTTCTAGCTGTTTCATTTTTCAAATAGAACTGAAACAGACCACCCGCAACGCGGAGTTGCAGTTTTATTTTTCGAGCAGTATTTTGAAACCGGAATAAAACTGCTCGACGAGTTTGTTTCAAACGTGAGACGATTTGGAACAGGAATAGAACTCAGTTTCAAAAAAAAATCAGATATATAGAGATATCCACGTATTCTTACACACACACTATGATGCTGTGTTGATAATCATACGCACACAATTAAAAGCATTTTTTTTAAAACAACATTTAGATCAGCGCGTTGCGAGCACCGTGTTCTAGTTTCATTACCGCCAGTTCTAAAAATTTAAAACTGCTCGCAATTTGAAACAATTATAAAACTTCGCGCTGCAGACAGTTTTAGCGGTCAATTCGCAGCCCTTCTTGACAGAAAAGGTACTACTCGACATTTTTTTTTTGTTCACAGACTAAATAGAGTCCTAAAGCCCTATGTAAATGTTGATGTACAACGATTATAAACTCGCTCAAAAACCATTTCTGATCACTTTTTTATTTCAATGCAAAAAAGTTGTCAAGACAACATTTTTTCGATGCACCAACTATGGTTCCCTTGGAAAGAGCTGTCAAGTAGCACATTTTTTGTCAAGAAGGACCGCTAGGTTTATTTTTCAAAATAATTTAAAAATCCATTTTAAACTCTTTGTTGTCAGAAAAACAAGCTTTATCGCTGTAAACAATAATATCAGCAATCTAAGCCTAATTTTAAGACCCAATTGGTTAAGAACCGGTTGTTTTAATAATCGATTCCGTCAGACTCGTTGGCCGATGAGTCGGCCGAAACCGCTCGACTTAATTATGGGAATTGTCTGGGGAAGCTTATACGTTGTCTGTGGTAACGAAAAGTACACTCAAAATCACAAGTATCCCTCAAAAGGTACTTTCAATCCTCAAAAAGGATACTTTCTATCCTTTTTTTAAGTTCACCCGGCGTTACCCGTTTAAAAGGTACATTTTCAATACCCTTTTAAAGGGCGAATTCGGATTCGCTAATTCGAATGCAGTTCCATTCAAATAGAGTTATCTAAGCCCGCTCTCACGCACACTAGCACGCCATTTGTTTTGCTGGACGGTACAAAATTTAACCTCACTTTTTTTCGTGTACGTACACGCAATACATGCGCACGTAGATAACTCTATTAACGAATCCGCTCTGTACTGGTATTACGGTTCATCATTCACTTTGCCCGAATCCTACCAGAACGCCGCGACTGGGATGAAACAGAAAAACGTAGCAGGGCACAGCTCTATTGGTCGATCATCGTCTGTCATTGAACATATATTTTTTTGTATTACCCTGTGTTTTTCAAACAAAAATAAACAAAGTTTGGTTTGGTTTGGTACGCGTTTGGCCGGTGATCCGGTTCGAAAAAGTCCAAGATCCAGGGCGTTCCCAAGATGTTGGGGATGCCAACGACGCCGGTACGAAGAACTCGGTGGAGAACCGACCACCCGAGCGATTTTCTACATCCACAAGTAGTTTACCAACCTGGAGTTGGTTTTGTTTTCCAACTCGGACAACTTTCGTTCGATTCCGTGCGTGTTGGATGGTTTGAAGCCGGGTCAACGAAGGGTCATGTTCACCTGTTTCGAGCGTAACGACAAACGGAACGTACTACGGCCACTACGGCACGATCAACCAGCACGGAAAGAACCTGAAGATCAACGTGGACAACGTGTGGAACCCGGTCGATCAGTTCATCTACGGACCAACGGTCAACAGCATCTTCAACCATCCACACCCGCAGCCCCAGCCCCATCAGGTGTCCGGTGGCATGGGCTCGGAGAAGGGCTGGTGTTTGGAGGATCGATAGGACTACAGGTCCGTTGGCCGTGGGAAAGGCAAGGACGGATCGCGCCACGGCAAGGACAACGAAGTGATCAAAGAGTCTTCCGGGAGGAGTTCTACGCCAACGACGCACCCAAGCTGTGCGACCACGTCTCGCTGGATCGTAACAACCACCGGATGCGGCCGTGCACACCGCTGGAGAGCTACGTCAGCACTGGGAGTGATTTGGTATGTTCTTACAAAGTTGGGATTTTAATCCGGACTTAATTGGGGATTCTTCGCAGAAAATCAAGTTCCACACGATGACGGGACCTTCGCTGTTTCCGTCCAGCTTCGGCATCAAGTACGAGTTTGCCGATACGGAGCTCGGAGGTGAGCCGTACCTTGGGCAGAAGGGAGAGGATGTTCCGCTGCTCTGTTCAAGGGTGTTCCGGAAGCGTAAGGGAGAGTTTCAATCGCCATGGAATGTGTTCCTGCATGGGCGGGGTGGAGCGAGTAACATAACCTGTTTGTACCGGTTTGAGGCATCCGTTGGGGAGAGGGTAAGGTGTTTGGACCTTGGATGGCGGATTAGAACTAATGATTGATTAACGCAGGTACGCATCGATCTGTTCAACGTTTCTTTCGGAGATTCTGCAACGTGTACGACTGAGTCTGATGGTCATACGGGACGGGCAAAGTGTACACCGTCGGAAGCGGTTCCGGATAGTCGAGTTGGAGAGCTTCGACTGTATGACGTGCCGTACAAGGACGTTAAGATTCCGTTGGGTTGTTTCTGTGACAACACGACCAGCTCGTACAACTTCCCTCTAACGTTCGCCTTGAACTCACGCACGATGGAACTGACACGGTTGAACGTTTCGGATGTTCACAATGATGTCCGCGCTGACCCGGTTGTTGGGAGATCCACTGCTGGAGTACCAGCACGACGACAACCAGAAGATTGATCCGGTTAAGGAGTGGAAGCATAAGGTCAGCCAGGAGGAAGATGAGGAGGCCGGAGAGCCGGAAGAAGAAGGCTCTGACGAGAAGGACACCGAGTCGGGCAAATCGGCGGCCAAGAAGCAGCACGAGAGAAGGTTTTCCAATGTACTGTGGATACTGACGGACGAGCGCAAGAACGAGCTGCTGAAGCAAAAAGTTGGAAGTGCCGTGGACAGACGATCTGGATGCGATGCGGTTCTTGACAACACAGACTTCTCTGGCGGACAAGCAGATTAACGGAAGTTTTTGCCCTGGACGCCGTCGAAGTCCTCGATCTAGACGACGGCTCCATGAAAATGGTCCCCTCGAATAAGTTGTATGGTGCCACAGGATTCATCCGCAACCTGCCGGTCTACCCGATGACCGTGAAAAATTCCGGACTGATTATCGAGCACCTGCAAGACTTGAGGTCCGCCAAACGTTTCCTGAAGAAACTGTTTGTGAGCAAGCCCTACATCTACGACGGCGTCAAGCTGATGAAACTGGAACATAAACCGCTCGCTGAGTGCACTGCTGCTGAAGCTCAACGAGGCGGCCGAAGCGGAAAAGTTCAAGTGCGCGGGAGAATGAAGCGGAAATCAAACGCAAAAAGCGGAAGCCGAGAAGCGAAAGTGGGCGGAGGAGCAGTCAAGGCTGCTGCTGCGGCCGCCATCAACGCCAAGCTTACCTACAACGACCTCAAGCTGGTCAAATTGCCGGCGGGCACGGACGAATCTAACGAAGGTTTTCTACCAGCATCTGCTTGACTTTATGGTCAAGGACATAGACATGTACCCATTGCATCGGTAAGTTCAAGGTCCTGAAGAAGACCCAACTCGATCTGGTCATCCTATTGTTGCAGTAGGGGGACAAATTTGATAAATTGGGGCCATCCATAAACCACAGAAGGGGGGGGGGGGGGGGTTAGTGTATGGCATTGTCCACGATCCATACAAAAAAGTTTTTGCCTTCCTCACTTTACTGAGGATAGGCTATAAAATCACTCAAAATATGAACTTTTTAATTAGACCTCCTAGACCTACCGCCGTTTATAAATATCGACTCAGAGCAAATGTCTGTGTGTTTGGCTGTATGTAGACATGTGTACCGAATCAATGTCACTGGAATATCTCGTCACTGACTGAGCCGATTTTGACTGTATTGGCTTCATTCGATTTATCTAGGGGTCCCATAAGTCCCTATTGAAATTCATAAGATTTAGTTAAGCACATAAAAAATTATGCTTAAAAAACTGTTGCATATAAATTTCACAATTTGAAATTTGTGGTTTTTGCATGAAAACCTGCCCTATATATATATATTTTTTTAGAAAGGTTATGAAATTACCTTTCTTGTGGATTAAGACTTTTCAAGATCTGACTTATCTATCTAAAATTACAAGCAGTTTAAAAAATGCTCTGAATTTACATAACCTCAATCTTTTTCCCATGTTCCCATGTATGTACAATGTTGACAAAAAGTCTGTAGGTGGTCTGTTTTTTTTTTACTTATAACTTACTATATTAGGACCTCTTTGGTGCGGCGAACACGTTAGGGGCGATCCATAAACCATGTGGACACTTTAGGGGGGTTGGAATCACTCTATAAATGAGAGGAAGGCACCAACCACCTAAAGGTGGATTAAGTAACGTTTTTTTTGTTTGTTTGCTGTTTGTTCTTTCCTCTTGTGTTTCATTGCAACCAGCAGCAGCAGCGTGTGCAACTAACTATTGCTGTAACGTCATGTTTCGAATTCCCGGACGCTTAGAAACCCGGACACCTCATCTTGTTTTATCAGTTATTTTGATATAAGTTTGCATAATTATTGTCAAAACTGTGCTATATGATGAATTCTAACATCAACTTTCATTTCAAATATGTTTGGACGCTGTAGCCAATGCCAAAACGGTTAAATTAAATAAAAACATGATTTCCCAAAACTGTGAAACATTTCGCTGAAATATTTCATAGGCGTTCGAAGCACTGAGGAGGCAAAGCAGAAATTTATGGTTCTGATTTCCTTAAATTCTAGCAATTTTTTATACAAATTATCGATAGTTTTGGTGTTAACAGCTTATTTAAGACCTAATGTGCGATTCATAAGCAAAATCGAGTGTCCGGAATTCGGATCAACAGTGTCCGGATTTCAAATCAGTTTTCATCAGTGTGCGGGATTTGAAGCACAACATGTTATTTTAATTTTGAAATTTTGATGAAAAATGTTATTTTGCATGCATTCTCTTAAAATTGTCTGTTTGTACTACATCCTGATGATATTTCTACATTTCCAACTTATTAATATGCTACTAAGTGTCCGGATTTCAAATCATGACGTTAGTATGCTCCCACACTTTTGGGTAGCTTGGCAATTTTTAAGAAGAATAGGTGAAATTGCATGCTTTACATCATACTGCACCGAAAGAAACTTTTACAATTGGAATTGCTTTTAAGAGTTTGAAAGAAGTCAAATTTGTTATTTTTTATTAGCTGCCGAACCAAATATAGCTTATTAAAATGTAACAAACAAATAGTTAATGAAATAGAACTACAACAAGTTTCATTTATTCCTGCAATGAGTTGAATAATTAGGTATGATTTTTTATTCTTCTATACATAGTTAAGTTAAACAGAATTATTTTTGCTTTACTGTAAGTCCAAACATATTTTGATTTTTTTTTCACAATGAGGCTAGTACCAATTTTATTTAAAATTGTTGATCCTCAGCCCTGTTTGCAGTCATTATTATTATTTTTCAAAATCCTTCTAAATCATTTGATCTTGTCTCTTTTTGGTAAGTTTTTTTTTCCATTCATTCAAACATGAAAATTTATTTGAATAGTTTTGTGAGAAAAATTCGGAACTAAAGATAGTTTCAAAGATTTTATTGTAATTCAACATAATACATTCGATTTTTTTAAAACATGAGTAGAACATAAATCTTTTTGCCTTCCTCACCTTACTGCCCAAGTTACATTTTTTTTCAGGAGTTCTACAAGAGCTCTTCAAGATAGCTACAGCATAGCAGTTTGGACCGCGGTAGGATAAAAATTTCTACAAAACTTCTTCAGGAGTTTGGAAGAGTACTTGTAGAGAGTTTTATCCTACCGCGGTCCAAACTGCTATGCTGTAGCTATCTTGAAGAGCTCTTGTAGAACTCTTGGAAAAAATGTTACTTGGGTGAGGAAAGGCTATAAAATCACTCGAAAAATGAACTTCTTAATTTGACCTCGTAGACCCACCTTCACAATCGGCAAGTTTAGTTAAGTACTTCAAAAGTTATGCTAAAAAAACTATTTTGGCATATGTCCGGAAGATCGTAAAAAGGGTGGTTTTTGCAAGAAAACCTATCATGTTATACAGATCAGTGCATAGTTGGCAAAGTGAGCGAGTGATCGTAAAAAATATTCGGAGTGAAAAGTGATTTTTTGTGATTTTCAAAGCCCTTCCTATATCATCGTTGATCGGAAGGCACGGCGTCGGGTCGATTGTGTTTAAATTTTCCGAATAAGGTTTTATTTTTTTGCGGTGAAAAAGCCATTTCTTTATAATGGTCGAAAGACGCACTGACAATTTGGATCGTTGAGTTAATAGTGGAGCAAAATAACTGTGTGTGAGTGATTTTGTGTGTTAACCAGAAAGACCTTCCCATAGCATCGTTGCTCGGAAGGCTCGCCGACGGATCTGTTATGAAAGTTCTCCCCATAGCGTCGTAGCTCGGGATACATCGAAAAGCCAATACCTTATCCTACTAACCCAAAAAAAATTAATCACGTGATGCTTGAAGGAGATGCTGTGGATTCAACGGTCTCAAGCGGCATCAACAAGTATGTAGCGAAAAACTATGTGCTTGGTGAGTCTGCAACTTCAACTATCGGACTAACATTCCTCCCTTTCGTTCAACTGCAGGCTTCTTGGGAGGGCGCCGGTATTGACTAATAAAGTAGGGATCTTAGAGGTTAAACAGTGATCGGATGGTTGGCTCCCACTGATCATTTTTGATTCATTGTTTAACTTCAGCTGATCTGTCAATAACGGAGTAGCAGCTCATTGGTAGTCAACCATGCTCATGCTCATGCTCAAAACCTATCATGTTATAAAATTTCAGAAAGGTATTAAAAAACATTGAAAATCTGACCCAAACATTGAAAATCTGACAACCCTATCAAAAGTTATTAGCACTTAAGTGATATTTATACACTTTTTGGTGTCCGGATGTCAGATATTTCAATGAAAATGATGTCCGAGTCCTTTATGCAACCCGTCGTTAGTTAGATAATTGAAAACCTTTCAAATGAGTTTAAAACATCGAAGATCAGTTATCAGCACTTAAGTGTTATTCATACACTTTTTGGAGGCCGGATTTCAGATATTGTGATAGAAATATTGTCTGAATCTTCCATGCGAACTATCGTTGAATAGGTTTTTTTATCAGACCTTGCCGATGAGCTAGAAATATTGAAGGTCTGCGAACCCTATCAAAAGAAATGAGTAATAAAGTTGATTTGTTAAATATGTTAAGCGTGAATGTTCCTTTTTTGGTTTCAATATTTTTTTAGGTTTTTTTCCCTTCTTTCAAACATGAAAATTTCTTTGAATAGTTATAAGAGGTAATTTTTAAATTAAAAAAGCAGTTGTTAATAATTATATATTGAATAGATGAAAAACGATCGTACAAGTTTTCGAAAGATAATTATTTTTTGTCATATTTTTTGTTCCTCGCTCTTTGGTAAAATATGGCTTTAATTCCTAAAAAAAACTCAGATTAAAACAAATGAAATTCAACTGTTTGAACAAGTTCAAAACAACGATGATTCAGAAAAAAGGTGGCCGGTCCGATAATTTTTAGACATTCCTTTGAATTTATCAAAAAATAATTCGAAAAATGTCAGAAGCTGGCATGAGCCAAATTAAAAAAAAACTGTTTTCAAGGCATTAAAATGTACACTTTTATCTATCAAAAAACAAATTTGACGACATTTTTTTTTTGTATCATTATAGCTATTTGAAGTTAGAAGTTTCAAAGAACAGCCAGCATTTTTTTGTGGTTTTTTTAAATGCTTTTTTTAAATTCCTAAATCGGACTTCCTCATGCACACGAAATATGTCTTGCGAGAATCTTCACCCTAAATTTCAGCCAATTTGGTCCATCCCATCTCAAGATATCGTGGCACCCGTAAATCAACTCGGTGTTTCGAGAAAACCCCTCACAAAGTTTGACAGCTCACTTTGCGCATGGCAAAATTTCAAACTTAAATCATATCTAACTCAGTTTAGTAATAAAATATCTGCATGAAACTTTCACGAGTGATTGAAAGCCATCGTTTAAGTGGATTTTCTATATTTTCTGTAATATTAAAATTGTGATTTTCTACACGTATGTAACCCTTTAAACACACAAGAAGAAGACCTTTTTCGTAAAAAAAATTCCACTGGCACACGTGAGCAGCGCTCACTGATTAGGCGAACCAGCATGATATCAACACACTGAGACAGATGATTAGGCCGCGTGTCAGTTGCTTGCGGTGCCCCTCCCCCAGTACCTGCCACACTATCACCACATAATTGGGAATAAATTAAACGATTCGTGGAAAAGTCACACGGCCCACCCGGAGGGATTGTGCTGGTTGATGTTGGAATATTGTTTCTGTGGGCCTTGGAGCGAGTATTTGCTAATAAGGGAGAGTGAATTGTTTTGTTTACGGTTTTACATTTGAATTATCTTTTTTATGTTGTAAATTTTCCGATCCTTATTCCATAAATAAAGATTTTTAATGGTGCACAGCAACCTTCTTATTCCAAAATTGGCAAACTTACGGACCCAATCCTTTAGCAATCTGATTGTTAAAATATACAAACTTTGTTGTATTTTTTTTTTGTAGGCAGTACTTTAGGGGATGAATAAAAAATTATATCGATAGTCTTCGTAGTTTTGAAGATTCTAAAATGTCTGTAACAAGATTCTTGGTGCAATAGCTTTGCTTCATGTGTACCGTTAAAGAGTCACCTGAATGATCCTAAGCCGGATTGTTTAAACAGCCATTACCAAGACAACATAAACACGTGACAAAAGCCGTTAAACATTCAATTTAACATTAACAATAAATATTCATAATTATAGTGCTCAGTGCAGCATCGCAATTATCGCATCGATTTAAAAGCCGCTTTAAAATATTATTGCCCACAAAATGGAAAACAACAAAACGAAAAAACTGAAAAAACACATCACACCTGATTAATTTACATACATTTTCATTTCACTGCAGCAGCAGCAGCAGAACCAGCAATTGCACAAACACATTGGTGAGTGTTGCACTCTTTTTCTCCTCTCGCAACACACGCAGACGTTTTACTATAACTGGCGAGAAAATTAAAATTTTAATTTAGTGCTAATTATGAGCCATAAAAATAGTGATGGTTTGACTGGAAAAATAGCGTTTTTCTCGTGTGAGTTAGCCCTTAGCCTACACAGCAAAAAATCCGATGGTAAAATCGCATGCAAAAGCATGCACATCACCTTCGTCAAAATAAACACTTAATATTACACACTGCATTTAAAAATTTTGCGAACACAAAAAAAAGTTGCAACCGACGGGATTCAAACTCAGCACCAACAGTAAGGACTGGCGCCTTAGCCCACTTGGCCATCAGACCGATGTAAAACTGTTAGAATAAACTCATATATCAGCTTGACATTTTTGTCAAGTAGGTTTCCCATACTGATGGGCTACATATTTCAGGGTGTAAAATTACATAACATTACATAAAATAATGCAATATTTATTTTACACCCAGCACTTTTACACGCAGCTGGATTACTACTTTTTTAGCTGTGTAGTTATGAATTTATTTTTAATTAATTTTGTTCAATCATTTTTTTTAATTCTATAATTCATGCTTAGAGACAAAAAATAAACAAAAATGTTGAATGACAAGCTCAGGGATAGCTCCGGCTCTCACATGAGAGTTCACAAAACACGGATAAATTAAGTGTGCAAAGGATAAATTCTACATTTCTGCAGCTACCAGGTGAGCACAATATGAAAAGGAGGGAGGGTCAGTTTAATTAAAATTATTTGTCCTAATTTCTGGCCTTTTATTGCATTTTAACAACATTTCCGCCCTTGATGGATTCGCTGACTGCACTGCTATTTAATACGTGTGTGTGCAATTTTCACGGTTCTTTTGATCGCTGTTAAAGCTATGAATAAATTAAATATTTAGCGATTCGTAAGAGTTACCTGTGAGATTTATAAATGCTTGAAAATGTGATGCCAATTACCTGAAAAGAAAGAAAGAAAAAATATTAATAATGAAAATGTCAACAAAAATGTTATTTAAACATTCTTTTCAAGGTTGTCCACCACCATAAACTGTTAAAGTCCCTGTCTGAGTAGTAAACTTTGTACCTCCAGTAGTAAACTTGAACATCCAACTACTTCCATCAAAAAGCCATCACCATGAGACCATGCTCAGAGTTTACTGTCGCGTACACAGGTACTTCCAGTCAACCATAAAACTACACATCACCCCTAAAAGTCAGCCAGTGCAGTGCAGAAATCACTAGCTTCTGATGAATGCGCTTGACTGGCTACCTTCAGCCCAAGAGAAGAGGCAGGGGGAGAAAAAAAGCTCATCGATATCACACCGGCGAAGAAAACTAGCTGGAAAATGATGAAACGAACGAACCAGGGCTATTGATAGAGAAGCAGCCCACCCCGAGCTCACGTCAAAGACAGAAACTGATCGAAGAGGTGTATCGAAACGGCATCCTCTCCACGGAGCAGAGAGTGATGAAATGGCCATAAATCAATCGGTGTTGAGCAGTTTTGGAGGCTGTGATGGGAAAAGCAAGAGAAATTACGAAGAAATTAGTAAATAAGTGAAGAATTTGTCGTTTTTGCATTTTTTTTTCGTTATTGCCATTTTCGTCGTTTTTGTCATTTTGCGTTTTTTGTCGTTTTTGTCATTTGTGCCGTTTCTGTCGTTTCTGTCGGTTTTGTCATTTCTGTCGTTTTTGTCGGTTTTGTTTTTTCGTTTTTGCCACTTTTGTCGTTTTTCCATTTTTTTTTCGTTTATATCATTTTTGTCGTTTTTGTCATTTATGTCATTTATGTTATTTTTGTCGTTTTTGTCGTTTTTGTCGTTTTTGTCGTTTTTGTTGTTTTTGTCGTTTTTGTCGTTTTTGTCGTTTTTGTCGTTTTTGTCGTTTTTGTCGTTTTTGTCGTTTTTGTCGTTTTTGTCGTTTTTGCATTTTTTTTTCGTTATTGCCATTTTCGTCGTTTTTGTCATTTTGCGTTTTTTGTCGTTTTTGTCATTTGTGCCGTTTCTGTCGTTTCTGTCGGTTTTGTCATTTCTGTCGTTTTTGTCGGTTTTGTTTTTTCGTTTTTACCACTTTTGTCGTTTTTCCATTTTTTTCGTTTGTATCATTTTTGTCGTTTTTGTCATTTATATCATTTATATCATTTTTGTTATTTTTGTCGTTTTTGTCGTTTTTGTCGTTTTTGTCGTTTTTGTCGTTTTTGTTGTTTTTGTTGTTTTTGTCGTTTTTGTCGTTTTTGTCGTTTTTGTTGTTTTTGTCGTTTTTGTCGTTTTTGCATTTTTTTTCGTTATTTCCATTTTCGTCGTTTTTGTCATTTTGCGTTTTTTGTCGTTTTTGTCATTTGTGCCGTTTCTGTCGTTTCTGTCGGTTTTGTCATTTCTGTCGTTTTTGTCGGTTTTGTTTTTTCGTTTTTGCCACTTTTGTCGTTTTTCCATTTTTTTCGTTTGTATCATTTTTGTCGTTTTTGTCATTTATATCATTTATATCATTTATGTTATTTTTGTCGTTTTTGTCGTTTTTGTCGTTTTTGTCGTTTTTGTTGTTTTTGTCGTTTTTGTCGTTTTTGTCGTTTTTGTCGTTTTTGTCGTTTTTGTCGTTTTTGTCGTTTTTGCATTTTTTTTCGTTATTTCCATTTTCGTCGTTTTTGTCATTTTGCGTTTTTTGTCGTTTTTGTCGTTTTTGTCGTTTTTGTCGTTTTTGTCGTTTTTGTCGTTTTTGTCGTTTTTGTCGTTTTTGTCGTTTTTGTCGTTTTTGTCGTTTTTGTCGTTTTTGTCGTTTTTGTCGTTTTTGTCGTTTTTGTCGTTTTTGTCTTTTTGTCGTTTTTGTCGTTTTTGTCGTTTTTGTCGTTTTAGTCGTTTTAGTCGTTTTAGTCGTTTTAGTCGTTTTAGTCGTTTTTGTCGTTTTTGTGGTTTTTGTGGTTTTTGTGGTTTTTGTGGTTTTTGTCGTTTTTGTCGTTTTAGTCGTTTTTGTCGTTTTTGTCGTTTTTGTCGTTTTTGTCGTTTTTGTCGTTTTTGTCGTTTTTGTCGTTTTTGTCGTTTTAGTCGTTTTTGTCGTTTTTGTCGTTTTTGTCGTTTTTGTCGTTTTTGTCGTTTTTGTGGTTTTTGTGGTTTTTGTCGTTTTTGTCGTTTTTGTCGTTTTAGTCGTTTTAGTCGTTTTAGTCGTTTTAGTCGTTTTAGTCGTTTTAGTCGTTTTTGTCGTTTTTGTCGTTTTTGTCGTTTCTGTCGTTTTTGTCGTTTTTGTCGTTTTTGTCGTTTTTGTCGTTTTTGTCGTTTTTGTCGTTTTTGTCGTTTTTGTCGTTTTTGTCGTTTTTGTCGTTTTTGTCTTTTTGTCTTTTTGTTTGTCTTTTTGTCTTTTGTCTTTTGTCTTTTGTCTTTTGTCTTTTTGTCTTTTTGTCTTTTTGTCTTTTTGTTTTGTCTTTTTCTTTTGTCTTTTTGTCTTTTTGTCTTTTGTCTTTTTGTCTTTTTGTCTTTTGTCTTTTTGTCTTTTTGTCTTTTTGTCTTTTTGTCTTTTTGTCTTTTGTCTTTTTGTCTTTTTGTCTTTTTGTCTTTTGTCTTTTTGTCTTTTTGTCTTTTTGTCTTTTTGTCTTTTTGTCTTTTTGTCTTTTTGTCTTTTTGTCTTTTTGTCTTTTTGTCTTTTTGTCTTTTTGTCTTTTTGTCTTTTTGTCTTTTTGTCTTTTTGTCTTTTTGTCTTTTTGTCTTTTTGTCTTTTTGTCTTTTTGTCTTTTTGTCTTTTTGTCGTCAAGTCTTCAAGTCTTTTTGTCGTCAAGTCTTCAAGTCTTTAAGTCGTCATATCGTCGAGTCGTTAAGTCGTCAATTCGCCAAGTCGTTAAGTTGTCAAGTCGTCAAGTTGTCAATTCGTCAAGTTGTCAAGTCATCAATTCGGAAGTCGTCAAGTCGTCAAGTCATCAAGTCGTCAAGTCATCAAGTCATCAAGTCGTCAAGTCGTCAAGTCGTCAAGTCATCAAGACGTCAAGTCGTCAAGTCGTCAAGTCGTCAAGTCGTCAAGTCGTCAATTCGTCAAGTCGTCAAGTCGTCAAGTCGTCAAGTCGTCAAGTCGTCAAGTCGTCAAGTCGTCAAGTCGTCAAGTCGTCAAGTCGTCAAGTCGTCAAGTCGTCAAGTCGTCAAGTCGTCAAGTCGTCAAGTCGTCAAGTCGTCAAGTCGTCAAGTCATCAAGTCGTCAAGTCGTCAAGTCGTCAAGTCGTCAAGTCGTCAAGTCCTCAAGTCGTCAAGTCGTCAAGTCGTCAAGTCGTCAAGTCGTCAAGTCGTCAAGTCGTCGAGTCGACAAGTCGTCAAGTCGTCAAGTCGTCGAGTCGTCGAGTCGTCAAGTCGACACGCCGTCAAGTTTTCACGTGTGCAGGTTTTCAAATCTGGAGTTGTTTTTTAAAAGGTCCAATAAACTAATTTTTTAGTTTTTGCTTTTAAAAACACCCAAAAAGCAAAAACTTGATATTTGGTTTATTGGACATTAAAAAAAAACTCCAGAAGTCCTCTAAAGTCGTTTAGTATTTTATTCTTAAAAACTTCAAAAATCACCTAAAATCGAAAATCCTTTCCCATCAATGCCAACACTGCCAAGAATCTTCACCCAGTGCAGTTTCATCCGCCGAAGAGGTGCAACTCCGCCTACCCGGGGTAGGGACGCGCGGTGTATCCAATTTCCAGCGTTCGACAACAGTTTCCAGATCCCATCACCATCAATCGACGAACGTCGATGGCTGTGGCCCAGTGGAGGAAATTGAATCAAATCTCTCATCTCCTGAAAGGAACACCAGACGAGACAGGCCGGGGGTATGAATTTGTCCAGGCCTTCAGCGGCAGCTTTCCTGCCCGTTGGACGAGATTGCCCACGATTGATTCTTGAAAATTTTGGACTGTTTGAAGTTTTTGAGAAGGCGAACGGCAGCTGTCGAAAAATGTGAGGTCGAATCGCAACAATTAGTCCCACGTGTACACGTCCCACCAAGCGCCGAAAATAGAGGAAGTTACCACACGCAAATCGCCGCACGCCGTGAAACTGCAATTTCATTCTCCGTTGCCGATTCACGACTTGATTGACATCTCGCTATTTTGAATATAGAAGCGTCCGTTTGTAGTGTCCAAACTGCTGCTGCTGCTGTTGGCATTGAGGTTCAGAACGCCGTATTGCTCAGCGTTTTGGCCTTTGTTCTGACTGCGCGTTTGGCGAATTGTGGCGGAAGTGGGAGCTTGACACCTAAATCTCAATTACGGCGGTAGAGACTCTGGGAAGTCATCATTTCAAAATCGCTAGACCTACTCAAGAACCAATCGCTTTATTTCAATCAAAATCTTAATACTCCGGCACTACAAGATTACTTTCCGGGCACCAGCTGCACTTCCTGCGGTTCCAATGAACAATAGCCGCGCCCGCATCGTTTCGAGAACTTTTCCTAGTGGGACCCCTCACCGGATAGAAGGAGCCTAAAAATCCGCCACTAGGTTGACCTCCCGACGAACCCGACTGGCCCAAAGAGGGTCCCGAGGATTGTACGAAGAACTGGAAGAGTGGTGAACGGGTGGTCGTAGGGGGTTTCACCGTGCTGGTCGAACTTTGCGGAAACAGTCCCAGTATTTGCAGCCAATTTAACGTTGTCGACGGTGGAATCGGGGTCGTCGTACTAGTTGTGCTGACGGTGGTTGTTGGAGAAGTACTAGATTGCGTTGTTGTTGTAGTATCTGTGAATGTCGTTGGTGCTGGTGTTGTTGTAGTAGTTTCTGTAGTTGTTGTGGGTGCCGTTGTAGTAGTAGTATCTGTGCTTGTCGAAGTTTCCGTTGTTGTTGTCGTAGTATCTGTTGTTGTCGTAGGTGCCGTTACTGTAGTAGTATCTGTGCTTGTCGTAGTTTCTGTTGTTGTTGGAGGTGCCATTGTTGTCGTAGTATCTGTGCTTGTTGAAGTTTCTGTTGTTGTTGTTGTAGTAGAATCTGTTGTTGAAGGTGCCGTTGTTGTCGTAGTATCTGTGCTGCTCGTAGATTCCGTAACTGTTGTCGTAGTTTCTGCTGTTGGTGTAGGTGCCGTTGTTGTCGTAGTATCTGTGCTGGTCGTAGTTTCAGTTGTTGTTGTCGTAGTATCGATTGTTGTTGTAGGTGCCGTTGTTGTCGTAGTATCTGTGTCTGTCGAAGTTTCTGTTGTTGTTGTTGTTGTTGTTGTTGTGGTATCTGTTGTTGTTGTACTATCTGTGCTTGAAGATGGTATGACGGGTGTTGAGCTAGACTCTGGACTTGGTGATGGTGAACTAGTTTCCAACGTTGTTGTAGATTCTGTACTAATTTGGGGAGTTGTTAAAGGTGTTGTTGATGTTGGTGTAAATGGTGTAAAAGGTGTGGTTGATGTAGTTGTACTGAAATCCGTTGTAGTAGGAGGTATTGTGCTGGATTCCGTAACTGCTTGTGTTGTCGTAGGAACCGTTGGTGATGATGTTGTTGTAGTAGAATCTGTGCTTGATGATGGAGTACTAGTATTCGTTGCTGTTGTTGTTGTAGAGTCTGTACTTGAAGGTGGTGTATTTGTTGTTGTTGTAGTGGTAGAATCTGTGCTTGAAGGTGGTGTACTAGTATCTGTTGTTGTTGTTGATGTTGTTGTAGTAGAATCTGTGCTTGATGATGGAGTACTAGTATCCGTTGTTGTTGTTGTTGTTGTTGTTGTAGAATCTGTGCTTGAAGGTGGTGTATTTGTTGTTGTTGTAGTGGTAGAATCTGTGCTTGAAGGTGATGTACTGGTATCCGTTGTTGTTGTTGTTGTTGTTGTTGTTGTAGTAGAATCTGTGCTTGATGATGGAGTACTAGTATCCGTTGTTGTTGTTGTTGTTGTAGAATCTGTGCTTGAAGGTGGTGTATTTGTTGTTGTTGTAGTGGTGAAATCTGTGCTTGAAGGTGATGTACTGGTATCCGTTGTTGTTGTTGTTGTTGTTGTTGTTGTTGTTGTAGTAGAATCTGTGCTTGATGATGGAGTACTAGTATCCGTTGTTGTTGTTGTAGAGTCTGTACTCGAAGGTGGTGTACTTGTTGTTGTTGTTGTGGTAGAATCTGTGCTTGATAATGGTGTACTAGTATCCGTTGTTGTTGTTGTTGTAGTAGAATCTGTGCTTGATGATGGAGTACTAGTATCCGTTGCTGTTGTTGTTGTAGAATCTGTGCTTGAAGGTGGTGTATTTGTTGTTGTTGTAGTGGTAGAATCTGTGCTTGAAGGTGATGTACTGGTATCTGTTGTTGTTGTTGATATTGTTGTTGTAGTAGAATCTGTGCTTGATGATGGAGTACTAGTATCCGTTGTTGTTGTTGTTGTAGAGTCTGTACTCGAAGGTGGTGTACTTGTTGTTGTTGTTGTGGTAGAGTCTGTAGTTGATGATGGTGTACTAGTATCCGTTGTTGTTGTAGTTGTAGTAGAATCTGTGCTTGATGATGGAGTACTAGTATCCGTTGCTGTTGTTGTTGTAGAATCTGTGCTTGAAGGTGGTGTATTTGTTGTTGTTGTAGTGGTAGAATCTGTGCTTGAAGGTGATGTACTGGTATCCGTTGTTGTTGTTGTTGTTGTTGTTGTAGTAGAATCTGTGCTTGATGATGGAGTACTAGTATCCGTTGTTGTTGTTGTAGAGTCTGTACTCGAAGGTGGTGTACTTGTTGTTGTTGTTGTGGTAGAGTCTGTAGTTGATGATGGTGTACTAGTATCCGTTGTTGTTGTTGTTGTAGTAGAATCTGTGCTTGATGATGGAGTACTAGTATCCGTTGCTGTTGTTGTTGTAGAATCTGTACTTGAAGGTGGTGTATTTGTTGTTGTTGTAGTGGTAGAATCTGTGCTTGAAGGTGATGTACTGGTATCCGTTGTTGTTGTTGTTGTTGTTGTTGTTGTTGTAGAATCTGTGCTTGATGATGGAGTACTAGTATCCGTTGTTGTTGTTGTAGAGTCTGTACTCGAAGGTGGTGTACTTGTTGTTGTTGTTGTGGTAGAGTCTGTAGTTGATGATGGTGTACTAGTATCCGTTGTTGTTGTAGTTGTAGTAGAATCTGTGCTTGATGTTGGAGTACTAGTATCCGTTGCTGTTGTTGTTGTAGAATCTGTACTTGAAGGTGGTGTATTTGTTGTTGTTGTAGTGGTAGAATCTGTGCTTGAAGGTGATGTACTGGTATCCGTTGTTGTTGTTGTTGTTGTTGTTGTAGTAGAATCTGTGCTTGATGATGGAGTACTAGTATCCGTTGTTGTTGTTGTAGAGTCTGTACTCGAAGGTGGTGTACTTGTTGTTGTTGTTGTGGTAGAGTCTGTAGTTGATGATGGTGTACTAGTATCCGTTGTTGTTGTAGTTGTAGTAGAATCTGTGCTTGATGATGGAGTACTAGTATCCGTTGTTGTTGTGGTAGTAGAATCTGTACTTGAAGAAGGTGGCGTACTAGTTGTTGTTGTAGTAGTAGAATCAGTGCTTGAAGGTGGTGTGCTCGTAGTAGTTGTTGTGGTAGTAGAATCTGTGCTCGTAGGTGGTGCAATAGTTGTTGTTGTAGTGGTTAATGGCGTTGTTGCCACAGTTGTGGTGGTTGTATCCGTTAACGGGGGTCTGGTATCGGCTGGACTTATAGTTGAAGGGCGTTGCCTAAACGCAACACTCTTATCGAAGATACTCGGCCAACGCTGCCTCGGGATGTTTTCAAAGTTATTCGATAGCCCGAGTTGTTGACCCCAGCAATGCACTGAGAGCAGAATCAAGGCCCAAAGCAGTTTGACCATTTTAACCGAAAAAAAAAAAAAACACGCGAAACCACAAAACTGAAAATCACTCCTCCACGCGCGACACTTGGAAACAGAATGATCCAGCAATCGGCCTCGGTGAACTTCAGATCAACAATTCGAGAACGTCGACGACTACTTTCACTCCCTTTCACCTCCAATTATGCACCGTCGAGGCGATTGTTGTTGGAGAAAAACTCCGTTAACTTCCAAAAACAGGATTTTGTTTTGCGATATCCAGGAAATTCGGACAGGAATCAAATTGCCCAAACCAGTGCCTTCAGTTGGAAACGATACACCCAAATCGAATGACTCTGACATCTATTGAATGACTGGTCATGATAGCGTAGTAATAAAGAAGTCTCTGCTGAAATTTTTTTTTTTGGGGTCATTTTGTCATTTTCTCACATTTGATTTGGTTTTGGGTGCACACTTGCAAGTATCAAATTAAGTGAGCAATTATAAAGTGCCGCTACAATTAAGGCCCATCCAGAAAATGCGTTACACAGAAATATTTTTTCAAGTTATTGAAACTTTTTACGACTCAAACTGCGATATTTTAGAGCACTTAACAAATGAAAAGCAAAATTAATGTTTCCCAGATCCTTTCTCTTGCTTTCACTCCAAAATTTCAATCTGATGTTTTTGCCACTGATTTGAACTTGAAATACTGCTTTTTGATGGTAATTCTTGGAAACTTGTTTTCTCTGTGATCAAATTATTTTGTTTTAAACTGATAAATTTACTCTTTAAACAAAAATTAAAAACATTTGAAACTAACTTAACTGCTAATTTAGATTACGTCAATTAAAGTTTCAGCTCAACAATTTTCGATTTTCCCACCCATATATCTCGCAAACATCGAGTATAAAACACCCAATTCCCAGCTAATTTGGGTGGCAAACAGGATACACATTAGCACCTAAAAAGCTCCACCCCCGCCCAAACCGCGTTCGGTTCACCCAATCGGAAGTAGATCATCGTTACACCAAATTGACCTATCGAGCTCGCTTGGTTTGGTGAAGCGGAAAATTGCCACTAATTTGATAAATTTATCAAATTTGGAGAAAAATAAAAAATTTAAACCTGCGGCCACACGCAAAATTGCATCCTCTTTCCCGGTTGGGCTTCCACTAAACTGGGTAAGCTTCTCGAAAAATAAAATTTCTGGAATCATTCGAGCAAAAACATCGATTTGAATTGAATGCTTCATTTAGGCTTGAACAACGTGGGGGTGTTCCAAACAAAAAGCTCCAAAAGTGGCTTTAAATTTGCCGTAATTTGGTGGCTCTTAAAAACCCCGACTCGAAACTTGAGTCAGATGATGATGGTGGAAGGAAGTCAAACACGTGTTTCCAATTTGAATCCGATCCCACGCAAGTTTGGAATTGATTTAAAAAAAGGTTTTTCATTATACGTGGAAGACCAAATTGCTCAAATTGAGTAGCCAAGACAAAACACCATTACAAAACGCCCATTTTTGTCACGTGTCACACCCGTCACTGTCACACACTTACAGCCCCTTTAATTACTTGGCGCGACCCACTCCGGGGAGCTGCTCATCAATTCCACACTCAGCGTGAGGCTTCAGTTTCGTCAATTTTTCTCACATTTTCAAGCTGGACCTCCCACTGATGAGAAAAAAAACGCTCAAATCTTGCTCAAATCGCCAGCCTCATTAATTTGTTTCATTTTCCCTTAATAAGCTGCTAATACGATGCTCGCAAAAGGGAGTTATCCCCTTGAAGGCAACAAGATGCACCAAACTGCTTTGACGGACAGCAAAACAATCCACAGCCCGGAGGGCTTCCCCCCTCAACGGCAACAGTATCAATCTGCAAAACAGGGAGCATCTGGTGGAACTCAATTATGGGAAATAATGGAAAAATGAATTGCATTACGGTTCGGTTATGGTGTTGTCCCTGTTTATGCTCCAGTTGGGGCTCCTTGGGCCTCGTAAGGCACAACGAGGTTTCTTGGTGGAATGTTTGAACAAGGATAAGCCTTTGCCTGAAGTTGAGACTCTATGGGGGATTCACAGCTATTTAGTTTGGGGAAATAATTGAGTCGGGGAAGTGTCGTTGTTAATTGAAGCGATGCTTTATTCCCTCTGAGTACACAGTAAATATGTGTAAATTTGTAAGATGTAAAATTTACCAGATGAATTCTTCGATCTTCTTCGTTGATTGTAACAGCGTTTTGTGGTTCTTTCGATTCGGTATTAGATTTGAAAATATTTTTTTTTGCAAAAATCATAGAAACACTAGATTTTTACCACCATAATTCGTCAAGGATCACCCTAATCTAAAAAAAAAACAATTACTTGGTCTGAGATATTTGAACAATATTAGATTATTTGTTATTTGGATCCTGCTGGTTTGACGAGGAATCACTGGGCTAACACATTTATTTGGACGTTATCAAATGACAGGCTCGATGAAAACAAATTTGAATATAGAGCAATTCTTTACGAAATCGGTCTTTTTTCTTCCATTTTAATTTTTGTATTTTTTAATCCGGCTGAAACTTTTTTGCTTTAATTTATTTTTTTTTCGTTCATTTGTTTGTCCATACAAATTTGGCAGCTGTCCATACAAAAATGATTTGTGAAAATTCAAAAATCTGTATCTTTTGAAGGATTTTTTTGATCGATTAGGTGTCTTCGGCAAAGTTGTAGGTATGGATACGGACTACACTGGAAAAAAATGATTCTCGGTAAAAAAAAATTTTGGTGATTTTTTTATTAACTTTTTATCACTAAAACTTGATTTGCAAAAAACACTATTTTTGATTTTTTTCATTTTTTGATATGTTTTAGAGGACATAAAATGCAGACTTTTCAGAAATTTCCAGGTTGTGCAAAAAATATTTGAACGAGTTATGAATTTTTGATTCAGTACTGATTTTTTTTTTAAATCGAAATATCGGTCTTAAAAATTTTTCAACTTCATTTTTCGATGCAAAATCAAATTTGCATTCAAAAAGTACTTTAGTGAAATGTTGATAAAGTGCACCGTTTTCAAGTTAAATCCAGTTTTAGGTGATTTTTTTGAAAATAATCACACTTTTTCATTTTTTAAAATTAGTGCACATGTTTGCTCACTCTTGAAAAAATATGTTTGAAAAGCTGAGAAAATTCTCTATATTTTGCTTTTTTGAACTTTGTTTATACGACCCTTAGTTGCTGAGATATTGCAATGCAAAGGTTTAAAAACAGGAAAATTGATGTTTTCTAAGTCTTACCCAAACAACCCACAATTTTTTAATGTCGATATCTCAGCAACTAATGGCCCGATTTTCAATGTTAAAATATGAAACATTCGTGAAATTTTCCAATCTTTTCGAAAAAAATATTTTCAGAATTTTTAAACCAAGACTAACAATTTAAAAGTGCGTAATATTGAATGATTGGCCCTTTTTAAATGTTAGTCTAGACTTGAAAATTCTGAAAATATTTTTTTCGAAAAGATTGGAAAATTTCACGGATGTTTTCATATTTTAACATTGAAAATCGGATCATTAGTTGCTGAGATATCGACATTGAAAAATGGTGAGCTGTTTGGGTGAGACTTAGAAAACATCAATTTTCCTGTTTTTAAACCTTTGCATTCCAATATCTCAGCAACTAAGGGTCGTATCAACAAAGTTCAAAATAACAAAATATAGAGAATTTTCTCAGCCCTTCAAAAATATTATTTTCAAAAGTGGCAAACATGTGCAGTGTGCACTAGTTTAAAAAAATGAAAAACTGCGACTATTTTCAAAAAGGTCACCTAAATATGGATTTAACTTGAAAACGGTGCAGTTTATCAAAATTTCAATAAAGTACTTTTTGAATGCAAATTTGATTTTGCATCGAAAAATGAAGTTGAAAAATTTTCGAGACCGATATTTCGATTTTTTTTTAAAATCAGTGCTTCAAAAATTCAGAATTCGTTCAAAGATTTTTCGCACAACCTGGAAATTTCTGAAAAGTTGGCATTTTATGTCCTCTAAAACATATCAAAAAAATGAAAAAAATCAAAAATAGTGTTTTTTTTTGCAAATCAAGTTTTAGTGATAAAAAGTTAATTAAAAAATCACAAAATTTTTTTTTACCGTGTATCATTTTTTTCCAGTGTAGTCCGTATCCATACCTACAACTTTGCCGAAGACACCAAATCGATCAAAAATCGATTCCTTCAAAAGATACAGATTTTTGAATTTTCACAAATCATTTTTGTATGGACAGCTGCCAAATTTGTATGGACAAATATATGGACAAACAAATGATGCAAAATGGCTTCTTTGGGCATACCGAAGGCACTAAAAAAGTTTCAGTCGGATTAAAAAACACAAATCAAAAATCGAATGACCGAAATCTGAGAGAACTGCTCAAATAGTAAAAAGTTTCACAAAAGTTCCAACTTAAAAATAAAGCAAGTATTTTTTCAAAAATGATGCGCTTCAACAAGTCAAAGATAATTTCATTTTCGAATTAAAATAATATCTTTTATAAAAAAAGTTGTTGTTGATGTTTATTTTTTTATTTTTTTATTTCATTTTTTCAATTATTTTTCTTAAGCTCACAATTTTTAACTGAAGCAAGGCAAAAATAATATGTTTTAAAAAAATAGAAAGTTAAAAAACATAAATTTAGGAAATTAAACTTCCATAGATAAAAAGTAAAAAAAAATCGAATCATTTCATTTCAGTGTTCTTAGGGAAAAGTGTACTTCGGGAAAGGTTCTAGAGGTGGGCAAAAAAAAGAGCGAGCCTTTCAAAGAGCCGGTTCACCAAAAAGAGCGAACGAATCGTGGCTCACAAAAAAATCAAAATCAAAGAGCAAATTTGCCACTGATCTCGACTAGTGGCGTGCTAGATTTCCAATGCAGATTCTCGTACCGGGATGATGAAGTTTTGGAAAATAAAAAGAGCCGCGGTTCCTTTTGAAACCTGGGTCTTTCGAGTGAACCGTTCCAAGGTGAAGTGATTTTAAAACCGGTGTCTATATTTTAATGTATAAATATAATTAATTGAATTTATAAAAAAATATATAGCACGAAAGGTGTTTTTTTGAGAATTGAAAATGTTACTTCATATTGTCAATGTTGATAAATCAATGTCTAATTTGTAAGAATTTTGTACACGGTGAACCATTGCAAGATCTTTATTAACTTTAAAAGTGAATGATTTTTTAAACAAAATAAAAAAAACTTTTCATTGCACATCGTAGTGCATTAAAGAATCACCCGAGTACAAATTTAAGCATTTCAAAACGCTTAACTTCGCAAATTTAACTTCTCTTGCCCGCAGATTTTGTCTCAAAATAAAATACAGTCGACTCTCTGGTTGTCAATATCCAAGAGACCGTTGGGGAAGAGAAGCATCAGAACGATGCAAAATGAAGACTCCATTGAAATTTGTGTTTTCTTGATGAGCAGCTATGGGAGAAAATCATGGCAACGTCCAGCAAATAACAATAAACAAACGTCGAACACCTTTAAAGCATCGTTTCTCAAATAAAAATGCCATGAGAAAGTGAAATTATTATATCGAGGAATAAGGACAATCAAAGTATGCAGTTTGAAGGGACTGAAGAATTAATCGGTACATGGAGCAATATCGATATCGAGAAGATCGACAGGCAGAGAGACGACTGTATCAGAATTGGTTTGATTTTAGTAAAATTAAACGCAATTACAAAAAAAAATAACCCTCTACATTCCATCCCCGCCTTTAGACGAACTTCGATAGCAAAAAAACGCCAGAAATCCATTTTTCAACCAATGTTTGATCTTTTAAAAGCATTGGAAAGAAAAACTCTTAAAATATAAAAAAATAAAAAAATAAAACTAACTGAATCCACCTACGTGGTTGGTGCCTTTCTCACTCTTTACAAACAGTGGGTGACATGATGGTACACATCCATTTGAACACAAATTTCATCTATATTTTTAGATCCGGAATAAAAAAGTACACAAATATCACTGCAGTGTTCATAACTCGAGACAGGGTTGCCAGATCATCAATGTTTTGGACACGTTGGAAAGCTCTTTCGATTACCTAACCAACGATGGGTCGGTTGATAGATCCAGACATAGTTTACATAGATTTAAATGAAATCCGGATATTTGTGAAAACACATTTTTATACATAACTTTTGAACTACTTATCGAAACTTCAAACAATTCAATAGCGACGTATGAGACCCTAAACCGAGTCTAATGCTGAGAAAACTGAGTTTGAATTTTGGTCACACACCTACACACACACCTATACACACACACCTACACACACACCTACACACACACATACACACACACATTTACACAAACATTTGTTCAGTTTTCGATTCTGAGTCGATAAGTATACAAATGTTGGGTCTGCGGCGTTTCTGACAAAGTTCATTTTCCGAGCAGGATTATAGCCTTACCTCAGGTGAGAAAGGCAAAAAAATATGGGCTGGAAGTTTTACTTGGTTTATGTGACTTTGCCGCTGTTTTTAAAAATGTCATTTTTTTTTAGGAGTCAACTTTGGCTGTGTTTTGCCTTCCTCACCTTACTGAGGAAAGGCTATAAAATCACTCGAAAAATGAACTTCTTTATTTGACCTCGTAGACCCACCTTCACGTATACCTATTGACTCAGAATCAAATTCTGAGCAAATGTCTGTCTGTGTGTGTGTGTGTGTGTGTGTGTGTGTGTGTGTGTGTGTGTGTGTGTGTGTGTGTGTGTGTGTGTGTGTGTGTGTGTGTGTGTGTGTGTAGGGATGTGGGTCTGTGCACCAAAAATATGCACTCGATTATCTCAGCACTGGCTTAACTGATTTGGACCGTTTTGGTCTCATTCGATTCGTCTTGGGGTCCCATAAGTCCCTATTGAAAATTATGAAGTTTAGTAAAGTACTTCAAAAGTTATGCTAAAAAAACGATTTTGGGGTATGTCCGGAAGATTGTAAAAAGGGTGGTTTTTGTAAGAAACCCTGTCATGTTATACATTTTCAGAAAGTTATTAAAAAGACCTTTCCAATGAGCCCAAAACATTGAAGATCTGATTACCCTATCAAAAGTTATTAGCACTTAAGTGTTATTTATACACTTTTTGGAGGCCGGATCTCAGATATTTCAGTGAAAATGATGTCCGGGTCCATCATGTGACCCATCGTTAGTTAGATAATCGAAAGACCTTTCAAATGAGCCAAAAACATCAAGGATCTGACAATCCTATCAAAAGTTATTGGCACTTAAGTGTTATTTATACACTTTTTGGAGGTCGGATCTAAGATATTTCAGTAAAAATGATGTCCGGGTCCATCATGCGACCCATCGTTAGTTAGATAATCGAAAGACCTTTCAAATGAGCCTAAAACATCAAGGATCTGACAACCCTATTAAAAGTTATTGGCACTTAAGTGTTATTTATACAGTTTTTAGAGGTTTGATTTCAGATATTGTGATACAAATATTGTCTGAATCTTCCATGCGAACTATCGTTGGATAGGTTTTTTTTTTATCAGACCTTGCCGATGAGCCAGAAATATTGATGATCTGCGAACCATATCAAAAGAAATGAGTAATAAAGTTGATTTGTTAAACATGTAAAGGGGGAATGTTGCTATTTATACTGAATGTATTGACTGTATGAATATGAGGAAGGCACCAACCACCTAAAGGTGGATTAAGTAACGTTTTTTACTAACATTTCCTATATTTTAAGTAAAAAAAGTATACATTAATTTTTCTAGTGTACCAGACTATGCTTATACGCATTTTATTTAAGAATTTAAATGATAATGGTGCCATTTTATAGCAGAAAATGTGAAACATAAGCCAAATATTGAAAAAGTTACTGTAAAATTAAAAAAAAAATAGATAGGCAAAACGTAATGATAGGAGGTGATAGAATAGTAACTAAATATTACCAAAAACAAACATAAACTAAACAAAATAAATGCTAATTAAAATGCTAAAAACGAAACAAAGAAAACATAAAACAAGAGAAGTAAAGTTTTTCGTAGAACAAAAATTGCTCAAACAGACCTCCTGAACACAAGAAAAATAAAAAAATCGAAAAAAAATTTAGCCAATAGAGGGTTAATTGCAATTTTTTCCAAAATCCATAAGTTTGGGTGCTCTCTTTATACAATTATTGGAACGTTTGGTCTTCTCAAGTGAATCTTCTCGTTTTTATTTTTTTTATAGTTTTTAACCCTCTACTACCCAAATTTTTATTTAGATTTTTTTTCCCTTGTTCAGGACGTCATTTTGAGCAACTTTTGTTGTACGAAAAACTTTACTTCTCTTGTTTCATGTTTTTCTTGTTTCGTTTTTAGTATTTTATTTTGCATTTATCTTGTTTAGTTTATGTTTGTTTTTGTTAGTATTTGGCCTGTTCTACCACCTCTTATCATTACGTTTTGCCTATCTAATTTATTTTTCATGTTTTATAGCCACTTTTTCAATTTTTTGCTTGTTTTTCACATTTTCGTCTATAACATGGCACCATTATTATTTAAATTGCATTGAAAAATTACTGCATACTTCTTTTTACTTAAAATATAGGAAATGTTAGTAAAAAAACACAGCCAAAGTTGACCCCTAAAAAAATGTCATTTTTAATAACATTGGCAAAGTCACATAAAACAAGTAAAACTTCCAACCCATAAATTTTTTAAAAATTTTAACGGAGTTGGGTTGTAGAGGGTTAAAAGTCAAATGAAAAACATGAAAATCGGCTCACTCTGTTGAGCGAGCAAAAATGAGCGGCTCTTATAAAAGAGCGAGGTTTTGCCCACCTCTACCTCGATCCCTCGTCGATTTCCCTAAAACTTTCCTCTAAAGGGTTATTTTGATCCCGGATCACGAATTCGTGGTCCATTCTTTGATATCTCGTGACTGTGGGGCGGTACGACCCCTTTATTTTTTTGGATTTTTATCAAGACACAAATTTCAACGATTCGTAGCACAAAATCGTGAAGAGATAGACATTTGGTGTCAAAGGGATTTTTGTATAAAATCATACGCCTGATTTGATGGCGTAAAATTCCGAAAAAACTATTTTTTAAATAAAAAAGTTGAAAAATAGTGCTGAAATCGCAAATATTTTGCGTTACTCAACTGTAAAAAATTGTAAGACATGTCATTTTATGAGAAATTTAATGTACTTTTAAAATCTGCAATAATTAAAAATGGTCATTGTTTCATCGAGAACAAAAATTTTCATTTTTGAGATATTGACACACGTACTTGAATAGCTGTATGATGCGATCGACCAATACGATGGCTACTAGCGAATCGTGGTTGCTCACGCTTGACTGTGAATTGCCGATTCAGCGATGAGCGAGTAATTTCTAGCCATTGGACCGACAATGAGGACTCTTGGTTTGAAGTCAACCCTAACTCGATTAATGATTCCTTTATTGGGTTTCAATCATTTGTTGAAGCCATGACTCAACTTTCATATTGAAATTGATAACTGGATCTATCTTGTGATTAATTGTATTTGATTTGATTATTTATTTTGATGTTTATTTTGATGTTTGACACTAGACATTTTTCAAATATATTCTCAGAATCGTTAAAACAAATATATTTCAAATAATCTGCTTTCCAAAACATCTGCCAATCTCAGCTGATACATTCCATTCGTCCAATTCGAAAAATCCTCATCAAAACTCGTCTCCGCTCCAACTACACAAACCACGCGCGTAAAATTGTTTCTACTCAAACTGGCCACCACCAAAGCAGCAGCCAGCAACTTTAACCACTTTAACAACAATCGTACTCAGCATGTTACCTCTCTGATTGCTTCACCACTACCACCACCACAACCCGACCTTGAAGCTAACAACTACATTGTTCTGTGCGAAGCTTTTTTCTCTGTTTCTGTTTTTTTTCTTCGAGTTGTTGCCCGAGCTTTCTGGCAGTGCCTAATGTATCTAATAACATGTTTAATGCCTTAAATGGTCTTGAGTGGCGCGCCAGCTCGAACGAGAGAGCCCCACATTTTTCGGCCCGATCATCTGAGCGTCACTACTCTTTTGCGGGGACGGTTTTTGGAAGGAACAAGCTGAAGGATTGAAGCCCAAGGATGGATGGAGACGACAAGGAGACAAAGTGAAGTCGTAATGCAATCAGTCAATTGTAACTGGCACAAGGAGCTGTCGGAAATCGGGCGGGATTCCATTAACCCTCGAGTGGGCGTCGAAAAATGCGAGAAATAACGGTTTTTTTTGTGGAGACTTCAACGCGCGAGTACTGGCGTACAAGCGACGAACGCAGCTCTCGTTGATGGTTTTCCCGCAATTCGCTCGCGAAAACACCCGCCAATCGAGGGTTAGCACTCGGAACGGAAGTGCACGTGCCGCGATGAACGTGTACCTCGGTAATGTACATCCCCTGTTTGAGCTCGCACCAGGTGGCCACCAATCCGCCTGCGCTTGCTTGCTGCACCCCGGGGGATGGCACGCTGCCATTACGGTACGGGGAAGTTTCTTGGAGAGCCCCAGCTGGACATGACACATGGAAAAAGGGGGGAAAAAAGGGACATGTCCTCGCACAGCACGTGACGTGAGTGATGGAGTGTGATTTGAGAGTTCGTTATTGGAATTTGATTAGTGACACGGTTTATTTCGGCAGCTGATAATATGTTAATTTCAAACTTTGATGATTTTTCAAATTCTGTTCTTCAAATGTTTACGTCAAACAACCTAAGCAGATTCTTTTGTTTCCAAGATATTAAGTCAACAGCAACCACACGTGTACATCTCAAGCAACACCCCTTCTGGCATCGCACTCATCGAAAGTTTTGAATGTACAACCCATCGCATCCACATCTCAATTGCTCATTAGTCCTCCATCGAGCGTGAAACCATTGAGCATATTGCCCATTACGAGCTTTTTCTTTATCCACACTCTCGAGCAACAACATCGATCAAAAGATCCACCCTGGTCAGCTCGCGAAACAAAAAGCCTTCTCCTCCTCTCAATTACGATTACTTTTACAATCATTCAATAACTGTAATCAGCAAGCGGTGATGTTGGAGTGTTTCACTTTTTTATTACAACTCAACTTAAACTTTTTTTCTCTTCACTTTCGAGCCCAACCTAAGAGGTGTGAAGAACATAATGTAATTTTACATGGTCACACCTGATTGAAGCTTCAATTCGCAGGATAAACGCACCCTCTAAATTCACATGAATGTCGCGGTTGTGGCGAATTATGACCATCATCATGGCCAGATGAAAATGAGCCTTCCGTTGGACACGAATGTGGCAGCTTCGTTACTTTTTTTTTCGCCAATTCACTCATGCAAATTGCCTACCATTGCTCTGTAAGTAGGCCTCAAGTGTGATTGCAGTGAGTTGTGTGGCCGGTGTTCCACTCACAATTGAAAAACGAAAATGTTTTGCTTGGAAGGATGTTGGTTGGTTGGTGGAAGGGTGGGCTTATTCTCTGCTGTTTTTCCGCTGAAAGATTGCTGGCAAACGTGAGATCATGGAGGATTAGACTTGTTCAAGTTTATGAAGGCTGCTCGTGTTTTTTTTCAAATGTTAAAAACTGTTATTGTTATTTGCAACGGTATTGAAGAATTCGACGACGTTTTGCCTTTGTTACTAAAGAAAGGTATAGGTTTTACTTTATGGCTGGATGTCATTTTCATCTTCGTAAATATTACGATTCAGCATGAATTTTCATCGGAAAAATCGTCAAAAAATCACACTGCATCGATTTTCGTCGCCATGTCGACAAGTTGTCAAGTTGAGCTTAGAATACTGGCGCAAGAATGCTGGCGCATATATTTTGTGGCTCGACTTATACTCGTTTTGTAGTAGCTTGTCTACCGATGTTTCCTACAACAGGTAAGATATCTTAGCTTTTCATTTTTTTTGCCCTGTCTGTTTTTGCATAACTGCCCAATGTTTATGCAAAAACTTTTGTGACATAGGACATTCATCCGGCTACAATCAATTTGTTTCCCGTGTGCTCCTGAAATCGCCTTAAAGTAGACTTCATTTTTTCGTGATTTCGTAAGTTTATTTAACAGAGTTCATTGGGTTCCAATATGAGCTTTCTAAGCTTTTCATTGTTTAAATTGTATTCAAAGTTTTCAATGCTCGCGACGCCAATGGCTTTCTACCTAAGGTATCGCGATTGAGTGTGTAGTAGTGGGTTGTAAATATAGCTATCTCTGACTCTCCCACTTTCGTAAAAGCTGATTGGCAAGCTTTCCTGCACCGAGCGGCATACGCGGTTCACTTGTACCTCGGTTTTGCTTTGCGCCTGCTTTGTTCGGTTTTTGGGCTCGTACCAAAACTAGAAAACCAAAACCGCGGTGTGCGTCGTCACTGGCGCATGGGAAACTTGCTATGCTCGCGTTTGTCATACACGCTTGTTTGATTAAGAATATGTACGATTAAAAATATTCTTTTGATGAAAATTGCGTTTTGTATTTCTTTTGGAAAACATATCATTTATAATACTTTGCTTTCATCATAAGACTTTCTTTTGTGCTGACGTTATTAATAAACAAAGTCGATAATTATGATTTGAAAGAAGTTCTACCATTGTTATATTCTTTAGTAAGAAAGGCTCTCTCTTACCCCAGGTGGGTTTAAATCGGGTTTTTCCGCTAGGTTCGCTGTTGTCCCAGCGGTGTTATGAATGACAGCTCGCATACAGTTTGAGTAGTTTTAAGAGAAAAATGCGTTTATAATGAAAAATCAAACATTTTCAGAAAAGTGTGGTATTGCAAAGTGTGGCAATTTCGCTAACGATCATAATGCTTGGTGATTTGTGACTAATTAAGACTGGTATTTTATTTAATCGATTTTTCTAAAAAGATGATCGATATTTTGGATAACTTGAGTTAAATGTGGCAAAAGTTGAAAGTAATGATCAAATGAAATGTGAAAGTGTTTAAATATTACTTTTCTACCTGTTTAACCAAAGTGTTGTCCTTAAAAATGCATGATTTATACAACATTCGATTCTTTTATGCGATTGCCACACTTTACAATAACTTTTATTGATGTTTAAAAATATTTAAATCAAATAAATATCAAAAACTGCTAAATTTTTTAATATTTTCAAGCATGCTGTCATTCCGAACTTAGTCGCGTAGTGCTTCTACCCACCACCAAGATACGTGCACGTTTCTGTCGAATCACTCAATTATGAGTAAATAATAAAAAAGTATTAAAATGCTTCTAATTTGTATTGTTAATTTGGTGAATATATTTTTGTGTACATGAAGCCAATAGCACTCGAAATGACATTTGAGAAGGGCCTAAGTTATTTAAATATGATTGTATTTTGTTATTTAAAAATTACTGTAACTCGAAGCCGTTGCGGTCAAAGACAAACATGTAGGAAATTGGACGGAATTTCAAAATATATACACTGAATGAATAATACACGCCACTTTTATGAGAATTTTTGATTTTTAAGTTAGAAAATTAATTTTTAATGTGATGTCACGATTTTTTTCGTTCAACATTTCTGAGGAAATAGCCAAAGATGTTACAAAAAGACTCACGAAAAATGCAGGATGGTATAACTCTCCTTAAAAAAGCATTCACAAAAACTATTTTTTAAGAAAAGTGGAATAAACGTAAAATTTTTCAAAAATCGAACGCGGGAATCGATTCTCCAGACATTTTTACATTAAAGTCTCCATATTGACCTTTGTCCAAAGTCCAATCCTTGTGAACTTACAGCGGTTTTGATTATAAAAATGTTGAAAAATTGGGTTTTTGATGGTTTTTGGAAATTTTTATATGACAGAAAATATTTTTGAGTCTCGAAAATATTTTTACCGTAAAGCTCGTACAATTTTCCATAAGTTTCCCCTTATTTGAGCTGGAATTGCTCTATATTAGCAATATTAAAAAGTCAGTGTTGAGCATAGCCAAGAAACGAAATCAAAAAAGGTGCTTTATATTCGTGTTAAAACTAGGCTAAATCGACCCTCCTGAATTTGAATCTGCTGATATTTTTCGCCTATTCTCAACTGCAAACTTCAACGCATTAGTAAATTTTCAAAATTGAAAATTTTGAATTTTTCTAGTTAGAGTCTTAGCAATATTCCATCCCAGGTAGAAAACTTGTTTTGAAAACCATTTTAGCAACTATTGTTCATTTTTTTTTTAAATCAAAAAACGGTTGAAAGAACTGTCATGGGACTTTAAACTGTTTTTACAATTTTATTATTTCATTTATTTAAAAAGTTGAACATTAAATAGTGGAAGTTTAGTCTCTGCAAAGAAATATTTGTTTAAACAATCTACAATCATTAACAATATCGTGCACACATTTTTATCCCGTCTGAAATTTTCTGAAATAATTATTTTATACATATTTTTTAATTGAGTTTCAAAATTATTTGCTTTTGTTAATTTTTTTTATGGGTGATATGATTATAAAAAGTTTACTTTTATTTATTTTAGATGCAAAATTATGATTGCAAAATCAGAAATGTCTTCTAATTGATTTTTAAATATATTTTTCGGTTTCCAGAAAAATACAATCACTTTTCGAAAATTTAAAACGAAATAAAAAAAAATGTATGTAAAAAATCTCCAAAATCTAGACGCAAAATATGTTTTTTTTTGCAAATCCGCTTTGAAACTGTGAACCTTTCCTGCCCTTTGGGCAAGACGGATTCACCTACTTTTTTTTAATATAAAAAAAACTGAAAAAATCTTGTTTTCGCAACTTGTTGCAAAAACTACTATTATGATTATTTTTTTCAGTATTGCAAAAAATGTGGTAGGGAATTCGCTGCAAAACTCGTTTTTTCAATACTTGTCGTATTTATCCAACTCGGCAGAGCATCGTGATGATTTTTTTTTATTACAACATGTTGCTCAAACTACTGTTAAAAAAAGGTAAATTTCATTTGCCAAATGGCTTCTTTCGTCAAATGATTGTAAACAATATAAATAAACACAAAGAGACATTTTCTGAACCGTATGAAGGAAATGTTTTCGAAATGGTCTTTTATGAATACTGTTTATAAAAATCAAAAAAAACTGTTTTTTAGTCCAATAAAACTTTAACTGGCCAAATCTCTAAAATTGCACTATTTATCAAATTTTCCGGAAATTACTTTTCGATTGAAAATTGGATTTTAAATTTAAAACTTTACTTTAAATTTAAAACGAACTTTAAAATTTCAAAAAAAAAAAGAATGGAATAAGTCAATCGACAAAAACTGTTTTTCATGTACCCATTTACCTATCGAATAATTCTCAAAAATTCATTCAAATGATACATATTTCCGAATATTTACAAATATATTTTTTTGTACAGACAGAAGGTGGGGCAAGTGTAACAAGCTAAGGAAATGTTCGTTAAAACCCATTAAAAATCATGATAATCATCTTTTAAAATTATTGATTTTTCGTACGCTCTACTCAACTAGTGGGGCAAGATAAACAACCGTTGGGGCAAGAGGAAAAACAACATGTTAATTTGCTAACAATTGAACTGTTATCACTTAAGCACATCATATTAGAATGTGTTTGAAACGATACTTTAATTTTTTGATGAAATAATAATATTTAGTAATATTTTGATAATTTTACGAAAAAAATAAATTGCTTCGATAATAAATAGTAAGTTTTCATACTATGACTATATTTTGTATGGTCAATTTACTTAACAATTGTGAATCAGTTTTTAAGTACTCTTATGTATTTATTTCCCAAAATAACATGTTGTTTAGCAATTCGTATTTTTTTCATACTTTAATTCCATATGGTACACTTGCCCCACCTGAAAAAGATTTTTTAAATGCTCTCAACAAAAATAATCAAATGATAAATCATACTTTATAATAGGTGCAAATCATTGGTAGGGACAATACTGATCTAGAAAAAATTGCATTTTGATAAAGTTATTATAAAATATTATAAGAAAACAGAGGTATTGAAAAAAAAACTTCACTAAATCTTTACCCCGTGGCGTTTACGTCGTTTTGGCGGTTATGTGGCAGTAGAATCAACTAATTGCATTGCTGTTAACAATTCCTCATATTGGAAATATTGGAAATTGCAAGAATAACGATCATACGAGCGATTGTTCCTCTTGCCCCATATGGTCGTCTTGCCCCACTTTCCCATAATGGCGTCTTTGGTCATAAAAAATACAGATATGGTGGAGATTCCCTCATGAGCTTTTTCCTCATAAACATTTATATCAATATCGAACCAGTCTAATGCGAGGACGTTCCCCCACATCACACAACCAAAGGAAGCGGTGAGAAGCTTCTTCAAGTTGTGCAAAAAAAAATGAGCTTTTGTTCAAAGAAAACATCGCACCACACCGGATTTTTTAAGGGACACAAACAATCCAACCCGGCTTTCCCGTTGTCGGGAGGGAAAGCTTTTCAAGACTGGAGTAACAAAGCCAAAAACATGGCGATTTCCACTTTCATTTTTTTTTTGCTGTTTGGTTTGTCAGCTCATCTCTTTTGAGGCCAATTATTTCCAGTGTGCGTTTGTGTGATGGAAAAGTGGAAAACGAAAAAAAAAAACGTAACAACACTCACCGAGGAGGGAAAAACGCTCGAAATCAGTGTTCAGAGCCTGGAAGGATAACACGCGACTAATGAAGGGCTTTAAGCTGGGATTGTTGCATCAGCAAGGTTGGTGGGTTTGGGTTATGATGCATCGTGCGATGTATGGGATGCATTCGGGCTAAGATTCCCCTCCGTAATTTACATCATTATGCTGTGCACTTGTTACGGGCACAGCCAGCAGAGCAAGTTTCTTACGTAATGGATTTGGTGGGGGTCCTTTTGAAGAATGATGTTTGTTTGTTGGTTTTGTTTTGGAATTCAAATCTGCAAAACAAATCTCATTTTTTTTTCACAAGTCAAGCAAATTATTCTCGGATTTTTCCAACTTCTAAAACCTCCTAGTTCCAAGCACTTCTATGCACTTCATCATATTGCATCGTTTGTGCTACTGATTGCACTTTTGATTGCCTGTCACGTGTCCTTTCAGGAAAAATATCAAACACGGGAGAATGTGCTGAGCCAGGACGTTCTGTATCAGATTCATTGCTTATCGCGCGAAACCGATCCAGTTGCAATCTGCTCTCCAGTTTGGTCACTCCTGTTCGAGTGATTCTAGCAGCTATCACAGGTAACAGTAGCAACCTAGGTTCACGTGTCCTTACAGGGGACATTCGGGGTCAAACAAAGTCTGAAGATTTTTTTCTGAATATTCAAATTTGGGATCTTTTCACCTTTAAATTTTCAGAACAGAATTCTTCTTTCTAGAAACTTCAAGATATCAACGCAACGTCCCGTTTAACCCCAACAGAATGCAATTCCCAAGAAGTGCACACTTCACTCAGCTAGCTGTTCAAGTGCATGATACTGGCCACTTGTCAGCCGAAACCAGCCAGCGTGTGCGCCACCATTTCGGTTTGGATTGCCACTAGATTAGAGCAGTCACAACTGCTAGGCGGAAGCAAACACAGACCTGCTACTGACGATAACGGCTGGATTGCACAACAGTCATGTGCCAAGTACCATGCAACTCCACGCTGACTCAAGCCACTTGACGTGGTTGTCCTGCGTTGACGCACGTAAATTTGGAGATATTTTATTAAATAACGTCTTAAAACTCCGAGCACTATTGCCACACTACATACAAAATTTTGACTAAAAAATTTGATTTCACGAATCAAACCACGTCAAAAGTGCGACAACAAAGCACAACCACGACGAACTTCTCGTTGACGGTTGCCGGCTAATGCAGCCGTCAGTTTGAGGTTAGAACCGCTCTAAGTCGACTTTGTCGTCACCGATTTGCGTCAATGCAATTTGCTCTCGAATCGATTCAGCATCCTCTCTCCTCTAGACTTTTGTCAGTCTGTGGAGAGGAACTGTCGCGAAATGGATCGAATTGCAAATACCGAGGGGGTTGGGAAACGGAGTTGTCGTCGTCGTCTAATGACAGCTGAGTCGAATTGGTCGTCTAGCTGCGACGACACTCGACTTACGACGGACACAGTCTCACAGAAAAGAGTCGAGTGAGCTGGTTGAGTCGTTGTTGGCTGGCCCGGCTGCCGCCGGCGAGATAATAAGCCACTTCAGAGTGATTTCACAATTATGCAATCGCGATTTGAAGCTAGAGAAGGAAGCACCGCCGGTTAAGGTTGGGACATGCTGCAGTGCAGTTGATAGTGCTGGTTTAGCACGAATAGAAAGATTTAGCTAATTAATGACCAAGACAACACTTTTTAAATTCTTGCTGGGAGATGGTGATTTAAGCGAATTTAAGACTAGATTTTGATTTGACCAGATTCTCATCACCATGACAATCGTCTATTGTTGGCCTGTTCCATCACATTTGCACATCAGACGACAAGGATAGGCGATTTAGAAGATGGGAGTGTTGATGCTCCATTTTTTAATAGGGATATGGGAAATTCTCCAAGCTATCCGAAAGAAAGTTTCGCTTGGATGGTTTATGGACAGGTGAATGTTCTTAGAAGCCACCGCGCCTATTCGTCCCAGACGACGATAACAAGTGTTTGCTGTTAAAATTCTTGATGTGTTCTACATTTTAATGCAAAAGCATTCAATTCTACTTATTTCTCACGGAAAGGAGTTCCATCTAAAATGTGCCAATTCAAATAAGCTTCAAACAGCATTTTTTGGCTTATTTATCAAAATTTTAGCTTCATTAACCAATCTAAATGACTTAGAAATTTCGAAAATTTTGACGAAAAACTTGCTTGAAATAAGCGTTATTTTCTGTCATTTTTGTCGTGTTTGTGTTTTTTGTCGTTTATGTCATTTTTATCGTTTTTATCGTTTTTATCGATTTTGTCGATTTTGTCGATTTTGTCGTTTTTGTTGTTTTTGACGTTTTTGTTGTTTTGACGTTTTTATCGTTTTTGACGTTTTCGTTTTTTTTTGTCGTTTTTTGTCGTTTTTTGTCGTTTTTGTCGTTTTTGACGTTTTTGTCGGTTTTGTCGTTTTTGTCGTTTGTATCGTTTGTATCGTTTGTGTCGTTTGTGTCGTTTGTGTCGTTTTTGTCGTGTGTGTCACTTTGTTGTTTTTAAAGTTTTTGTCGTTATGATGTTTTTGCATTTTTTTTGTATATTTTTGTAGTTTTTTGATTTTTTTTTGTATTTTTTGTCGTTTTTTATCGTTTTTGTCATTTTTGTTTTTATTTGTCATTTTTGTCATTTTTGTCATTTTAGTCATTTTCGTCATTTTTGTCAATTTTGTCAATTTTTTTTTGTCATTTTCGTCATTTTTGTCATTTTTGTCAATTTTGTCAATTTTGTCAATTTTGTCAATTTTGTCAATTTTGTCAATTTTGTCAATTTTGTCAATTTTGTCAATTTTGTCAATTTTGTCAATTTTGTCAATTTTGTCAATTTTGTCAATTTTGTCAATTTTGTCAATTTTGTCAATTTTGTCAATTTTGTCAATTTTGTCAATTTTGTCAATTTTGTCAATTTTGTCAATTTTGTCAATTTTGTCAATTTTGTCAATTTTGTCAATTTTGTCAATTTTGTCAATTTTGTCAATTTTGTCAATTTTGTCAATTTTTTCAATTTTGTCAATTTTGTCATTTTTGTAATTTTTGTCATTTTTGTCATTTTTGTCATTTTCGTCATTTTTTAATTTTTGGCATTTTTGTCATTTTTGTCGTTTTTGTCGTTTTTGTCGTTTTTGTCGTTTTTGTCGTTTTTGTCGTTTTTGTCTTTTTTGTCGTTTTTGTCGTTTTTTGCCGTTTTTATCGTTTTAGTCGTTTTTGATGTTTTTGTTGTTTTTTGTCGTTTTTATCGTTTCAGTCGTTTTTGTTGTTTTTGACGTTTTTGTTGTTTTGACGTTTTTATCGTTTTTGACGTTTTCGTTTTTTTTGTCGTTTTTTTGTCGTTTTTTGTCGTTTTTGTCGTTTTTGTCGTTTTTGACGTTTTTGTCGGTTTTGTCGTTTTTGTCGTTTGTATCGTTTGTGTTGTTTGTGTCGTTTGTGTCGTTTTTGTCGTGTGTGTCACTTTGTCGTTTTTAAAGTTTTTGTCGTTGTTGTCGTTATGATGTTTTTGCATTTTTTTGTATATTTTTGTAGTTTTTTGATTTTTTTTTTTGTATTTTTTTTGTCGTTTTTTATCGTTTTTGTCATTTTTGTTTTTATTTGTCATTTTTGTCATTTTTGTCATTTTTGTCATTTTCGTCATTTTTGTCAATTTTGTCAATTTTGTCAATTTTTTTTTTTTTGTCATTTTCGTCAGTTTTGTCATTTTTGTCAATTTTGTCAATTTTGTCAATTTTGTCAATTTTGTCAATTTTGTCAATTTTGTCAATTTTGTCAATTTTGTCAATTTTGTCAATTTTGTCAATTTTGTCAATTTTGTCAATTTTGTCAATTTTGTCAATTTTGTCAATTTTGTCAATTTTGTCATTTTTGTAATTTTTGTCATTTTTGTCATTTTTGTCATTTTCGTCATTTTTGTCATTTTTGGCATTTTTGTCATTTTTGTCATTTTTGTCGTTTTTGTCGTTTTTGTCGTTTTTGTCGTTTTTGTCTTTTTTGTCGTTTTTGTCGTTTTTTGTCGTTTTTTATCGTTTTAGTCGTTTTTGATGTTTTTGTTGTTTTTTGTCGTTTTTATCGTTTCAGTCGTTTTTGATGTTTTTGTCGTTTTTTTGTTGTTTTTATCGTTTTTGTCGTTTTTGTCGTTTTTTGTCCTTTTTTTTGTCGTTTTTGTCGTTTTTGTCATTTTTGTCGTTTTTTCGTTTTTGTCGTTTTTGTCGTTTTTGTCGTTTTTGTCGAATTTGTCGTTTTTGTCGTTTTTTATCGTTTTTGAAGTAATTTGTAATTTTTTGTGGTTTTTAAGAATATTTAAGGTTTATTATCTTTCTTACAAAAGAAATGTTTAAGGTTTACTTTTGGAAAAAAAACGCTTTTCTCAGAAATTTTAAAAAAATCGTGCACGGCGAGGATTCGTCCCAGGAAAAAATCCTATTACTAAATTGAAGTTTAGGATGCGCTCTTTCGATTGAATTTTGGTCCGAAACCTCGGAACAATTTTTATGTTTCAGATCTGTAGCCGTGGGGTCTGAGACGAACATTTTATTTTTCGATTCACAATTTTCGACCAGTAAATGTGGTCAAAGCCATTTTTAGAGATATTTTTTGGACTATTTTACAGATAACACTATCAAATTAAAAGAATTCAGTTTCAAACAAAAAGCCATTCGAAAACATGCGCCATAAACGGCTTGGGCCCAAAATTTGAAGCTTTTCCAAAATGTATTTCGAGAGATATAGCCATATTTTTGTTTTTCGTTTTATTTTTACCCTATTTTTTCTATTAAATTTTCGGTTTTATACAGAATCATATACTAACATCAAATTCGAAGTCCCGGCACGTTCTCGCTCGAAAGCTCGACAAGTCGTCAAGTCGAAGCTTCAACGCCAGCGCTTTTACGCTTGCGCGTTTTACGCTGCGCGTGAAAGTGTTCTTTTTGGCTTCTCATAATAGATCGACAAAGTGCATTAGCGATACATATTTTTTCAAGTTTATCATAGACTAACATTAAAGACTGAGTACCCTTTATATTTTTCTAATAATGTGAATTCAATATGTGTTTAAAAAAAAAATTTAATACCCTGCGACCCATAATGTACCTCTGAAATTAAAAAAATGGTATTCGAGGTTTAGCCTAAACATATTCGAAGCATTAGGTCAAATTCACACTGGGTGGTATCATTATTTTCTGAAAAAATAATTACACCAATATATTTCTCGGAGTTTCATCATTTGGTAAGAAAGGCTCTGGTGATATTAAATCGGTTTTTTTTGTTTTTTTTTTTGTCGATATTTGTAATTTTTTGATGTTTAAGAATTTTAAAGGTTTATTGTCGTTTTTTGTTGTTTTTTTGCCGTCTTTCGTCGTTTTTTGTCGTTTTTTGTTGTTGTTTTTTTTTGTCTTTTTTTGTCGTTTTTTGTCGTTTTTGTCGGTTTTGTCGTTTTTGTCGATTTTGTCGTTTTTTATCGTTTTTGTCGTTTTTTATCGTTTTTGTCGTTTTGTGTCATTTTTGTCATTTTCGTCGGTTTGTTGTTTTTTGTCGCTTTTCGTCGTTTTTTTTTGTCGTTTTTTGTCCTTTTTTGTCGCTTTTGTAGTTTTTTTGTCGTTTTAGTCGTTTTTTGTCGTATTTGTCGATTTTTTGTCGTTCTTGTTGTTGTTGTCGTGTTTGTCGTTTGTGTCATTTTTGTCGTTTTGGTCATTTTTGTCGTTTTTTGTCGTTTTTGTCGTTTTTGTCGGTTTTTGTCGTTTTTGTCGTTTTTTTTGTCGATTTTGTCGTTGTTGTCGTGTTTGTCGTTTATGTCATTTTTGTCGTTTTTGTCGTTTTTTGTCGTTTTTGTCATTTTTGTCGTTTTTGTCGGTTTTAGTCGTTTTTGTCGCTTTTGTCGTTTATGTTGTTTTTGTCGTTTTTGTCTTTTTTGTCATTTTTGTCGTTTTTGTCATTTTTGTCGTTTTTTGTCGTTTTTGTCGGATTTTGTCGTTTTTGTCATTTTTGTCGTTTTTGTCATTTTTGTCGTTTTTGTCGTTTATGTCGTTTTTGTACTTTTGTATTTTTGTTTTAACGGACATAAGCATTTTGTAACTGAAATCATTGTTGCAATTTAAGTAAAACATTGACATTTTTGTTTTTAGTTTTATAGGATTGTTCAAAATAGTTAATTTAAGTTATAACTTCCATTCAATTACGATAGCTCTGCACAATAAACAATATTTTCTGAATTGCATGCAATCCAACCATTTCCATCAATGATGTAATTTCTAACAAAGTTATAACCTCATCTCTCATGTTCGGTTGAAGTCACTCGGTGTATGCGGATGTAGCATATGGCCAATGAAGCCACAGCCAGTACCGGTGCCTTGCACAAGATGGAACAGTTCCGACAAGAGCATCAGGTTGGCCACCGTTCCAAGGGGTTGTGTTGAACGCGGTGTTCTACGTATTCTCGCTAGGTGAACTTGAAGCCACCTAACGGTGGCTCGTCGCAGTAAGCGCTCTTTATCCACGCGGCTAATACACCTTACGGTAAACATTTGCATTAGCGCTAGAACCATCCTCGTGTTAATCGCACTACTCGCTCTCCTGCTCTAACTCTCCGAGCAAAAGTGTGCTTTCCAACTCTTTACCTTCAACAACGGTGAGCTGGTTGTCTAACAACACAACTCGACGAACGGTAGGAACAGAACGGAACAAAAAAAACGCGAAATCAACAAAACTTATAATTTAGCGAGTGGAACAACAATAGCTACCTCAAAAGTAGCAGAAGCAAGCAAAAAAAAAGTGAAGAACGATTCTCTTTCTCTCTTGATCCTAAGGTTCTGAAACGTGAGCACTGAATATGACGAGGGAAACAGAAGGAACGAGTTTTAGAACGGGAAACAAAAAAAAAAAAAAAAGAAAATACGAAGCTCCAACACACATCCATCAAATCTTTAACCAGCTTGTTACAATTTTACCACTAACATACACATACTGGAACACGTGTGTTTGTGTTCATAATGCAGTGCAACATATGATACCGTACATTAATTTATTTAAGAATTTGAAAAATTGAAGTAAAATTTCTTCAAAGGCTAAAATATAAAAAAAAATCAATTAAATTAATTAATTAATAAATAATTTAATTACAATGATTACTGAGCGTTGTTTCCACACTACGAAACCACACACGCGTTCACTGGCTTGAAACTCGACAACAAAAACAAAATCGTGTTAAGGACCTAAGCAAGGTCGATGGATTGGGACGGATTCACCACCACCGCCGAAATACTCTCTCAGCTCGAGTCGAGGGTGTGAGTGACTATCGGGAGTTCTGTTGTTTGGACAGCAACAGGAACTGGGAGAACTGCAGCATTAATATTAGGGAACGGGAACTCAGCATGGGACCACTTGGTGTTGGTGATGAAGTAGGAACTCACCTGGAAAGAAGGAAAAGATTGCAGTCAGTGTACGAGTTGAATGAGTTAACAAATTGATAAGTCAAAATTTTGATATGAGATGGGCAAACAAAAGTTTGATTTTGAAAAATTTTAATGGTTTTTTTCTTTCTAAAAAGCCATATTTTTAAATTTAGTCTTACAAAAATGCATGAAAGTCTACTCTCAATATCAGTATTCATATTTTCAGTTGAATGAATGAAAGGGAAGATCAATTTGAAAATTTTGAAAGAGCTATTCAGTCAGCTTTAATCAACGACTCGATTGTTGAATGCTTACTGAGTGCACCAGTCCTGATCGTCATTACGGAGAGAGCGTCAGTGAACGCACGCGAAGTTGAAACGAATGAATACCGAGCTCGACACTCAAGCAGCCACGCGACACGAAGCCGCGTGATCTTTCTCTTTATTTTTTCTCTCTTTTTGGCTGTGCGGTGCTGCGTGGTGACAGCAATCATTTGAACGCAGTCACGCAGGTCGGAATTTTGGTTGAGTTCCAACGAACGAGCTCAGCGCGAATGATATAGGTGGTGAGAGTCAAATGACTGTGTGAGTGATTATGCGTTGCGCTCATTTGTTCATGTGGCCATTTTGCCAGTTCCGGTTAATCCGGAATTGGTCCCAACAGAGAAATTTATTGAAGAGAAGAGATTGCATTGCTATCGTCTTTTGACCATTTTGTGATTTTTCTGCTTAAAATAAGGTAAAGTAGAGCATGAGTTTCTATCAACGTGTTATTTACATCAAATTAAAAAAAGCATTTTTAGAATTCAAAAACCCAGCTGTTTTCCAACCACAAACTCTCAAAACTTACTATGCAGTCAAAACGTTTTGACGATCAGCACGACTTCTTTTATGATATTAAGCAACCGACATAAATTAGCAACACGAGAGGGTAAAAAAACAAAACGTGTTCCACAAATGCTAGCTGCAAACAAAAAAACTTCCCAAAACTGGGGATCGTTTTGAACATGCATCCTTAAAAGTTGCTCGAATTCTTGCTTTTCTTTCGATTTGCAACACCAAAGAATGCTGCCTAAATGTTATTCTGGTTGCTTTTTGGGATGGGACATAAATCCTAGGTTTGAAACGGAGTCTTTTCGGAGTTTTTTTTTTAGTGGATGGAAAGATAAATTCACCTAAAGGAATTCGTCTCAAGTGTGCAAAATTATAAACGTTTGAAGTGGACAAGAAGAATAACAGATTCAACTGAACTCGGCAAAATGCAAAAAAATATCTCAAAAGGTGCTGATTTATTGCATTCTGGATTTGTTTATGATTTTATTGTACGATTTCCTTAATTAACTAATTATAAATTCATTCGGAATTGGATGCGATTCCCAAGAATAGATTTGCTGTTCCTTGCACTTTGGAACTCAGCTTGAGTTCAAACTAGTTGAAAGCATTTATTTTATTTGACAATATTAGACAAACAAAATAAAAATACGATTTAATGCTTTAACCCACATAAATTCAAATCACCATCATCGACCGTGGTTTTCATTGCTTAATTAACGTTTAATTTCGGCATGTTTAACCACACCAAATAGCACCAGATATTACCATAAGTCCCATATTAAAAATCCCCCAAAAGTGCTACCACCAAGATGGGACATCCCACCGCGAAATAGCCCATTAGCTGGCCGGTTTGCGCGAAGCCTAGTCTTGAAAATAGCGATAGAGAAGCAAACAAAAAAAATCTCAAATTTATGCTCGCCAACCATTAGCGAGAGCTTTCGGTGGAAGGCAAAAAGTGATCACCCAAATGAATTCCAACCATCTGGCTTCAACCTCTCCCCTCTTGGCTCTTCTGCGTTTTCTTCGATGGAGCCGTGTAACATTTCGGTCAGATCAAAGTACAAATAAATAACATTTTCGTTTGATAGCTGTGAGAAGCGCATTTGTTGAAATGAGATTTTTCGAATAATTACTTGAAAAGCGAATCTACATTTTTTTTGTTTTGAGAAAAAAAGCAGTGAGATTTTGTTTGTGACAGCCGGGGTAACATTGACAGGTTGAAGTTTTTTTTGCAAGCTAAAAAATATGAATTCAAAACAAAATTACTGACATAGAACCATACTGACCTTGGACAAGGAGTGTTCAAAGTAACATAGTAAGTGAAAAATTGAAAAGTTTCAATAGTCAGTTAACTGTTTTTTTAGAGTGTTTTTTTTATATTCAGAAGCTTTAAAATTTACCTTTGTTTTAAATAATATTAGAGAATCATGAAAACATTAAACATTGCCCTGATATACAGTGTAAACTAACAGGATATCGTTTCAATAAAATTACAATTACAATTAATAATACTTTCATGATTTTATCAATAAAAATTAATTCTGATCGGAAAACGAACTGCATTGTCAGAATCAGGACAATTTTTTTACAATTTTTTTGAAACCAAAATTGATATTTTCATTCAAAAAAATATTGTCCAATGAATTTAATCAAACTTGGAACTTTTTATTTACTTAACCAAAACCTTATATACACTAAAAAATAATAATTATTTGAAAGGTCCAAACAAAATTGTCACATTTTGCTAAATGGGTGTTTTTGAATCCCTTTGACTCAAAGCGGTTTCAAAAACACACAAAAAGCAAAAAATGAAAATTTGTTTATTAGACTTTTTCGACAAAAAAACATTATATTTTATTGTGATTTGACCCCACCAATTGTCAGTTTGACGCGATAAATTCAATTTCCACAATTTAAGGGAGAAATCGGGAAGAAACACAGTAAATTGTCAAAGTCACTTCGGTTTTATAAACACAGTAAAAACATGTGTAAATATGAATGGTGTTATTTTGGAGATTCAATATTATTATTCAAACATAAAATAAATACCCTTTCCCAGAAATAATATTACAGTTCAGACTCGATTATCCGAAGGCCTTGGCAAAATTTCACATCGTCGAATCGAAACTTCGGATAATCGAAGCACGAAAACAACTTTTTTTTCGTTGTTTAATTTTTTATTGTTGAGCAAAAGTAATTTAGGATTTTTAAATCCAAGATGGCGGCCAAAATTGCGGTGATTGAATATTGAAAAAAATAATCATTTTTTGATTGTTTAGGCAATCAATTACTCAAATTTGACTAACATGGGATCACAGCAGAGGCGTCGCGTCCACCTGTTCAACCTGTTCATAGGACAGGTGATCATTTTGATTACTTTCTGAAGAAAGAATTAAAATATGTTCATCTAAATAATTGAACGAACACGCCAACTCTTCTTGGAACCATGAAGTAGCCAAGCGCATTCGTATCATAGAGCGTCAATGAAAATTCTCCCAAGCAGCCGCCAACCTGTCCGAATTTTTCCATGCACGAGTTCCCATATAACGCATCCAAAAATACACAGAAAGACCCCCCTATTTGTACACGCTGGACGGTGACTGTGGTAGTTCAGGTGTGCATGATTTGCACAGTCGACATAAAAGCGCGCGAGCCGAGACACGAGCAGGGAGAGAGCAAAATCTGGAGTTTTTCTCTCTCTCTTTGAACTTTGCTCTCTCCCTGCTCGTGTCTCGGCTCGCGCGCTTTTATGTCGACTGTGCAAAAGCTTTCATGCACACCCTGAACTACCACAGTCATACCGTCCAGCGTGTACAAATATGGGAGTCTTTCTGTGTATTTTTGGATGCGTTGTATGGTGGTTGGATTACGCCTCAAGTTTTGATTTAGTTTTTTTATTTACAAAACAAGCTAATTATAGAAAACTACAATGTAAAAAGCATTTCAATTTTACACTTCTTGAACATTAATATTTGCTTTAATTTGAAAGAGTTACTATTTCAATAAAAATCATGTGATCAACAGCTCTCACAACAAAATTGCTAATCATCTAATTTTTTTTATTCTGTATAAAATAATTTTTTTAAATATTTGAGCTAAAAAACTTGAACATTACTAAAAAGATTGTTGAACAGGTAAACATTTTGGCCACGCGTCGCCTCTGGATCAAAGATCTCAAAGAAAATAAAAATGCGTTTTTTTTGTTCTTGATTCGATTATCCGAAGTACCATACAAACCTTCGGTTAATCGAGTCTGAACTGTACCATGATTTTTTTTTAATGTGAAGTAACAATATTCAACGAAGAGTTTTTTCAAAGCACAATTGAGCTTACGAGAGAAAAAAAAACATATTTCAAGAGGGTAATTCTCGGCCAACTCACACAGCAGTTGCCCCGACCCCTCTTCGATTTGCGTGAAACTTTGTTCTAAGGGATAATTTTTGTCCCTGATCACGAATCTCGTGACGGAGGGGCGGTACGACCCCTTCCATTTTTGAACATGCGAAAAAAGAGGTGTTTTTCAATAATTTGCAGCCTGAAACGGTGATGAGCCCGATTTGATGGCGGAATACTCATAATTTCGAAAAACTGTATTTTTCATCGAAAAAAAAAAACACTTAAAAAGTATTAAAAACTCTCCCATTTTCCGTTACTTGACATTAAAAAAAAATTGGAACATGTCATTTTAAGGGAAATTTAATATACTTTTCGAATCTACATTGACCCAGAAGGGTCATTTTTTCATTTAGAGCAAAACTTTTCATTTTAAAATTTCGTGTTTTTTTTCTAACTTTGCAGGGATATTTTTAAGAGTGTAACTGTTAATTACGGATGCTGGCCGATGCAGTGAAACACGCAGGATAACGAAAACACAAGACTTTATTCGTCACAAAAATACAAACAAATATCAGTGCACCAAGTCCAGTCTGTGGACGAGGGTGCGAGGAGTGCGAAGTGATCGCAACGACGGTCTAACTGTTTTGATTCTGCTGCTGTACAAGACCAGCTGATCGAAGCGAATTAGCGTAGAAAGGCTCGGACAGGCAAGCTATTGTCTTTGCCTAATCCGACGACGATCAGCTGGTTGAGTCCAGCAGCAGAATTCCAGACACTGCACTATGGGTGCAGATCATGAATTTGGTGGTCAAAATTGTGGAAAGTAGTCCAATGTGTTTTGAACAGTAACAATGTTCTATAAAGTTGTAGAGCAGACAAACGGACCTCGGATTCGTGATCAGGGACAAAAGTTACTCCTTAGGACAAAGTTTCACGCAGATCGAAGAGGGGTCGGGGCAACTGCTGTGTGAGTTGGCGGAGAATTAGCCCTATATGATAGGAAAAAAAAATAAAACCTAAAAACAATTATTTTTTTAACAGAAAAATGTTTTGAATGCAATGCAATTAAAAATTCCAAATCAGGCCTGATATATTTTGAGGACAACAAACACTAATTTCAGCAAACCAAAAAAATCATCAATTCCAATTCTAAGCTTTTTAAAAAAAATAAAACCTCAAATAGCTTTTAATTTTATCCCGGGTATTTTGAAGTTTATTCATAATTATTCTGATCCTGATTCTGACGGTTATTTAGCAAACAAAATTTTATAAGACAGCAACTGAAATTGTCAAATTAATTGTTAGGAACAATTAATGGCTAATAAAAAACTAAACAATTTCAAGAAAATAAATATATTTTCTGAAATTATGAGCAATACTTCATATCGTTTTAAAATTATCGAAGGATTTTTTTATGAGAAATACTATTTAGGATTACAATTTTTGTCAGTGAATAACAGGAATCCAAGCTACGCAACGATTGCCTTAAACATTATTTGACCAGTTTACAATTTTGTGATTGAGAGTAACATAACAAATAATGAATTGACCAAGAAAATTTTGCATTATAATACTTTTTCAATGATATCACCTTGTTTGAAATTATATGCAAAAATTATTCTTTATGAAGCTCATCACAAAAAAATATTATGTTTTCATTCCAAAATATTGCTCTTCAAAGTTGTTCCTAGTTTTGAATGTTTAAGACGTTTAGATTATCCAATATAAAACATGAGATGAAATTTTCCAGAAGAATTCAATAGTTTATTTAAAACAGAAAATTAAATCAAATTAAGTAAAATTGATGCATTATGCTGTAACAGTGCTGTTATGAATTATAAAGTTATAAAGTTAAAATTGTAAATTTTCTGAGAAACTGGAAAAAATTATGGGAATTCCGCTCTAATTTTATCATTAAAAACTAACTTAATCCACCTATGTGGTTGGAGCCTTCCTCACATATTACCAACAATTGCTGATATGATGGAATTGTACAAAAATTTCATCTATTTTTAAGATCCAGAATAAAAAAGTACATAAATATCACTTAAGTGGCCATACCTCGAGACAGGGTTGCCAGATCATCAATGTTTTGGACTCGTTGGAAAGGTCTTTTGATAACCTAACCAAGGATGGGTTGGATGGTGGATCCGGACATAGTTTACATACATTTAAGTGAGATCTGGCTTCAAAAAAGTTCATAAATGTCACTTAAGTGGCCATATCTCGAAACAGGGTTGCCAGATCTTTAATGTTTTGGGCTCGTTGGAAAGGTTTTTTGATAACCTAACCAAGGATGGGTTGGATGGTGGATCCGGACATAGTTTACATACATTTAAGTGAGATCCGGCATCCAAAAAAGGCGTCAATATCACATATGTGGGCATATCTCGAGACAGGGTTGCCAGATCTTCAATGTTTTGGACTCGTTGGAAAGGTTTTTTGATAACCTAACCAACGATGGGTTGGATGGTGGATCCGGACATAGTTTACATACATTTAAGCGAGATCCGGCTTCCAAAAAGTACTTCAATATCACTTAAGTGGGCATATCTCGGGACAGGGTTGCCAGATCTTCAATGTTTTGGATTCGTTGGAAAGGTCTTTTGATAACCTAACCAACGATGGGTCGGATGGTGGATCTGGACATAGATTACATACATTTAAGTGAGATCCGGCTTTCAAAAAGTACATCAATATCACTTAAATCGGGATATCTCGAGACAGGGTTGCCAGATCTTCAATGTTTTGGACTCGTTTGAAAGGTCTTTTGATAACCTAACCAACGATGGGTCGGATGATGGACCCGGACATAGTTTACATACATTTACGTGAGATCCGGATATATGTGAAAACACATTTTTATACATAACTTTTGAACTACTTATCGAAACTTCAATCTGTATAAAACTCGATCTATGGGACCCTAAATCAAGTCGAATGCAACAGGTTCGGGTCAAATCGGTTCAGCCAGTGCCGAGAAACATGAGCTAGTTTGTTGGTCACATACATACATACACACACACATACACACACACACACACACACACACACATACACACACACATACACACAGACATTTGTTCAGTTTTCGATTCTGAATCGATATGTATACATGAAGGTGGGTCTACGACGTTTTTATACAAAGTTCATTTTTAGAGCAGGATTATAGCCTTACCTCAGTGAGGAAGGCAAAATGACTTCTTTTCAATTGGGTTCTAACATAAAGCTTAGATTGCTGATATTATTGTTTACAGCGATAAAGCTCATTTTTCTGAGAACAATAACCCTTTGTACAACCACAAAGAGTTTAAAATGGATTTTTAAATCAATTTTGAAAAATTAACCTCGCGGTCCTTCTTGACAGAAAAATTCCAACTTGACAGCTCGTTCCAAGGGGACCATAGTTGATCCATCGAAAAAATGTTGTCTTGTCAATTTTTATTTGCATTAAATGAAAAAAAAAAAATAATAATAGAAATGGAACGTGTTTTTTACCGTTGTACATAACAAAATTGACATAGGGCTTCAGTACCCAATTGCAAATTTTAGTTTGCTTTTCAAATCAGTTTGCAGATTAAAGAGCAGATTTTCCATTTTATTAATTTATTTCAATGAAAATCAAATTTTTTAGCAATAAATATTTTTTGTCACAGATTTTTTTGGGGAATGTTTCAAGGGAACATGAACAACAACAACTTAAAATAATAGATATAAAATGATTTTTCGACATTCAAAAACAATGTTAAATTTTATCGCATAGGTAAATAGGTAAATTGTAAAGAAAAGATATCAATTATTTTTTACACATTTTATACACAAACTTCAAAGCAATTAACAACACATTTTCAGATAATTCTTCTTCAGTGCTGGCTCTTCTCCTCTTAGCAAAGTTCCCCCACTCATTTTCTTAGAGTTACTTTAGAGCAAATTCAAAAGAGGAGCACACAAAAAAAGTATCGTCAAAACGCAGTGTGATTCTTGTTGGGGGCGTCAGCCTTCGCCTTCGTCTGTTGGTCAGTCAAGCAACCCCCAGTGGGAGAAGTGGGGTAGAACGGAATATAATTTGAGTTATTATTTTCATTGTGGTGATTTTCGCTCGCCTACGTTTCGACTTTTTTTTCCTCACTTCTCGCAGTTCAACGAGGTTTTGCTACCGAAACTGAAACTCTCTAGACTTTTCATTACTTTGCTGTGGTTCGCGCGCGTAAATAGGCAGTTTAGAAATATAATCTAATTTGTTCTGCGCTCCCCTAATCCCCCCCTCTTCCACCATCCTAAACAAACTTTTTATGTCTTCGTCAAAAGTGACTTTTTTTGTTGCTGCGTGGTCTTTCGATCTTCCCAAATAAGTTCAGGTTGGCACAGGTAATAAATTATAATTTTCGTGTCCAATGAGGCTCTAAAATGCACGATTGTCTCCCGCGCCCCTAGGGTGAGATGAGCTTAGTTCTCAGCTGTTGCTTTTTTAGCACGACGATGATGGCGGCGCGGTGACCATGGTGTGGTGATCTAATTAGCGAACAAAACTAATAAACGAATCCTCGCCGCCACCTGCCCCGAGGGGAGAGGAAATCGCAAAGTTTTGGGGCGGACATGGGCAGTGGTGTTCAACCTGAACAGAAGAAGTGGGTTGTTGTAAATCATATCTTCCGATAGCTGATGATGAACTATGAGTTCATGAGGTTTTGAAAAATGCAAAAATCGTTAAGGGGCTCAAAACTGGCAAAAACCAAAGCGCACCGATTTTACGGGTTAAATCCCATTTAAACTTCAAATTCAAAGCGTAAGGTACTATCTCAACCAATAAAGCTCTTATTCTGGACGCAATATGCACTGAAATCCCCGCAAAATTTACCCGTTTTGTAGCAACCTATTACACAGTAAAAATGATGGAAATATATAACATCTGGGAATGATAGCACATTTTATGTCAAAAAGTAGTTTCAAACCTTCAAAAATTCAACTTTTTTAATCGTGTTAAGAAAACCAATAAAATTACGTCAATAAAAATTTGGTTTCAAAATGTCAAGAGGGGACACCCGCCCTTCTCAATTTTCACCAAAATAGTACCAATAAAACGATTATTTTTAAAACTCAAAATATTTATTGAAAAAAAAAAAATGCGTGCAATCGACTGTAAACATTTAGAAGTTTGAAACTAAGTATTTTCATTTTTTATTCAAAAATGTTTTGGCTTTTAAACTTTTGGATCACAGATCGGAAAAAACGTGAGATTTTACAATTAAATTACAGTAGCATAATTGCAATAATGGAATAGGCATTTTGTGTTAATTTTGCTATCCAAGTTTAGAAAAAGGTTTATATATGATTTTTTTTTTTCTAAATTATGGCTAATAACTCTTTCTTCTTTTTTTTATGTGAAACAATTTTTTTAATGATGTGATAACCTTCAAGGGTGCACAGCAACCAAGGAAATCGTTGTCTTCTTATTCATTTTTTAATTTTGCGGACGCAATCCATTTCCTATTAAAACTTAAGATTATAAACTTAATGTTTAAAATGAATCTTATTTGTTTTGTGTTTTGAGCTTCTAAACCTTTTTTAATTTTTTGATTGTTTAAGTTTTTTTCTTTCTTAAGTACATTTTTTTGAATATTTTTTTTGTTGAGTTTCTATTTTTACTGAAATTGTTAAAAGTTTGCTTTTGTTTAAGGGGTTACATACATGTAGAAAATCACAAAATTTCATATTACAGAAAATTCACTTAATTCACTAAAAAGATGATTTTCAATCACTCCTGAAAGTTTCATGAAGATATTTCGTGACTGAACTGAGTAAGAGACGAATTAAGTTCATGCGCAAAGCGAACTGTCAAACTTTGTAAGCGTTTTTCTCTAAACACCGAGTTGATTTACGGGTGCCACGATATCTCGAGATTGGATGGACCAAATTGGCTGAAATTTGGGGTGAAGACTCAAGACATATTCCGTGTGCATGACGAAGCCCGATTTTGAAATTTTGCTTTTTAAAAAAATACAAAAATCAAAAACTGACGATTTTTTATATGAAAAACATAACAATTTTTTTTTCATTTTTAAGAATTAAGTTTTTGAAAATCGGCCTTCGTCATGCACACAGGACCGGTTCAACGAGTCTTCACCAAAATTTTGAGCCGATTTAATCAAAGCAGTGTTGAGATATCGTGGCACCCATTTTTTGAAACTGCTAACTTAAAATAGTTATATCTCGGCAAAGGTATATCCAAATGTCTTCATATTTATTTTATTAATAGATCAAAATATATATTTTAATGCCCTCCAAAAAGATTTAAAAAAAAGTTTAAATGTGTGCTCATACCAACCTCGGACATTTTGACGATTTACATGTATGTAACCCCTTAATTCGTTTAGAAATTACGTTTGGTGATAGATGTACACTTTTTCATGAACAGTTTTTGCAAACATTTTTTGGGTGAGAAATTTTTATAACTGATGTTTTAAAACAAGGCGGAAATTAGAAAATGGGTTTTGAGTGACTACCCTGATGTCATTAATCTGGTTTAGTTATAATCTAATACATTTAGAAAATGTGTATCATAATTTCAATGAAAAAGTTATTGGAAAATGCATTATACACTAATTCAGTTGATTTTCATTCATTAGTTTTCAAAAGTCCTAGTTCTAACGAAAAAAAAATATTATCTTGTAAAAAAATGCGGTTTTGTTTACCGAATTTGTGAAAGTAAAATGATTTTAAACGAACTTTAAGTTAAAAATGATGAGGGAGCGTTCCAAATGTTTGCGTTGCGTAATAAAAGAACGCTCCTTTAAAAACATTGGGGACTTAATTAATTTAAAAAAAAATTGCTAATTGCAGTCAAAAATTCGTAAAAATATGAAGCATTTTGAAAAAATATTTTGCTTTATATTTCTTACAGTCTTAGTGTAAAATTAGCAGTAGATCAATAAAAGATATGAAATATTTCTCGTTGGTGTATTCAAATTAGTGGAACTTAAATTAATCGTCAGCTTTATTAACGATTCAGGTATTTAAATTTTACTTAAACAATTTGTTATAATATATTGAAAATGTAGCACATGATCAACGTCATATATTTAAATAATAAAATTAGTAATTATTTTTAATTTCAAAAAAAAATTAAAGAGTATTCAAAAAATGCCACGTTTCATTATTCCACAAAACTATGACATATTGCAAAAAAAAAAAACATTTATTATATGTAAAATTGAATTCAATTAAAAAATAATTGTACCCAATTATTTAATTCTTATTATTAATTTTCTTCACGTTGTTTTCTACTTGAGCAATTCTCTACCAAAACCGGAAATGGGTTTTATTTGTATTTTTTTATTTGACTTAAACTTTGTGGGGGCCTTCCTTATGACCAAATAAGCTATTTTGCGTCATTGGTTCACCCATACAAGTCTCCATACAATTTTGGCTGCTGTTCATACAAAAATTGTATGTAAATATTCAAACAACTGTAACTTTTGAGTGAATTTTCTGGTCAATTTGATGTCTTCGGCAAAGTTGTAGGTATTGTTGAGGACTTTTGAGAAAAAAAAGGTACACGAAAAAAAAATTGCAGATTTTTTTATCAACTTTTTTTTCACAAAAGCTCAATTTCCCAAAATACGTATTTTTTGATTTTCGAGACAAAAATCCGCAACTTTTGAGCCATAGAGAAACATGGTCAAAAAATCTACCGCCGAGTTTTGAATTTTTGAAAAAATAGTGATTTTTGGAAAAAAAAATCGAAGTTTCATGCAAAAACAAATTTGACATTTGTTTTAATGCAAAATTGAATTTGCAATCGAAAAGTACTTTACAGATTTTTTGATAAAGGGCTCCGTTTTCAAGATAAAGCCACCTAAAGTTTGATTTTAGCGAAATATTTGCAGTTTTTCGATTTATACAAATAGTGACCATGAGTGACCATTTCTAAAAATATTTTTGTTTAATTTCAGGAAATTTGCTATAAAATTGTCTTAGAGACATTGAAGATTGGACCTCGGGTTGCTGATAGAGAGCCGCTTTAAGAAAAAGAAACACGAAAACTGAAGTTTTCTAAATTTCACCAAAACAACCCACCATTTTCTAATGAAGATATCTCAGCAACTAATGGTCCGATTTTCAATGTTAATACATGCAACATTGGTAAAATATTTTGATTTTTTTTATATAAAGACTACCATTTTAAATGGGCGTATTATTCAATGTTTGGCCCTTTTAAAATGTTAGTCTTGATTTAAAAAAAATAAATATTTTTTTCAAAAAGATCGGAAAATTTCACAAATTTTTCATCTTGAAAATCGGACCATTAGTTGCTGAGATATCGTCATTAGAAAATGGTGTTTTATTTTGGTGAGATTAAGAAAACTTCAATTTTCGTGTTTCTTTTTCTTGAAGCGGCTCTATCTCAGCAACCCGAGGTCCAATCTTCAATGTCTCTTAGACAATTTTATAGCAAATTTTCTGAACTTTAAAAAAATATTTTAAGAAATGGTCACTCATTGTCTTTTTTATAAAAATCGAAAAACTGCAAATATTTCGCTAAAATCAAACTTTCGGTGGCTTTATCTTGAAAACGGAGCCCTTTATCAAAAAATCTGTAAAGAACTTTTCGATTGCAAAATCAATTTTGCATTAAAAAATAATGTCAAATTTGTTGTTGCATGAAACTTCGATTTCTTCCGAAAATCACTATTTTTTCAAAAATTCAAAACACAGCGGAAGATTTTTTGACCATGTTTCTTTATGGCTCAAAAGTTGCGGATTTTTGTCTCCTAAAACAAATCAAAAAATCTTGATAATCAAAAAATACGTATTTTGGGAAATTGAGTTTTTGTGAAAAAAAAGTTGATTAAAAAAGCAATTCTCAGACATTTCGCATTTTTTTCAGAATTTTAAATTTGTTTTTTTATTTAGATGAAATATGGATAATACATTCCCAATTTCAAAAGAATTTATATTGCATCATTAGGTTTTCCGTACAAGTTTGCTGGGATGGTCATGCAGAAATCTCCGTGAAATCTACGTCGGCCTTTGTTCGATATAATATGATTCTCGCTTAAAACATATCAAAACAATAATTATTTCCGCTGTTTTTCAAAAATAAATTTAAAAACATTAAACATAAAATAAAAACCCTATAAAAGTTACTAAACAAGCCTAACCGAAATATAGTAAACATCAGTAAACTATTAGGTATAAAAATGTTTTCTGCGAATGGGATAACATTTTATAAAAAATTACACAATAAATAGTCAATTTCACTCTACAGCCGGCTATTAGAGTTTAATTTTCAAATGGTAATGCAGGTACTGCTCAATACACAATCAGTTAAAAACTTATGGCACACCCGCAATACCTGTCAAGGTATATACTAGGGTCTTACCTTTCTACTAACATTGAGTCCAAAACCTCTCTACAAACATCTATACCACTAAGGTGACGCAGGGATCCTTGCGCACTTTAGATAGGTGTTTACTAACATTCCTTCCGTTCCCCAAAGGATAGCTTGGACCCGGTGAGGACCCCCTTATGCCCTGGGCTGTATTACACACTCATCAAAAGATGAATACATGGTATCTCCCGTGTTTGATTATTGTTTCGGATGAGGGTCTAACACAACCACACCAAACAGTGGGATAAGCGTTGTGGAGCCATCCGTGGATAGGGCGTCCTGAAATGCTAATGCTAATGCTAAAGTTTGCTGGGATGGTCATGCAAAATGAATATGTTAATCTAGTTCTGGATTTTTTTCTGATCAATTTGGTGTCTTCGTCCAAACTGTGGTGCATGACTTTTTATTCAATCATTAAATGTTGAATACCGTCAGTGGGGGTGACTATGGGTCAAAAAACAACACACCTCTCGAAATTACCTACTTAATAACAAAAACAATTTAAATAACATCGAAAATCTTTCAACGTAGATTTGTTCTTAGATAGATTACTATCATTTTCCCAAAATACGGTGGATTTTGATGAACACTACCTTAAATGCCAATAGTTTAAAAATTGACCCAATCTCACCTCTTAGAGGGGGTGACATTGGGTCAAATAAAACTAAAATGATGCTCAAATACAACGATATGGTAAAAACAAGTCATCCAACAGTGTTTCTTGTTCGAGGGAATCGTATTGACATGCTACAATGTTTGAAGTGGAGATTTTCAAACATTTGGGTAGTTTTTGTGCAATCCCAACAAAAATTTTAGAAAAATGATTTTGACAGCTGTCAAAATAACAGGATTTGCTCTAGGAACGAGATTTTTTCAGCGAAGTCATCTTAAGATGTCCCCTACACAACCCTTTTAACAGAATTCAGTTTTATTGAGAAGTATCTAGGAAATGGTGAAAACCGTAAAAAATCACTTTGACCCAATCTCACCCCCCAGACCCAATGTCACCCCCAATACGTAGTTTTGGTTTTCGAGATTTTTCGGGCTAGAATTTAGAATGTTGCAAAATCTGGTACTTGAGCCATACATGAAAACAACTTTATCACATTTTATCATTCGTTTATAGATGCAAAATTAAATTTGCAACCGAGTAAGGACTTTGTATTAATCACCGGTTTATGAAAATGTAATCTGGAAAGATAAAAAAAAATCGGCTGGACATTCTAGATAGAAATCGGTTGACGACCACTGCTTCCCGGAAGGAACTGGCCTGGGTCGCCTCGGGTGACGATGCACCTTTCGGCCTTCAAATCATTCCAGCTGGTTTCAATCAGCACGTGTGGCACTGTCACCGGCGGCGTCCGACCGACTTGTGGCTGCCTTAATTTATGAAAAATTGTCTGCGTTTTTTTTTTTGCTGTTTGGCTTTCAATTAACGACCCATTACGTCAGTTTTGGGAAATTAATTTTCGGCACGTCTTTTTGACTTGATTGTTTACAAAACAGCGAAATGTGGTTCAAATTGGTTCCCTCGAGGTTTGGGTGGTGTCTTTAATCAATTTTCTTATCAAATTGGACTTAATTACCTGGACGGGGATGTGCTCCATTCGTTACCAGGACTAATTTGGGGGCAATTTTGCCGGGAGTGATTTGCATGATTTGTTTTTTTCTGTTTTTATTTTCAATTTTAGACAATCTGTACAGGTTTTCCTTAATTTTTATTTCCAATTTTCATAACAGTTAGCAAAAGTAGGTCCTGTTGGTTCAGCTACGTAAACGATGATCTCGATGGTGAAATAAACACAAAACATTCCCAGCCATCTATTGGAACAATTTTGTGCTTGGTAATTTGAGTCAATTGATACAGCTGTGGAGCAGTTGGTTGGCAGCAATAATATGATGAATAAATTTTATCGTGGAAATTCTACAAACGGTTTTGTAACACGTGAAATAGTTACCAGTTCATTTATTTAATCTTATTTAACAAGGATATAACCTCAATTACAATTGTAGAATGTTGATTTCTGTAACGTAATTCACATTTATCGGTGGCCTCAATGAACAGCTGCAGAATCCAGAAAAGGATGTTTATTTACAACTGAAATATGTAGTTCTTGATATCATAATGCAAAATTACTGCACTGTAATCTTGCATATTTATCACTTCGTCCTGTTTGGTCCCATTAATCATATTTTGTTTATTTACAGCATAAAGCTAAGCAAAGCACTTTTTTTTTGCTTTTCTAGACTTTGCATAATGTGCGACAATTTCAGCAGTGTTTTTTCCGTGAGTGTTTTATTTTGACAATATGCAATGTACGTTTTTGAAAAGTTTCAAGATTTGGTCGATTTCCCTTCAGATCGCATTAGACATTGACCTCATTCGAGTTGCATTACGCCACTCTCAGCAACAAAAATTCAACCGCTTCAATCAGCCCTATTTGGTCAGGTGAATTGTTGTAAAACGTGTTGGCATCATGTCTGAATGTAAACGATGATTTTACATATCACGGGCTCAACTTTGTTTTCTTCAGATTGACAACTTGGCGAGAGTTCCGGCTGATCCACCGCGTTTACACCAACCTCAACAGTGTATTGTCAGTTTAGCTCGAAATCGTCGCACTTTTAAGTCGCGATGACGATTTCAAAACAAACTACCTCAACATTAAAAAGTCACTCAATTGGCCTGGTATTGGTGAAGCTCCCCAGTTCTCTTTTTTCTTAGTTGGAGCTTCGCGGGCACTCACTTTTAGTTGTTGTGTACAAACATTTCAGAGCGTGGCTGCGACGGTGTTGGTGTGTTGTTAAATAAATTACGTAACTCGTTTTAAAGTGGAAACAAATATGTCTCCTTAAATTTACGAGTGGTTAATGGGGTGAGGAAATCGTTTAGTTGTTTTTACTAGTAATTTTGAAGGAAATTTTAAAAAGTTGCGTTTTTACTCATTTAAACTGAAATGAATTCAATTTCATTAGCAACATCAATTACGCCATCAAGCTAAACTAATCTGCAGGTAAAGTGATACCTGGTCGTGATAGTTCAGTTTAAGGTCCCTCCCTCTCCTGCTCACCACATCACTTCCCACCAGCAGCAAGAGTCAATGGTGGAGAGTGAAATTTAATCACTACCACCACAAACACTCTCACGGTCGCGAGCGTCGAGAGTTTTGAGTGTTTTGCGCGATGTCTAGACGACCCGCGTAATCTATCTCACAGAGGAGGGGCAGCGATTTTGAGATGTGTGTTGTGGTGGTGTGGCTTTGCCACTCAGGCCTCAGTAACTCCGATTGTTGTTGTTGGAGCAGTGGTGTTAAAGTTTAGGTATTTTGCCTGAAATCTTCCTAAATCTTTCTTTATATTATAATTTATTTTATTACTACTATTATCCCTGGAGTTTAATTTTTTTAAAGATACAAAAATGTACAAAACAGGTTTCTTTTACATTTTCATTTTGCGTGTAGAATTATTAATTTATACATGCCAAAAAGAAAACAAAAAACATTTTGCTCTTTTTAAACGACAGATAAAAGTCAAGAAAAAAACTATTTAAAAAAAATAAACATCACGTTTGAATTTGAAAATTTAAAATTCACAAAAGATATGTTTTCTTTCTTCTTAAAGAAATAAGAAAAACTAACACTAATTCAGAATGAAAGAATAAATTCTAGGGATTTATTTTAAAATGTCCTTTAAACATAGGAAATCCAATGACTTTTTTTCCTTTTGAAAAAAAAAAAATATAGATTTCTTTTGAAAACATGTTAAAGAAGTGGCACGTGTTAGAGAAAATCGTTAAGCACATGATATCTCATCTTTCTTCCATTATATCTTAAAAGAAAGTTACATGACTTTAAAAAAATGAGCTTCAATTCTTTAAAAGATGCTGTTCATGATTGAACAAGGCTTGTAGCTTAAAAACCTTATGTTTTGTTTTTGTGCATATTAAATTCAAAGAGCTAGTCCATGAACAGGGCATACCCCTTAGTATGGGACGTCGTTTGGACCTCACCAATCTGCCTGAAATTTCCAGGAGTGGTTTGTACATACAGCCATTCCACGTCAAACAGGAAGTCTCCAAATCAAAAGTGCTCCGATTTGGCTCAAATTTGGAGTGGGAGTTCTTTGGCCCAAATAATTAGACCCGTATTTTTTGTTTGGCGATTAGGGTAGTCCTATCCGAAATAGGGTGGCCCATAAAGTTGAATTTTTCGTCGATTTACGCAAAAACCACATTTTTCAAAAAATCATATAACCGGAACGGCTGAACCAATTTTGGAGCGCCACAATTCAAAAGAATGGTTATTAGTTGTTTCAAGTTATCGCAGTTTTAGTGAAAAAAGTTGATTTTTACCCGTTTTCGTCATTTTGCCGTTTCCGCGCGCGGCGTGTCGATAAACCCAGTTTTTATGTTTAAAAAATCATATCTCCGAAATGTGTTAATGGATATTCGAGTAAAATATTACAAGGAATCAGGAAAAAATATTTTCAGACATGGGTTCTTTGGTCCCGAGACCTTGAAATCAGCAAATGAAATTTTCATATGACCTTTTCAAATATTCAGCTAGTTTTTTTGACCTCAACATATTTTTCCATAAAAGCCCAACTAATAACCTGTCTTTTGAATTGTGGCGCTCCAAAATTGGTTCAGCCGTTCCGGAGATATGATTTTTGGAAAAATGTGGCTTTTGCAAAAATCGACGAAAAACGCAATTTTATGGACCCCTTAGATCAAATTTACCGGTGATAATTTTATCATATTCGTATTTCTGAGACAATTTCACAATAGAAACATGCATAAAAATGTTTGTTTTCATCCATTTGAAAAAAATAAAGTTAAAAAAAAACCTTCAAACCACATTTATTGTAAATCAGGTTCGTTTCCAAGGATTCTAGATGTCACCAGAAAAAGGCAACTTCTTATTTTATTAACTTTATTTTTTTAAAGGGTTCAAATGGATGAAAACAAACATTTTTATGCATGTTTCTGTTGTGAATGTTGTGAAATTGTCTCAGAAACACGAATATGATAAAATTATCACCGGAAAATTTGATCTATGGGGTCCCCGAGCAAAAACTTACAACCAAAAAATTCACTAAAAGAAAAAGTAAATAGACACTTTTTCTTTTAGAGATTTTTTTGTATATTATACTGCGTTAACCAAAGCGTTCTCAGTCTCAGATGGTAGTCCCAGATTCCCCTACAAGCTTCAAGTCAAATCGTGTTGAAATCTGGATAGAACACTTTTTTTATTTGAGTTACAACATATTTATTATGAAATTTTTTGCTTTTCTCCAATTTTTTTTCGATTTTTCCCATACAAACATCAACGAACAACAGCAACTCTTAAGCCTTACCCAATTTGGCTCAAAATTTGCACAGTTACTTATTTTTTCCTAAAGAATGGAGCCGAAGGGTATCTCTTAAGATTTCTAAAATTAAAAAAAATGTCACCTTAGCATTCACAAGGCATTTGGCATTTGGCAAACAAGCCACAAAAATTGCTTCATCTCAGCACCAAAGCTACAAAAAGTTATTTTCCAGAAGCAAAAATAAATGTTTATCATGAAATAATTGATTTACACCTAACAAATTTTGACAGAGGAAATAGAAATAATTCTGTTTTTCCGGACCAAATTCAAAAATTATATCAAAATTGTTTTTTTTTGTGTAAACCACCATCCGCAAGTAATACACTTTTTTAAATACAATGAAAAAATGTAAATATTTACAAAAAAACAAGCCAAGTCTCAACATATGAATGAAAGACAAGGAACAATAAGAAAACAAATTTTTGATCTGAAAATTTTAGGGTTTGAAGTGTGACTTGTTTTTTTTGTGTGACTTTGTAAATATATTATGCAAAAGAAAGTATGCAGTAATTTTTCTGTTGTCCCAAAATGTGCCTCTTCGCATTTTAAAACAATTTAAATGATAATAGTTTCATTCTATAGTTAAAATAGCAAAATGATGTTTTTGCTATTAAAAATTGAGAAATTAAGCCTTTTTGAAGAGCGTGCCTACATTTTCGCCCCACCGTATTCGCCACCCACCCAACCAAAACAACGGTATCGCCCGTCAGGTTGCGCTAAAAAGCAGAAGTAAACAACCGATTCGCCCTTTTGTGTTTTTTTTTATTTTTCGGGTTTTTAAGGAAAAAAAGTGGTTAAAAAACTATTTTGTGATATTTGCAACCTCAGTTATAAATAATGGGTCTAGAAAGCCTTCAGAAGGAGTCCGATTCAGCCCAAGAATCGTTGAGCAAGGATCACGGCTATGATTCCTGCCTTTTCAATCTTTGCATAGCTTTAATGGTTACGGAGGCGATGATTTTGTACGGTATTCCTCCTAAACCTCCCTACACTAACTTTTTGTCCTGCAACTGCTCGACCCAGAATCCCCGGATGTCCCAAGAACCGGTAAATTATGGACCTTCATGTCTAGATTGTGAAACCAGACCAGATCCGATACTAAAATAATTGAAATTAAAATGTTATGCATTTAGGATCATACAGTCCCAGATGATCCATTTTGAGGATTGTCAGGTTAAAATTCACTAAATTATAACGAAAATTTAGTGTTTCTAAATATACGTCGGAACTTGCAGAAAACACTACATTCGCCCCTCGTGATTGGGTGAAAACACAAGGGCGGAAACTCAATTTGGTTTGTTTTGATTGATGTTGTTGATTAGCCCTTTTGTTTTTTGCTTGTAAAACTACGTAATTTCGGAATTTTGAGATGCTGGAGGGTGTTTTAGAATCAGTTTTGTTCGCTTTACATGATTCTGACGAAAATCCAGTTTGTTTGATTTCGACCTTTTGAAAAGTTGTTACCGAATTGTTAAAAAATCTGATTTTTCGAGTACGCTGCAATTTATTAAAATTACATCAATGTAAAGAAGGCTCTTTCATGAAAAAGCGAAAAAAGCAAAATTCCACTTTAGTTCAAAGTCCAGTGCTGCCAGCACGGCCACGAAAATCATCCCCCCAAGTGATGATCAGGGCAAGAAATACCATTACACTCGCAAACCGCGTGCGGCCTTTCGCAAGCAGTACTTTATGGTTGTTGTTGTTGTTATTGTTGTTGCTTTTCGTTGATATCCGCGGTATCACCTACTTGTATTGGTATTAGTCTTTCTGTCAGTCAATGGTATTCGTGTCAGTCAGCGTTCGTCGTCTGATGGAAATGAAAATAACATAACATTGACCAATTTTATTTTCTCTCTCACTCTATCCATTCCTCTCTACTTCTTGGTCTATCTTTTCTCTTCTTTATAATCATCATTCTCCATACTACCGTGATCGTCGTGATGGAAGTATAATAAGATTCGACAGGCCAAAGTGGGATTCGAATCGGAACATTTTCGATTCGATTCCTGGCCGCGAAAGAGGCCTCCTTAGTGTTGGTGTGTTTTGGGGTTGATTTTCGTGCGGATGTGTGCGCAAATGTAGGCACAATAACATTGGCTCTCAAAAAACCTACCTTTGCGGTTTATTTGCATGCTAGTCCACAGGAAAAGTTGATGAAATCCGTACTGCGCGCCGTGGGAAGGTTATTCGCCAAAGAACTCTGATCGAATCTTTTGATTTGGTGCACTATTCATTCAAAGAGAATTAAACAATCGCAGAGATCTTCAAACCACTATCACCAAGTCACTTGAATGATTGAACAACTGCTCTTCCAATTGGAGTTATCTTCACTTCATAGATAAACACATTCGTCACGCAACGAAACTTCCAGCACTGCACTTGAATAAGACTTCTTTTATTTGTATTACTTATATTCTGATTTTCCTCAACGTTGTATTCTTCAAACTATTTCTCACCTTATTTTTTTTTGTTTCACTCAATCAAACCCAAGTCGGAGAAGTTGTTTTCGTCAAGGTTGAAAATATCCACACACAAACACGCACACACGTTTTTAGACACTTTTTATTCACTTTTCTTCCAATGTTTTTCGTTTTTCGCCACACGGCTTTCTTTTTAGTAGAGTATTTTATTTAGAAAACACACAACAGCGGCGGCGGTGTCGGATTCTCGCAAAATATTGTTTCGTTTTCAGTTTTCAGGACCGACCAGAACGGCGATGACGACGGCGACCAAACTATTTGGAAGAGAATGAATGAAGAGAGAAAAAAACTATAATCAAAATACAGAACTCGAAGCAGTGCTGCCAGTGATGTAATTTTAGAAGATTTCAGAGGAAATATGTTGAAAAAGTTTCAAATCAATTGATTTATTTGTAGATTTTTGCCTTCCTCACCTTACTGAGAAAAGGCTATAAAATCACTCGAAAAATTAACTTCACAATTAGACCTTCATGTATACCTATCGACTCAGAATCAAATTCTCTGTCTGTGTGGTGGGATGTTGATCAAAAAATTGTCAGTCGACTACCTTTATGATGAAAAAATCGATTTGTTTGGTAATTTGGAAAGGTGAGTCGTAACTAAAAAATCATAAAATGTAGTTTTTTATAGGGTGCGAAAATTTACACTAGTTTAAATATTCCACATAATAAATCGGATAAATAGCTTCCAAGATATCATTGATTGAAAAATCTCAAAGAAAATTGTAGTGGATTGTCTTAGCTTATAAAAAAATCTATTTATCACTACAAAAAACGCTATTTAAAAAATAAGAAAAAGACAATTTTCTGAAATTTTTATCTTCAAAAATGTTTTGATTCGAAAACATTTTTATCAAAATAAAAAAAAAAACAAAACGTTCGATTTACCCCATTTCTCGACAGTTGGCTCTTTTTGATCACTTAAACATTAGGAATGAAAAAACGAAGGACGTTTGCACTATTTTAAATTTAATTTTAATTGAAAAAAAAAGTTCACAAAATCCCTTCTCAAGAAAAAGATTTTCCGAATACAATTTTTTTTTACAATTTTTCATAGAGAGAAACCAATGATGCAAGATGATGGACACAGTTTCATCCAATTATAAAATTACATTTTTTTTGCGGAATTCTAGAGAACTGCTCAGCTGTACTTTTGAAATAAAAAAATCTTAGCACAAGGTAGGGGAAATGCACATATTTTTGGAAGATTTCTTGAAGATCTGACAACTTGTGAACCCAAAAAGATAATTTTCTAACATTTTGCCGAAAACGAACTTCATCATATTATCAGCTTAAATCGGTTCGCAATTTAATTTCAAAAGAAAGCATAAATTGAATAGTTCAGAAGCACTTCAAAATATGTAAATTTGCCTCTAATTCGGAGTAATCAGTTCTAACTTCACCGCTAGTCTTAATTTTAGTCGGCACCAAATCTCACAATTTGATGGCACCTATCTTGACCACATTCCCAAATGTAAAAACGGCTCGAAAAATATGGGGGAGAAAATATTCTTCTCCGCTTGAAGTGTTTATGAAAATTGATGTTATTGCGATATAATTAGTGTGTCCATCCCGGGAATTCCCGGGACAAAAATTCCGGGATTTTCGCTAAACCGGGAATTCCCAAATCCCGGGATTTTTTATATTTCGGAATTCTCGAAATTGGAAAAAAACATTGTTTGGTCTGGAAACTCAGATTTGGTTTTAAAGCATTAGCAAATTTGTATTCGGCGTATATCAACATTTATTTGGCTTACAAGGGAAAATTATTAAAATTTTAGTTTACGGATCCGCAAAATGCCTAGCACTTAAAATATTTATCATTAAATTTTATTTATTTTTTGAATATTTACGTTTTATTTTTTTATTTATTTTAAACTTGAAAAAAATCAAATTTAATTATTTTTCATTAAACATCGACATTTGGAGCAAATTAGGAAAAAAGTAACGAATTAAGACAGCATAATTTTCTGATATTTTTTAACTAACAAAACAATTAGTACACCAATTTTCAAATTAATTGCTCTAAAATATCCTGTACCTATTCAAACTGCAGTCCCGATTTCTCCCAGTTGGAGGTTGTGACTTAGAAATAGTTTGTAAAATATGTGTTATATAAGACATGAAATTTTAAACTTTTCAAAAAATTTCAATGTATGATTACATTTTATTTGTTTTCGTTTCTTGTTTTTTTTTTACAGTTTCAATGATTTTTTTTTGCTTTTGTAGTCACTTCATATAAAAAAATAAAGAAATATATTAATAAGAATTTTATGATTTTATTTATGATATAATTTGAATCACGTTGGATTAAAAATTACGATTCATAAAAAATCTAAAGCATAGCAAAGAACAAAAAACAAAAAAACAAAATTTTAAACTAACTAGAAACTGCTGTTTTTTGTTCAAATTGAAGTAAAGATTATCACCAATTAATAGTATTTAGCTAATTCTATGATTGTAAGCTTGAAAAACATAACAAATTTAATGAAAACATATAATTTATGACGGTTTAAAAAAAATCCCGGGATCCCGGGAATTCCTGGGATTTGAAAAATATTTTTCCCGTTTCCCGGGAAATTCCAAACTCGGGAAAAATGGACGCCCTAGATATAATAATAAGGTTGAGCTTGTTTAAAAATGTTTTGAATTTTAGTGGATTTATACGTTAAAAGTTTATCTCAATTTTGTTTTTGTTTTTGTTTTTTTGTCTGGTGCTTTTGATTTTTTTAATGTTGAAAAATGGCTAGTGATTTGAATAATATATCTTTTTTACTGTCCCTCCCTCGTCTCTGGTCAGATGAACTTTGAAGAATATTTGCAACGTCCTAGTTAAGATTTAAAAACAAAATATTTATGAGTTTTTGCATTCTCACAATCTTCCAAAATAGTTTAAACATTCGGGAAAGCGAAACTATGTTTTGTGGAATTTTTTCGTCAAAACTTTCAGATTCAAAAATAATGCGAGTTTTAGCAAATTCATGCAATAGTAATTCAACGCAGAATGTAACCTTAATAAGAGGTTTTACATTATTCAAGAAAAGATTTGTTGAAACATTGAAAGACTTTTTTTTTCAAAATTTGGGGGTGAGTTTAAGAAGTTTTTTTTAATTTTTAAATCCTTCCAAAGTGAATAATTTTAATGACAGGGTCGCAAGATCTTTAAAAAATGATTTATCGATCCTCAGAAAAATGTACACATGAAAAAATTAAAGATGTTTTCATTCAAGTGTATATTTTTTTTATAAATTATGAGTGAAAATATTCCAACTAGATCCACATCAGCAAGAAAAGTCTCTCTAGTCTGGCAACCCTTTCCCGTGCCAACCAAAAACAAAACCCCTGCCATTACACACACGCACGAAATCAACGTAGACGAACACGCACACACAAAAATTCGCCCCACCACATAACTCAGGGGCACCTCTCGTGGAACACAAAATATTTTCACACACGCGCCAACAGAGAAGAAAAAAACAGGAAAAATCAATCGGCGGTCGGAAAAATTTCCTTCGGCACTTGGCCTGCACCGGCCAAACTGAAGAAATTTCCAACCCCACCACAAAAACAAAACCCAAAACAACCATTTGAAAATTAGTTTCGACCGAGATTTTTTTTTGTTTTCTCATTTTACTAATTATTTTGCCCTTACCAAGAATTTCGCCTTTTTAAAAGTTTATTCTCTTCAGCAAAATTGATTCTTTTCCTTTCGAAAAAAAAAACAGCACAAATTTCCCATCGATGTCCAACTGGTCTCAGAACAAACACACTGCACTTATCATTCGTGGAACGGGCCCCGAAAAGTCACTTATCGACCGCAGGTTCGAGAAACGACGACGGCGACCGTGACCAAATCCCGAAACGACGAAACTTTTGACCAAATCGCACGCAATTCAGCGGCTAGACGTCCGAAAGACCACGTAACTCCAGGTTGGCTAAAATTCCCGGCCTAAACTCCGATCCGGTCTGCTTTCGATTCGCGAAGAAAAAACCTGCAGATTTCCACAAAATTTCCGTAACTATTCCGTAGCGATTTTGAGCACGAACGTAGAAAATTGCGTTTTTCAGCGTTTTCCTTCCAAAGTAGTAGTACAGCACTGAGTAGGTAGTAGTCTCGCTACTTCGAGCAAAGTAGTAGTTTAGTAAGCTGTTCTATACAAACACACTTTTTCGCTTAATTCTTCACTTTTGGTGTAATATTAGTAGTAGACAACCGCGGTGACGGCGACGACTTGGAGACTTCTTTTTTTTAGACTGCTCGATGAATGTATTGTATCATTCTCTCGCAGACAGACTGGGCGAATTGGGCCATTCAGTGTGGGCTCAGTTTGTCCGGCAATCGTGAATGGGTGAGAGAACCGCAAACAAATATGGCCGACGTTGAGCTACTCTCTCTCGACTGAATGAGAGTTTGACGTTTGTGAATGAAGTTTGACGTACGAGCTGGGTGCGAGGGGTTTACGATTGAATGAAGAAGTCCAGTTGGATTTTGAAATTGCGCAAAATGTATTTATTCAAGTGAAATGAAAATTCCTGGTCATAAATCTTTTCATATTTTGCTTCTAAAAATATATTTTATTTGTAACTTAAGGGGTTACATACATGTAGAAAATAAAAAAAATCATATTACAGAAAATTTATTAAATCCACTTAAAAGAAGATTTTCAATCACTCCTGAAAGTTTCATGAAGATATTTCATGATTTAACTGAGTTAGAGGCGATTTAAGCTCAGAATTTTGCCATGCGCAAAGCCAACTGTCTAACTTTCTGAGCGTTTTTCTCTGAACACCAAGTTGATTTACGGGTGCCACTATATCTCGAGATTGGATAGACCAAATTGGCTGAAATTTTGGGTGAAGACTCCCAAGACATGTCCGGTGTGCATGACGAAGCCCGATTTTGAAATTTTGAATTTCCAAAAAATACAAAAATAAAAAACGGGCGATTTTTTATATGAAAAACTGAAAAAATATTTTTATCTTTTTTTAAATAAACTTTTTGAAAATCTGCCTTCGTCATGCACACGGGACCGGTTTAACGAGTCTTCGCCAAAATTTTGAGCCGATTTGGTCGAAGCAATGCACAGTGGTCCGAAACCGAAATCTAGCGTGACAAAATTGATAGCGGCCACACGTTAAGATTTAGAGCTTTGGTGTCTTCGGGACAAATGATCAGGGTCAATAGGGACATCTTTTGGTATGGTGGACATTAGGGTCGTCCAAATTTTAGGGTGGTGCAGAATTTTTATTTTGGCGGGATGACGAGATAGCGCTTTGGTGTCTTCAGAAAAGTTATAGGGAACACCGTTCTGAGCAACTTTGCTGAAGGGCACAAAGCTCTATCTTCAAACGGGAAGTTTCTAGAGCCATTTTTGTTATTTAGGTTTGGGTCTTTATGAAAAAATGAGTTTTCTGAATTTATCAACTCAAGCTTATCTCGTAGTGAGTTGGTGTCTTGTAGACATTTGAAAAGCTTATCAAAACACACATTTATCTTCCAAGAGAGCGAAAATCGGACCTTTAAAACGAAAGTTATAGCCAAAATACGACAAAAAAGACGCCATTTTGAAATGTGAATAACTCGAAAAGGTGGTGGAGTTTGACCTCGCTCTTAGAAGCATCTGAAAGTACACATTCTAGAGTACATTGCTGAAAATATCTCGGAGGTCTTTTTTGTTTAACTCATTTAATCTTAATTAGAAAATGAGCATTTTTAAATCGTTTTTTGCCCATAACTTTTGATAGAATTTTCCAAAATTCGTTTTTCAAGAACGAAAATGTTCATTTTGACAAGCTCTACAATTGTCTAGAAGGGCTCAAAAATGTGCAAAATGATCTAGTGGTTGTAAAAGAAGAAACAAGTTTTTACTGAAATATTTCAGGAATAAATTTAATTATTTTGTTGATTCCTGAAATATTTCAGTAAAATCTTGTTTCTTCTTTTACAACCACTAGATCATTTTGTACATTTTTGAACCCTTCTAGACAATTGTAGAGCTTGTTAAAATGAACATTTTCGTTCTTGAAAAACGAATTTTGGCCAATTCTATCAAAAGTTATGGGCAAAAAACGATTTAAAAATGCTCATTTTCAAATTAAGATTACACAGCAAAAAATCCGATGGTAAAATCGCATGCAAAAGCATGCACATCACCTTCGTCAAAATAAACACTTAATATTACACACTGCATGTACAATTGTTGCAAACACAAAAAAAAGATGCAACCGACGGGATTCAAACCCAGCACCAACAGTAAGGGCTGGCGCCTTAGCCCACTCGGCCATCAGACCGATGAAAGGTTCAAAGGATAAACGCATATATGAGCTTGACATTTAAGTCATGTAGGTTTCCCATACTGATGGGCTACATATTTCAGGGTGTTAAATTACATAAAATTGCATAAAATAACGCAATATTTATTTTACACCCAGGCCTTTTACATGCAGCTGGATTACTACTTTTTTAGCTGTGTAAATGAGTTAAACAAAAAAGACCTCCGAGATATTTTCAGCAAATGTAATCTAGAATGTGTACTTTCAGATGCTTCTAAGAGCGAGGTCAAACTCCACCACCTTTTTGAGTTATTCACATTTCAAAATGGCGTCTTTTTCGTCGTATTTTGGCTATAACTTTCGTTTTAAAGGTCCGATTTTCGCTCTCTTGGAAGATAAATGTGTGTTTTGATAAGCTCTTCAAATGTCTAGAAGACGCCAACTCGCTACGACATAAGCCTGAGTTGATAAATTCAAAAAACTCATTTTTTCATAAACACCCAAACCTAAATTACAAAAATGGCTCTAGAAACTTCCCGTTTGAAGATAGAGCTTTGTGCCCTTCAGCAAAGTTGCTCAGAATGGTGTTCCCTACAACTTTTCTCAAGACACCAAAGCGCTATCTCGTCATCCCGCCAAAATAAAAATTCTGAACCACCCTAAAATTTGGACCACCCTAATGTCCACCATACCAAAAGATGTCCCTATTGACCCTGATCATTTGTCCCGAAGACACCAAAGCTCTAAATCTTAACGTGTGGCCGCTATCAATTTTGTCACGCTAGATTCCGGTTTCGGACCACTGTGCAATGTTGAGATATCGTGGCACCCGTTTTCTGAAACTGCCAACTTCAAATAGCTATATCTCGGGCAATGATACAACCAAATGTCTTCAAATTTGTTTTGTTAATAGACGAAAATGTATATTTTAATGCCCTGAAAACAGATTTTGAAAAAATGTTTAATTATGTGCTCAAACTGACCTCTGACATTTTTGCCGATTTACATGTATGTAACCCCTTAAGCCTGCAACACATGATAAAATAAGAATTTGGCTGTATCTTTTGACCCTTGCGACCATTATATTTTTCAGAATCGAAAATATTTGTTTTTTTTTAAAGCTCTAAAAGTGCTCAAAACACCACTTTTTAAAAAAGCTTAACCCTGAATTGCCACGTTCAATACACTGAATTTTTAGGAATTGCTCTGATGCTATTGATAAATGTAGTCGTAGAAGGGGTAGATTGCGAAATAGCATTTTGTTGTCTTCGACGAAATTGCTTGGTTTGGAATGGCCCAACACAACAACAACAACTTTCTAGAAGAAAAAAAATCATAATAGTTCTGAAAAGTAAGATTTTCAAAAACTCTTTAATCGAGAACCACCCTGATTTTTTACCAAGCAAAAAGTCGCCCGTTTCTTTCTTTTTTTTCCTCTGGAGACACCAAAACTTCACTGGTTTTTAGGAAAATCCTACTTCCTCTTAATTTTGCCAAACATAGTTCTTTTTTTTTTTGGTTTTTGAGTTGGCCAAATACACAGAAGCCAACCTTAAAGAAAAAGGCAACGATTATTGAAAAAATCTTAGTATTTAGAAAAATGTGCGCATCCAGAAAAATGTGTGAAAATTCCATTTTCAATGCAGATGTTCATGTGTCAGCCAGAAAAAAGATTCATCCTTCTCTATGCCAAAATACTGACAAGTTTGGCCAGATTTTCCAATGTATGCCCATTTTAACAAATTTTTGTTTAAAATTGACAAATTTAACTAAAATGGGCTTTTTCAAAAAGAGAAAGTAAATTAAACATGCTTAGGACATAAAATCAGTTAAACTATCTGAATTCTACAAACTTTTGAATTAATTCGTATCCTCCCTCTCCTTCACAATCCAGAATTTTTAAATTTTCGTTCGAAAGTTTTTTTTTTCAGATTTTTAATCGATACTTTGCCAGAATTTTTACCTGGTAATCCTACTTTGCAACTCGTTACCAAACTCGGCTTTTGCAGTACTCGTCGTAATTATCGAACTCGAAAAAAAAGTCATCTTGACTTCCGAAATTGAACCGAAAATTACAATTTTGCATGATAGCTCAGTGAAATTTAACCATGAAGCCAATACAAATTTAAGTCTACATTTTAGGCTCTAACATTTCATTTTTATTTTCAAAGATTTTGTCCCTCGGTTCTGGCCGGGGTCGAGGAAAGGTGGCAAAAAATAATAAAATATGAATATTGAATTAACGAGCCATAGTCTCGAAATAAGACTAAAAAACTGCGTTAAAAATGTAATATTTGACGAAAACAAAAATTTTAGTGAAATAGAAAGCTTTTTGCGGTACAGTACATCACAAATTTGCAGATATTCAAATGATTTTTGAATTTGTCAAAAAATGCTAATGTGACTCTTACTGCAGGGGAATGCATTTGAAATAAATTTCAGCTGATTGCATTTAAACTTCCATTGAAATTTTGAAGGTTTTTGAAAAAAAAAATTTCTTTGAAGAGATTCCTCCCCCCCCCCCTTCCCCCTCTATTCCTTCAATTATTTTAAAATTTTATCAGCCTAATTCACTCGAACCCCCATGGTTTGACACCAACTGTTGTCAAACGAACGGGGTCACGTTTTAGTTTGACACCTCTTTTACACCGAGTTCACACACACTACCAAATGTTTGTTTTGGTAGTGTGCGTGAGCGCCGTGTAAAAAGTGACAGTTTGTCACTTTTGAGTTTGACTTTGACCAACCGACGGAGTACAAGCTAAACAAAGTGTCAAACGAAAAAGTGACCAATCACTGGGGGTCGAGTGTAAAAGTTTCAGGTATTCTTCCATAACAAAAAATGTTATTCCAAACTTGTTTTGGCTTACAACCAATATCAGACAAATTTTGTTATGATAACATAAACTATTTTGAAACCCTTATGCAAAAATGGATTTTTCAAGAAGATTTCATAACACTTTTTGTTATTTTAACATGAATTTTGTTATTACCGTCTGCCCGGGATGTTATTAACACATGTTAGCATGTTTTTGGAGCACCTGGGATGTTCTAGTCCATCCGAAACTTCCGGAAATTCTGTTGTACAAAATTATCAAAGAAACAAATCGAACTTAAAATTCAAACAATCTTTTCAACAATGCACTGTAGCTTACGCACACGTAGCTACGCTCGGCAGCCATCTTTTTCTGTCCTCGACTCTCTGATCGCACTCCTGCAGTTCATCCGGTGGAAAAATGTCTAGCCTTACAACGGTGCAACCATCCTGGTATGTGCTCTAATGCAACTACATTACACCCTTCATGACAGAATTTTGTTTCACCGTGTTAGTTTTGGGACCATCCATAAACCACGTGGACACTTTTTTTTAAATCAACCCACTAGACCATGCAGACCCTCGATCAAGGTTGTAGAAGGTGTCTTCCCGTTCACTTTCGAAGTTTTTTAGCAGTATTTTTAATTCAATGTGGAAAAGTTAGTGTAACATGTTCTAGTACATGTTAATTAATTTATGAAAATTGATTTTTAACTTGCAGAACAATAGCTGCCTTGTCTGCTGCTGTGGAACTTTTGAAGATTGCGGTACGTAACTTGAACGATTGTTTCGTAGAAGCATTCGCCAATCAAAAAGCTTTCGCGGATGCAGAAGGAAGATAGGAGTTCTTTGTGGAATACGATATATCCAAAGAAATGCTGCAGAACGAACAAAGGAAACAGGCGTAGCAAGATGTGCTAGAGCTAGTCGATGCTCTGGACCTGGACGTTAACGAAGACGGCCTTACTGTGAATGCGGACGAAGATGTGGAGGTACGCCGCTAGGCAGGAACGGCAAAACTGTCCATCGAGAATAGCGCAGGCCATTTCGACCTATTTAGAAACACAGCGAATTCAGTTAGAAAAGCCATCAAAACTGAAGTCGGACAACAGCCAAATCCACGCTCTAGAAACACCTTCAATAAACAGGGAGATGTGTAGAGAAATTTATTCTCAGAATGAAGAAAGTTAAAAATTCAGTTAAGTAAACAGAGCAGGGATTGCGCTATTTACGTGTCTCGACAAATATAATGTTCGATACACTGACAAATAAGTGGAAGCAGTATTTTGCGTCTCCCTATGCTCTCGATTCAGCTTGAAGTCTAGGCAATACCTTCCTCCCATCAGTTCTCCCTAATTGTATTGTTTGTTAAAAATAAACGCGTGAATCACTTCACATTTGTAACACAATGTTATGTTTCTTACAAAGGACTTTGTCTGCGGTGTCAATCCAAATTTTTTGAAGTTGTCGCGCGTTAACATTCTAGGTACTTGAATATTACGTCCTAAGCAGAGATGATGTCTACAACGAAACAGTTTTCTGATGCGTGGAAGCAGCAACATTCCGGGCGAACTACAGTCATCCCTCATATTCAGAATAGTTTAGTGATCGGCAAATGTTCAACGAATCATATAAAATCGATAATTGAACATAATGATTTGCTTTTACCTTCGTGTGAAAGCTTTTCTTGCGATCTTTCGATTGATGCATAGACCGGCTGTACATTTTTACGTTTTATATCAAATTTAAAAAAAACAAGGGTCAACCTTGAAATCCACAAATTCAGAACACTTTTTTCTTACGATGTAAATAAACTATTTTTTCTCTCCAGGAGTACATATTTTTTACAAAATAATGATTTTGCACTCTGAAACCAATAAAACTAATGCTTAGTAATGTTTTATGAATGGTCTGATAACTTTTTTGTGAAAATATCAGTTAAATTCAGGTGTTCCACAATTGTGGGAGACACAATAACATCCCACAATTATGGAACAAGCTATTTGGAGGCAGTGTTTTGGTGCTCTGGATAAAATAGTCTGGAAATGCAGTTTTTGTTTAAAAAGTATTACTTCCAGAGCAACATTTGAAAGGGGCGGTACGACATTGCTCTTACGGCCTTTCGTCCCATTTAAACGCGTGCAATGAAAGGCCGTAAGAGCAATGTCGTACCGCCCCTTTCAAATGTTGCTCCAGATTTTTACTAGTGAAATAGCAAGAGAGTGTCCAAATAAAGGCCCTAAAAATAGCTGGGTCGGCAGAAAAGTTGCATTTTGCATTCTATTGGAAAATTACGACAAAAGTGTTCCGAATTTGTGGGTGTTCCGAATATGTGGGATGACTGTATATTAGCTAACAGATAGCCCGACGACGGATAGTCGTCGGATAGCCTCTGGAGGACTTAGGGAATTTTATTGCTCACACACACACACACACACACGTGTTGAAAGGCACAGTTTATGCACCAACTTGGGAGAAATTTTTTTTCTAATGAAGGTTGCCAGGACGGTCACCGGAATACAGAAATGATTTCCCTATTAATTACATAAATGGTTGACCGAAACTAAATAATAGATTTGTTTACAGTTGCTGATAAAACCACGCATGTTTATTGAAAAAAAAGTTTTGTTCTTGATTTATTATTATTAAATATCATTTCAAACTGCAATTATGATGCTTCAGTTAAGAACAATTAACTATAGTTTCGATTAATTATAAATTCTTACGGCTTCAGCATTTTTGGTACTTTTATTTTTTTTATTATTTATACTTACACCCAACTGGCAGTCGCATGATTGTGATGCATGGCGGCATGAAAGTATATCAGAATCTGCATGAAATCTGTCCTCATGCATTTTTTGCGATATAGGAGTATGACATTTTTGCCCGTTACCGACAATTATCGACATTACCGACGGCTTTTTGATTGTATTTCACAAAAAAAACACTAAGCAGAACGAGGATTGAACCACCAACTTCTTGGTTATTGATCCGACACGCTACCACCGCGCCATGGACGCTTGATGAAAAGTGAGTGAAAGAGCACCAACATATGCTTCTCTTTGGAGTGTTGCTCGGGGACGGGCCAGCTTTATATGTGTTGGTGAGAACTGCAGATCGCTGAAATTTTTACATGCGGGCAAAAATGATCTACGGGCTTGCTGCAAAAAATGTTATAAAATATGACATTTTCTGCAGCAAATCCAATGTTGCAGATTTTGAGATATATTTTTCCTTTGGGTGCATAATTGATAAAAAATGCGTTTAGGTTGATAACAACAAGCATTTATTGTATGTTTTTTCAGAAACTTTTGCTTGAATACAAGGTTTTCTTCATTTTTGAAGGTTAAATTAACAGGGTCCACTTTTGGAAAAGTTTGGATTTCGTTGTCCTGTACCCGAGCATGGGTAAATAACAAGGGAAATGCGTAATAATACCTTTCTCTGGTATCAATACCAAATTTTGGTATTCCTGAACCCTTTAAAATTTGTCTTAAGGATTATGCAAGAGCAAAATGTGGTATCATACCAATTTAAGGTATTGTTTTGATATTGCAAAATTGCAGAATTTGTCAATGATCGAACACCACATTTTGGTATTCTTTTGGTATTACAGTATTTTATCAAATTCCTCTGCAACTATGGGAAAATTTTGACCAATTTTGACAAAATAATTAATTTTGCGCTAAAATTATGTCTCAAAGCGAATGCTTTCATTCAAAACCGGAAATTTCAAACTTGATTTTAAACATTTTTGATATACCCCCTACAGAAATGACTTGAAATTGTGGAAATTTTTCTAAGTCAGGATGGCACATTTTGTTATTATTTTGGTATTAAAGTGTTTTATCAAATTCCTCTGAAACTATGGGAATATTTTGACCAATTTTGACAAAATAATTAATTTTGCGCTAAAATGATGTCTTAAAGCGAATGCTTTCATTGAAAACCGGAAATTTCAAACTTGATTTTAAACATTTTTGATATACCCCCTATAGAAATGACTTGAAATTGTGGAAAATATTCTAAGTCAGGATGGCACATTTTGGTATTATTTGAATATTGAAAGGTTTCATCAATTTTCTCTGAAACTATGGGATATTTGTTAAAAAAAAATTACGAGTTAATTAATTTTGCGCTAAAATGACTTGAAACCCAAAAATGTTAAAGATGATTTTAAAAATTAGTGTGATACACCCACTAATATTTTTTTCAAAAACGTTGAAATATCTCTAAGTCGGGATAACCAAATACTTTGAAAAACGAGTCAATTGACAGATTAATGAATTTTGGTGAATTTCAATTCAGTTTCATTTTAATAATACTTATTTTTCAATCTTGTTATTTTTCAGAAGCTGACAATGACAAATGCATTCGGTGTGGTGAAGAATATCACTAATAACAACATGGAATCATCAGGTGAGTAGATTTGGCTGTTGCATATGAATAATTTCCTTTTTTTGACTAACTGCAACTGCTGCACTAAAAATGGTATGAAAATACCAAATTTTGGTATTACTTATTCAAATACCAGCGACCATAATGTGCTCTTGGTTGCCCAGTAATAGATGGTAAAATACCATGAAAACATACCAAAATCATGTATGTGAAAGGCCACAGAAATACCAAAATATGATTTTCCAAGGGCGCGGTAATACCTAAAAATAAAACCATGGCAATACCAAGTTTTGGTATTCAAGCAATGTTCAAAAATCCAGAAGACCTCAACTTGGTATTGAAATGGTTTTATTTTGAGGTATTATTTTACCCTTGGAATAACATGGTTTGGTATTGTTGTGCCCTTACACATACAAGATTTTGGTATGATTTCATGGTATTTTACCATCTATTACTGGGCAACCAAGGGCACATTTCGGTCGCTGTTATTTGCCCAAGTAATACCAAAATTTGGTATTCCCGTGTTATTTACCCCTGCTCGGGTATTGGACCCCCCTTATTTTTGCTCGAAAATGGCAGTTCTTCGCTTTATTTTAGGAAAGATCCTGATATATTTTGAAAAATTCCCCGAAAAATAACGAAATCCCAAAGATTCTTAATTTAAGTCATATTTTCAATTTAAGTCATTATTTTTATAAAAGATTCTCGATTTATACACCCCCATTTTGTTGTGTTAATCAAGAATATGGTGTTCTCTATCGATACATTGTACTAAGTTAAGTAAATCAAAGACTTTGTTTTCAAGACCAAGCACTTAACAACTGAAACAGCTGAAAAACATACGCACTAAGTCTTGTCTAATTTTGAAAACCACTGCACTAAAGAGAGTGACTAATTCTTCATATCAAACAGTGTTGACCTTTGAAAATATTATTCGAATTTCACAAATGATAAATTAATGAGCGCGGTTGATAACAGTAACCAACCTTCATTAAAATGTGAACATTTTTTACTAATTTGAGGTAATATACAATTTCAATACCAGAGAATGATATCTCAGTCGAGTTGATATTTCCAGGAGCAATGGATCGATTTTTGCAGTTTTTTATTCCTTTGCTATTGTTGACAGTCGTATTTTCTGCTAAAATGACTCCAATAGGTATTAAGTCTGAAAACTTCTTATACTCAAATTATTTTCTTTTACTTTTTATCTAGATCAAGGCAAACCTGTTAAACTTTCACTTGGATTCAGCATCTTTGAAGACCTAGCGGATATGTTGACGCCAACTTTGTACGCCCAGGATTACGTGTACGAGGTCGATGCTGATACTGGAGAATACGTCACAGAGGATGAAACATACGATGAAACTTACGATGAAGCCAATGGTGAAGCTTACCATGAAGGTTACGACGAAGTGTTCGAAGAGTTTGAGGAAATTCTTGATAATAGCCCATTCTTCAATTTCGGTTGTTGGTTTTGTTGATTTTTAAGTTGTGATATTTTTTTATAATTAAAAGACATTTGGTTGGTTTTCAGTTCGTTGACTTTCTTTTTTGTTTTCAAGCAATACAAACCACTAAAAGTTAGATTCCATCTCATTATCGCAACTGATTCTTGTTGAAGAAGATCTCTACTGCATTTACATTATCATATTGCTGTGCTGTTGCTTGTTTGAGAGAAGATGACACCGAAATATACTTTGAGAACATGCATTGTCGATTGTTTGTTTATTACATTTCGTTACACACACAAAGTGTTTAGCCCCTTTTCGATTGTTAGAGTCGCTTCCTTAAGGGCGCTACCGCCGCCGCTCTCCTTTGACGGTTTTGCGCTTTTCCTTCTTTTCCTCGCGCAGTTGCTTCTGCTTTTCGCGGTCCTGTTTGTCCTTTTCCTTTTTCTCCTTGCTTTCGAGCCGAGCTTGTTCGCGCTTTTCACGGATCAGCGCCTGCACGTCGGCTGCGTTCGTGTTGCGTTGGAGCAACCCGTCGGAGGAGGGCCCACCTCCTCCTCCGCCTCCGCCGCCGGCAGCCCCACTGGCCTCGTCGTCGTCATCGTCCTCGGCTTCGTCCTCAGAGAGCTGGAAAATAAAAGGAATTGTTTGGTATTGAAAACAAGTGCCGAATGCAATAGAAACCAAAAGCACTCGACATGAGTCAAAAACAGAATTTTAAAGCGATTTTTTTAGTGACAACACAAAGTCACTCACACAGTCATTTGACTCTCACCACCTCTCTCTTTTGCGCAGAGCTCGTTTGTTTTAATTCTAACCAAATTCCGATCACATTCATTATGACTGCCTTCTAATGATTGCTTTCACCAATCATCAACTCGCACAATCACAAAGAGAAAAAAAAGAAAGAAAGAAAGAAAGAGGGCATGTGACTTCGTGTTCCGTGATCACAACAGGTGCGCCCAGTCAGCATTCAACGAGCGATTCCATGATGATATCTAGACTGTTCTTTATTATCAATTTATTTATTTATTTTTATTATTATTATTTTATATTATCCTGCTTACTCTGATGGGCATTGACATAAGAGTACCTTTGTTAATTTGATTTGGTTAACCGCGGTGGATATTCTTGAAATAATTCGAACTGTCAAAAATCCACCAAAGCATCTACCACATTGATGGCACAAAAAACTGTGGTAGAAAAGTATCCACCGGTAGATGCTTTGGTGGATTTTTGACAGTTCGAATTATTTCAAGAAAATCCAGCGCGGTCAACCAAATCAAATTAACAATAGTACTTAGGTGTGAAAGGGATACACTCAATGTTTACATTTGTTTATAGGACCTTATAAAAAATTCGAGATATATAGGCTTAGTGAATTTTAACGCTGAAGCCTTGCCATCCCTTTTTCTCTTTAACTTGCTTTGATTAAAAAAAGAGGGACAAGTAGCTGCAAGTATTCACTAACCCTAATGATATCTGACTGACTTGCTCTTTCAAATTTTGGGCAACCACTGTCATTGACAGTTTATTTTTAGAGCATAGGTCGAAAGTCAGTTTGTAATACAGTTGACTCTCCAGTTATCAATATTGAAGGGACCATCGAAGAAGAGAATCATCAGTTGACAGAACTATGCAAAATGAAGACTCGATTGCTATCCCGAGCAGACGGAAATAACACAGAGTAATCTGTGGAAATAACGTGAGAATAACATTTTTTGATATTTGAAAATACTAGGCCAATAACATTTTATGTTATTTATAACAAGAATTGTTATTCGTCGTTATGATTTTTTTGTTATTGGATTGTTATTGTAATAACAACACTGTTATTTTTAGCTATTCTTGGAAAAAATCTTTGTTATTATTTTTTGTTATTTTAACAACTAATCCGATCATCCCAATAACAGTTGAAGGTATTCTTCCATAACAAAAAATGTTATTCCAAAGCTGTTTTGACTGTCAACAAATATCAGACCAATAACAAATTTTGTTATAACATAAACTGTTATTGAACACTTCTACAAAAATGGATTTTTTAAGAAGATTCCATAACACTTTATGTTATTTTAACAATATTTGTTATTGAAATGGCATTAATTTTGTTATTACCGTCTGCCCGGGATGGGAGAGAATCATGGCAACGTCAAATCTAATCTATCTAATCTAATCTAATCTAACACAAACGCAGCCAGTCCGATGAAAGCATGCTGGAAAGTCTTGTGATTAGATTACGCCCCAAGCACTTTTCTTGTCATTATTAATAATTACAGTACATCCGAGAACACCCGAAAATGTATTGCAAAAATTAAAGCGGCCAGCCCTACTACGTTGTGTTTACCGCAGAGAGGATTCTGAGAACGGATCACATTTCACAGAATCTACAGGGGAGGAAGGATGCGTGGACATACCGTACCAAACGCTCCTGTTTACAGTTTCATATGTGTTTTGTAAAATGTGTTAAGTGTAAAGTATAGTGTGCTTATATAATCAAATAATTATAATAATGCAATATAATGATCATTTAATAAAATCCCTTCACCTATATATAATAACCACGTACCCAAGCACACAAACAGCGACACAAAAGAAATGAAAATAAGCATGCAAAAACAAGACAGCGCGTCCCCGTTGTCAGCGCACTAATGATACCATTATTTAATTATAATAACCACTCACCCAAGCACACAAACATCGACACAAAAGAAATGAAAATGAGCATGCAAAAACAAAACAGCGCGTCCCCGTGGTCAGCGCACTAATGATGCCATTATTTAATTATAATAACTACTCACCCAAGCACACAAACATCGACACAAAAGAAATGAAAATAAGCATGCAAAAACAAGACAGCGCGTCCCCGTTGTCAGCGCACTAATGATGCCATTATTTAATTATAATAACCACTCACCCAAGCACACAAACATCGACACAAAAGAAATGAAAATGAGCATGCAAAACAAAACAGCGCGTCCCCGTTGTCAGCGCACTAATGATGCCATTATTCAATTATAATAACCACTCACCCAAGCACACAAACATCGACACAAAAGAAATGAAAATGAGCATGCAAAAACAAAACAGCGCGTCCCCGTGGTCAGCGCACTAATGATGCCATTATTTAATTATAATAGCTGCTCACCCAAGCACACAAACAGCAACACAAAAGAAATGAAAATAAGCATGCAAAAACAAGACAGCGCGTCCCCGTGGTCAGCGCACTAATCGAATCATGGCAACGTCAAATAAACAAAAACAAACAAATGTCAAACATCCTTCATAGCTTTGTTTTGCAAAGAAAAATATCTTCACAAGCCATGAGAAAGTGAAATTATTACAACCGGAAGAGTTTTTTAAGGCAAATTTGGGAAAACTGGGACAAAACTAAAAAAAAAACACTTGGAGTTCGAGAATTCCCGGTTTTGGAAAATTCCCAGAGATTCTATTCAGAGAAATCCCGAGAAGAACGCACTTAGTCAAATAAACGGTGTTTTATATTTTAAAAACAAATTGGTTTTAAGCCATCAATGCAAGAAAAGTTTGTTGACACTTTACTTTTTGACATTTTTTCCATTTTTAGGGTCTTTTTTTCAAGCAAATTTAATCACCGGCTGATGGGAATCTCTTACAAATGTAACATACCTTTTTCAGATTTTTCCATAACAATTTAATCTCAGGGCCCGCCAAATCTTCAAAGAATTGAAATTTAAATTCTCTACCCGTTTAACTGCCAGCCAAGCCACGTCCTTTTAGGTCTCCAGGTCAACTGGAACTGATTTTCGGGTACTTTGCAACGATTAGCTTCATTATTATATGCAAACTGTTATTTTGATTCCTGGACAATTATCTGCGTTGATTAAAAATATTGTTACGCTTTTCGCAAAAAGCAAAAAAATAGTTTACCTTGAGGGGATTAGAACCATGGATCTTCTGCTTACATTTCTTAAACATTACCCCTTCACCAAATCTACTGATGAATGTTATCGTTGTTGGATCCATCACATTCTAGACAATTATGACAGCAAATTTTAAATCAACAAATGAAAAATCAACCTGGTTACCATTTTTGTTCGAGTGCCAGGGCGAGTGCTATGATTGAAAGCGCAGTGCTAACCGTTCAAATAGCACGCGTGCTAACCGCGTGCCGCACCAATGCATGTCTGCTTTACATAGACGCCCTTGTTCTCATCACGTCACGTTGGTGTTGTTATATTATTAAGGTGACTTTAACCAAACAAAATTATGAAGCGACGAGAAATTAATAAGCATGCTCCTTCAGCCGAATCTTCAGAAGAAAAGCATACAATCCAAAACTCACAGCAAACAACTGAGCAAACCCTAGCATCAACCCCACTAACCTGACTGTACTGCGACAGAATCTGCTGCTTGATCCGCCGCTCCTCCTCGGTGTACTCCCGCTCGACCTTGGTGGCAAGTTTCTGGTTCTCCAGCAGCTTCGCCAGCTGCTCATCAACGTCCAGCTTCAGCTTCGGGCCCGCACTCTCGGCGGCCGACTGCTCCTGGTGGCACTGTTTCCACCGGTCCAGAATCTCTGTGATGAAGGCGCTGCTGTCGGATTCCTGTTGGAACGTGAATGAAAAAGAGCGGAGTGAGTAACGATTGGACTGGTTGCTTTTCGATCGGCTGCACCGACAATGATCTCCGCCAGGATGCCTTCCAGCGCTTCCGTCTTTTCCTCACTGGTTTCGTCTCCCTCGAGGATTCCGGTTATGTACGAGCCGAAGATGCCCTCGTCCGTGTTGTACTCGCGCAGCTTCCCGTTCAGCCAGGCTACGAACTGATCCATGGTGGTGGCCTGTTGAGATTGCGGTCTTCCAGAAGGGAATCTTTTTCTCGGTCGGAACACCACGGATTGGCACACCACTTTTTTCACCGTGAAATTCCCGCACTGACAGCTCTACGAGATTAGGCTCTGTTTTGGTTGACAGTACCAGCTGTCAACGACGGGGGATTCCCCGCCGTGGCTGAGCTATTCCAGTGAAGTAGCTCAGAGTTGCTCAATGTGATCCCGCCCAAATAAAACACATTTTCTCTCTTCAAATCATTTATTAGCTCATTCACTCCCTTGGTTTTGATTTAACCGCCCAAATGCCCCGGATGGTGTTCGCAATCCCAATGTCAGCAAACGTCAAATATAACAGACCAACCAACGTTCCAATGGACAGCCCAAGAATCGTCTTCCGGATAAATCGCAGCAGTTTAGCCCCGGGTGCCATTCCCCCTTCAACGTAATCCGTAACGATGACCGACAGCCCTAGGTGGCCGTGGGCGACCAGACAGGTTGCAATCAGCACGTCCGTAACCTTTCCCGGGTAGGCCAATCCGTACGGGAGAACCGGAAGCAGGATGTATGAGAAGAAGCGGTGCGTTAGCCAGCTGCCGGAGTAGTTCGTCGGTGGCGGGGCATTGATGGGGAGAGCCTGTGGGGATGGAGGTTGACTGCAGAACTGGTGGATTCTCTGGTGGAAGATGGGATTTGATGTGCGGGTGCGATTGATCAAACGGAACCCAAGGTTGGCCATTTTGACTTGAGAAAGGGGTTGAAGTGACGTAAATGTCGTTAATGGCAGAGCCTACTGTAATTCCGAAAAGTTTTTGCACGATTAGACAAAAAATATATATGTTTTTTGACAAATCTGAAACATTTTTAGGGAAACGATTGGGAAAACCGTAATAAGAACTTTATTAAAAATTCAGACCAGTGTTGGCTTTGTTGTTAAGTTCTTAACAGTTTGTAGCCCAATTTATCGTAAATATTTTCTCCTTTCTTGAAAGAGAGAGAAAATAATCATTCTAAGAGTTCATCCCGAACAAGTTCATTTGCCTCAGCTTACCTACTATCTGCATCGGAATTTTGTATCAATTCCATCAACTCAGGGCTGCTGAACTCTGAAATCAGTCGCACTAATTGTGTGACGAGATTGGGTATTGAGAAAATAATAGTTATAAATATTATTTAAATTGATGTTGCTATTATGATATAAGAATGTGTACAAAAATGATTTATGCTTTTTTTTAGATATATCTCTGACGTTTCTTTATGTTAAATTGTCGATTGAGTTTCATTTCCGAACATTTTTGTTCTAAAAATATGTTTTCTGTCTCTTTTTTGTTTTATTTGAAATTTTGTAATTTTGCAAGGTATTTTTTAAAATAAATTACTAGAACATTTTTAATAAAAAAAAAAAAATAAAAAGAAACTAACAATCTTTAAAAATAAATTTTATTTCATTGTTCTAGAGCGTGTTTGCGAAAGTCATGAAACATTAAAAGGTCTACTATGTGCTAATAACTGAGTATTTTGCAAGGATTGTCTAAATTTATAAAAGTAGGAATCTCGCAATTGAGAACGCCAACGCAATGCTGTAGAGTGAATAATTTGATTTGATTTGATTTTTGTCTAAATTTTAGCATAATCTTTATACATACATTTTTTTTATAAAACTTTTTTTACACTTTTATACACTTTTAATACTCTATACACAAACGACGTAGCATTTTGTTGATAATTTCAAATCACTTCTTCTTCTTCCTTAGTCCACTCCTCCTATATACAGCAATATTTTTGGAGTCAGTTTTTTTTAGAATCTATTGTGTCCATGCAAGATAGATTAAAAAAATAAATAGAAAACTTGCAACAACATTTAAGAAGCAACACTTTTCATTTTTCGAAACCATTTAAATTTAAAAGAATGTAAAAGTTTCTGAGCTATTCTAGCGATTTTTATAAAAAAAAACTTTAAAAATATTTTAGAAACAGTATTAAAAAAAAGATCCGCTCATATTTGAAAGAATAGAAAAACTCACAAAATTTATCAAAAAAAACAAAAAAGGTTGTTTTTTTAAAATACAATAAAAATTGAAAAACGAACTAAAACAAAGCATTGCTATAAAATTGATAAAAATCACAGAATTTTCAAGAAGATTAATTCTGAAAATGTCGATTCCACTCCCCTTTAAAATATCATTAAGCTTTTCCCGACAGTGATAAGCAAAGTATGTAAAATCACTTATCCAACTGTTGAAGCATTCTAAACAGACGTATCATCATCATCTTACACCCAAACATCTACACACACAAAAACACATTCTAAGCCTACAGAGTGCTACTGAGCTCTACAGAGTGAATAATTTGATTTGATTTGATTTTTGTCTAAAGCATTATCTTTAGGTATACATTTTTTTAATAAAACTTTTTTTACACTTTTATACACTTTTAATACTCCATACACAAACGACGTAGCATTTTGTTGATAATTTCAAATCACTTCTTCTCCTTTCTCAGTCCACTTCCCATACAGCAATATTTTTGAAGTCAGATTTTTATTAGAATCTTTTGTGTTCATGAAAGATAGATTAAAAAAGAATAGAAAACTTGCAACGACATTTAAGAATCAACACTTATTCAGTTTCTGAGCTATTCTAGCGATTTTTATGAAAAAAAAAACTTGAAAAAATATTTTAGAAATAGTATTTAAAAAAAGTTCCGCTTATATTTTAAAGAATAGAAAAACTAACAAAAATATTACGAAAAAACAAAAAAAGGTTGTTTTAAAAATATAATAAAAATTGAAAAATGTTTTAGTTGTTCGGAAGTTCTTCAGTTTATTTTAAAAAAAAGATCATTACTAAATGGATGAAAATATTATTTTCAAGATTAAGTTATTAATTTTAGTTATTTGTATTATTTTTTCATTTAAGAAAAATCCGTATCTCACGAACCAAAAAGAAAACATTGCTATAATATTGATAAAAATCGCACAATTCTCAAGAAGATTAACTCAGAAAATGTTGATTCCACTCCCCTTTAAAATATCATTAAGCTTTTCCCGACAGTGATAAGCAAAGTATGTAAAATCACTTATCCAACTGTTGAAGCATTCTAAACAGACGTATCATCATCATCTTACACCCAAACATCTACACACACAAAAACACATTCTAAGCCCATCACTGCTCAGAAGAACGGTGTGGAAAATGGGCTCGCGCAAAGTGATTGATTGCCATTTTTCGTGTCGTGTCTGCTCCTTTTTCCACCACCGGTTCTAAAGCCAGACTGATGAACTTTTCCTGCTCTCCTTTTTATGCTTTTTCTTTTCCACTGAATGAAAAAAGAGATTTTGATGATGTAAATAAGGTTTTTTCTTGGTCACGTCTTGAAGAAGAAAAACGATGGCCACAACACAAAAGTTGTTCTTCTTCTTCTTCGTCAAGGTCATGTTCGCACTTCTTCTTTTACTCAATATTCCTCTTTCAAAGTAGTCAGCTTATGTTGAGCGGCGGGGCAACTTTAATGTTGACTTTATTGTCGAGTGGAATTTGTTGACAGCATTTTGACGCCCCCTTTCTTCTGCTCTTGGTTGGATCTTGTGTTGTGTTCCGATGTTGATGATAGATTTAGGCGCATTGTCTGGTTTGGTTGAGCTGAACTGAATCCCATGTCCAAACTAAAAGTTCGTGATTGAAGAATTGAAGAACGCCCACTTGAAAACATCGGTGGTGGTCGGATGTATTCGGCATTGTCCTGTATGTTACTATTATTGCATAATTGCTGAAACTTTAAAAAAGTGTCCGTACTCGGGGCTACCCCCTGGAATCAAAAATTGACCCATCACTACACACCATTTTTTTTGCTGAAATTCAGTAATGTTTTGCTGAATTTTCATCTAATGAAATTTCAGTAAACGATTCAGTAATTCAGATTTTACTGAATTCTCAGTTAACTGATGTTTGTCACTTTGACAGATGTGTTCGAGACGAGACGTGCAGGTCACTTGCGGACAACTCGCGGCGATCGCGATTCCGCCGAGAAAGGGGCAAACCGGGAAGTCAATCGGAATTTTCAATCGAGAATATAAGTAGCCAGACTGATCTACGATTTCAACCTTTTATTACGACCGACGTTATCGTGTCGGTGTTCGACGAGAGATCAGTTGGAACTGAAAGTGTCGTTCGATGCCAGCAGTGATCGAGCCCTCAAGAACAAAGACGACAGCGACGGCTGCCGTCGCAAGTATATAAGAGCAATAATAGGGTGGTTCTATTGTTTAACAGGGAGAATTGAGAAATTAACAAATTTTGTTTTTATCTAACTGGGCATCGAACACTCCGGCCACCTTGAATTATTTATTCAACACATCCTCTTCTCGTCCTAGGCTGGACCAGCTGCAGTTGCAGCGGTGCTGTTGTTACCAGGGTCGCCAGATGACCCTGTTGAACCTGGATCGTTGACCGGACCTGCGGTTGGCGCAATTCGTGCCGGATCGACCTCGACGGGAAGTACACACAGCCGGGAAACCGCGCGTCGGGAGACGGTTCCGGTTGGCAACCGTACTGAAGCAACACGCACGATGCCATCAGCGCCCGGGTGAACGTCCACGATCCTTCCCATTGGCCACTTCAGCATGGGCAGCGAATCTTCTCGCAGCAGAACTAGCGACCCCTTGACGAGGTTGCTTGTTTGGGTTGACCACTTGTATCGTTGCTGGAGAGTGGTGAGATACTCGCGGTGCCACCGAGACCAAAAATGCTGCGCGTACTGCTGAAGTCGCTTCCACATCTGCAGGCGGTTTTCAGGAACGCTGGAGTAGTCCGGACCAGGCAGGGCATCCAGGGGTCGGCCGATGAGAAAATGCCCAGGTGTAAGAGCCTGCATGTCGTTCGGGTCGTTCGAGAGTGGTGTTATTGGTCTGGAGTTCAGGCAGCTTTCGACTTGGGCCAACACGGTGCAGAAAGCTTCGCTGTTCAGGAACGCGTTGCCAAGGATCCGACGGAGGTGAAACTTCATGGACTTCACGCAGGCCTCCCATAAACCACCGTAGCTTGGAGACTTCGCTGGGATAAAGTGGAACTTGACCTGCTGAGCGGATGTTTCGTTGACGACTTCGTGGCGATGCTGCTGCGACAGGAACAAACGACGAAGCTCACGCAATTCTCGATCGGCACCCACAAAATTCGTCGCGTTATCGCAGTAGATGTTACGTGGCCGACCTCTCCTGGCAATGAATCGACGCAAGCACGCAATGAACGCCTCCGTGGTGAGTTCACTGACCAGCTCCAAATGGCAAGCCTTTGTAGCCATGCAGACGAAGACGGACACGTACGATTTGGTAGGAGCCGCACGTGGCCCAGACCGTCGAAGGTAAAAAGGCCCAGCGTAATCTACTCCGACGTTCTCGAAGGCGTGCGCTTGCGTCACTCGAACCGCTGGTAGAGACCCCATAAGCTGCGACAGGTTGCGAGGCTGCGCCTTGACGCAAGTGACGCACGAGCGCACCACGTTTCGAACGAGGTCTCGGCCGCCCAACGGCCAGAAGCGCTGACGAAGATTTGCAAGCAACAGTTGAGGCCCACAGTGCAGATGCTGGCGATGCGTTGTCTCAGCGATCAAGTAGGCCAGCGGGTGCTTGCGGGGCAGCACGATAGGGTTCTTCTCGTCAGCAGCGATTCCAGCGTGCTTCAGCCGGCCACCGACCCGAAGAATACCAGCGTGAAGTTCCGGGTTCAGGTAGCGAAGTGTTGACGAATGGGGCACGTTTCTTCCAGCTTTGAGCGCAGCAACCTCTGCCGCAAAATGTTCGCTTTGCACTTGACAAACCACTGCGTTGAGAGTTTCGTTGAGCTCGTCGACGGTGACGGGTCCTTGGAGACGCAGACGAAAAGGTTGATTTGGGTGCAGCCGATTGTGGGCATGGCTTCGCAAGTTGTGAACGAACCTCCGGCACAGTGCGGCTACCCGGAGAAAAGTTGTGAACGACGAGAATTTCCCCATCAAATTTGTCTCTTGCTGCGCAATCGTGTAGGCCGCTCCACGTCGTCGTTCCAGGTCTCTTCCTCGTAGTTGCTGGAGCAGTTCGGGTGGTTGAGGCCACGGCAGCGCGGCGTCGTTGAGCCACAGTGGAGAGTTCCACCACAGCAGGCAAGCGATCAGCAGATGCAGGTCCATTCCCCGCGAGATAATGTCGGCGGGATTCTCGTGGCCAGGGACGAAGTTCCAAGTAGCGCCAGCAGTGAGTTCCTGGATTTCCGCGACTCTGTTAGCTACAAACGTGTCCCAGGTTGACGGTGTTGCAGACAGCCAGTGTAGAACGATCATAGAGTCGGTCCACAGGAAAACTTTGTACTGGTCGCCGATGCTTGCTGTTACCGTCCGAATCAACCGAGCGAGGAGTAGAGCTGCGCACAGTTCTAGCCGCGCAATCGACTTGCTGTCCAACGGTGCGACGCGGGACTTAGCTGTCAAGAGCCTGATTGTGATGCAACCCTGTTGATCAACCGTACGGATGTACACACAAGCGCCGTACGCATCCACGGATGCGTCGCAGAATCCATGAATTTCGGTCAATTGCGGACGATGGGCTCTGACGTGTCGGGGCAGGCGAAACTGCTTGAGTTTTCCAAACTGCGACTGGTACTCCTCCCACTCGCGCGCAAATTCCTCTGGCAGCGGCGTGTCCCAGTCGTACTCCAACTTCCACAGGGCCTGGATGAGAATTTTGGCTTTGACGACAACCGGCCCGAGCAATCCCAAGGGATCGAAAAAGGTGGATGTTTGCGACAGAATTATGCGTTTCGTGTATTGCTGGCACTGGGTGAACTTTGGTTGCTTGTACAGGATCTCATCCGAGGAGGGCTCCCACAGTAGGCCGAGGGCTTTTATCGGCGCTTCTGTGTCGAACTCGATGACAGACTTGACTTCACGACACTCATCAGGAAACTCGTTGAGGACTTCTTGGGTGTTGGACGATATCTTGCGCAGGCACATCCCAGCGCTCTCGAAAATGCTGCGCAGCTCAGCACAGAGTAGTTGAAGTTCTTCCAAATCATCCCGCCCAGCCAGAAGATCGTCCATGTACAAGTCTTTTCGGACGACAGGTGCTGCCAGAGGAAACCGCGCTTTTTCATCCTCCGCGAGCTGCTGCAGGACACGGGTGGCGAGAAACGGAGCACAATTCGTACCATACGTGACGGTAAGAAGTTGGTACGTCTTGAGCGGCTCGGTTCTGTTTCCACGCCAAAGAATCCGCTGCAGTGGTTGATCTGCGGTGTGCACGAGAATCTGGCGATACATCTTCTCGATGTCCCCAGTAACGACAAATGCGTGCATCCGAAACCGCAGCACGATCGAGAGCAGCGTGTCCTGGATAGTTGGCCCGGCGAGAAGAACGTCGTTCAGCGACAGTCCGGAGCAGCTCTTGCAGGAAGCGTCGAAGACTGTGCGGAGCTTCGTGGTCGTGCTTTCGGGGCGAAGAACAGCAAGGTGCGGAAGATAGTACCGCGGAGTTTCGTCGCGTTCGGCTGCTAGCTCCTCCGGGGTGACCTCGCGCATGTGGCCCAATCGAATGTACTCGTTGATGAAGTCCTCGTATTGCGCACGTAGTGTTGGGTTGGCGTCCAGTTTCCGTTCCAAGGATAGGAAACGACGCTGTGCGTTGAAGTGGTTGTCCCGTAGTCGAGGTACGAGTTCTTCTTTCTTGGGGAGACGGACCACATACCGGCCCAGCTCGTTGCGGGCCACGTTACCAACGAAATGTTCCTCGCAGAATTTCTCCGACATGGACCAGCATGTGCTTGAGGTGCATTGCTCCAACTCCCAAAAACGTGCTACCAGCTGGTCGAGGCGCTGGTCTTGCGTTAGGAGACAATGGCGAGATTCAGCGGAATCAGTGTGGCAATCCGAGAATTCGCCAGACACTATCCATCCGAGCGTGGTGTTTTGAAGGACAGGTAGGTGTTCACCAAGAGTCACCTTTCCATAGCGCAACAAATCGAAAAAAGTTCCAGCACCTACGAGAGCATCGATTGCCCCTGGCGTGCAGAAAGTCGGATCGGCGAGTGTAACCCAAGAAGGAATCTCCCACTCCACTGCTGTTGTTAGAGGTTGAGTTGGTTGATCGCACGAAATTGTGGGCAGCACGAGAAACTTCAACGCTTTAGCGAAACCAGAACTGCGAGACGAGACGGTGGTTTCGACGGCCTTCTTGATGTTCGTAACTAGTTGCCCAACACCACCAAGCTGCACGTGGTCCGGAACAGCGGGGAGCTTCAGCTTCTGGTAGAGTGCCTCCGTCATCAGGTTGAACTGCGAGCCGCTGTCCAGGAGAACCCGCGCAACGACCTTAGCTCCGCAACAGTCATCGAAGAGGACCAACGCTGTGCACAGCAGTACTTTTTCGCTAGGAAGCTTCGCCGAGTGTGCCGCGAGCACCGCTGGTGGGTTCGTTTCCGGTTGAGGCGAAGTTGTGTCGAGAGGTGTGGCTGGCGTGAGTGCGGGTGTGTGTTCGTGAACCAGGAAAAAACTGCTACTGACGGACGATCCACTGGTGTTGGCGAGTTGTAGACCACCTTGTCCAGGATCGAAATCAGCTTGGTTCGTCGATGATTGACCAGACGACTGCTGACCGCTGGAGTTTTGACCTTGAGGTTGCGGCTCGAGAGGCGGAAGATGGATAAGCGTGTGATGGGGTTTTCCACAAATGCGACATCCATCCGAGGAACACGCCCTGCAGCCGTGTGAGTCAGTTTTCATGCAGTTCAAGCACAAACGGTGTAGCTTCACAAACTCAAAGCGCTGCTTCGGCGAAAACTTGCGAAACTTGAAGCACTGGTGCAAAAAATGGGCTCCCTCACATTGCAGGCACTTGCGAGCAGTTGTCGAACGACCTACAGTGGACGACTGTGACACGTGCAGCGTAGAGAACTTTGTTGCTGGTTTGGGACGTTGTTCTCTCAAACGTGTCGACAGCGAGGTCGTCAGTGGGTTCAGAGCTTGAATAATACGAGCTTGACTTTGGAGAAAGACGACCATGTCAGCATACTTCGGCATCTCGGTGTTCGTTGAGCCCTGCTGGTCCGTTGATTCCCGAGCGACGTGATTCTCCCACTCGCGCAGCGTGTTCAGGACCAAGCGCAAGCTGAGTTGATAAACCAAAATCGTGCCCCAGCTGTCCGTAGGCTCACCCAACTTCTTCAAGATCGCGACGATTCGGTCGAAGCGGTCGACGAGTTTCAAAAGGGCTTCGGTGGATTCTTTCTCCATCGCCGGGGTGTCAAACAGCTCCGCCAGGTGTGCCGTTACCAAGACCCGTTTGTCGCCGTACCGTCTGTTCAACCGTTCCCACGCTTCGCCGTAGTATTGGTCCTCCGTTGGAATGCCCGCAATCACATCTGCAGCTTTGCCTACCACAAGTCCTGTCAAGTACGAGAGCTTTTCGGAGTCACTCAACTCCTTTGAGGAGTGCACAGCAGCAACAAAACGGTCGTGGAAAGCTTGCCAGTCGAGAGGATTGCCGGAGAACTCTGGTAGCTTGAGTTCAGGATACTTGACGTGACGAGCAGCCTGCGGCAGGTTGACCTTGAGCTGGCCTTCTGGTAGGAACGGCTTCTTCTCCAAAGCTTTCGTCAGTGCCGTCTTTAGCTCGTAATATTTCGCCTCAAACCTCTCCATCCGTTTGCTGTAGTCGACGGCTGGCTGTTCCACGGGAAGCAACTGAAGCTTCACGATGATATCCATGTACTGGTTGTAAAAGCTCTCCAACTTTTCCAACCTGATGGGCACTTGATCTTTCAGGTTTGCGTCCTTGCTAGTCGGGAGAAGCTTCACAAAATCATCGATCAGCTGAATCGAAGCTTTCAAGTTGTCAGCGCGCAGCTGCAGCTCTCGCCTTTTCTGCGCGTCGTCGTCATCTCCGTCGTCTCCGTCCGACATCTCACGCACACCAACGCACACCAAGCCACAAAAGAACGAACTCAAGCCTCAGCAGCACACCGCCGTTCAACAGCGGTCAGGAATCTGCAATGGTGGCACTTTTTCAGCGCGTTTCTTAAAAGTACCGCAGAATCAGCGGCCGACACTGCCGCCGGTGGTGCACGCCGGTTACCCAGCGCTGGAACCACTTCTACGGCGTTAATCACTGCTTCTTCCTAGATTCTTATTTTGGCCGCTTAGGCTAGCACTTTTAGTTTTTAACCACTTTTTGCTTTTATTTTTTTGATCTTTTTTTTGTACACTTTTCACCACGCGGGACACAATCGCGAATGTCCAATGGTAATTCCGCTTGGCTTCCGGTTTGCACACACACAAAAGTTCACTTTTGTCCCAGACAATTGAACAGCCGCAAAATGGCGTTAGTCGGCGTCACGTTTGGCACTGGTCTTTTCATCCGGACCCGAAGGACCATGTTCGAGACGAGACGTGCAGGTCACTTGCGGACAACTCGCGGCGATCGCGATTCCGCCGAGAAAGGGGCAAACCGGGAAGTCAATCGGAATTTTCAATCGAGAATATAAGTAGCCAGACTGATCTACGATTTCAACCTTTTATTACGACCGACGTTATCGTGTCGGTGTTCGACGAGAGATCAGTTGGAACTGAAAGTGTCGTTCGATGCCAGCAGTGATCGAGCCCTCAAGAACAAAGACGACAGCGACGGCTGCCGTCGCAAGTATATAAGAGCAATAATAGGGTGGTTCTATTGTTTAACAGGGAGAATTGAGAAATTAACAAATTTTGTTTTTATCTAACTGGGCATCGAACAAGATGATTTACTGAAATTTTAGTAAAATGGTTATCAAAATAACTGAAATTTCAGCAAAGAAGCGTCAAATTATTTTGCTAAAAATTCAGTTATTTTCTTGTGGCAGTTTGACAGATCCTTTGCTGAGGTTTCAGCAATCATTGCTGGTATTTCAGTTATCAAAATTTGATTTTGACTGTTATTAATGCATTTATTCCATCAATCGTCCAAACCTAAAAAACAGGTAGTTAGCATATGTTACTAACATTTTTCTTACCTTTGTTTCTATCTTTAGAAATACAATACAAAATTTAAAAAAAAAACAACACATTTCAAAGAGGATTTTCTCACGGCGGCATCCAAACAGATCCAAACAATAAGTCAGAAGTGACATTTTAGTTTGACAGATAGCAGTTACTGATTTTTCAGTAATATTTTTGTTTATTACCGAATTGTGATGTGATGATTACTGAATCGCATTCAATTATTTATTTTACTGGAATGGCAACCCTAAATTTGCTGTGTACACACAAACAAATATTTCCGAATGTTACATCATTTATGATGTAACACTTTTGCACGTCATTAAACATTTAAATTTAAATGCAATTTCATGTAAATTTGCAACAAATTATACGTAAAAACATGATTTTACGTGTGATTCAACCGTTTACATCGAATCTCAATTTTACATCAACTGAGTTTAAATGTGATTCATCTTTTCCGTGTCGAGTAAATTCACACTTTTTTTCTGTTTTTTGGCTTTAGGTGATTAAGATTATATTTTTTGTATTTTTGTGTTTACATATAGTCTGAAGATGGCCGAAACCAAGAAGTAGGCCGAAACGTTACGAAGAAGAAGAAATTTGTTTCATTTCTCACCGAAAAACATCAACTAAAGCCAAAAAACAAAAATTCTCGGTGACCCAATCTATCAAACACACTTTTTTTCTGTGTAGTCTTATTTCTAAGTTTGACATCATTATGACCACAGGAACCCCTCCCTCTAAGCCCCTGAAGTTTATAAGAGGAAAATCGTCAAAATGTATGGAGAAAAGCAACTGTTTCAGTTTTTAACCTGTGGAAGGCGCAATACCTATTAGTTTTTACGCCGTGACGTCATTTGACAGCTCGTTTGGACTGTTTACATGGTCTTCGACGACTGCATCGATCTGTGCCAAGTCCATGTAAACAGTGCACTAACCCAACACTAACCTCCAAATCGAGTCGGCGTAAAACCTAATTGGGTTTTGGTTTTGCTTTTGCTTTTGCTTTTTGCTTTTGCTTTTGCTTTTGCTTTTGCTTTTGCTTTTGCTTTTGCTTTTGCTTTTGCTTTTGCTTTTGCTTTTGCTTTTGCTTTTGCTTTTGCTTTTGCTTTTGCTTTTGCTTTTGCTTTTGCTTTTGCTTTTGCTTTTGCTTTTGCTTTTGCTTTTGCTTTTGCTTTTGCTTTTGCTTTTGCTTTTGCTTTTGCTTTGCTTTTGCTTTTGCTTTTGCTTTTGCTTTTGCTTTTGCTTTTGCTTTTGCTTTTGCTTTTGCTTTTGCTTTGCTTTTGCTTTGCTTTTGCTTTTGCTTTGCTTTTGCTTTTGCTTTTGCTTTTGCTTTTGCTTTTGCTTTTGCTTTTGCTTTTGCTTTTGCTTTTGCTTTTGCTTTTGCTTTTGCTTTTGCTTTTGCTTTTGCTTTTGCTTTTGCTTTTGCTTTTGCTTTTGCTTTTGCTTTTGCTTTTGCTTTTGCTTTTGCTTTTGCTTTTGCTTTGCTTTTGCTTTTGCTTTTGCTTTTGCTTTGCTTTTGCTTTTGCTTTTGCTTTTGCTTTTGCTTTTGCTTTTGCTTTTGCTTTTGCTTTTGCTTTTGCTTTTGCTTTTGCTTTTGCTTTTGCTTTTTTTGCTTTGCTTTTGCTTTTGCTTTTGCTTTTTTTTGCTTTTGCTTTTGCTTTTGCTTTTGCTTTTGCTTTTGCTTTTGCTTTTGCTTTTGCTTTTGCTTTTGCTTTTGCTTTTGCTTTTGCTTTTGCTTTTGCTTTTGCTTTTGCTTTTGCTTTTGCTTTTGCTTTTGCTTTTGCTTTGCTTTTGCTTTTGCTTTTGCTTTTGCTTTTGCTTTTGCTTTTGCTTTTGCTTTTGCTTTTGCTTTTGCTTTTGCTTTTGCTTTTGCTTTTGCTTTTGCTTTTGCTTTTGCTTTTGCTTTTGCTTTTGCTTTTGCTTTTGCTTTTGCTTTTGCTTTTGCTTTTGCTTTTGCTTTTGCTTTTGCTTTTGCTTTTGCTTTTGCTTTTGCTTTTGCTTTTGCTTTTGCTTTTGCTTTTGCTTTTGCTTTTGGTTTCTCAAAACTGAAATATTTTTTTTTGTTTTTTTTTTTTTTATAATGATTTTAATCAGTACAGTTTTTCAACCTTTGAAACCCAACCTACTGTTCGCAATTGCTCTCACCACTTTCCTGAACCAGTCAAAAGGTAATCAATCGTCATCGGGAAATGAGAATTGCGTTATCGTTCAATTCATTCACTCATTCATTTGCTCGCTCGTTCGATTGGTTCCGTCTGTCTCGAGTCTTGATCTTCGCAGCAACGCAGAGTCGGATGGGTGCCATTCTCCGGTGGCGGCGAGGCTTTCCATAACGAATTGCTAACTTCATCCGTGCTCACAATCACTATTCTTTCGCGCCAAACTTCAAAACGAAGGTGATTTATTAGTCAATGGCGGATATTTATCTGCGCCAAGTCGTCTTCGGTCGTGATTGTCACCTTTTGGGATGAACGGAAAATCAATAAAAACTTAAAAACTAAAATTCGAATCAAATAATAAATTTAAGTAGCTTCTTTGAATTTTAACGATATAAATCTTGTAATAAATAAATTAAAATTTTATAAATGATTTTTCCGTGTTAATTCCCCAGTAGCCCCAATACCATTAAGGTGTGGTGTAAATGGCCCCGGGACTGCCCCCTCCAGGGTCTGTCTGGCATTCTCTCGAGCGGGGAGGCCTTTTGCTTCGAGTCAAAGTCGTGACTGCAGCGTGTCAGGGTCAGTCGGCACTGTTAACTTCTGCTTTTTTTCAACGATTCGATTGTGATTGAACTGCTGCTACTGCGACGTTGGTGATGAGACCGTGAAACATGCTGGGCGGATGGATTACCAACCGACGGTCGTGTTGCAGAATCTCCGTAATCCGCCCCCAGATTTTGCTTCTAGATTTGAGGAGCTTTTTTTTGGATGATGTAATTTGATGCCTGGACTTAAACATCTTTACAATCTTAAGTTTATCTGAAATCTTCTTTTAATTTGTATTATGTGAACTAGTGTATCTATGTAACTCACACGTCTTAGTTCAAACGTTGTTCGTATTTGGCACAGTTCCAAGTTAGAAAAGCCAATAACAATCTATCCAAAGTTCCATTAATTGCACTTGTCTGATATCGGCCTCCCAGTCCCAGGGCATTCGACAGACGTCGTTCAATCGAGACAGCTCAATTTTCGCATCATTACTCGTGTTCGTCGGTGGCGCCAAAAGATTCCAGCCAACTGATAACAACCATTTCTTCCAAAGACAAAAAAAAAGAAAACAACAGAAGAACTACATCCCACACAAAGTCCAGCATCGTCATCCCCAAATCCCATCGAAAAGAGCCCAGCCAAGGCATCCAGAGTTCCACGCCAGCAGCCAACAGTGCGTAAATCCTTTGCATTCCTTCCAATTCATGCTTATCGGTTCATCTCTGCTTGGCTTTCTCCCTTGTTTCAAACGCCTCCTCGAGACGGACTTTTCCAGCTGGGAACTGAAATTGGCACGATACTTCCGAGAGGAACGAGGAGAGAGAGAGTAATTTGAGCTGCAAGCTCGACCTCATAAATTCACTTTTATGACAAAATCTGAACCATTTACCCCACCAAATTTCCCTTCCTCAATTGTGGTGGAAGTGGTGGTGAGAGGGGGGGGGGGAATCCATTTCATTGTTCTTTTTTCGCCGAGTGAAACTCAGTGGTGACGGAGTTTGAGGATGTTCCCCCTCAGACAAGGAGCATCGATTACATTGTTGCTTCAGCTTCATTGAGAGGATGCTGGCGCCAGTTACGCGCGGTTTAATTCCCTCCCCTTCCCTTAAACAACACAAGTGGGGTGCCAATTTTAGGGAAATTTGGCTAGCTGAGTAAAACCATTTTGGCTCGCGGTTGTAAATATGAATGACAGGCAATGTAAGAGTGGCAACGTAATTATTATTTAACGAGCTGTCGATTAATCGTATTCTATCGCGGGCGTCGTGTGGCGACACTTTTTTCTACAAGTGTTCTTGGTTGTATGATAATACCACAAGGATTATTAGGGTAGTTGAACCCTATATAAAGCAAATAAAAAATTCACTACAATTTTGAAAATTAAAAAATATGCCAAAGAATACTCGATAAGGCCGATGCAATTATTTAAAAATGTTATTGTCCCTCGGCCCTTGCCGAGGTCAAGGGGGGGGGGGGCAAAAAAATAAAAAAAATATAAAAATTTTAATAACAAGTTATAGTCTTCACATTTAAATGAAAAAAGTGTTTTAAAATGCATTTTACACTAGTTCAGTTGTTTTGAAATCATTAGTTTTCAAAAAATCTAAGATCTGACAAAAACAAAAATTGTATCGAAAAAAAAAGATTTTGCATCGAAAATTTTCAAAAAATCTTAAGATTTTTTAATAAACCCAAACATGCTAAAAATGATTTTAAACGCAGAAGAATGTATCGAGAAATTAAAAAGAGAGATGTGAGCCGGTAACATGGAGTGAAACTTTCGCAGCTTTCATGGTAAACTTCACAGCAGCTTGACAAAAAGTTTAACTCCATGTTGCACTTTTAATTTCTCGATTTTAATTTGATTTCAGCTGGTTGCACTTGAATTTTCATTGAAATTTTGAAGTCTAGTGTAAAAATATTTTTTTTTTATTTTTCGGGCCAATTTTGAAGGGGGGGGGGGGGGGGGGGGGGGTGCCAAAAACTTTTAAAAATATTTGTACCAGCCTAAGAAGCAATCCATAAACCATCTGACCTCTTTAGAAGTAGTTTATGTTCTTTTTGAGAAGGATATTTATTATCCATGCGTTCACAAGTGTGGAGTGGTCACACAAAAATTTTCACTAAATGTCATTAATATAAAGTTAAGACTCGATTATTCGAAGCCTAGATTATCCGAAGATATGTTTGAAACTTTGAGTAATCGAAGCATGGAAAAGAAAATTTCGTCTTTTTGTTTTTTTCTTACTTGTACCATCAAATTCAAGTTCTGCGACACCATATCCTTCAAATTTGAGTAGCTGATTGCATCATAAAATGCTATTTTTCTTTAAATTCTTTAAATTCATTAAATTCTTTAAATTGTTTATATTTTAATTCTTTTAATTCTTTTCATTCTTTTTATTCTTTTAATTTTAATTCTTTTAATTCTTTTAATTCTTTTAATTCTTTTAATTCTTTTAATTCTTTTAATTCTTTTAATTCTTTTAATTCTTTTAATTCTTTTAATTCTTTTAATTCTTTTAATTCTTTTAATTCTTTTAATTCTTTTAATTCTTTTAATTCTTTTAATTCTTTTAATTCTTTTAATTCTTTTAATTCTTTTAATTCTTTTAATGCTTTTAATTCTTTTAATTCTTTTAATTCTTTTATTTTTTTCAATTCTTTTAATTCTTTTAATTCTTTAAATTCTTTGAAATTCTTTAAATTATGATGTAGAATTCATATTTAGGGATGGAGAGGATAGAAATGGCGAACCGGTAAAACATTTTTACCGGTTGAGTGAACCAGTTTAGCTGAATCGGTTTAATTTAGATAAAAAATAACTTTTCATGTAATTTGATGAAGTTTGATGTGTCGAATAATACATTTTGTGATAGTAATGGGGAACCAGTACAACTTTTGTACCGGTTAGGTGAACCGGTTCAGCTGAATCGGTTTAATTTTGATACAAAATGACTTTTTATACAATTTGATCAAGTTTGATACGTCGGATGATACATTTTGTGATAGTCATGATGAATCGGTACAACATTTGCACCAGTTAGGTGAACCGGTTCAGCTGAATCGGTTTAATTTTGATACAAAATGACTTTTTATGCAATTTGATCAAGTTTGATACGTCGGATGATACATTTTGTGATAGTAATGATGAATCGGTACAACATTCGTACCGGTTGGGTGAACCGGTTCAGCTGAATCGGTTCAATTTTTATAAAAAATATTTTTTCATGAAATTTGATGAAGTTTGATATGTCACATGAGTGTATTTCTGAACAAAAAATGTTTCCATTGTTTTACTGAAATAAATTCAATAAACAATAAAAGTTTATCAAACTTTTAAAGTAAAACTTGTAAGAAAAGGTACTTTTATTATATTTTTAACGTAAAGTACAGATGAAGCCCTTTTCCAAAACACTATAAAACATTGAGGTTTAAACATGTATTGTATGAGATATAAATTTTACAAATTTTGCACGGGTTTTTTTTCGTGCACCCCCTCCCCCCAAGCCCCGCCCCTAAATGCATTAGTACAAATATTTTTTTCTTAAAGTAGACATCCTGACGATTCCAAAACACTATAAAACATTGATGTTTGGTAGTATTTTGCGTATGTTCCAGGCTTTCGAAAAATCACTGTAACGCATTTTGCAGGCTTGGGGTTTCGTCTTTTTGTATTTTCTTACTTGTACCATCAAATTCAACTTCTGCGACACCATATCCGTCAAATTTGAGTAGCTGATTGCATCTTAAATCTTAAAATGCTATTTTTCTCTACATTTCATCACCGCCATTTTGGCCGCCATCTTTGGTTTAAAAATTCTTAAAATAAGATTTTCGATTGTCCTAAATTTGATTAATTTTCCGAAGTGATTTTTTCTCCAAGGCCATCAGATAATCGAATCTGGGCTATATTTATTTTGAAAAGCTATAAAAAAAACAATTGAAAGCCCTACAGTTATAGTTTTATCACAAAGTCCAAAACAAAAACATTTGTATTTTTGACTTGGTTCAAACTTTTTAGTTGGTCCCGATGACCAAAAATGCAATTTTTTGTCATTGGTTCTCTTATACAAGTCTCCATACAAATTTGGAAGCCATACAAAAATGGAATGTAAATTTTCGAAAATCTGTAACTTTTGATAGAATTTTATTATCCATTTGATGTCTTCGGCGAATTAAAGGTATTGATGAGGATTATTTTGAAAAAAAAAAAAAAATAGGTACACGGAAGAAATATTTTTTAATTTTTTAAATTAACCTTTTTCACCGAAAACCTTTCCAAAATTCAAAAACTTTCCAAAATTCATATTTTAATTTTTTTATTTTTGGATCATTGATTGTTGAGATATTGGCATTAGAGAATGTGAGAATGTTTGAATGGAACTTTAAAAACTCAAATTTTCTTTTTTTTTCGTTTTTTCGCAGCATTTTAGCATTTTAGTAATTTTCGGAACTTTGTGAAAAAAAATTCAGAAATGAATAATCATGGACACTATTAAAAAAAAAATCGAAAAACTGGATTTTTTAGTTTAATTAATTGTTAAGTGCAGGAGTGCTTAAAGTTTTTGAGTGGCGGGCCAAATCTGAGCTAGCGGGCAAAATGTTAAAAATTGCATATTTGAAAAAAATAAATTCAGCTCTATTTCAGCTCAATTAATGTTTCAAAAATGTATTTTTTTTAGAAATTTTTATCATTTAAATTCCGTCATCAGGGGTGAAATCGAGTCATACGAATTTCTGCATTTTTGTATGACCCAATCTCACTCCCACTCCCAGACCCAATGTCAACCCTTATGACGGTTTATTAAAATAGATTTTCCAACAGTTTAGTTTAGAAAAGCTTCCATTCAAATACTTCCATAAATGGAAAAAATGCAATTTTAAGCCCTTAACAACATTTAAATCAGGCTTCAACAAATTTTCGTTATAAGTTTGTATACCATAGACTGTTAAAGGTCGAGTGGTGGTTGATCATTTTCTGGCTGAAGACAATCTTAATTTCACCAGTATAATGAAAATAAAAAAAAATAATTGAATACAGTGGTATTTCATCGAAATTTCAATTATTTGAAAAAAATATTTTTAATTTGGTGGTACTTGTTTGCGAAAATTGCGTAATTATATTAGTAATAAAGCTCAATCAACTTATTGTTAAAGAATTATAAACTAACTTTACATGATCATTTGCAATTATTCCACGGGCTACAAAAATCACCACGCGGGACACATTTGACCCGTGGGCCATACTTTGGCCACCCTGGTTTTAGTGACTAAACAGTTAAACCTCGCATAGTGCGCAGGCGTTACGCTTTGTATTTCGTCGATTTTTTAAACACGGCATAATATTTTTGCAACCTTTTTGAAGCAATTTGTTCGTGTTGTTCCAATCTACAATCAGCTTCAAAAAGATAGCCAAAATATTGTGTCGTTTTAGAGTTATCGAAGAAATAAAAAGCGTAACGCCTCCGCACTATGCAAGCTTTAACTGTATTCTTAAAACGTTAAAGTACTTTACTATTTCATTTTTTTTACATTTACACAGAAAAAAGAAATCGTGGTAATATTACATCTGGGAAGGGGTACATCTTTTATGTCAGAAAAAAGCTTTAATTTACCTCTAGAAATGTGTAAAATTACCTCATATATGATGAAAATTTACTACATAAGGTATAAATTTACCCAAGAAAATGACGAAAATTACCGATGAATGTGGAAAATTGTACCTAAAGAATAGATATCGAACTGTCATTGCCTGTGGAAAACATAAACAAGCCATATTTCAAACAGTCTATTTCTCGGCTCTCACCAACGCCGTCCTATTGTTTTTTTCAGCAAGGATCTGCGTATCTGGTCCAGGAGCGGTAGTGGCGGGAGATTTAGGTCCCGTTCGGACAGGTTCCATTGGCCATCATGGGTGCAGCTGGATCGATTCTTGTTTTTCTCCTTTGCAGTGGGACAAACGACGACACAGTTGTGATCCGGGACCGCACCGGTGGTCATCGGAGTGCTCAACGAAATGAGCGGCTGAATGCTTGATGGGGTCTGCTGGGGCATTTCCAACGAAATCCGGGAACCACTTTTGTATCGTTCTCGTCGACGAGCACCGAGGGTTCCGGAACAGCGGACATACTAGCGATCAAAATGGTCATACAAGCGCTGGTGTAGAAGAGGCCGGTGGCGTGGTACAAGATGGGTGGCGCCGAGCCGAAAGAATATTATTAGGAACTATTTTTTTGCGTTGAGTGCAAAAACAATAATTTTTAGAGGTTCTAACAGAAACAAATTTCCGAATTGTTTGAATTGATTTTTAATAGATTTTTATGGCACTTCGGCTAATTTTTTTTTGCAGCATAAAAAATATGTTTTGAGCAATCTGGAACTCAGAACAGGCCTCTAAACTCCGTTTTTTAAATGGCCATTTATTACAAATCAATGTTTTGAAAAAATGTAATTCAGCCACAAATCAGATTAGGCCAAAACATGGTTGATAGACCAATCCTATTGGTAATTTCAGTTTTCACAACTTTACTAAAATCAAATTTGTATTTCCTTTTTTTTAAGTTTTTGTCTTAAAGAAAGGTCGGGGTGGGGGAGAACTCAGGCAAGAAAAGCTTTGTCTTAAATTCTAAATTTCTAAAATTTTTAAATTCTAAAATTCTAATTTCATGCGACCAAAAAAGCAAGCAAGAATTATTTCTTTGATTGGTTTTCGTTTATTTTGCAGTAATATTATAGTTTTTTGGTGTTGGTACCAACTGTTGGAATCACTGATCGATTTAACATATTATAACTATTTGAAGTAAGTTAAACGGCATATATTTCCATCGCGCACCTAATGTTGGAACATCAGCACTTTAGCGTTCGCGTCTAAAACGCGTTTTCATCCCATATCGAGAAATAATTATCCTAATAAGTAGTTATCAAGCAAGTTTCTACCAAATCATTTTTAAAATAATTTATTTAAATCGTAAGAATTTGCAAATTGGGTGGAATTTTTTTGTTCCGATTCACCCAGATAACAGTTATGTGACTAAAAAAACTAAAACTAAATATAGAAAATTACTTACCCAAACAAAATGATGCAAGCAGCAGTCAAGTTCCATGAGATATCATCACACTTGATATATTCACCTAAAAAATTACAAAATTTTTAACAAAGTGTCATGTTCATAAGACAAAAAATACTTATCTAAGGCCTCGTTGTCCTCGGTTTTTTTTGGTGGACAGAATGATCGTCGAGTTGTCGAATGGAGTTTTAATTTTTTTCAAAGTTTGAAGCAAATGTAAAGTTTTCTTTAAATATATTTTGAACAGTTTGTGAATACACGAAAGTCTTGCCGAAACTATCTGCGTACCCGGTGAAAATGAAAGAAATTGTTTCGTCTGCGCCGGAAGTGGAAGTGAAAAATCCAAACGTGTTGGAGGAGCTGGCAGCTGATAGCCATCAAATTCTGACCTAAAGAGGTCTTGCGGGAGCTGGCCAATGTGCGAAACCTCTTGAGCTGAAGATCATCTCGAAGAAACGGTTGGAAATTACCTAGAAACCGACGACGGAGAGGCCGAACTCAAGAATGAATCCGTCAAGATACAAATTACGAAGCTCATCTGGTTACGAAGACTCTGTTGCTTGGTGAGACCTTTCCTTTTTAATACAGAAAACACGTTCATTTACACACACATATTGACAATTCATTGAAGACAACCACGCCAATTTACTAAATACGCGGTAGGGTGTTCCCTTGGTCGTTCGCTGTGAGTTGTGGATTGCCTGCTTCTCTAATGAAGGTTCGACTGAGGGGACATGCTTATTAATTTCTCGTCGCTCCATACCCTCAGTGACGTGATGGGGACAAGGGCGTCTATGCAAAGTGTCCCTACACCCGCTACAAATTTCCGGCGCTTGGGGAGGGAAGAGGGAAACCATTTTGATCTATGCGCCGGAATTTGTAGCATTAAAATTCGTGCAAAAAAACTTATGCACGTGGGTGTACAGATTACGGAGTAAAAGATGATCGAATTGTTCACCTAGCGCTCACATGTGTTCCAGGACCAAGTTGCCTGCGGGTATGGGGATCATACATACATACATACATACATACAGAATGATCGTCGAGTTGTCACCGGTTGTTATGACAATCGACGGAATCTGCCACGAATATTGGACGCACGAGCATCCCAAACTCCCGGACGCGACGACTGGCAACTTCCTCCAAGTGGTCCAGAAGAAACACAAAAACACGCACACACACGTACTCACTTCTAACGCAGATGACGGCAACGGAATCTGCCACGAATGTTGAACGCCGGAGCGACCCAACTGGCCCAAACACCCGGACGAGACGACCGGCAGCTTTTTCTTACTGGACCGGAAGAATCAACAAAACACACTCTTCAGGTGACGACGGAATCTTCCGCACGCGACGACCGGCAACTTCCTCCGGCCTGACCAGATGAAGCACCTAACACGCGCACACACTTCAAACGATGACGACGGCGATGGAACCGGCTACGGATGCGGCTCAGGCATCCGGATGCGGCGACCAGAGGCGCCGACTAGTCCAAAATGTTGGGGGGGCACGGTTGTTTTCCGAAATCGATAGGTAAGAGTGGCGATTAGATGTTAATGTTTCTTGTATATCACGAATTTTAATAATTTTATTACGATCTGCCCACCATTGAAAAAACGGCTAATATCAACTTTTGGCAAAAACGAGATAGTAGCACCAGGTGGTAGAGGATGTTCCAGCGCATCTTCTGGAACTTTAATTTTACTGAAATAGTGCTTAGACTTGGCTGCCGATGCGAAAAACCAAACGGCTAATATGCCACTCTTATGGGAAATTGCCTTGACGGAGATTTTGTCACAAACACTAAAACACGTTTTTCTCTGAATACTTGATTTGGCATAATAGCCGAATTTTCAATTATGGGCAGCGATGTGATACGATTTTTTTTCATCCGGAATCATTTTTTTAAGAAAAGGATAGTTTATTAAAATATGATTGAAAAGGTTAATTGGTGGGATTTTTTTTATATGTTTGGAAGGCGAATTCCTTTTCATTGGCATATTCTCACTTATTTTCTAGAAGTAACAGTCAATAATAAAAATAATCAGATATTTAGAAATTCAACTATACAAATATTCTACAGATAAAAACAAAAGTAAAAAGCCAAAATTTAGAACTTCAGAAATTTAAAAATACTAAAAAACATCCATTTTTCAAATCTGCAATTAAAAAACTAACTGATACACAAAATTCAATATTCCAAAATTTAAAAAAAAATAGTATGCAAAATTCTAGGGTTAAAAAACTCATGGCTTGAAAATGTTAAGAAATCAAAAGCAGAAATTCAGAAATTCAAACAATCAGCAAAATTCAGCAATCTAAATAGAAATAACAATAAAATTCAATGTTTAATTTTTTTTTTATTTCAAAATTATAAGAATTTAAGAATTTAAAAATTTAAGAATTTAAGAATTTAAGAATTTAAGAATTTAAGAATTTAAGAATTTAAGAATTTAAGAATTTAAGAATTTAAGAATTTAAGAATTTAAGAATTTAAGAATTTAAGAATTTAAAATTTAAGAATTTAAAATTTAAGAATTTAAGAATTTAAGAATTTAAGAATTAAGAATTTAAGAATTTAAGAATTTAAATTTAAATTTAAGAATTTAAGAATTTAAGAATTTAAGAATTTAAATTTAAAATTTAAGAATTTAAATTTAAGAATTTAAGAATTTAAGAATTTAAGAATTTAAGAATTTAAGAATTTAAGAATTTAAGAATTTAAGAATTTAAGAATTTAAGAATTTAAGAATTTAAGAATTTAAGAATTTAAGAATTTAAGAATTTAAGAATTTAAGAATTTAAGAATTTAAGAATTTAAGAATACGACCAAAAACGTTTTAAAATGGATTCGCAATACTCAATAATGCTGATTTCCAGAAAATTTTCTATTTTTAGTATTATTCTCTACTGCATGATTTTTTGGCATATTTTTTGAGGGTGCAGTTGAAATTTCTATAGCCTTTTTTTAAACCGATCATAAATTGCAGAAGGCGATACACTTGTGTTTTTTAAGATTATAATGTGGAATTGTCTCAGATTAGGTTTAAATTTGTCGGTTTCTCAGTAAAGCGGTGCGCTTGTTTTCAAAAATTTACTTTTTTTGAAACAATTGTATTTTTTGGCTCAAATTGGTATATAACGGTTAACGGTTAACAAATGTATTCTAAATCTTTTCAAATCCTTTCTAAAATTACCCAAAAAATTATCGAATTTATCAGCATTTTTCTAAATGTAAAGCAGTCAACAAATGAACATTTTGAAAAGTGTTTCAGTTTATATTCGCTAAATCCTGATCTACAATGGCAAACCGCAGAATGTTGCGTTTGAAAACTTGACGATTGTTTTCGCAAGAGTTTGCGTAAGTTTGGTTGTAGATGAAGTGCTATGGGAAAAGTACATTGGTTTTGTTTTTGGAACAACGTGCACAGATAGAAATTATATGAGCAAACCCGTAAAATCTATGTTGACGACATCTCTCAAATCATTCACCGATGAGTCTGTGCTCTTGTACTAAGCTTACTGATTTTCCTAGAGAGCACAGTGGTATAGATAAAACGTTGTCGGATTTAGAAAAAAATGCATCTAAATTCAGAAAATTGTAAATGATTTTGTTCAAAAAACTTCAGCGATTTCGAAAACAACAAATGTTTTTGAACTTTTTTACGGATTCGCTTAGAAGAATTCTATCCGTGTGTACAAACAATGTTCGATTTAAGTTTTAGATATTATTTTCAATTATTTTTGTAATTTTTTTATATTTGATATAAGAATATTTTTCTTCCAAAATTTCTGGGGGGGCACAATGTATGGGCTGCCCCCCCAGCCCAATTTTAGGGGGGGCAAAAAGTACCGTGCCCCCCCCAGAGTCGGCGCCCCTGGCGGCGACTGAAAACTTCTTCCAATCGGACCGAAATCTGCAACTTCCTCCAACTGGAAGTAGGTGAAAGCACCAAAACACACGTACACACACGCACACGATGATGGCCGCGGAATCTGCCACGATTATTGTTTGCCCGAGCGGCCCAAACTCCCAGACGCGACGACCTGCAACTTCCTCCAACATTCACAACAACAACTTTTGACAGTTGTAAAATTTGCTGTCTTCCGAACACTATTGTGTGTAATATTGCATCTTAGAAGACGAAAAATTGCACCTTCCGTCGAAATAATAAATATTTAGAGAGTAAAATGTGTCAAGTTAAATTTTCAGTAGCAATTCGTCTAAAACAGATGTAAAATTACACATTCCTTTTTTAAACATTCCATTTTAAAGCTTCCATTTTTACATTATTTTTTGCTGTGTACAACTCTGTCAAATTGATCAGAAAATTCATTCAAAAGCTACAGATTTTCGGAAATTACGCATTTTTATGGTTTGTCAGCTACTAAATTGTATGAAGACTTGTATGGGTGAACCAATGACACAAAATGACGATTTTGGTTATAGAGACGGGCCTCACAAAGTTTGAACCAAATAAAAAAAATATAAACAAATCCATTTACGGTTTTGGCAGAGAATTGCTCATATGCTTCAGGTTAGTTGCAGTATTTCATGAAAACAGCAAACATTTGTAACCAACACATTAAAGTTTATCCAATTCAACAGCTGATGAGACGCCTTTTTTCATCAAAATCCTACGCATTCTGCTTGAAGTCAGCATCTCTGAATGACACGCGTTCTTGCAGAAAAATGCTGCATAATGGAACACATGTGTACATACTTCCGTTGTTTTTGCCTGCGTTGTCGACTTCAAGTCACAGTTAAAATTTGTGAGATTCTTTTTAACAATATTGTTATGTAAAATTTTCATCTGTGTTTTTAAAAGTTTCTACGTGTAATTTTTTTATTTGAATGATTTTTGAACATGTTTCATGTTTAAATAACTGCAGCAGATTACATTCGGAAACAAATGTCAAACGAAGCCCGCCCTTTCATCTTTCTTTTATCAGCTTTTCAAACGTTTGTGTTAAATCCGGTCCGTTTCAAAACGCAATGTGCATCACATACGATTGACGTTCGCGAGAGGAGCGCATAATAGCATAAACAAACATTTATGCTGCGCCGCCGCTGCAACCAATCTGTTGGCGTTTGACGAGTGTGTGACTATGTTTACATGTTAACTTATCACTCTTTGTTTTCGCTCTTTTCATCGACATTTGCTTTGAGAGATGAAATTTGATGTTTGTTTACTCGTGTAACTTTTTATTCTCTTTTGTTTCTGAGTTGAACATTATTTGTGATATTTGAGCTGCTGCTGCCATAATTCCGATTTGTTTTGCTCAAACAAACTGGTTTGGGAAAATATTGACCAGCATAATTGCTGTTTGAGCGGAGTATGATACGTTTATTGAGCTTTTTAATTGTGAGATACAGTACCGTAAACTGGGGTCAATCGGGACACATGGGGCGAATTGGGACAGCAGTTTTAACCATGTTGGAGCACAATATTTTGATTTTTCTGGTTGGTTTCGGTTAGAACAGACTCAGACCAACAAAATGTGTACATCCATTTCCAAATTTAAAAGCTTTAAGTGCTTTAAAAACTGCTGTCCCTATTCAGACTGTAGTCCCGATTCGCCCCAGATTACGGTATGTAAAAAAAGTATTTACACCCCTTGGGCACTATGCACATTTTGTGATGAAACATGTAAAAAATTTAAAGTTTAACAGGAACCTAGTATTACGTTTTGTTCAGAAACTCATGCCAAACATTTTGCTACAAAAAGCTCATGAAAAGATGATTTCTATAAAAAAGTTATATAACAAATACTATTACGAAAATAGAATTGCTAAATTAACATTTTGGAGTGAGTATAATACCGTTTTGGGGATATTTGTATCGATAGAATAGATTTTTCTATAAAAAGTTATATAACAAAAACTATTACGAAAATAAAAAAGGTGCAAAAAAAGTTTGTACACCTTTCGAAAAATTAACATAAATAATGTTATTTGTTGTTAAATCACCATAAATCCAGTCTCCCAACTCCAAATAGGCATCCTTGACTGATTAAAAAGCTAATTTGGATTGAATATAAAGTTTGCTAACTACTTAGTATAAAAGTTTATATAACTCTGGAAATTCTATATAAAACTTATCTAAACTTAATTTTGCAAACTTTTAATTCAACTAAATGTCATTATATTACCATAGAATTGCTAAATTAACATTTTGGAGTGGGTATAACACCGTTTTGGGGGTATTTGTATCGATAGAATAGATTTTTCGTTGGAATTTCGTACCAACCCGGAATTACGTCGTCGGAAAATCCGCCGGCATCTGAACCGGTCCACAATTCACAAGTCAACCTATGTGGCATCAGAAAGGGCATAAAATTTCCGATCTTTTGATACCCATACATCCAGGTTTTCTATAAAACCCACGTTTTTAAATACCTAAGCAAAAACGTTGTTATGGTTTCGTTTGAGCAACCTGCCAAAAATGTATGGAATTTCGTAATTTTTGTTCTAACTTCTAACTAACTTTTTGCCCAGGTATTTAAAAACGTAGGTTTTAAAGAAAACCTAGATGTATGGGTATCAAAAGATCGGAAATCATTTTTTCATGAGCTTTTTGTAGCAAAATGTTTGGCATGAGTTTCTGAACAAAACGTAGTACTAGGTTCCTGTCAAACTTTAATTTTTTTACATGTTTCATCACAAAATGTGCATAGTGCCCAAGGGGTGTAAATGCTTTTTTACATACTGTAATTGTTTAAAAAAAGATAATGCAGAGAATTAATTTCAAATTTAAATTTGTTCAGCCACTTTGGAAGCAATCAGTCAACCGATGGCGGTGGAACGTGAGAATTGAAACAAATGTTGATTTGATAATACACATAACAGAACAGCAAATTGTTGGACGTTGTCATCATTTTACTACGGGAATAATCGTTGAGAGAGCCAGTGACGAATTGTCGCCAACAAAACCGAGCCCTTTCAGCTGCTGCTGGTCAACGAGTCATTAATGTTTAATTATTCAATTAGCATTGCAGATTTCGTCACTTTTTGCCTGCTTGTCTGAACCTATAATTCTCACGCTTAGTGCGTAATTCAGTGGGTTTTTGGATGGCGTTCTATTTTTAACACGATTTTCATTAATCAAGCAAATCTCAGCTGGAATCCAGATAAAGCAGCGCTCTTTAAGCAATACCTTCTCTTCAAGAGAAATAAAATATTAAGCTCGATTAATAATTCATTCGAGCTGCGAGTTGGAGGTGTAGCCCAAAAATACCTGAAGTTATGTGGAAAAAAGCGCGAAAACGTACCTCGAGTAGTATAAATCAAACATACTTCCAACTCCACCCACAACCACCTCGTTTTTCCAAGTGCTGTTAGACATTTAAACCATGTTCACTAACGTTGCAACACGTAATTGAGTTTTGCGAGAGTTTTGTTCGGCGATTTTATCCAATTTAGCAACATTTTTTATTTGAAATTTCATAGTGTATATTCTCCAAGGACTTAGGATAATCGGGTCGAAACCTTTTGATTTATGTTGTATTCTGAATGTTAAGGTGGTATTTGCATTTCCAGGTCAAGGTCCAGGTGATGAGTTTATGTTGTTGTCTGTGTCAAGGAGGTTTTAGACTGTGGCAAACAATCAAACAAACCCGCACTTTTTTGTGTTTGACAGTTTGCCAATCTCTCAAACTGGCTGACGTTTCTGCAAACAAATGCAGGCAAACAAACAAAACAAGCAAATTGCCAAACTGTCAAAAGTATGTTTGTTTGTTTGTCATAGGAGGGGTGTCAGCGTTTGTTACGTAATGATACGAAAATTGGGGGAGGGGGTGCTGAAAAATTGTGTTACGTAACGCAAAATTTTCATACAAGAATTGATAAACATTTGCAAATAGACCATGCGTTACGCGTTACAGGGGCGATCGCTCATCTGTTACGATTTGTTACTAAGGGGAGGGGGAGGGAGGGTTTAAAATCCCAAATTTTGCGTAACGTAATAAAAGAACGCTCCCATACACGCAAAAAAAATGTGTTGTAGAATCAGCCTGTACGAGGTTTGAATCAACTAAATTGTTGTTGAATATTTCTCAATTCCACAAAAGTCTTTTGTTGTTTTGAAAAAGCTGCTTTGACGTTTAGCGCTAATTTAACAAAAATCATAAATTTCAATTTTTTTTCAATTCAATTCGGTTTTATTTGTGAATAATCAAGTTACAATGACTTAATTTAGGTACATAACAGAGTTTTGGTGTTCCTTTCAGCTGTGTTTTATATCATAATTCAAACGAAAAATTATTACTTTTAACTATGGAATAGACAAGAGTAAGAAAAAGTTTTCAAAAAACTTACAGAAAGTGCTATGGGAAAAGGATGGATAAAGAGAAAGCTTAAAACTAGATCACAGACAAAAAATAATCAATTATAGATGTGCTTGATCATCAGCTCCCCGAGGGCCAGAAATTGCTCTGCCTTGTTACGGCAGCTCCGAAACCGCGTCATCATCTCCCCCGCGAGAGCAAAGAACTCCGGCAGGGTGAAGAGATCTTCCCCGGTGACTCCTTGCTGGGCCGCATCGCCGCTACCGGCAGCGACCACGCTGGCAAACGACCGCCCCCATCCAGGAGGGATCGCTGGGTTGTCCACTGGAACCGTACGCTGCCCAATTGCAGGAACGGCTGCGCTCGTACTTCGCTGAGGAGAGTGGGACGCTGCTGCTTTCTTCTTCCTCTTTTCCTGCTCCTCGAGGTAAGACTTGCGCGCGACGCATCCGCGATAATTGCCGGTATGGTTGCCGTCACAGTTCGCGCACTTTACGCGCGGCTTGGTTTGTTCTGCGTTTTCCCCCAATCCGCCTTTCGTGGCAGTGCGCACGCCTCCGAGAGGTGTGACTCGCCGCACTTCACACAGCGGGGCCGGAGGTTGCAGTTCCGCGAGCCGTGGCCAAATTTCTGGCAACGGTGACATTGCGCTACGTCCGTCGGGTTCTTGGTGTAAAACCGCCAGTTTACCCAAAAACCGTCCAACGTCTTAGTCCGCCGCAGATCTTGGATCTTGACGGTGCCGCGGTCGAAGTACACCAGGTACAAGGTGTGTGTACCTGTGACTGTTGTCTTTCGCGTGAGCACTTTTATCTCCCGTGGCTTTATTCCGGCGTTCGAGAGGTGTCGCTTCAGGTCGGTGATCGGACGGTCTTGGTAACCCTGCAAGACGACCTTAACAGGGGGCTTCTCTGGGTCGTATGTGTAGATGTAGAAGTTGAAGTTGCTACGCTTCAGTTCTTCAAACACCAGGTCGAAATCTTTTCTGTTCAGTGTGATCACTTGCACTGCCGACTTACCGATTTTAAGACAATATCCGAGGCCTTCCAGCAACTCGTCAACATCGTCCGCCAACGTGTCCAAAACAAAAATTGGAGGTGGTCTTCGTTCCGTTGGAGAATTGTTCTTTTTTGACGTCGGCACTTTTTTCCGTGCACGACCATCATCGTCGTCGTCGTCGTCGGTTGTGCTGCTACCTTCGGTGTTGTTGTTGTTGTTTTCTTCGTCGTCGCTCAGCATCTGGAACTCGTTCCTGATGGGGATGTTGGCGGATGTTGATGTGCCACTGGTCGTGGCACCGGAACGGGTTCGCACTGGTGATCTCGGAACAAATCCGGGATGTAGTAACTTTTTGTCGATGCCTTCTGCGTTCACGCTCCCCTGCGCGATAGCGGCCGACACGCCGTTGGTTTGTTTACCTTTTTGCACACGGCCGGTAGACGAACTTCGCGGGTTTTTCGAGGCCGCCCTCAAACTGCCACGGCCACGGCCGGCCTTTGGCATGCTGCAGGAGCAAACTCGCGGCTAATCACGGTAAACTACGGCGAAAAAAATCGAAAAAACGATGGAGCACTGAGCACTTTACTGCTGCTTGCTCTCGTGCGTACACGGAGGTGAATCATACATTTCAAATCAACAAAACGCTGCCATATTTTTCTATGTGTAGTCTAATACGTCCTTTTGCTATTATTTCATTTGTGCCATTTATTTTATCATACAAATTTTCAACCAGTTTGACTTCAAATAGTTTGTAGCGATTTGTTTTAAACTAAAACTTATATTAAAATCCATTCCACATATTTTTTGCTCGTTTCTGCAAAGTAATTTTTTTGTTAAGTATCTGCTTTTTTTTCGTTTGTTCAAAGGATTGTTAACTTGAATATATATTGGTGTTTACTTGTTTTTGTGTTTCTTTTTTTCATTTTTTCGATCATGGACAGTTCTTTAGAGGGTATTTTGAAATAAAATTAAATTTGGAATATATTTGTGAGTCCTTTCAACTTTACTTACTCTCGATTAAGTTTTTTTATTACTGCGTTTTCCATTCATTATTAGTTGTTAAACCAACTTGTATTTTCCTTAATGTAAATTTATTTTGAGTTTAGGTTTTTTAGTTTTTCCATTTTTATAAATATTAGCATATCTTTTAAAAGTTTTCTAGAAAATTTTTAAGTGTGAGTTAAGGCAAAAGCTGTACCAATTGCAACCCTTTAATTTGCCGAAGATAGGTAAGGCAAATTTCCCTTAGCTTCAAGCTGATAACATCTGTTTTTAATTTTAGATATCGAAATGATTTTCTAAGTTTTAAAGCTACGCTGTTTGGACGAAAATCGAGATAATTGCTTGTTTTGGTGGTATCAAAACTGTCCCTGTTCTAATAAATGCCCCAATTGCATTTTCATCACTTTTGGTTATTGATGCAGCTTGGTTTAAAATTGTGTGCTCTTAAGCGTAAGCATAAGCATAGGTGCCCACCCGCAGTTGCTACTCCGTTATTGACCAGGACCTCCAGAAGTTACATCCACGAGCCGTGGAAGATGAGTGGGAGCTATCTTTCCTCGCTTCGCAACTTCTCAAAGGCCCCTATCATGCTGATCAATACCGGCGCCGGCCACGACCAGTGGTAGGGTAACGGGGAAGTGGATGGGAATGTTAGTCCGGTACCTGAGTGATAGAGACCGCCCAATCGACTGCATCTCCGACAAAGTATCACATGAGTTTTGAGGGGTTAGTAGATGGGTATGAGGTCAGGATTCACGAGTGGCAGTGATGTGACCATGAGCATTTTGTTTATCGGTTGAAAATTTTAAATCTTAGGCAGCCGGCTGCGGAAAGATAGAAAATTGATTATTTAAAAAGTTTTTTTTTAATCGAACGCGTGTCAGCCGAACAGTAGTGCTATGGGCTGGACTTATCAGTATATTTTTACTGTTTTTACAATTTAAATAACGCGAGCAAATTTCAAAAATAGTACATAAATAACGCTTTACTCTTCATAAAATCGATAGTTTGATGAGTTAATACTAAAACTGCCAGTTGGAATAAATTTTTACGATCATTTAAGACGAAAATTATCGCGAAAAAACAGGACTGCGCGTTCCCAGAAGCACTGCACTTTTGATGTAATTATTCAATTATAATAACCAATCACCCCATGCACACAAACATCGACACAAAAGAAATGAAAATGAGCATGCAAAAACAAGACAGCGCGTCCCCGTGGTCAGCGCACTAATCATTTAAAATTGTGTGCTCTTTCAGAAAAACCATAAATATGCAGTACTTTGTCTTACAAACTTGTCTCGTTTTTTTCTTAGCTTGTTGTTTTTGCACATGGGACACTTATGCGGACATGGGCAGAAAAGCCCCTTCAATATTGAGCTTGAGCGGGAAGAGGTGATTTCGAGTGCTGTGTTTGTTTAAGGAGGGATGACCCATATTTTTTCATTCAAATTTTTAATTAGGTCATTTTCGGTACGGACAGGGATGCCCATAGGTAGCATTGACAAAATAAATAAAATTCTTTTCATAATTAATAAGATTTGTTTTCGTCAATCTTTTTTTAATATTGCGAAAATCCTAGTAATTTTATGCATTTGCATCAAAATATTCGTAGGCCTCCCGATCTGAAATGAGAAGAAACACTTTATACTAAAAGCCAAGGTTCATTCCATTTTGTAACTCTCATACCTGGATCGTAATAGTCGTACACCTTTATCATGCCAGCAATCTGCCCTAGAACTATCGCTTTCCGAAGGCTGAAAACCTCCACACAGGTTGCGTCCACATCCGAAAGTGCGTCAAAGTATATCACCAGTCTGGTGTCGTCATAATCTTTTTCGATTTTCTGAAAGAAATGTATGAAGTTGAATCAACTGCAAATCTTCTTCAGTAACGACAAAAGGATGTAAATCTCTTTAAAAATCTATCAAACAACTATTTATCGGTCAGTTTAAATTATTGAAAACTCACCACAACTGTCAAACGTCCCGAGCAGACGGAAATAACTTGGGAATAACATTGTTTGTTATTTGAAAATACTAGGCCAATAACATTTTATGTTATTTATAACAAGATTTGTTATTCGTCGTTATGATTTTTTTGTTATTGGATTGTTATTGTAATAACAAACTCATAACAGTTTTTTGTTATTCTTCGAACAAATCTTTGTTATTATTTTTTGTTATTTTAACAACTAATCCGATCATCCCAATAACAGTTGGCGGCATTCTTCCATAACAAAAAATGTTATTTCCAAGTTGTTTTGGCATTCAACCAACCAATAACAAATTTCGTTATGATAACATAAACTGTTATTAAAGCCTTATGTAAAAATGGATTTTTGAAGAAGATTCCATAACACTTTCTGTTATTTTAACAGTAGTTGTTATTGAAATGGCATGCATTTTGTTATTACCGTCTGCCCGGGGTGTGTAAATAAGCTGATTGATGTATTTTAAAAGATATTCACGTGTGATTGTCTGTGATTAAAGGTAGAATAATGCTTGGAGACCTTACCATCATTTTCTTGTTGTTTCTGAGCTTGTCGATGGTCTTATCAGCAACGACGTATCCACTGGGCAACAACACCTCCATCAGAACCATGTTCGTGACTTCGAACCGCTTTCGCGGCTTAAATTTAGCACAGACGTGCAGATCGAGAACGCTGCCCGACGAGCTTCTGCGGATCGTTTTGCTCAGCTCGAACCGCGGCTCGTCGTCCGTAGCGATTTGATTGTACTGATAGGCTACCTGGAACACTCCCGTCCCCGTTCCGACGATCAATACACTAACTTTTCGGGTATTTGCTGGCAGGGTTAGATTCTGACTGATTGGAGTGGTCATGCCTTGGATCTTCAGTGAATTTCGGTTCCCGTCGCCGTAGGAAATTGTCACTTCGTAGTTGTTCCGAGAAGGCGAGAGGAGCTTTGAGTACTCGGCTAACGCTTGCAGCCCTATGAGTGTGTTCTGAGTGTTGTCGAATCCACCCAGATCGTAGCGTTTGGATACAAGCCACTTCATCAGAGGTCCAGCATCGATGTACATCCCGTTGTTCAGGTAGGTCAGCAATGCATACGCCGTAGTTTCGATACTTGCTTCACCATCTTGCCACCAACGCATGTTGTCTTTATTTTTTGAAACCTCTATCAACTTCTCCAGAGCAAACTGCTTGCGGTTATGCTTGGCCAGCTGGAGAGCGTAAGCTACCATTGCCAAGTGATACGGCTTAGTAAGACCGTCCAACTTTTTCGAAAGGTAACCTGTGCCCTTTTCTACGACCGTTCTATACTTCTGGGCAAGGTTCTTGTGTTCCAATATGGCAATCAACACGAAAGCAGTCAGCGGTACGTCATCGCCCAAACTTCCCTGCATTCTACGCGAGATGACCCTTCCTGCTTCGCTGAAGCTTCCGTCCGACCTCTGCTGTCGTTGAATCCAATCGTAAGCATTTCGCGCAATTCCTTCATCCACCGTGATGTACTTCCCAGCGATTCGAAGTGTCTTCGCTACGATCGCCGTTACCATCACACTGCCATGATCATCCCACCTGAACACATGGAACGATCCGTCCTTCCGCTTGTACTCCAGCTGATTCTGGTAACCTTGCCTCAAGAACGAAACTGCTCGGTACTTCATCGAGTTTCCCAGCGTTCCTGTTACGCTCATATATTCCAGTGCGATCACCGTTGGGACCAACTTCACCAGCCGCTGCTCGCCGCAACCCGTTGGAAGACGGATCAATCCGTCCAAATTCGTCAGAGCAGCACCCATCACAAGCCCTTCTAACGAGAACACGATGAGCTCCGAACCGTTCGTTGCCGTTCGAGGAATTGCCAGCCCAATTTCAAAACGTTGCGCAGCGTCCTCAACATCAATGAATCGGGGTTCATTCTGATAGAACTGAATGCCTCCCGAGGTCACCTTAACGGTGCGCTGAACACCGTCGAACTTGTTCGAGTTTGTTTTCGCAGTGACGGTTATCGTCAGCTCGCCGGATCGTCGAGGCTTCGCGAAGAACTGCACCCTTTCGATGCCGTCAACTGGTATCGTAACTCTTTCCGACTGTCGAACTCCACCGATAACCTGCTGCTCCTCGTTCAGCAGCAGGAACTCTTCAGAGTCGACCTGCAGAGTTAACTCGGCATGTTCCTGCTCGATCCCGTAATTGTGAACAAACACCTCGATGAGGGCGGTTTCCGTTTTAAGTATGGAATAGGCGACGTTTACGGTTACGAAGAATGGTTTAACGACGGTCAGATAAACGGGTTGCTCGATCAGGCCCAGACCGTGCTGTGCGTTGACCGCGAACGCACTGATGGACCAGCCGGTGATGGTGTCCGGAACGGTGGCGGTCAGGGATAGCGAGCCGGAAGAACTGTAGGGGATTAAGAGGGTTGTGTCAAGGAAGATCGGGCTTGACCATATTAACAGTCTGTAGCGTCTCAGCAGTCTTGAGTAACTTAACAGTTTCAACCATCTCATCAGTCTTAACCAACTCATCAGTCTAAGCGTCTCAATAGACCTGATCGACTTAACAATCTTGAGCGTCTCATTCATCGTCATTTTTAATTACCTCAACAGTCTTATGCGTCTCAACATTCTTAATTACCTCAACAGTCTTGAGCGTCTCACCAGTCTTGACCAACTCAATATTTTTTAGCCAATAGTCTTAACGAACTCCACAATCTTGAGCGTCTCAACAGTCTTGACCAACTCAAAAGTCTTGAGCGTCTTAAAAGTCTTGATTAACTCAACAGACTTAACCAAAACAACAGTCAAAAGCGTCTCAACAGTCTTGACCAACTCAATAGTCTGAGCGTCACAATACTCTTGACGAACTCAACAGTCTTAAGCATCTGGATAGTCTTGACCAACTCAACAATTTTAAGCCGTCCTCATAGTCTTAATTAACTCAACAGTTCTGAGAGTCTCGATAGTCTTGGCCTACTCAACAGTCTTGAGCGTCTCAACAATCTTGACCACCTCAACAATTTTTAACCTTCTTCATTGTCTTAACTAACTCAAAAGTCTTAACCACCTTAACAGTCTTGAGCGTCTCAATAGTTTTGACCAACTCAACCATTTTTAACCGTCCTCATAATCTTGGCTAACTCTTGACCATCTCAACACTTTGAGCGTCTCAATAGGCCTAACCAACTCAACAGTCTTGACCAATTTAACAGTTTCAACAGTCTGCAGTCTTGGTCAATTTAACAGACTCAACCACCTCAACAGTCTTGAGCGTCTCCCCAGTCTTGACCAACTCAACAATCTTGAGCGTCTGAATAGTCTTGACCAATTTAATCATTTTAAATCCTTCTCATAATCTAAACTAACTCAACAGTCCTGAGAGTCTCAATAGTCTTGACCAACTCAACAGTCTTGATCAACTCAACAATTTTAGCTTTCTTCTTTGTCTTAACTAATTCAAAAGTCTTAACCACCTCAACATTCTTGAGCATTACAATGGTCTTGATCAACTCAACAATCTTGAGCGTCTCAACAGTCTTGGCAAATTCATTAGTGGATTGATCATTTCAACAGTACCACCATAACATTATTAAGCGTCAAAATAGAGTCCTAGCCGTCTTAACAGACTCAGATCAAAATCGATTAACAAAAAGGTGCAATTTACCTCACTGCCATTGGTTCGGTCCACATCCAAGTTTCCGCAAAGTGTTTCCGAACATGATCGCCGTAGTTATCATCGCAGATTCGGATGTCCACCTCACCAGAAAGGCTGACACTTGGTTTGGCATTTGTAAGCACTGTGAATCCAAGATCCTGTAGATTATAACCCATTTATTGAGAGCTGTAACTTGAGTTTCATGACTTCTTACCTCAATATCCTTGCTTTCCATATCGATCCCGTCCTCCAGAAGTGATTGCCGTGTGATGTCATTCCCCGTTTCCAACAGCAGGACGCTCTTGTCCACCGCCAGCAATCCAACCATCGATCCTGGCAGTGAATCCACCCTGATTTGCAACTGTCTTCGCGGTTCCGTTTCATCCTCGGACAGAGTGACGTTCACAAAGTTCTTCAGCCGAGTCACCCTGAAGTGTGCCACATCCTGCATCAACCGACCTTCGTGCACCGCAAACACGACCACACTGGCCGACGGAACCATCCCTAGGGTCGTCGGAAAGCTGAAGGTCGACTTTTGTCCGGCTTTGGCGTGGATGCGGGCTCGCGTTAAGATCTCCCCACGGGCTATTACAAAGTACAGAAACGGGACCAGATCGAACGAACTGGTGACGAGAACTTTGACGGGTTGGCCCTGCTCGGGATCTTCGGTCAGGATGGAGACTTGGATGAACGAGTCGTCCTCGTGGAGGGGTTCGACTGAGAAGAAGTGGGTTTTGCCGGCGTAGCTGACGTCCAGCTTGAGGGATTGGGAGTAGTCCTCGATGTCGTCGAACTTGAGATACACGACGCCGTTCTGGTCTGGTTTCTTTGCTGTAATCGTTGTCTTGCCTTGAGTTGCCTTCACGATCAGATTTTCCGGCTTTTGGAATGGGTTACCTGTAGGATCTGTCACCGTGAACCAACACCTGAAGTAAACTCCCGGAGTGAGGTTTTCCGACGACTTGCGGAACGTAATTCGGTAGCTGTCCCGATATATTGGGATATGAACACTTTTTTTGTACGACTGATCCGATCCCAGCTCTTCGATCGTTGCAGTAAATGTAATGTAGAACATTTTACCAAAGTGTTTTCCTTCTACCAAGCTTGCAACATCGAAATTGACGATCGCTCGACCATTGATACTGTTTTGAACCTGCTGTCCGGAATCTTCCGCGATCACCGTGAGGTCACCCCGTATCGGCTTTCCAAATGTGTAGACAGCATCCACAACCAAAGTCAACGTTTCATCGGTCATCACCGCGATTTTCGAACTGCTCATCCGTATCTCATGCTTCGGAAGCACGTACTCGTCAACCGTGATCTGCTTGCTCTTAGCCTTCCCATTCAAGACGGTCGCCGTAAGTGTCCACGTTCCAAGACGGACAAAGTTGGCCAGCTCCAGCTCAGACTGGAACACTCCCTGGACGAGTTCTCCGAAAGACCACTCTCGAATGAGATTCTCCTGACTGTCGGCCAGCCTCACGTTGATACTCTTCAACATCGCCGAAGGCTTCAACTCGTGGTCCAGCACCAGCACCCGAAATCGGATCGTATCACCCGGTTTGTAGATCGGTTTATCGGTTTGAATGTAAATCGACAGTGAGCTTCTGTCCATCGTCACGTCAAGATCGGTCGTAACGCCACTTCGTGTGTCCACCACTTGTACGGCATTTCTTCCATTCATCAGTTTCGGTTTTACAGTCATGGTTACATTCACGGGAACATCAACCAACTTAGCTTTGCCGTTCTGCGAGATCCTGAATTGCTCGTCATGATCGAATCCCAGGTTGGCGATAACCACCAGCGATGAGGAATGCTCCCGGATGGTCTTGGGAATCAATGCTACATAGTAACTTTGAGAAACAATTAAATTTAGCTTTTAACGTAATGCAAAATAACCAAATTTTGAACAAACCTTTCCACAAATCCAGCACTAGCCACCAGGACAGCGAAAATCGCATATTTAACAGCAATTGACATGACTACGCGGAGCGGCGTTTCAGAAGCAACTGATAACAGAATTAAGAGTTCATTCGTTGAATCAACTTCTGGGAAAGCCCTGCGATATTGTTCACGGTCACCGATTAAAAAAATGGATTTGTTTTCGAAAAAAAAAACATGAAAATCGATTTGTTATGTACTCGATTTTCGAACATTTTGATATATGTGAAACAACTCGATGTTATTTCATGTGTTAATTTTTACTGTGTTACATTTTAGCTACATCTTTTGTTTGGGATTCGTTTTGGATTACGGAAAGTATAAATCGCACTATCAAATTTGGGAATTTTGTTCCGTTTAAAATATGTTCAATTTACACTTTCAACCAGCGATGGAATAATTATCATCAAAAGAAAATCATTGGACGTTCCTCAAGAGAAAAAATCCAAAGGGAGCTTGGCTCTCCTCTCTCGCGCACGAAAGATCGGTAAAAAGAATCTAAAAAAAATCATCATCTTGATTATTCGGTGCAACATCTTTTTCACTACTACACTTGCAAGTGAAACGCCACACGTCAAAAAACAACCTGTCACATTTTGTAGATGGGCAATGTGTGTAAACAAAGTGAAATAAATATGTTTAAGTGGTGCTGACAAGAAAATTCACAAAAAAATCATCAGCAGATTGATTTTCTTGAAGAATTTCGGGAGCGATTTTCTTTTGCGTGATTTACCTCCTCTCTCTTTCGCGGGTGAAGAAAGTTCGCTAGCGAAATTGATTTTTTTGCGATCATTCCATCCCTGCTTTCAACATAATAAAGGCCTTGGGACCATCCATAAACCACGTGGACACTTTTTTGGGAATCTCGTACCCCCCCCCCCCCCCTTTCGTGGACAATTTTCCATACAAAAAAAAACTTTTTTGTATGGATCGTGGACAATCGTCATATCCCCCCCCCCTACAGTGTCCACGTGGTTTATGGATGGTCCCCTTGGAGTTTGAGTCAATGAAGTCGAAAACTTTGGAAGTTTGGAATTAAGGAATTCCGATCAGCTGGAGTCGGAGTCCGAGTACAGTCATTCCACATATTTGAAACACTTTTCCGGCGTTATGTCAAAAGTATCCAAATGACAACTTTTCTTTTAGTAATACTATTTCACTAGTAAATGTTGTTTTCTACAACAAATAATTACATTTTAAGCTAACTTCAAATAGCTGTATCTCGGCAATGATTCAACCAAATGTCTTCAGATTTTTTTTTTAATAGATGAAAATGTATATTTCAAAGCCCTGCGAAAAGATAAAAAATGGTTTTAATGGGTGCTCATACCAACCTCTGAATTTTTTTTTGACGATTTACATGTATGTAACTCCTTAATAAAGCCAAACTGTAAATGTAAATCGAATAAATGAGTGCAGTTATTTTTTAAATTTAATGTTACTAAAAATCCTTTATTTTGAAAAGAAATATTCACAATCCTGGGTTGTAACATAAATCAAAATAATGAATAATCTTGGATTAATAATCTAGGAAATATACCAAAGGTGCACAGTAGCGTGGTGCACGGATATACAGTATGTAAAAAAAGCATTTACACCTCTTGGGCACTTTGCACAATTTGTGATGGAACATGTAAACAATTTACAGTTTGATAGAAACCTAGTACTACGTTTTATTTAGAATTTCATGCCAAACGTTTTGCTACAAATAGCTCATGAAAAGATGATTTCTATAAAAAGTTCTATAACAAATACTATTACAAAAATCAAAAAAGGTGCAAAAAAAGTTTGTACACTTTTCGAAAAAAGAACATAAATAGAGTTATTTGTTTACAAATCACCATCAATTCAATGTCCCAAATCCAAATAGGCAGCTTTGAATGATTAAAAAAATAATTTGGTTTGAATATAAAGTTTACTGACTACTTAGTATAAAAGTTTATATAACTCTGGAAATTCTATATAAAACTTATCTAGACTTAATTTTGCAAACTTTTAGTTAATCTAAATATCAATATATTACCATAGAATTGCTAAATAAAATATTATCAATAGAATTGATTTTTCGTTGGAATTTCGTGACAACCCGGAATTACGTCGTCGGAAAATCCATAGGCATCCGAACCGGTCCACGATTCGAAAGTCATCCTATATGTCATCAGAAAGGGCATAAAATGTCCGATCTATTTTGATGCCCAAAAATCTAGATTTTCTTTAAAACCCACGTTTTTGAGTACCTTGGTTAAAACTTACTTTTTGCTCATAATTTGATATATGGATATCAAACGAAGCAAAATATTGAATGCAGTTTCACTGTTTTAGATTTTTTGAATGAAATACTGAAATGTTCACAAAATATCGTTTTTTATACATTCCAGACTCGATTATCCTAAGGCCTTGGCGAAATTTCACTTATGATAATCAAAACTTCAGATAATCGAATCACAAAAAATGTTGTTGTTTTAATTTAAATTGTTGAGCTTAAGTGTAACCCCAAAACTACTTAAAAGTGATGAAGACTTTTAAATCCAATATGGTGGCTAAAATGGCGGTGATGCAATTTTGAAATAGGATCGTAAAACTCGATTAAGATGTTTAACCCTTTCAGGCCTGAATTTTTTTTTAAAGTGAAAAGTCATGCCATTTTTTTGATTGGTTTGATATTCTAAATATTAGAGTACTTTAAAAAAATACGTTATTTTGTAGAAATTTGAGTTAAAAAAAAACTCTAAAGCAGTGAAAATGTATGCAAAATTTCAAATCGTTTAATACCCATGTTACAAATTATAAAAATTTGAGTATTTTCAAAAAATACGGTATAATTCATTCAAAAACTTTTAAACTTTTAAATAGTGAAAAAGCATCCAAAAATTCAAATCGTTTGATACCTTTATGGCAAATTATGAAAATTTCAGTGCTTTCAAAACAAATGCGGTATTTTGTGAACATTGCTGTACCGTATAGCGGGGTGACATTGATAGGATTTCCATTTATTTTTGGAATATTTTTCAACTGGTAAGGGTTTTTTCAAGATTATTATTTTTAAAACATGTACTGGAGTAGTCTACGTCTACGCATTATTTTTGAAAAAAAAGTATTTAAAATAACGTTTAAAAAAATAGTTGCGATGAAAATTATTATTTTGACTTCCGGGGCGACTTTGATAGTCATGGTTTTTCCTGTTAAAATCAGATTTAAGGAGTTTAAACTCTATTTTTACTTCAAACTTACCATCACTAAGGTTGCTGAAATTGTTTTTAAGAAAACATTGATGTTCATATTTAGTTAACTAAGTTTATAAGCTTTTTGACAAAATAAAAATAAATTTCAGGTAAATTTATTAATAAGTCAGACCTTTGCTTAAAATTCGTTGAAACTAGTTTTGTTTATAAAATTATCGATTTATATTACATTTTTAACTTATTTTAAAGAATGAATCAACAGTTTTCACATTTTATTTGCAATTTGTTTTACTAAAGAGATCTATTTATTAGGAGTTTTTATTAGTTATGTTTCAAAAACACAAAGAATTTATTATTTCCAAACTTATTTTACCTTTTCCTAGTAGATCATTGTCCGTAGAATTCGAAAATGCATTCCGTTTTAAGATTCAAAATCATGTTAAATCATGATTCAATATCGTCGATAATATTATCGCAATAATGATAACGACAACGATAAAATCATCGTTATCGTTATTGAACCTCGATGATTTTATTGTCAATAACCTTGGATTCTATGATTTTTATTCGTCAGAATGGATTGATACTTTCCAAAAATCAATATTTATAACTTGGCGAAAATTGGAAATTGTATTTTGTTCGCACGAAATATCACTAATCCGTAGTCATCTGGTATAACACTTTTAACATCGGTACTTTTTTCAGACCTCCATGAAGAATTTCGGAAACCAATCACCATTTGCCATTGTCAGGGTTAGCGCATAAGTTTTCCAGAAAGCTGCAGGGGCAATTTGCCAACAGGAGAGAACAACTCTGATCGAGACACGCCGGCACCATCATAATTCACTTTCCTCCTCTCACTTCCATTCCAAACTAGCTGCTCCAAGCTCTCTCCACATGAATCTTTCTTGCTCTGCTCCGTGAAGGTCCAGTTGAGACGCACATTCGCAACTGGGAACGGTGCCAAATCTCAGCATCTCCCCATCTTGAACTTGAGCTTGAAAATTATGGCTTTATTTTTTTCGAGCTTTCAAAAGATGCATCACAGATTTCACTTTTTTCCTCAAACGCTGTGATAATTGTGGTTAAATAGGGATTTACGGCGGCATGCGTTTGAAACTTTTGGCGCTTTCGAGCTCTCCGAAAATGGGGGAAACTATCAATAAAATAACAAAAAAAAAACGCTTCAAAAATAATGCCGGCGTCGAAAATCGAGGGCACTTTGCCAAAACAAAATATTTTCGCTTTTTATTTCGGACGCTGCAACTGAACTGTGTACTCACGTGAGAGAGCAAGAGTGAATTCGGGCGGAATCGTGGTGCACTCTGTAATTTATTGATCTCGTGAATTGGCCATAATTTCTGGCCCGTTTATGGCTTTTTATTTTCACTGCCACGCTTCTCCGGATCTTCATTGGCCAGTTGGGGCATTGTTTTATATGCGATTGCAATTGCGGGCTGCTTTTTTTCGATTGTGTGGTTTTTTGCTTAGTTTTTTTGTTGTTGCTTAAAGCAACGCGATAATGCTTTTTTTTATTTCCATTTGATAGGTTTTTAAATTTTATGACGTCATGTAAGAGAAAATTTAATGGCATTTGAATCATTTAGAAGTTACAGCAAACTATTTTACAGCCAATTTAGATAATTTTTGATCAAAAAATATTACCCCCTTAATCTGTCGTAAATTTTTTCGTTGGTTTCGTCATTCTAAACGGGGATTATCAAGCATGAAATTAAGTTACACGGAGAAAAATCAGTTACCGAAATCGTGAACTAACGTTTATGATTTTCGGAACCACGAATTCCACTGTATTTCTTTTTTTTAAATAGTATCATGCAATTTGAACACATTGTTCCTAGTTCCGAATTTCATGAACGTTTGTTCACGATTTCAAGAACTAATTTTTCTCCGTGTAGCATTGCTTCATGCCCGTTGTTGACACCACCATCAACAAACACGTCCCGTAAACAAAACACTTTGTATCAACATCTCAAAGCTTGTACGAGTCTTGTGATATCATCACTTTTTCCATCGAATACAAAACCCCTTCCTGGAGAAGTGATGCCATCCTCAGATACATCCCGTCCTCCCTGTTACATGTTACCTGCATGTGAAAAAAGTTACAAATTGAAAGGTAAACTGACGACGTCTCAATCTTCATGCAAGTTTGCTTGCTGCATAGAAGTAAAAGTAACTGATGATGAGAAGCCCTTGGAGTCTGTTGATGCACTTCAAGATTGTTCAAAAAAGGTAGGGACGATTTGCTTCAAATGTTATTATGAATGTATTTATCTAAATGTATTATGAATGTACTTATCTAAAATTGTGGTTTCGATAAGTTATTTAAAAAAAATCTATTTTATTTTATCTTAGTCGAAGCATCTTGATCGCAATTTTCCCTTTAAAAATAGCACGTGTGCAAAATTGCATCCCTCTCTCTCTGGTATGCAGATGCAAGGTGGGGATGAAATTGAACGACCCTGGTTGAAACATCCGGACCCATTTGGGGGTTGTTTGCAAGTGATGATACTGCTAAAGAAAATGACAAAGATTTTCACCCCTTGTCTTGCCAGCAATGTAACAAAGTTTGTTTGATGAAGGGATTAGAGGAGAGTAGCGAAAGCAAAGTGAAATGTTTCCTTCGCGCTGATTGAAACAACAGACAGCAAATCAATAAACTTGCAGGAAAAATTGTCAACGAACGAAAATGAGTTTTATGCTCGAAAGCAATTTTCCGAAAGTCAGCCGAGCGTGCCAGATACAGTTCTCAAGTAAGTTCTGACACGATTTCTTTGAAGAAGACTGTATTCCCCCACTCTCTATCACCCAGCCCTCAGGGTGAAATATAAATAATATTCAGAGGAATATGAGCAACTCAGAACTTGACGCAACAACCATATCTTGCCTTTGAGTAATTGATGTTGCCAATAAATAACGGGTGAGACATGCGACGAGCCAGAGTGCACCATCTCTGGGCAAAATTGAAGAAGTAAACTGAGTTCTATATGAGAGAGATGATGTGTGGTGATGGGAATGAGAAAAAATGGTAAGGTGGAATAGACTTTGGAAAGTTTCTAGACAGATTGAAGATGTTTGACACGTTTGCATAAAATATAACTTAGTCTATAATAATATCCAATTAAGCCATGTTGCAAAACTTCAAATTCTGTTGTCTGAATTCTCTTTATGTTTAAAAATTGAAATGCTCCTGAAATGAAATAATTTTATAAACAATAAACAATAAACAATAAACAATAAACAATAAACAATAAACAATAAACAATAAACAATAAACAATAAACAATAAACAATAAACAATAAACAATAAACAATAAACAATAAACAATAAACAATAAACAATAAACAATAAACAATAAACAATAAACAATAAACAATAAACAATAAACAATAAACAATAAACAATAAACAATAAACAATAAACAATAAACAATAAACAATAAACAATAAACAATAAACAATAAACAATAAACAATAAACAATAAACAATAAACAATAAACAATAAACAATAAACAATAAACAATAAACAATAAACAATAAACAATAAACAATAAACAATAAACAATAAACAATAAACAATAAACAATAAACAATAAACAATAAACAATAAACAATAAACAATAAACAATAAACAATAAACAATAAACAATAAACAATAAACAATAAACAATAAACAATAAACAATAAACAATAAACAATAAACAATAAACAATAAACAATAAACAATAAACAATAAACAATAAACAATAAACAATAAACAATAAACAATAAACAATAAACAATAAACAATAAACAATAAACAATAAACAATAAACAATAAACAATAAACAATAAACAATAAACAATAAACAATAAACAATAAACAATAAACAATAAACAATAAACAATAAACAATAAACAATAAACAATAAACAATAAACAATAAACAATAAACAATAAACAATAAACAATAAACAATAAACAATAAACAATAAACAATAAACAATAAACAATAAACAATAAACAATAAACAATAAACAATAAACAATAAACAATAAACAATAAACAATAAACAATAAACAATAAACAATAAACAATAAACAATAAACAATAAACAATAAACAATAAACAATAAACAATAAACAATAAACAATAAACAATAAACAATAAACAATAAACAATAAACAATAAACAATAAACAATAAACAATAAACAATAAACAATAAACAATAAACAATAAACAATAAACAATAAACAATAAACAATAAACAATAAACAATAAACAATAAACAATAAACAATAAACAATAAACAATAAACAATAAACAATAAACAATAAACAATAAACAATAAACAATAAACAATAAACAATAAACAATAAACAATAAACAATAAACAATAAACAATAAACAATAAACAATAAACAATAAACAATAAACAATAAACAATAAACAATAAACAATAAACAATAAACAATAAACAATAAACAATAAACAATAAACAATAAACAATAAACAATAAACAATAAACAATAAACAATAAACAATAAACAATAAACAATAAACAATAAACAATAAACAATAAACAATAAACAATAAACAATAAACAATAAACAATAAACAATAAACAATAAACAATAAACAATAAACAATAAACAATAAACAATAAACAATAAACAATAAACAATAAACAATAAACAATAAACAATAAACAATAAACAATAAACAATAAACAATAAACAATAAACAATAAACAATAAACAATAAACAATAAACAATAAACAATAAACAATAAACAATAAACAATAAACAATAAACAATAAACAATAAACAATAAACAATAAACAATAAACAATAAACAATAAACAATAAACAATAAACAATAAACAATAAACAATAAACAATAAACAATAAACAATAAACAATAAACAATAAACAATAAACAATAAACAATAAACAATAAACAATAAACAATAAACAATAAACAATAAACAATAAACAATAAACAATAAACAATAAACAATAAACAATAAACAATAAACCATTTGGTGTCAAAGGGGCTTTTATGTGAAATTGGCGTACTGAAAATTTCGAAAAAACGTATTATTCATTTAAAAAACCAAAATAGTAGTTTATGCAACAAGTTGCAAAAAGAGGATTTTTTCAGCACGAGTCGTACATTTATTCAACGAGGTTCACCAAGTTGGATAAAAACGATGAGTGCTGAAAAAATCAAGTTTTGCAACGAGTTCCATACAACTTTTTTTGCAATTCCAAAAAACACACACTGAGTGAAATTTTATGTCAAATTTTCATGTATTTTGTCAATAAATCGTTTAAATCAAAAAAATGTTGAAAAATGTTACTTTTCGAAACAAGTGCTGAAAAGTTCAACTTTTCAGCACCCATTTGAGTGCTTAAAAGTAGAACTTTTCAGCACTTATTTTGAAAAGTGTTGCTATTCGATTCTGTTATTTTTGGTACAGAAAAGTAGGCTATTTCGTCGTTCAAGAATGACAGGAAAAGTGAGTAGTTTCACGATGGAATTGCAAAAAAAATGTTTTCAAAACTTTGCCATATTCGTTACTCAACTGTGAATTTTTTTGAACATGTCATTTTAAGGAAAATAATGTACTTTGCGCATCTACGCTAACCCAGAAGGCTCTTTTTTATTTAGAACACAATTTTTCCTAATTTTCCAGAGTTATTTTTTAGAGTGTAACAATGTTCTACAAAGTTACAATTGCAAAAAAAATGATATATAAACATAAGAGGTTTGCTGGTTTGCTTGTAACCATTACGAGCTATTTTTTGCTTTTTTCTTTGTTTTGTCGTCTGTGCACGCGTCCGTGTCCAACTTTTTCAAAACTTTTTTTTTTCGTAAAATCGCGACAACTCGTGATGGTTACAAGCAAGCCCCTAATGATTATTTATATTTTTTTGTAATTGTCTGCTTTCCAACTTTGTAAAACATTGTTACACTCTTAAAAAATATTCTTGCAAGATAGAAGAAAACACGAAATTTTAAAATGAAAATTTTTGTTCTACTTGAAAGAAAATAAGATTTGAAAAGCACACTTAATTTCCTTTAAAATCCTTCGTCTCGAAATATCAAAAACGTACCTCGGATTCGTGATCAGGGACAAAAGTCCCACAAAACGAAGAGGGGTCGGGGCAACTTTTCCCGATTTCGTGTGAGCTATTCAAATTGCATTTTACAATTCATAGTCACTCTAAATAATGGTAACTACTTTCAACAAGTTCCTCCTCCAGAGTTGGCAGACGCCTTCCGAGTGGCACTTGGCGACAATTATGACACAATTTTCAGTTGGTCCTTTTGAGTCATCACTTTTTTCCCTTTTGCTTTCTCCAGTAAATGAATCGTCGTCCTTAAAGAGTGAACATTTTGTTCCTGCAAAGTTTCCCGCTTTGTGTTGAATGGGGGGAGAAAAAAGAATGGTCTGCCACAGGAATAAACTGGGTTTAATTGCTCCCGGGAAATAAGTACTATGTGGTTGTCGAGGTTCACAGCCATCAGTTCCGGTAATGGATGGGTGTCGTTCCTAAGCTGGTCTAAACATGCTTTTTTTCTCTGGTGAAACTTCCTCCTACTTGCGAGGAAGGATGCTTGGTCGCGTGTCCCTTTTTATCTGCATTCAGCGAGGTGAAAATCTTTCTTTTTTTAATTTTCATTTATGAATGTCGTATGAAATCTACCTATTTCAGCAAATTTTATTTATTGAGAAGACTAGTTTAAATAACTTTCAAAGTTATTTTTCAACGCTGGCCCATCTTCCAAGTGAAAGTCACCAAGAATGCAATAAACGAGTAATGCATGTGTAACAGAATGCGACGTTGGATGCTGCTCTGAACACATTGAGAACTTCAAGAAAAAGTAAAAGAAAAAACTTGAGGATTACAACGGCATCAGCCAGACAACTTTGGCATGCTTCAGTGTTCTACATCAAGCGGATCTACAGAAAAAGAGAGAGAGAGGGATGGACTTTTTCTTTCGATTGCAGTGGATAAAACAAGGTGCTGGAGGTGGATTAAGCTCGAACAAAGCGGGATTTGTATGGCTTTTCGTGGAGACACGCGGTTAATCAAGTGGAAATTGAAGCGCAATTGCTGGACGGCACGAGAGTGGCCTTTGGAAGGATGGTTGATTGCTTAATCGAGATGTAACAGTTAATCTTGCCACACTTCGAAAAAATCGTGTAATTTTCTGTCGATTCAATGCACATAACTGGAGCGTCAAATAAGACGTAAGATTGTGTCTGATTTGAATATTACACGAACCACACAATCAACTGAGGTCGCGTAAAATTACATTTAACGTAATTCTTGTGGGAAACTATTCTTATTGGAATTTGTTGATTCTTACGACATGAAAGAAAACATGTTAATATTCGAATTTATCGATATTTTTATTGAACTAAGTCATTATATTTCACTCATCACACTCATTCACTCATCACAATAACTGAATCATTCATCACTTTGAGACACAACACTTTTGTTTTTCCTTTTTATTTTGATCACTGAAATCCCCGCAAGGTCAGACGATTTCCCGGAGGTCCGCTTCCAATCAGTTCTGTCGTGCCACTTTTTGTCCTCACCGGGAGTTCATCATAACAGGACTTGAGAACCTGGCTGACCTGATCCGGTCTCCATCAGCATCATGGTTCACTTCGGCCTGGCCTAAGCGCACATTCCGGAACGAACTCCGACGAAAGGAAGAGCAGCGTCTGTGAAAATATTGAACTGCTAAAAATTAGTCTGGAAAATACGAAAGCCATGCACTGCAGTTATATTTACCTTTGTTCACGCCTAATAAATGTCCTCGACGGATGATGGGTGTTGGCTCCGACAAATTTAAGTCGATTTTTTAGGAAGACAGCCTGGCTGACATTTGTCAAACTGTCAAACAGGATGATTCGTCGCGTCGCGAAATTAAGTTTCATTTCACTTAAAATTACATCAAAAGATACGCTCCAGTCATGTGCATTAAACGGAACGTAAAATTCAGTCAAAAGTGTTTTGTTTATTATTTCATCTGATGTAATATTCTAGTTTTGTGTGTGCGGTTTAAATTTGAAGTGTTGTGTGATAATTAGCACAATTTTAAATCGCATTTTGGATTACATGCATTGTTTTTAAATGATGTTTGAGATTACGTCATGTGTAAACTTCAGAATTTTTTAGTGTGTGAGTATCTTCAGAAGTTCACTTCTGCGAACAATTCCAAGGAAACAGTTGAATGTAATGAATGCAAAAACAATCAAAAGAAGACAAAAGAAGACAAAAAAAAGAAATGTCAAAATCAAAATCAAATTTTAACCAAAAATAAAAACAAGGCTTTGCAAATTTGATTACAGGTTTTTCCCTTAAAAATGAGGGGTCAACAAATAATTATTGAGTAAAATTAAAATTGTGAGCATGAGCATAAGCATGGTTGGCTGCCAATGAGCATCTACTCCGTTATTGACGGATCAGCTGAAGTTAAACAATGAATCAAAAATGATTAGTGGGAGCCAACGATCCATTCACTGTTTAATTATTGAGTAAAATAAAAAATTCACTACAAAACCATAAAATTCGAGTGTTTATCATTTAGAATGCATTCTGAAATGTTTTTTTTTTTAGTTTCAAAAAAGAAGACTTTAAGCTATTCACAAATTTTTAATTTTGGGACCATAGATCAGTAAAAAATTAATAAATATTAATTGACATTTGGCATTTTTTAGGCTACCATAACTGCAATGATGTAGGAAGCATATGAGAAATTCTCTACCAAAACCGGAAATGGATTTTATTTGTATTTTTTGATTTGGCTCAAACTTTGTGGTGGCCTTCCCTATGGCCAAATATGCTATTTTGTGTCATTGGTTCACCCATACAAGTCTCCATACAATTTTGGTAGCTGTCCTTACAAAAATGGTATGTAAATATTCAAACAGCTGTAACTTTTGAGTGAATTTTATGATCAATTTGGTGTCTTCGGCAAAGTTGTAGGTATTGTTGAGGACTTTTGAGAAAAAATAGGTACACGGAAAAAAACTGCAGATTTTTTAATCAACTTTTTTTTCACTAAAACTCAATTTCCCAAAATACGTATTTTTTGATTTTCGAGATTTTTTGATATGTTTTAGGGGACAAAAATCCGCAACTTTTGAGCCATAGAGAAACATGGTCAAAAAATCTGCCGCCGAGTTATGAATTTTTGAAAAAATAGTGATTTTTGGAAAAAATCGAAGTTTCATGCAAAAACAAGTTTGACATTATTTTTTAATGCAAAATTGAATTTGCAATTGAAAAGTACTTTACAGATTTTTTGATAAAGGGCTCCGTTTTCAAGATATAGCCACCGAAAGTTTGATTTTAGCGAAATATTTGCAGTATTAAAATTTTCAAATTTCAATTTTTTTCAAAAAGTGACTATGAGTGACCATTTCTAATTTTTTTTTTGATACAGAAAATTTGCTATAAAATTGTCTAAGAGACATTGAAGATTGGACCTCTGATCAGAAGTTAGTTCCCACGGCGAGATTTCCACTTTACTTTGCGTTCGAGTGCGTCGATGGTCGAGTGCGGTTCGATTTTCTCGTGCGCGTGTTTTGAGTAGTGTTTTTTTATCGATTTTCCCGGAACTTTTGCCTGGTCGACTCGGAGGTTTCCTGGAGTTTTGTTGCGTACGGGGTATCACCGGTTTTCGGCCTGATACGGCGTGAAATCCGCTTTTTCGTCGAGGTTTTTCTTATCGGAGTCGGCCTCGTGTTTGTGAAGTGTTTTGCGAGTGTGTTGGTGGAATGCGGTTGGCCGGAAGGAATGAGCAGGGCCACAGTGCCGGAGTGTTTTCGGTTTGGTGCCCAATTGTCCGGGAAGAGGGGCTCGAGTTCCCTGAACCGGGACAGGGTGCGGTGGAGGCGGGGTTGGAAAGGGCAGCGGCGATGGACGGGGCACGGGCTTTTTGCTTGTGTGTGTGTGTCGTTGGCATGGTGTGCTCGCCGCTGTGAATCGTGCTGCCACCGTCAAAGCAGTCTTTGCCTTCCAAAGAGATGGATTCTGCTGTTGGTGTTTGACAGCTAAGAGGGTATTTTTTCATAAGGGAGTAATCGGTACTTACAGACTTTAAAAAAAAAGCTGCAGACTTAAAAAAAAAAAACTGCAGACTTTTTTACATTTTGGCAGAGAAAGGAAAAAAAATCTTTTGTGTGTACAGCAATCGAAGTCTGTATTTGCTTTGCAATAGAGTTATCTACGAAAAAGATTGAGGTTAAATTTTGTACCCGCCAGCAAAACAAATGGGGTGCTGCGGTGTGCGTGAGCTCGGGCTTAGATAACTCTATATGAACTAAATCGGTAGTGTTGGTCGTGCGAAGGAAGAGCTCTAGGAGCAAGTTTTTAATTATATTCCGAAAGCGTCATGGATGGAAGTTAACATTAGCAATGCAGTGTATCCTTTTCAAAGATTGGTTTCAATATTTCTATCAAAATTGTTCCTTTTATTTTTCTTTAGTTCTTATCTATCTACCTCCTAGAAACCTTTTCTCCCCCTTTTGCCCATCAAACATTCTAATCGTCTTTGAGATGTTTACTTTAACATAATCTATACCACCCTGCTACTGTCCTTTAACTGTCCGTCCTTTCTCATTTCATTAATATAAGTTTTGAATATTTCAGCAAGGTATGAAGGTAAATAATTATATAACAAATGATAAATGATAAAAATTGTTAATGATATTATATAATTACACTTCACACACCCTCCACAACACCAATGCGACTATAAATCGGAGCGTTTGGTACGGTATGTCCACGCATCCTTCCACCCCTGTAGATTCTGTGAAATGTGATCCGTTCTCAGAATCCTCTCTGCGGTAAACACAACGCAGTAGGGCTGGCCGCTTTAATTTTTGTAATACATTTTCGGGTGTTCTCGAATGTACTGCAATTATTAATAATGACAAGAAAAGTGCTTGGGGCGTTATCTAATCACAAGACTTTCCAGCATGCTTTCATCGGACTGGCTGCGTTTGTGTTAGATTAGATTAGATTAGATTAAGAGACATTGAAGATTGGACCTCTGGTTGCTGAGATACAGCGGCTTAAAGAAAAATAAATACGAAAATTGAAGTTTTCTAAGTCTAACCCAAACAGCCCACCATTTTCTAATGACGATATCTCAGCAATTAATGGTCCGATTTTCAATGTTAAAACATAAAACATTCGTGAAATTTTCCGATCTTTTCAAAAAAATATTTTGAAATTTTTTAAATCAAGACTAACATTTTAAATGCGCCAAACATTGAATATTACGCCCATTTAAAATGCTTGTCTTGATTTAAAAAAAAATTAAAATATTTTTTTCGAAAAGATCGAAAAATTTTACGAATGTTTCATGTTTTAACATTGAAAATCGGACCAATAGTTGCTGAGATATCGTCTCTAGAAAATGGTGTGTTTTTTTGGTGAGATTTTGAAAACTTCAATTTTCGTGTTTCTTTTTCTTAAAGCGGCTCTATCTCAGCAACCCGAGGTCCAATCTTCAATGTCTCTTAGACAATTTTATAGCAACTCATGGTCATTATTTTTAAAAATTGAAAAACTGCAAATATTTCGCTAAAATCAAACTTTCGGTGGCTATATCTTGAAAACGGAGCCCTTTATCAAGATATCTGTAAAGTACTTTTCGATTGCAAATTCAATTTTGCATTAAAAAGTTTTGTCAAACATGTTTTTGCATAAAACTTCGATTTTTTTCCAAAAATCATTATTTTTTCAAAAATTCATAACTCGGCGGCAGATTTTTTGACCATGTTTCTCTATGGCTCAAAAGTTGCGGATTTTTGTCCCCTAAAACATATCAAAAAATCTCAAAAATAAAAAACTAAGTATTTTGGGAAACTGAGTTTTAGTGAAAAAAAAGTTGATTAAAAAATCTCCAATTTTTTTTCCGTGTACCTTAGGGTGGTCCAAATCCGGACTTTTTTGGGGCTACCCCCTGAAATCAAAGATTGACCCATCACTAGGCTAAATTCCAAATTTGAGCTCATTCTGACCACGGGAACCCCTCCCTCCAATCGCTTAAAGTTTGTATGGGAAAAATAGTCAAAATGTATGGAGAAAAGCACCTGTTTTACTTTTTTACCTGTGGAAGGCGCCATAGTTATCCGATTCTTACCATTTCTCAAATGTAGAACCTTCATTAAATTTAGAACAACTTTCCCGAAGACACCATATTTTTAGGATTTTTTCCCGCGAAGTTATTAGCGCCCAAAACTGACAATTTTTGCGCGGCCAGCTGTAAGGGGCTACCTAACAACGATGTTTATTTCCAATTCGTACACGCACGTGCTCTCTCTCAAGTTCAAACTCTCTCACGAGCTTGCTTGCTTGCCTGCCTGCCTGTTTGCCTACAAGCTCGCGCACTGTTTCTCTGCTTGGACTTTTGTCGTCGTCGTCGTTTTCGTTTGCCGTCCGTTACAGTCCTTACAGCTGGCCGCGCAAAAATGGTCAGTTTTGGGCGCTAATAACTTCGCGGGAAAAAATCCTAAAAATATGGTGTCTTCGGGAAAGTTGTTCTAAATTTAATGAAGGTTCTACATTTGAGAAATGGTAAGAATCGGATAACTATGGCGCCTTCCACAGGTAAAAAAGTAAAACAGGTGCTTTTCTCCATACATTTTGACTATTTTTCCCATACAAACTTTAAGCGATTGGAGGGAGGGGTTCCCGTGGTCAGAATGAGCTCAAATTTGGAATTTAGCCTAGTGATGGGTCAATCTTTGATTTCAGGGGGTAGCCCCAAAAAAGTCCGGATTTGGACCACCCTAGTGTACCTATTTTTTTCTCAAAAGTCCTCAACAATACCTACAACTTTGCCGAAGACACCAAATTGATCAGAAAATTCACTCAAAAGTTACAGCTGTTTGAATATTTACATACCATTTTTGTATGGACAGCTGCCAAAATTGTATGGAGACTTGTATGGGTGAACCAATGACGCAAAATAGCTTATTTGGTCATAGGGGTTTGAGTTAAATCAAAAAATACAAGAATTAAAAATGGTCGAAATCGGCCGATTTCATAGAGAGTTGCTCATATACAGTCGACTCTCTGGCTGTCAATTTTTGGATATCAATATTGCCCCTGCTAACAATAAATTTATCAGTCCCTTCAAGAAGCGTAGTTTTTTTTAACTTCATCACCCCGGTACGAGAATCGCACTCACGACCTCTGGATTGGAAATCCAGCACGCCTTTAGTCGAATCCCATCCCCTACCGGTCAGTATTCCCAGTGAGCAGATTTACTCTTTGAAGAGATCTGACTATGCCGAGCCAGACAGGAATCGAACCCATCACCTTCCGCTTACAAGGCGAAACCCGTAACCTCACGGCCACGGAAGCTCGGCGTTTGATTTTTCGTTCTATAATTTGATAACTTCAGCTCTTGACGGTCCCTTCAATATCGGCAACGAGAGAGTCCACTGTACTTATAATTTTCACTAACAAATTTTGAAAACTGGGCATGACATTTGAATGTCAACCCAAGAAATCTATTCGCCGCAAATATTTTGAAAACAAAGGGGGGAAAATAGAATTTAAAAATCCTAGAAAAATATATCCTTCTTCTTATTTTTAAAATAATTCTGGGAACCAAAATTGAATAATAATTTTTCAAAGATCATTTTCCATTCGATTTGCTTAAATTTGCAGTCAAATGTTTTTTTTTCTTTACATAAAATTTGATATCGTTCATCGTTTTCAGGTTAGATTTTTTGAAAATATTTTTTTTTTGTTTATTACGTGACTTTGTAACTTGTTGAAGTCATGACCAGCTTGACCACCCCTAGAAATATTATTGTTTTTTTTTTCGAAGTGATCCGAAAAAATCATATAAATTTGCTTCAAAGATATCTTATATAGTACCAATGGTTGCTGAGATACAGCCTTCGTAAGAAAATTACACATGAGCAATTTTCCGAGGTTTCGATCATTCTTGTTTTTTTTTTTAATTCGGCATGCCCAAAGAAGCTGTTTTGCATCATTTGTTTGTTCATATAAATTTCCATACAAATTTAGCAGACGGCCATACCAAAATGATATATGAAAATTCAAAAATCTGTATCTTCTGAAGGAATTTTTTGATCGGACCACACTGAAAAAAAATGATACATGGATTTTTTTGTGAGTTTTAGTGACAAAAAAGTGAAATAAAACTCACAACAAAAATTCCATGTTTCATTTTTTCAGTGTGGTCCGTATCTATACCTACAACTTCGATCAAAAAATTCCTTCAGAAGATACAGATTTTTGAATTTTCATATATCATTTTGGTATGGCCGTCAACTTAAACCAGGCCATGACTTAAGGGAGTTCCTAGAACAATTCAACATGGCGCAGTAGGGTGTAATATCATATCGATTTTCCAGCACAGCACTTTTCAGAACCTTTTGGGGTCCTAATCAACTCCCCAAAGTTTGGGACTGATTGGTTTAGTCCTCACATTGCGCAAAGCGATTTAATTTTCCATATAAATTTGTATGGGGAAAACTATTTTATTGAATTATGATATTTATCAAATCCACGTTTCATGCTATATCAAAGCTGGACTCATATTCGGATGCTCTGAAATGTCCTCTACAACTTTCCCGAAGAGAGTATGGTGGTAGCTTGCCCCTATAAAAAGATACAGCGTGTTCAAAACTCGTCTAAAACGTGTTTTTTGCTCGAAAATCACGTTTTAGACGAGTTTTGAGGACGCTATATCTTCTTTCAAGAGCAAGCTAGCACCATACTCTCTTCGGCAAAGTTGTAGAGCATATTCCAGAGCATCCAGAATATGAGTCCGGTTTTGATATAACATGAAACGTGGATTTGGTAAATATCAAAATCCAAAAAAATGGTTTTCTCCATACAAATTTATATGGAAAATTGATTCGCTTTGCGCAAAAACGAAACTATTGGCACTACGCCCCCCGGGGCATGGCCTTCCTCTAACGTGGGATTTCTGCTCCAGCGCCTCTGACGAGACAGGAGAAACCGGGACCGACGTTTTACTTCACCATCCGATAGAAGCTCAGTGGATAAGGCGGGAATCGAACCCGCGTCTCATAGCATCATCGGGATTGGCAGCCGAAGCCGCTACCCCTGCGCCACGAGCTTTGCGCAAAGTTAGGACTAAATCAATCGGTCCCAAACTTTGTGGAATTGTTTAGGACCCCAAAAGGAACTGAGAAATCGCTGTGCTCACTAAATTTGGACAACTTTATTTTTTTCCATACAACCATATTACACCCTAATGGCGCAGGGTATCTATCGTGGCTCACTGAAGTTACTTAAAGCTATACCGATGGTTAATGCACCCAAATAGACTCCCGTTGATGAGGTAGATCATCAGGTAATCACTTTCGGGAGTTCTTGGAAGACTAATAACAATCCAACGTACCCTAGAGGTTCAATGAAGCTAACTGAAGCTATACCGATGTTTAATATATCCATATAGACCCCCGTCGATCAGGTAGATCATTAGGTCATAACTCCCGGGAGCTTCTGGAGGACCCATAACAATCCAACGTACCCCAGAATATCCATCGTGGTTCACTGAAGCTACCTGAAGCTATACCGATGGTTAATACACCCATATAGACCCCCGATGATCAGACAGATATCTAGGCAATGACTTCCGGGAGTTCTTGGATACCAAGATTTGTGGGTGGCCCCTTATCCCTGTTTTGTAGAAGACCCCTTACATAAATGTTTCATTTATAAGTAAATAAAGTAAATTAATTTAAAAAAAAAACATTTTACGCCAAAACCCCGCAATAACGCTCCTCCGATTTGCGCCAATTAGAGCGTTATTTCGGTGTTTGAGCACAATTCAAGATCTAATTACATATTTAAAGAGGAGCAGGGATGGAATAATCGCAAAACAATCAATTTCGCTTGCGAACTTTTTTCACCCGCGAAAAAGATAGGAGACAAATCACGCAAAAGAAAATCGCTCCCGAAATTCTCTCAGAAAATCAATCTGCTGATGATTTTTTATGAATTTCCTTGTCCATACCACTTAAAATTATTTTTTTCACTTTGTTTACACACATTGGCCATCTACAAAATGGGACAGGTCAATTTCCGACGTGTAACGTTACACTTGCAAGTGTAGTAGTGAAAAAGATGTTCCACCGAATAATCAAGATGATGATTTTTTTTAGATTCTTTATACCGATCTTTCGTGCGCGAGAGAGGAGAGCATGCTCTCTTCGGATTTTTTCTTTTAATGAACATCCAATGATTTTCTTTTGATGATGATTATTCCATCGCTGAAGAGGAGTATTTGAAATGTTTTTTTTTTTACAATCTAAAATCTAAATGAGCCAATGATTTAAAAAAATAAAACTGATAGTATTGTAGAGCTGCAAGTAATTATTTTTACTATTCTTAAGAACAGTCAATTCGAAAAGAATTAGTTTGATCATGTAAGTGCAATCTTCGGAAATAACTGACCCTCGGCAAAACCCTTTCCCAGCAACAACTTCAAATCTGTGAAAATCTCCTCTTGACTTCATTTCCAGCCACTCGAAGTGGAGAGTGCAATATTTAAACATCACTCAAGAGAGAGGAGAAGAGCTGCGCTGCTGCACAAGGTTCAAGTGGATTCTTCCAGCTTCCAACAAACCAGAAGCAGTATACTATAGCGAGAAATGGTCCTCTTTATTTCTGGAACAATCATACTCGTAGGGTAACAAAATTTCAAACTAAGCGACTAAGCCAATGCAATTCCCCTCTGTTTGCACAAACCAGTAGCGAGAGGAAGAACAATTCGTCGCCATCGCGCTAACTTGTCGTACGTGCATTTTGGGCCAAATTGAGTTAAGAACGCCATTTTGTGAAGCTCACAATGCCTCACTTTTTGACCTTCACAGATCCCCAAAATTCGATTTCAATCCTGAGATATTCAACAAAAACCGAAAAAACTCCGTGCATTTTTGTCACTTTATATATGAAAGTAGTTTCAATCTTGTAGTGCTATCTTGTCACTCCATGAAAATTGATGTAAGTGCGACAAAAGGCCAAAGGGATTTCAGGCCAGGAAAGTCAGGATGCGTTTGTCGCACGTACAAGCTAGACTACCGTAAACATTTGTAATTATAACTCGGGACTCCAGCAACCAACTTCAACCAAACTTTGGGACAATGCACAGAATGGTGAGCCAAACAAAACGTGTTTGTTATTGTTTACATTGCGTGCTCTCGTTTTTGAATATTCAAGGTCAAACATTAAAACGCGTTTTTCTCGGAACGTCAAAATGGCGGGTGCGACAAGATAGCACGACGACGTCGAATTCATTTCGTAATTGAAGCTGGCAACCAAATCCAAAGTGTTGCCAGCGGGCCTGGCCGTTTGTTTGAGCAATGCAAAGCGAGTTCCCTGCAAAAGGAGGGAAGATTTGTGCAAATATTGGAACGGAAAGTGGAACATACGTGATGAGTTTTAGTTAGTTTTGGAATTGCATCAGCCCTTAAAATCCGATTAAGAGTGAAAGTTTTCAAATTTGCGCGCATCTTCACGTGCCGATGATTTGTATGTGTGATTGTTGCATGCAAGATTTGCAGCAATGATACGATTCAGTTATTAAACTTTTCCAAATAAACACAAACTCATATTGTTGTCAGGAGCAACTTTTCCTTTTGGACTTTCTCCAGGTATGACACCTCCGTTGCTCCGTTTGGATTGTTTGTCATTTATTGGAAGAACCAAAGACCGCCGCCACAAGGTAAACTTCCGGTGGGCGACGGTGGTGAAATATTGCAAAACTTTGCCGCCCGTGCTCGGAACGGATTTGGACGAAGACTTCTTGAGGGCACACTTTGGCACTCTCGGTTTTTGTCCTCCTGGCCACAAACTTGGAACTGGATTGGATACCTTCAGATGGATGGACTTTGAATGATTGACTGAAATATTTGGACTTTTTGTGACTTTTTTTGAAAATACTAAAAGTAGCTTACTAAAGATAAACTACACAGTAATAAAAATCATAGTAATATTACATCTAGGAAGGAGTACATCTTTTCTGTCAGAAAAATGTGTAATTTTACCTCTAAAAATCTGTAGTTTTACCACTTTTCTGGTGTAATGTCACTTTTTCAGTCTAAATTGAGTTAAAATTACATCATAAAGAGGTGATAATCGCCCTTCCGAAATTACAGCTTCGAAATTTACACCATTTTTTTACTGTGTAGAACACTCAATGTAAACGATAACAAAAAAATAATCAAGCCTAGCATTTTAAATGGGCGCAATATTCAATGTTTGGCCCTTTTAAAATGTTAGTCACGATTTAAAAAAAAATCAAAATACTTTTTTCAAAAAGATCGGAAAATTTCACGAAAGTTTCATGTTTTAACATTGAAAATCGGACCATTAGTTGCTGAGATATCGACATTAGAAAATGGTGGGCTGTTTGGGTGAGACTTAGAAAACTTCAATTTTCGTGTTTCTTTTTGTTTAAGCCGATGTATCTCAGCAACAAGAGGTCCAATCTTCAATGCCTCTAAGACAATTTTATAGCAAACTTTTCAAAAAAAAAATTATATATATTTTTAGAAATGGTCACTCATGGTCACTATTTAAAAAAATCGAAAAACTGCAAATATTTCGCTAAAATCAAACTTTCGGTGACTATATCTTGAAAACAGAGCCTTTTATCAAAAAATCTGTAAAGTACTTTTCGAAAGGAAATTCAATTTTACATTTGAAAATAACGTCAAATTTGTTTTGCATTAGATTTTTTCCAAAAATCACAATTTTTTCAAAAATTCATAACTCGGTCGCAAATTTTTTGACCATGTTTCTCTATGGCTCAAAAGTTGCGGATTTTTATCTCATAAAGCATATCAAAAAATCTCGAAAATAAAAAAAACATATTTTGGGAAATTGAGTTTTTGTAAAAAAAAAGTTGATATAAAAATCCGCAATTTTTTTTCATGTGCCTGTTATTTTCTAAATAGTCCTCAATAGTACCTACAACTTTGCCGAAGGCACCAAATTGATTCGAAAATCCACTCAGAAGTTACAGCTGTTTGAATATGTACGTACCATTTTTGTATGGACAGCTGCCAAAATTGTTTGGAGACTTGTATGGGTGAACCAATGACACAAAATAGCTTCTTTGGTCATAGGGAAGGTCCCCACAAAGTTTAAGCCAAATAAAAAAAAAAGTTCAAGATGGTATGTCAGAGACATAACCGAAAGACATAGGACCAAACAATTTGAATGTGTTTTTGGATTGCTAGTGAAATCTGAAATAAGATTATTTTATTTTGTTTCATAGATTTGTCGGCAAAATTGTCATAAATGTTCTCCCAAGGTGAACCTTCTATGAGGGCACCGGCAACTCCAGGTTGTGGCCACTACGGTCGAAATGTCAATTTTCATGTTCAGTATCAAAACCATGAATTTTGATATCCATATTGCCACAACTCGTATGGTTCTGTTAAAGACCCTCCGGGCCCCGGGAAACCTGCTTTGAGATCACCGGTCACTCAAGGTTGTGGCCACTACTGTCGGAATGTCAATTTTCATGTACAGTATCAAAAACCATGAATTTTGATACCAATATGCCACAACTCGTATGGTTCTGTAAAAAGTCCTCCGGGCCCCGGGGGAACCTGCTTTAAGGGCACCGGCCACTCCAGGTTGTGGCCATTACTGTCGAAATGGCCATTATGTTCAGTATCAAAAACCATGAATTTTGATACCCATATTGCCACAACTCGTATGTTTCTGTAAATGTTTCCCCACGCCCCGGAAGAACCTTCTTTGAGGGCACCGGCCACTCCAGGTTGTGGCCACTACTGTCAAAATGGTCATTATTATGTTCAGTATCAAAAACCATGAATTTTGATACCCATATTGCCACAACTCGTATGTTTCTGTAAATGTCCCTCCAGGCCCCGAGGGAACCTTCTTTGAGGGCACCGGCCACTCCAGGTTGTGGCCACTACTGTCGTAATGGCCATTATTATGTTCAGTATAAAAAACCATGAATTTTGATACCCATATTGCCACAACCCGTATGTTTCTGTAAATGTCCCCCCAGGCCCCGGGGGAACCTTCTTTGAGGCCACCGGCCACTCCTGGTTTTGGCCACCACTGTCGAATTGGCCATTTTTCATGAGAACCGCCGCATCATAGCGACTTCCACGCCGTCCGCTTCGCTCGAATTTCCTCCTTCTGCTGCCGGTGGTTCTTCCTTCTGGTTGCTGGTCCTCTTCTTCTATTGGCCGCTGCTGCTGCTGCTCCGTGCCGGCCCGACGTGCACAGTTCGAGTGCTCGTTCCAAAGTGACTTGCTTTTGCGAAATTTTCTGCTTAAATAGCGGCAGAGCCGGAGAACGGCACAAAAGGGGCGCGGTCTCGAATGCATACGCTCGCTCTGATTGGTCATCTGTCCGATTTGTACTGAAAAATTACTCGTTTTGATTGCATGTTTTAAGTGCTTTAACTATGTTTAGTCAGACTATCTATGTAGTTAAACAATAGCTGAAGTCTTCCTCTTTCGATTGGTGGTCCAACCATTTGGATTGATTCACAGGGAAAAAAGATATAAGCGTTCAAAATGTCCCCTTTTTTAACGCTTAAAAGTGACGCTTCGGATCGAATTTCTGAACTGGCCCCCCAATATAGTAAGTAAAGACATAGTCCTATGTCAAAACGAATAAAATCCATTTCCGGTTTTGGTAGAGAATTGCTCAAATGCATTTCCTCAATTTTTTCATCACCGCATTTTTTTTTGAGTTATTCAGACAATGAAAAAAAATATCCGAAATGAAATTTATCAAAGGCTTTCTGGACTGTCTAGATTTCAAAAAGACTCTTTTTTTTGTTCTGAACTTTTATTAGCAAAACACTTTGGCTAATAGATTTGTGATGTAATGTGCCAAGAAAGATGGGATTTGAGAGGTACCAAAATCAAAAATTCGTCGTAGACACTACTTGTGGATGGAACTTGTCTTCTAAAGCAAGGTATTTGTAATGATTAGATATCTTAATCTAGTTTTGCAATTTTATAAGATTACTCAAAAATATGTAAAAATGTGAACCTGATTCATCAGAAACTGATGAAAATTCACAAATTTCTGATGAAATATTACACTCTTTTTGACAAGAAATCTGTCACTATTTCCTGATGAATACCATCATTTTTTGTTTTGTGTATGCTAACTCAGTAGCAAGGCAACTCTATATCACGGTCCAGATGGTGGTGTTTATTTCCGGCCGAGACTCCTCTCTCTATTTGTCTTACTTTTGATTGTTATTGCCGGCGACAGTCAGTGCAACGCTTAGCGCACAATGCAATGTTCAACAGCGTGCATCTATCTTTATCTGAAGGTATGAAGTGACAAAATGACGTTGGGAAAGCCATTCCCTGACTTTGAGAGACTTTGGAAGAAGCAAGAATCTTCACAAGAGGATTGGCGGTGGGAACAATGATGAGGATAAGGACAATTCTCAAGTTTAATGAAAATACGATTTCCTCCACAGAAGAAGATCTATCACGTTGGTTGCTTTACGAGGAGTTGGAGATGGACTTTCGATAACGAATATGAGAATTCATATATTATCTTATTTACTAAATTGACAATTGACTGATGACAGATAACAGTTGACTGAAGACAGTAAAAAGTTTTGTTTTGGGCAAAGCTTCAAAATAATAAATAAAGCAGCAGTTTTGATTTTTTAATTCAGTTTATTTCAATCCTTCACAACACGACTGTTTTCAAACCGTTGCGCGCCGTCACCATCAGCACTGGTAGCTCAATTCTCACCGCCTACTACCTTCTTCTGTCAAAACAAAAACCTCTCTCCAGTACTGCCAACCTGAATGAACCCCCATCGAACACGTTCGCGCATGCCACCGCACGATTCATCCCGAACGCATGAACTCGTTTGTTTACATTCCGCACTTCGTGTCTTGTTCGTCGTCGTCGCCGAAGCGAATGCACTTCTGCCTGCTTCGTGTCTGCGTCTGATGTTGTAGTTGTTCTCGTTGCGTCCGCTTTGCACGGCCTTCTTGGCAGACGACTGGCTCAGTTGTGTTCAACTCGTGCGCTCAGACGGTTCGAAGTTCGTCGTTGTACCGTCGTGTTGTGTTCTCGCAGGCAGTGTGTGTTATCAGCGGTTGATCTGAGTCGGAAGATTCTCGTTGTCGGTTCGCTGTCCTTGTACACGGAACGGAGGGCTTGTCCGCAGGACGGTGTGTCGTGACTCCAGATTTGTTTACCTCTCTCGTGGTTCGTTTTATTCTTGGTTTTCTGGAGGATTGGCGAAGGAAGAATCGCGGTGAAGTTCCATGTGTTGAGAAAGGTTCGGCGAAGGTTGTTTCGAAAAAGAGGTACAAAAAGTTGGAGGCTATTCGGAGAATTGTGCTGGTTCTTCTGGAGCTGTGATTAAAGAATCGTTTCCAATTGATACAATTTGGCCAGCCATTATCTGGTGGAATTTCGATTGTTGTCGTGTCGTTGCATGTGGGATGCATACAATTAGAGTGATTCATGAGATAAACATTCCGGCACGAAACTCGAGGAAAAGATCGATCATAATTGATTGTCGGAGCTTTATTGCTGTGGTCGCGTGATTGGGGAGTGAAACAGTTTCGACGCCGACCCAAAGAAGTCGGTCGAGAAGAGAAGACGTGAAAGAATCTCAGTCTGTGGGGGAAGTTGTTGTGGCTGGCGTACGGAGATCGTGAGGTGTCCGACAGAAACCAGTAAGCAGTGGCGAATCGAATGTAACTCGATAGACGGTATTTCGGAACGGCGATCGGAAAGAAGTTGGAAAAGCTGGTTGTGAGATCGGTGATCGGAGAGTTGTTACCGGTGGAAAAGGTAGGAAACTAGAGATAGGTTGCATGGGATTCAAATTACATCTCGGTGGGACTGTGTGGGAAGATTTATCTTTCCGTTTATCTAATGTTACATAAAACGAAAGCAACAATTCCATGTTTTAAGTTTAGTTAATCCAAACTCAATAAGTATCCTGGAATATAGATCTTGTAGTCTATCGCCGTAACAAGACTGTTTTGCCAAGAATTTGATCATGGTTCATATTGAGTGATGACCTCGGATCCCTTCGGCATTACTACAAACTCTTTGGGAAACTTTTGGGATATTCTGGGTCATCCAAAGTGTCCTGGGATACATATCTATCAAGATTTTGAAACTAGTTAATATTCAGTGATTACCCTGGGACCCTTTGGCATTTTTGTGAACACTTTGGATTTCTTTTGAGATATTCTGGGTCCACCAAAGTGTTCTGGATTGCAGATCTTGGATTTTACCGCTGTAACAACCAGATTCTACCAAAATATCGATAGAGGTTCATACTGAGTGATGACCCTGAAACACTTAGGCCTCACTATGAACTCTTTGGGATGCTCTAAGTCCTCCAAACTACCCGAGAATACGGATCATGGAGTTTAACTACCAAACCAAACCAAAAAACTTTTAATAATTTCACCACTCACACCCGGTTTGTGCTGCGTTCAAAATTGCATCCGTTAGTGCTCTACATTGGCAAGCTCCATCCACCGAGAAGTCAACGAGCACTAGAACCTTCCCCCTCACTTCAGCAGACAACTTAAAACCCCTCAAAACAGCTCCTCGCAAACACGAATTTTGACGAACAACTCGCAAAAAAAAGAGAGTGGCAGCAACAGCATCCAGACCATGAAACTAAGCACTGTAACAGCCCTAAATGAGTACTGCCAACGCTCAGCCCGTTTGAATTATGACACTCACGAAAGATCTGCAATTGCATGCAAGTTGTTAAGCTGGCGAGTTATGACAGCCACCGGAGTTGGAAAGAATTGCAGCGGTGGGATTAATTTGAACTAATTTGCGGCACGTTCTTAATTTTTTTCTGTATAAATATTTCTGAGGGGGGGATGGATTGTTGGACTCTCACTCTGGAGGTCGTGCCTGGCTTACGTGTGCCCTCTCTTTTTGGCTGTCTGGACGAAGGTGGAGTCAAGTCGAGAATTTTAAGTGCCCCGAAATGAGGAACGATTAAGTGCAACAAGAGCGCATTAAAAATTAAGCCAACGATGTCGTTTAGTGAAAAATGTGGAATGATCGTTTTTCTTTTTTGCTGGACATAAAAAAAAAAACTTAATTTGACGATTCAGGTGTTAGCCAGTTTGTAGATTATTCGTTATCTGTGTCAGATTTTTGTAGATTTTTCATTATTGCCAATCTTGAACAACTAAATATTTATTCTATTAAAAAAGGAAATTTACTCAATTTGATCAAACTGTTAGAGGCCTATAAATCAATAAAAACATCTTATTTCTACAAACTGTTGAACTAATTGATATCCTTTCCTCTCCTGTAAAATTTCATGTACAACATTTTTTTTTTTTTGCAATTCCGTCTAGAAACTACTTGCTTTTCCTGTCACTCTTGAACGACGAAATAGCCTACTTTTCTGTACCAAAAATAACAGAATCGAATAGCACCACTTTTCAAAATAAATGCTGAAAAGTTCTACTTTTCAGCACTTGTTTCGAAAAGTAACATTTTTCAACATTTTTTTGATTTAAACGATTTATTGACAAAATACATGAAAATTTGACATAAAATTTCACTCAGTGTGTGTTTTTTGGAATTGCAAAAAATGTTGTATGGAACTCGTTGCAGAACTTGATTTTTTCAGCACTCTCCGTATTTATCCAACTCGGTGAACCTCGTTGGATAAATGTACGACTCGTGCTGAAAAAATCCTCTTTTTGCAACTTGTTGCATAAACTACTATTTACTTGGTCAGATTTTGGCCTGGAAATCCTAGTTTAAGGTACATATTTTTTTGTATTTCTGAAAAAATTTCTGCTCTCGATGATCCACAAACACATGGACCCTTTTTTTATTCGCGATCAATGAACATATGTGATGTGATTAGGTGCTTAACTTACCAAAAATTAGAATTCTCTTATTTTTCCTGTCATTCTCGAATGATTAAACATAATACTTTTTATCACTCCAAAAAACACTTCCTATACAAATTTTCAACATCTACTTAAATGCTGAAAAGTTTTGTTTTTATCACTGATTCTGTTTTGGAGTTTGACACCTCTTTTAACGGCAAACAAAATTCAAGCAGGGACACATACCTCTCACTCTCACTATAAAAATTGAATTCAAATTGTGCTTTTCACAATAGCAAAATAAATTTATTCACTTGATTTTTCAGCACTCGTCACATCTATCCAATGAATCTCGTTGGGAAAAGAACGACTCGGGCTGAAAAAAAGCTTCTTTTTGCAACTATTATTATAAGCTTTAAGTTTTTCAGCAGGAACTTGTAAATGTATTTTTTTGTTTGTGAGTAACAATTTCACACAGTTTAAAAATAATTTCACAATCATCATTTTGATAACTTGCAGAAGTGTTTATGACAGAACCTACAGTTTTTTTATTTAAAAATATTTTTTAGTAAAGCTCAGCTGAGGAGCCTGCAGGAGTAGTCAAAAATTTCGACGCAAGTGTCAAATTTCTAGTAAAGGCTTGTGTTTTTACAAATAATTAGAGTTTCAGTCCGCTCTTTATATAGTTTATAAATTAGTTTTAAGGTATCCGTTTTCCCTTTTGTACATGTAGGACCTCCTACATTTGAAATCACTGAATAGCGAAAGCTACAATATTTCATGAATAAATGAATGTTGCTAGTATTTAAAATTGAGGTGAAAAGTCATCGTTTGTGATTGGACACTCAATAATATTTTAACTGAATGAATGTACATAGAAAAGAAATTTGAATAAATATAAATTAAAAAAAAAATTGAGTTTCAGTGATTTTGGAAAATAGGTTATATTTTTTTCAGATCTGAAGTGAAAGTTCAATAAATATTATTTTGTAGATCACATTAATATTCAGTATATTTTAAAATGCGATAAATTTTCTCTTAAGGGGTTACATACATGTATGTAGAAAATCACAAAATTTCATATTACAGAAAATTTATTGAATCTACTTAAAAGATGATTTTTAATCACTCCTGAAAGTATCATGAAGATATTTCATGATTAAAGTAAGTTACAAACGATTTATGCTGAAAATTTTGCCATGCGCAAAGCGAACTGTCAACTTTGCGAGCGTTTTTCTCTGAACACCGAGTTGATATCTCGAGCTGGGATAGACCAAATTGGCTGAAATTTTGGGTTAAGACTCGCAAGACATATCCCGTGTGCAAGACAAAGCCCGAGTTTGAAATTTTGCATTTTGTTAAAATACAAAAATCAAAAACTTTTGATTTGTTATATGAAAAACATAAAAATAATTTTATCTTTTTTTTAAATAAACTTTTTGAAAATCGGCTTTCGTTTTGCACATAGGACCGGTTTAACGAGTCTTCAATAAAATTTTGAGCCGATTTGGTCAAGGTTGTGTTAAGATATCGTGGCACCGTTTTTTGAAAATACTTACTTCATATAGCTGTATCTCAGCAATGATAAAACCAAATTTCTTCAAATTTATTTTGTTATAGTTGAAAATGTATATTTTTATGTCCTGAAACCAGATTAAAAAAAAGTTTAAGTTTGTGCTGAAACCAACCTCTGACATTTTTGCCGATTTACATTTATTAACCCCTCAAATGCTTTTAAAAGTTTTGAGCTTTTTGTGTAAACGTTTTGAAAAAAAAACAACAGTATTTTAGATTATAATAACAAAACAAAAATCAATAATAAAAATAATCACCGTTCATTGACATAAAAAAACAAGCCAAATTTCAATCAAAACCATTTATTTAATGTATTATATGGATGAAAAGTTGTCTTACAATCAGCAACTAAAAAATCTAAGTTTCAGCGCAACATATTTTTACCTGTCCCATATGCTTTTTTGTCTATTGGTTTGATTTTCAATGTTAAAAATGAAAGCTTTGTGAAATTTTCGGATCTTTTCAATACAAATAATTTTATTTTTTTAAAGCAAGGCCATTTTAAATATTTTCAAAGTTTATGCCCCCTTTCAAAATTGGTCTGAAAAATCAGGGGGCAAAACAAATATTTTTCCAAAAAACTTCAAAATTTCCATGACAATCTGAAAACAATTTAAAATGCATTTTTCTGCATTGATGACAATAAATCACATAAGGAAATTATATTTTTTTTTAATATTTTTTTTCTGAATGGTCTTATCTCAAGAATACATCAATAATCTTGCAATAAATTAAATTTCCTGGGACTCGTTAATACACGGAAATTGCCACAGTAATATTCTGATTCCTGGAAAATTGCAACTCTTGAGACTCGTCACCTAGAAGTTGTATCATTTATTTCTTCTAAAAGTAATTTTTTGATAATGTCCGATAAACACTCAGTAAGCGGAATTTGAAGGCAGACATCTTCACTTGTTTAATTTCTGTATTGATTGTTTATTCTGTATCAAGCATGGAAAGTTCATTGAATCATAAATTTTGGAATAATAGTTACGTTGAATAACCTTCTGACGAAACATAATACATTTTTCATTTTGCTTTGGATGACCCCCCAAATAGTTCATATTTTCACCAAACATTCTCCAAGATGTGTACAACAATTGATTGAAAGGGTTTCACGATATCTTCAATCCAAAAATTATAAAAAATCAAACAGTGAAAAAATAACCCTATGTGGCAAAGTCAATCTCCACTTAATAGAAGTCGTAATTTAGATTCATCGAACTGAAGATAGTCAATAGTTTGATGTTGAATAATTTAAAAAAAACTTTCTAGTAATGTGGTTAATTTACTAGAACTAGTGGAAGTGCAAGAACCTCAACAATTTCCCTGTTCACCCCATCAACCGCACAGCCAGCGGAAAATTCTCCCACTTTTCCCAACAACCACCCAATTCTAATGAGGAAATGATTGGCTAACTCAACTGACGACCTCCATATTTCCTGTTTTATTACAGTTTTATTTTCTGTTTTTGTTTTGTTTTCCCCCGAACAGCGCCATTTCTCTTATTTCGATACCGACAACCGACAAAACACCGAAAGACCGACCGGGAACCGTTCCCGCCGCAGCGGCTTACAATAACTAGGTCAGGCCATCATTTTTCCTCTAAGTTCGCGCTAAGTCGCTAGTCTCCGCTTCTGCACTGCATGTGCACCCCATAGTCTCAACAAACGGTAACCCTCAACCATTTTAATATGTTTCTTTGCCGTGAAAAAAAATATTGCATGATTTTTTAAATTAAAATTTTAAAATTTAAACAAATTTTATTTATTTTTTTTTTCAGATTGTAAATCAATCAATAAAAAAATAATAAAATACAAACAAAATTTGCAGAGATTTGAGGGTTACCTTAAGATCTTGACTTGTCTTGACTTGGGTACTTGTGGCACACACACACACACACTTTAGTGTGCTGTTGTTGCAATTCTTTGCAAGTATTGTGTCGGTCTGTGGTGTCTGTGGCGAAATCAAAACAAAGCTTCGCGCGCAATACTTTGATTTATCGTCTCTTCTTCGTCTTCTTCGGTCGGCATGGATGAGCGGAAAAGAGGAAGAGAGGAAAAACCGCACGCTGCGGAGAAAATCTTCTTTCTTCCTCTTCACTTAAGCTCTCTTCGTCGTTCTTTGGGGGGCTCCGCCAAGAGGTGATTAAAGAAGTTTCTTGTTTGGTGGTTGTTTCATCTTTTACTTCTTTATTTTATTATTTCTTCCACGTCTGTTGCTTGTTTTTTATTGGATCGAATGATGACCAACTAAACTAGACCCCAACGACGACGACAGCGGCAACCACCAAGACAGGAATATGCTTTTAGAGAGGGCGCAAAGAAAGATGGGAAATTTTAAGAGGAAAAGAAATGCCATTATAAGGCAAGGAAAAGTTTTTTAACTAGATTCGGAGAAGATCCAAAGTGATCGTACGATGCGATGAGGTTAACGAAACAGTGCGTGCTCAAAAAAGGTTTGAGTGAATATTTTTGAGTTAAAAAATATTTGAAAGATGTGATTGAAAAATAAATCAATACAATTTTGATAACTGAGTAGTCCTCTACGATCTCGCAAATCGGCTTTTCTTAGTTTTTTTATTCGATTCGGATGAAACTTTATCCATACAACAGGTATTTTGCATTGTTAGTTTTTCCATACTCATGTCCATACAATTTACCGGGACAGTCATACAAAAAGTGTACGTGAAATAAATCTGTTTCTGGAGATAGTATTTTCTTGTCGAACTGGTATCTTACGTAAAATTGTTTGCAATTTGAACTGGAAAAAGGTTTTTTCCCTTTTTTTTTTACTTTTAGTGCTTTTTTTTAGTTGTAAATTTTTGCTCGGAGATCCAATTTTCTGGTGAAAATTTTATCATATTCGTGTTCCTGCGAAAATTTCACAGAATAAACATGCATAAAAATGTTTATTTTCACCAATTTTAACCCTTTAAAAAATGAAAGAAAAATAAAATTAAGAAGCTGGTTTTTTTCTGGTGTCATCTAGTATCCTTGGAAACGAACTTGATTTTCAATAAATGTGAATCGAAGATTTTTTTTAACTTTCATTTTTTAAAGGGTAAAAATTGATGAAAATAAATATTTTTATGCATGTTTCTATTGTGAAATTGTCTCAGGAACACGAATATGATAAAATTTTCACCAGTAAATGGGATCTAAGGGGTCCCCCGAGCAAAAGCGTTCTCAGTCTCAGATGGTAGTCCCAGATGTCCTCTACAAGCTGCAGGTCGAACCGAGTTGATACCTAGTTGGAACACTTTTTTATTTGAGTTCGAAAATTATGCTATTGTTTTTTTCATTTTGTAAGCTATTTCAGATGCATTTTGAATTTTGAAATTAAATTGAGTTTTGCCAAAGTTACAGCCTTTTTAAGATTTTTGACGTTTTTGAACCTTCAAACTTTGTGTCCCGATTTACCCCACTTCCCGTTGACCTAGAGTGCTCATATTTTGGCCAGATGCTAGTTTTATATGTACAAACAACCCCTGAAAATTTCAGGCAGATTGGTGAGGTCGATGCGAGATGGGTATGCTTTGCTCGTGGACTCGCTCTTAAGTATGACCCCTAAACAACTCTAAAGTGATTAAAAGAATTTTTAAATCCAAGATGGCGGCCAAAATGGCGTTGATGAAATATTGAAAAAATGCATTTTTTAATTAAAAAAGGCAATCAACTTTTCAAATTTAACTAAAATGGGTTCGCAGAGCACGAATTTTATGTTAAAAGTAAAAAAAAACAATAAAAAAATTTATTAAATATGGATTTTGTTCGTGATTCAATTATCCTAAGTTTCATTCAAACCTTATTTGAGTCTGGACTGTATTCGGGTAAAAAGTTAGTCTAAAAAATATACATTTCTTTTTTTGACTTTGTTTCGCTCTATGTTGCATTTTCAAAATATGTATTTATTTAACTTTCGAAATTTATTCATATGTTTATATGGAACTCAAAAAGATATCTTTTGGACCATAGTGCAAAATCTGGTTGAGGAGATTTTTTTTAACATGATTTTTGTAAAAATCAATAATGCGGTCAAACAAAAATTAATTTGCAATTGAAATGTAATTTTTAAATTTTTTGATAAATTGCACCGTTTTGGAGTTATTGGCACTTTAAGGTTGAAATTTTCGGAAATTGTAATTTTTTTTAAATATTTCATGAAGGACTCTGACTGATAGAAATATTTTTTCTAAGTAACACCTAACTAGCCAGCCATTTTAAACCAACGAATACATCGGAAACTATCGGATCGATTTTTAATGTTTAAAATAAAAACTTTGGTAAAATTCCTGATCTTTTGAATAAAAACAATATCAAAATTTTAAAATCAAGTATATCTTTTGAAACTGGTCTGCAAATAGATTAAAATAGACCCATTAAAAACGTTAAAAAATCTGTTGGATTTTTTACAATCATCTTATTCCAGATCTTGACTAAGACTTTGATAGAAGAAGTTTTTAAAAAATCCTGTTTGTTAATGTAAAAAAATGATTTTAAAATATTTGATTTACTGTACGTTCTACTCAACTAGTGGGGCAAGAGGAACATTGCATGAAACAACATGTTAATTTGCTAACAATTGAACTGTTATCACTTAGATACATCAGATTAGAAAATTGTTTCTTTCATTTTTAGATTAAAAAATAATATTTTACTAAAAATTTTATCGTTTTGAAGAAAAAATAAATTATTTCGATGGTAAACAGTAAATTTTCATAATATCACTATATTTTGTTCGAACAAATTTTTTAAACAATTGTTTGTCAGTTTTTAAGTACTTTTATGTATTTATTTCACAATAAAATATGTTGTTGCAGCAATTCGTATTTTGTCCATACTAAAAATCCATATGGTACACAACAAGAATTTTTAAATGCTCTCAACAAAAATAACCAAAAGTTAAATCATACTTTATAACAGCTGCAAGTCATTGGTAGGGACACTACTAATCTAGGGAAAATAGCATTTCGATAAAATGAGCCTTAAAATGAACCCTAAGTCTTATTTTGTACTTTCCAAATATTATAAGAAAACGAAGGTTTTGAAAAAGAATTCATTCAATCTTATGCCCAGTGGCGTTTACGTCGTTTTGGTGGTTATGTGGTGGTAGAATCAGCTAATTGCATTGCTAGCAACAAATCCTCATACTGGAAATAATCAAAACTGTAAAAAATACTGCCGTACGAGCGATTGTTCCTCTTGCCCCATATGGTCGTCTTGCCCCACCTTCCCCTATTGATAATTTCAGCAAAGTTTGTTAAACTTGTTTCCAATAGATTCCTTTAAACAGAATTTAGTTTTATCGATCCGGTTTTGTGACGTGAACAAAGCCGTAAAAAGTCACATTGGTCCTGTGCAATTTCTTTGTAGTTTTGCATTAGAGTTTTGAGCGTAAGGTTGAAGATGAACCAACCTGCTCTAGTTGGAAACTGCATTTTATAGTTGTTTTGGGAAAGTAATAAAATTGTATAATCCACACAAAACCAATGAACGCTCAGACTTTTGAAAAGATACTCTGGTTGGAATTTTCTTCAGTTTACAAATGTTTCATTCGATTTTATTTTAAATTTAAATATTACTTTCATTGATTTTTGCGAGTTCAATGTAATCTCCACATTTTCAATCTTTAAATCGATAGAAATATTTGCAAAAGCTCTACATTTAAACAACTCTGATGCTATTTTATAACAAAAGTCTCTTTCACCTTCAAACACCCTGCCATATCCACGCTTGATCGAACTTGTTAAAAACAGACTTCGGCATTCACCTTTGTGCTGTCGTCTTCGTCGCGGAACACAACCATCAAACCTCACAAAGTGTGCGCAAAACCACGGGAGAGATAACATGGAGAAAAGTGCGCTGTAAAGAGCCTTCACAAAAAAAACCAAAGTTGTGAAAAATACAGGTTAACGGTATTAACCGATTTGGAGTTGAGCTTTTTTTTGCGGTAAAGTTCACGAACAACATCGAAAAGGTGTAAAGAGAAGATGGGGTAAAAAGAGTATAAAAAGGTTTCTTCTTCATGAATCCAACTCACTTGCAGACAGACAGCAGTAATGATCATAACAACAAACAGCTGCCAAAGCCGACTAGTAATTTGAGCTTTGTGATGCAGCGCGAAATATGGAGAAACTTTTGCCGCAAACCGTTTTGATTCAACAAAAGTTTGCTTCTTTTTTTTTGCAAACATTTATGATGTTACATTTTTTCCTGCACCGTCAAAGATGGGTTTTTGATTAATCTTTTTTTTTTTTTGTGAACGTTTTGCTCTGCTTTTGGGCTGATGACTTGCATGATCCTGGTGAAGTAATAAAAAATGCTCAACTTCAAACGCAATAATCACAAAATTACGAGCTTTCAAACGTCGATTGTTAATTGTGTGAGCTTTTGTGTGTGCAATAGTCAATAGTGAGTGTGAGTGTGTGTGTGCTGATTAAACGCGATGTTTACGTTTGTTAAAAGCTATTCAACGGCACTAGTTATTTGAAAGTGCACTACACTAAATGAGCTATAATTTTTGCTGCTTCGCAAATTGATCATTATCTGAACAATTAACATTGCTTAAACAGATAGTTGGATAGTTGTTGCTGTTTGAACAAGATAATTCATTTTCGTCTAGCTTTTGATAGTCTGTTTTTTTAATCAATGCAATGTAGATTTTTTGTTGAATAAACAGATCGTTCAACTAATTTAACTGCATTTTTAAGTTATTTATAAACATTCCTGAAAATCAATCCTTATCTTTAACAAATAATACCGACCAACAAAATTTCTGCGCATTCATAATTCAAGCATAAACTCTGGGGTCTAAAGAAACACGTGCACTTTGCAATTTGAATCTTTCAAAAATATTAAGACTGGACCGAATGGTTTTTCTCCAAAGTTTCGATGAAGGAGATTTGTCGCACTTGCGTACAATTCAGAATTTTTTAATGTCTTTTATTTTTGTATCTATTATTCGAATGAAGCTTTGTTCACTCATTTCGTATGTCAATACTTTAATCAAAATTCACAATGCTAGTTTTTTTTTCATGATGATCAAGGATTTTTTGAATAACTTTCTATTGCTATACTTTTTGCATTATTTTGTTTACATTTTTTGAATTGAAATTCGATCCAATGTTTTCCAAAGAATCATTTTTTTTAAATAACCGGTTACATTCATATAAATAAAAATTTAAGAGGCTGTTTCTCAACTATTAGCAATACATTTTTCATAGGTTTTTCTCCACATAAAATATTTTTGAAAAATAAAAAATGACATTTTTCAATACATTTCAAATAGATAACTCAAATAACGTGAAAAGATTGCACATTAAAAAATATAGATTCATTTTCAGCTGATGATTGATTTTGCATCTAGAAATGGGCTTTCAAATGTTGTTTAACCTAACCTAACAACAAAAATCCAAGCTTCGGTGCCAAGTTTTGCACCATCCTAAACTTTTTCAAAAAATGCGATTTTATATTACACACAAAAAATCAAAAATGATTATTTTTTGCTAAAACAGGGAATTTTGAAAAATCGATAAATTTAAATAAGTAAGCAATTCCAGCTCAGATCGGAAAAAAAATATTTAAATTACTTACGCCCATCTCAAATGTTATTTTCGAGTAAAACTGGATACATATACACAAAAATGGCTTATATAGGCCTAGGATAACATGTCTACACAGTTTTATGAAATCGGAGAGGGTCGGGTACAAAAGTACCAGAAAAAATCTCGATTTGAGAATGCTCAAGTGTAGTTTACAGAATGATTGTTCATTAAGAGTATGCATTTATTAATTCATCTTCTGAATAGCCATGAAAGATTTCAGATAACATTAAAAAGTCTGTTGCTACAATCGGAATGAAATATTTTCATTGTTTGTTTTTCAAAAATCATCTTTTTCTTAAAAAACAAATCTAAAAATAATGTAACTTTGAATATAATGCATGTTCATTTAGACCTTATTTTTTTTAGAAAAGTTTTCCCCAAATATTTCAGTAACGTCATTCAACATAGTAAAATTAAGTAGTTGAAGAGTTATAAATCTTTATTGAAAATTAAATTTTAAGGTCAAAAATATGAAGCAATTAGTGCAAAATGTTTAATCCAACTAAAATAAATTTTAAGTTTAAATCATATCAGCATTGGAAACATAAATTTTTGAGGAATTGGGAAATGTTAATCCTCATTTAAACTGCACGCAAATATTTTTCAAAATTCCCTCGACTCTGGCCATAATTGAGGGAAATGGAGCAAAAAAAAATATATTTTACAAGGCATGGTTTCGATAAATGAGCAGTTTTCTACGAATTCGGCGGTTTTAATTTTAGTTTTTGTATTTTTTAATCCGGCTGAAACTTTTATGGTGCCTTCGGTATGCCCAAAGAAGCCATTTTGTATCATTAGTTTGTCCACATAATTTTTCATACATATTAGGCAGCTGCCCATATAAAAATGTTGTATGAAAATTCAAAAATCGGTAACTTCTGAAGGAATTTTTTGATCGATTTGGTGTCTTCGCAAAGTTGTAGATATGGATAAGGACGACACTCGAAGAAAAAAATATACAGGGTAAAACATTTTTTGGTGATTTTGAATTTCACTTTTTGTCACTGAAACTTGATTTGCAAAAAATACACTATTTTTTTATTTTCTGTTTAAGAGATTATCAAATGCCAACTTTTCAGAAATTTTCAAAACGGGCAAACAATCTTTGATTTTTTGTATCAATACTAATTTTAACAAAACGAAATATCTGTCGTAAAAAAAATCAACTTCATTTGCAATCAAAAAGAACTTAAGTGAAATTTTGATAAAGTGCACGGTTTTCAAGTTATAGCCATTTTTAGGTAACTTTTTTGAATATTGTCGCAGTTATCCATTTTATAAAATTTGTGCCCACTTTTGACAAAAATATTTTTGAAGAGCTGAGAAAATTCTTTGTATTTTGCTTCTCTAAACTTTGTTGATACGACCCTTAGTCGCTGAGGTATTGCCATGCAATGGTTTAAAAACAGGAAAATTTATGTTTCTAAGTCTCACCCAAACAACTCACCATTTTCTTATGTCGATATCTCAGCCTTAAAGGGCCAAACTTTCAATATAACAAAAAAAAAGTTAGGAAAGGAAAGTTTTTTTTAACAATAAAGATACAACTGACAACTTTTAAGTTGGTAATATAGACAATTGAACTTGAATTGCTCCTTTGTTAGATACATACTTGACCATTGGATTGTACAATGCTTTCTATGAAAACTTATTAAGCATAATTTCTTACCTCTTACACTAACCCCATTGAGAATGTGAACTTCCGACCGCAGCATCTCATAATCATAAAAATCTTTATCTCTTCGCTATATTTCCAGCTCCCTGCAAGACTCCCCTTCTGCAGTCAGCCCAATTCCTCGCCATCGTTCCACCAGACTGCACCGGCCATAATCTCGATCTAGATCATCAAGTTGGGCCTCAGCCCGGTAGCAGTCGATTATCCAATCTAAAAGAAGAAGAAGAATAAGTAAAAAAAAACGGCTATGATGAAAACATAACGATATCGTCAATATGTAACGCAACAAAAAGAGAGAGAAAAAAGGCGCGAAAAAAGAGTAACCGGAAAATGCACGTATAAATCACACCCTTAAGAGTCGGTTGTGGTAAGAAAAGGAAGAAAGAGAAGAAAAAAGATAAAAATATATAAGAAAAATTAAGCAGCAAGATAACAACAACGCAAAAAGTAGGAAAGGAAAAGTGAAAGATCATCATCGCCGTCGCAGCTCACAGCTGGCAAACAAGTCCGCGGTTTTCCCGACTGCACCGCCGCCGCTGATCTACGCAGCAATTTACGCTCCACGAGTGATGAGAAAGTGTTGATTTATAATAATTTTCATTTTTATAGAGACCCCTTTCTGGGTGGAAGCTGACTGCCTGCCGAGAAAATTGATTCAGCCGAAGAGAGCAAATAAAGTGGTGGTTTTATTTTTTGGTGCAATAAAAGTTAATAGAAAACTTTTGAAGAAGCGAGAAAAAAAACGCGTTAAAAGTAGTGGCTTCAATTAAGATTTATTGGTCGATGTAACTTTCCGGTGCATCATTCGAAACCCGCTTTCTGGCAGCACTGCCGATTTTTAAGGCGAAAAAGCCAAGGTGTCAATTGAGAGAGGTGTCAATCCCCCCCGTTCAGTGCGCGTTAGTGTGTGAGTGAAAAGGAAGACCAAGAAAAGGCCTCAAAGTGTCGTTCAAAGGGTCAAAAATGGCACCGGGTAACGGTGCGGGGGCTCCGGAGGGAGGTGGTGGCGGAGGAGGCTCCGGTCCACCGAGCAGAACGCCGTCCATCATGGACAGTCCGACGCTGGCCCGGGTTGAGAGGGCCCGGCTGAGGCAGGAAGCGGCGGCGGCGGCGGCGGCCAATGGTGGTGGTGGAAGTCAGCCCCATCTGAGGGAGGACAGCTTGGAGCGGGTGCTGCTGGATCCAAAGGTGAGAGATGGACAGAGAGTGTTTTGCTTTACTTACTTTTTGTACTAAGGTTTTTTTTATTGGGGGTGGGATTCATCTTAACTCTCTGCCCTCAACTGCCCAATTGATGCTGTCCATTTCGATTATGTTATCACTGCAAAAAAAAATCAAATTTTCTTCTTTATTTATTTTAAGTATTTTAAGTATTTTTGTTTACATTCATTCTGAGGTTGGCGACGATTTTCGCTTTTTAAAAATATTCAAAAAAATTATGAGAAACAACAGTTTTAAATGGACATACCTGTTTCCAATTCAATGCCCAAAATAAGATTTCTCAAAATGTTTGAAGTTATCTCAATTTGTTTGAAAATTGCAGAAAATCACATTGCGAAAAGTCAGTAAACTGGGACGAATGATATGTAAAGTAACGCTACACATTTTTTAAGGGTGGCCACTCCAAGCGTGAATTCAGGAAAATCGAGAAGAATTCAGAATTTTGCCAATATCCTCAAAAATCGGAAAAGTTGGAAAATTGTGATTCCAAAAACCATTTCAATACATTACCATCATTTTTCTTTTGAATTTGTATCATTTTAAATATTTTTTCCTCATACTCAGGGTGCCCAGAATGCTTTATTGTTTTAAAATGTTGCTCCACTAGCAGAGTATTTTAAGCCTCTGAGCCAAATAGGGTATATGACCCTATTTTGGACCTAGTACCTATTTTGGACCTATTTTTATTGATCGAGGTAGTTCAGGCTTTTAAAGTACGAATTCACTGAATCCAACCAACAGAAAGTGTAGGCAGGATCGTTTTGTATGTTACCTCTTCCAAAAATGTTAACATTTTTGATCATTTCCGCTTTTTCAGCCACTTTTTCCAACGCCATTCGAACTTCTTTTATTTTTCTAGCACATTGATTAGGTCCAAAAATTCCGGCCTGGTTGCTTATCAGATTTGGCTCGCGACACCTTGATGATTTTTACTGTTTTGCACTGACACCAAGCAATTTCGTCCGGTTTCCGAGCAATGTAACTGTTGTTTATTTAATTCTTTCTTGTTTTCCGTCACGAAACCATTGAAATAACTATTCTATTATCGAAAAAAACTCATTTCAAAATATTTTTTCAAATCAGCCACGTTGGATCAGTTTTTGGAGCTACTTTGCCGTCGGTTCAAGGCTATCACCAACACATGCATAACAAGGTGTTGCCAGTTTTGTTTATCAATTTATTTCGATATTTCATTGAAATTGATTGAAATTTTTTAATTTAATATTATGAATTGAATTTCTTTACTGTAATTATGTGAATGAAATCTAAGCTTTAAAAAGCAAATGATTAACAGAAACAATGAAAATATGTTTTTTAAACGATAAAAATGCAAATTGATGCTAGAGATTTAGATGATTGTTAGGACCGATTGCAAAGTATCCCAAAATTTTAACTGATGTTGATTTATTTTTGTCTTAACATCATTATCACCAATTTAGCCACATATATTTTTAATTTTTGCTTCAAAAAATGCAAACTGGCTACTCTGTTGCAATTGAAGGGGACACGATTGAAAACCCTAAAGGGTCTAGTTCATTAAATCGTCAGCTGTCACCGTGACAGGAGCTGTCAACATCGCTTACGAGTGGTTTTTGAAAGTCGTATGAATTAAATTTAAAAAATCTTGAGTTTGTTTTAAAAAGATCCTAATCGCTAGTTGTAAACAAATCAATTTTTCGATTAGTTCGATTAGTATAAATAAAAAATGCTTTGAATTATCATCTGCACGTCTTTTAAATGCTCTTTACTGGAAAACAAACAAAATTTGGTTTGGTTCAGAAAAAAAAATCAAATGAGTGTCGGCGATCGTGATGGCTTTTACGACGTATTGCAAACTAATCAGAGAAATATACATATGGAAAATATATTTTTTGTAAGTTTTAACTGATTTTTGCATATTTATCTATATATAACAAGCCTTACCCGGCAAACTTCGTTCTGCCTTTTTTCGTTTGTTGACGTTTTTTGATTTTTTGCCTATTCAGCCTCCTGTGATCAAAATATGATTTTACGTAACTTTCTCCATACAATTTGCCGATGCTCCGGACAAAAAGCACCTCGATCTGACGCTCCGTATTGAACTGATTCGCGTTCGTAGATTTTTAAAAATACAGGTATAACGTATTTTTTCACAATTGGCAGCGTTGGTTTATAATAAATTACACTTTTAAATTTTACCGTGTCAATTATGTTAGAAACACGATTAAACCAGCTAGAAAAATAAAAATCTTCGAAAACAAAAATTAGCATAAGAGGTTAATGCGATGTTAACATTATGAATTTTATGATTTGAGACATATAGCCGGGGTGACTTTGATAGGTTTGATATTTTTCCGCAAAATGAAGAGTACAAATTAAATACGTACGAAATGGTATGGAATAATACTGACCGTGGTAGAGAAGTGCTCAAAGTACCTCATGAAGAACTTTTCATGAAATTTTCAAAAGTTTAAAAAGTTAGTTAACTATAGCTAAGAAAATGTTGATAAATAGCATTATTTTCATCTTCTCAACGTGTCATGATTTTCTCAATGAACATGATTTTGAATCGTAAAACGGAATGCATTTTCGGATTCTTCAGACAATCTTCTACTAGGAAATGTAAAATAAATTATATAAATATTATTAAATATTATTTGTTTTTGAAACATAATTAAAAAAAATCTCATAATTTAAAGGCATTTCCAGTAAAACTAATTTCATATAAAATGTGAAAACTTTTGATTCGTTCTTTAAATTCAGTTGCATGTTATATAAATCCATAATTTAATAAACAAAACAAGTTTCAACGAATTTCAGGCTAAGTTCTGAATTTTTAACAATATTACCTAAAATTTATATGTATTATGTTAAAAAGCTTATAAACATAGTTAACTAAGTATTGACATAAATGATTTTCTTAAAAATTATATCAGCATCCTGAGTGATGGTAAGTTCTAAGTAAAAATAATGTTTGAAAACCTCAAATCTGCTTTTAACAAGACAAACTATGACTATCAAAGGCACCCTGGTATTCAAACAAAGTTTTTTTTTCAAATATTACATTGTTTTTAAAGTGCAACATGTAATTAAACTTTTTGTCAAGCAACTGTAAAGTTTAACATGACAGATGAGAAAGTTTCACACCAAGTTACAAGCTATAATCTCCCTTTAAAATTTCTTGATTGTTTAATCATATTTGAACTTAAGCTCTGCGTAAAATTTAGAACCTTTTTTCATCGTAACTTGTTATTTATCTGTGTCATTCATTTAATTTTAAGATAAGGTGTTTTTATTGCGAGTAATAATGGGTTGTCTTTTATGTTCTAATGCTTGAACAATTAGGTCGTAAGAATATGCAAATTGTAAATAGGACAGAGACCTGCTAAAGATGCGCGAGTTTCCGTTCAATATTATTAAAACACGTTTTCAAATTCAAATCCATTGTTTCATCATAATTATTTAATTTCTGAAATAAATATTTTCCAAATTATAATCGTGGATAGGCCCTTTGGTTTATCAAACCGAGTTTTTGTAAGTGTGCGTGTTGCCGCCGCACGCCGCAATTCGAGTTGTCCAAATTTCAACCAATCAGAGTTTGGGTCCAAAATAGGTTCAGTGATGTCTCCAAAATACATTCAATAAGTCCAAAAAGCATCCAAAAAATGTTTTACTTGAAATGCTTATTACAATGGAACGGCTAAATTATTTCAAATTTTCAATAGTACACTTTGTTAAGCATAAATTAAGGCACAAAACAATCCTGAAACGAGCCAAATTAGTTAGACCTTTCCTGAGAACTATGCGAAATATGTTGACGCTTTGCATAGTAGGTCCAAAATAGGGCCATATACCCTATGAGCAAAATTGGGTTAGTCGGTGGTGATAAATGTATGAAGAAACTTATTTTTCTAATTTTTTTCAGCAGATTGCGCTGTTTCCATTCAAGATGTCCAATAGTCAATGTTTTGTCAGAGAAAACAAAGCTTTTTGACTTGATCCTGAAACATTATCAACAATTATTAACAGCCATTTTGGAAAGTCGAAAAATAATTTCAACAGTTTCTTGCTCGGATATCACGTTAATCGACACTCAACTTCAAACCTTGAGTTTTTTTCACTATTTAAATCTGCTTGAGAATAAAATTGCTATTTCAGTCAATGAAATTCGATGAAGATAGGGTGATATTATAGAAGCGATCTCGTTAAACGTATTTTTTCTGAATCAAAGATTTTAATTTTTCCACCTTAGTTCATAAAATATAAGCAAGAGCAAAATTTTAAAAATATAACATGGTTTCTGGAAAATCTAAAATACTAATTTGTAATAATTTTAAGCTTTGATAAAAAATTCATTCTCTTATTTTTTGCGTTTTTATAAAGGTAGATCAAACTTACTTCTCAGGCGTCATCCATAAAGTATGTCACGCAAAAATCGGTCAAAATGTAAAACCGCCAGTTTACCCAAAAACCGTCCAACGTTTTAGTCCGCCGCAGGTCTTGGATCTTGACGGTGCCGCGGTCGAAGTACAACAGGTACAGTGTGTGTGTACCTGTTACCGTTGTCTTGCGCGAGAGCACTTTAATCTCCCGCGGTTTTATTCCGGCGTCCGAAAGGTGATTTTGCGACACTTTGGCGCAATTCTGAGGGCAGATTCAGATTCAGCAGGCAAAATTACATGGAAAAACATATATTTGGAAAATTTTCGAATTTCGTTAGGCTGGTCCCATATGGTTTTCCCTTGAAAATTAGCCTTTTTCAAATGAAGATATCTCGAGTTTAAAAAAACACCCCTATACTGAAAAAAATAAAAGTACTAAATTCCTAAATTCCAGGAATTTTCGCTCCTTTCCTTATTGAGTAATCCAAAAAACCCGATTACTAAATAAGGATAAGAGGCAAAATTCCTAGAATAAAGGAATTTGGTACTATTTTTTTATTTCAGTGGAGGATTTTTTCAGCGTAAGTAGTGCTTGATCTCCTCTTTCAAATGCAACCTAGTGCTTAAAATTTGGCTTGCGCCTTTTCGAGATATTTAAATTTTAAATTTGCATCTTTTTTACCTTAAAGTGGCTATAACTTTTGACCCTTAGGTCCAAACTGACCTGTCAAAAAATAAAATTGTTTGTTTTTTAGAGGTCTAAAAGCGCCCCGAACATCACTTTTCTCTAAAACTTAACCCTGAATTGCCACATTAAAAAAACAGATTTTTGAAGGTTTGCTCAGATGCTTTCTATTAATTTGGTCGTATAAAGCGTAGATTACGAGATAAAATTTTGGTGTCTTCGACAACCAAAATTGGCAAGCTCAACAACTTTCTACAAGACAAAAAAAAATCCTAAAAATATTCCTGAAAAGTTAGATTTTCAAAATCACCCTAATAGTGAACCACCCTAATTTTCAACCAAATCAACTTCTGAAGACACCAAAGCTCCAAAACTTCACCATTTTTCGGAAAATCCGTTTTCCACTTAATTTTGCGATCTGCACCACTGTGCAATGCTGAAATGTATAACTTTTCAGCCCTTTACTTTTCGATCTTTTTTTTTGGTAAAGAAAAGTAGGCTGTTTCGTCGTCGTTTATGACAGGAAAGTTAGTTGTTTAACGACGGAATTGCAAAAAAAAATAGTGAGAAACTTAAATTTGGACGAAAAACTCCGATTGGTTTGGACAGTAAAGGGTTGGCAAGTAAACCCAAACCCTCCGAGTGTCATGACAGATATTTGAGCCACCACCATGAGCAAGGTCTACTGCTGTAGGAGATGAATCGGAATTGAAGATGGAGAGTGTTTCGGGGCTTTGGTTACACATTTATTGAAAGTGGAATGCTTTTAGCATAAATCATGGGAGGAAGATGTACACCGTTTGGCACTTACCTCAGGTTGGACTGTCGTTGTCGTTTTTTTTTGTACAGCTCTTCCCTAAAGTTTAATGGTTTCAGATCTAGGTGCTTCGGGTTATGAATTAGTCATCACACGGAGTGGGAAACCTAGGAAAAGGGGTTGATGGACTGAGTTGAAAGTTTAATTTTGTTGTTTTGAGTTTGTACCTTAAGATTTCTGTTTTGTATGTGAGTCAACATTATTTAGCAGAATTGACATTATATCATCAATGGTCATATTTTTAGAGGTACATGCTAATGAGGTACCAAAATATTAACCGATATAAAATTGATTAGATTTTATTCGCCCATTTCCTAGTTATAAACCAATTAGCATTTTCCCAACTTCTCACTAAGCCCAAGTAATAAATAATAAAAAAATAACTCTCAAACTCACCCGGCCGCAGTCATTGAGCATTCGACAGCCGTTAAATTTATCGCCTTAATCCCGCGCGCGCGACTAAATACCGATACCGAGGCGGTGGCGGTGGCACTAAAACCCGTTGGCGACGACAGTATCAATCCCTGGGCCAGAACCTCCCTCCCAAAAAAGGCAGTACCAGTTCCGTCCCTGGGTTCCCACTCACCGCGGTCGTCGATGGATCATAAAATTAAACCAATAGTCAAACAAATCGTCAAATCTCGAGAGCGCAAACCTTTTAACGAATGTGGTTGACTTTTTGTAGTTGTTGGACGACTGTCGACGACGGTGGTTTGGTTTGGTTATGCAAAGTAGCCACCTAGCAAGTCGCCAACAGTAGAGAATGATGTCTTGAGTAAGTTTTCAAAAGGGCGTAGTCAGATTGAAACTAGATCCACGAATTTGGAACCCTTTCTGGAAATTGCATCCGAGGTTTTAGTTTTTCGAAGAAGTTCTTTTTGAAGAACTCTTCCAATATACTAATAAGGTGGCACAAAGAACCCGTCAAATCATTATTACCATATTATTGAAGAGATGTTCTTTTCATAAGATTGTCCCCCAAATTGCGTGGGCGCGTTGACAAGAACAAGTTGTTTTCCAACACATCTTCAATCGGCCCAAATTTGGACGTGACCACTTTTCAGCAAACAAAACAACACGTCTTGACCTAAAACTTTTCTAAGCTTTTTTCTTCCTTTCAAAGATGACCCTGAAAGCTCCACTTAATCTAATCGGGCTAGTGTTTACTATAAATTGCCGGCCCCTCCGCCCCTTAATGGCTTAGTTAGAGTCTCTTGATTGCTGGTAAAGGTGGACCGGAGAAAAAAGGTTCCGTTTTATCCGAAAATCGTCTTGAAAGCCCACACGTGTGTTGGTCGATCCGAATTTTGTGGGCGATCGTGTGTGTGTGGAAATGGTGGCCTTGAAAGGGGTGTGGTGGCGGCTAAGCTTTTGGGCGTGTTGAAAAGCTCATTAGGGAGGGTGGATGGGAAAAAAATCGGAAGAAACAAAAAAAAAACAAATCATTGGCATCTTTGAAAAGTTCAGCTAAAGCTGAGATTGTAGAAGAAAGGGGGGAGGGGGAATATCCCCATTGGCAATCAATCACGTTTCGTCAAGTTGGAAAAGAAAAAAGTTCTTTTTGCGTTTGGGAGTTGTTTGAAAGTGAATCAATCTGAATTTTCTTTTTTATTTTTGGGTTATCAGGGAGATAATCGAACTCAAGGGAGTGGAAATATTCTTGTTTGTACGTGTATCAATTGGCTTTTTTTAATATGCTATATGCTACGATGAAAACGTAGATTAACCAAAACATTCTTCAACATTCCAAAATTTAACTTATTTTATTTTTTCCCTTTTTGTACAATTTCAGTACAACCCAAGCAGACGGAAATAACTTTTGAATAACATTTTTTGATGTTTGAAAATACTAGGCCAATAACATTTTATGTTATTTATAACAAGATTTGTTATTCGTCGTTATGATTTTTTTGTTATTTGATTGTTATTGTAATAACAGACTAATAACATTTTCAGTTATTCTTCGAACAAATCTTTGTTATTATTTTTTGTTATTTTTACAACTAATCCGATCATCCCAATAACAGTTGGCGTTATTCTTCCATAACAAAAAATGTTATTCCCAAGTTGTTTTGGCTTTCAACCAATATCAGACCAATAACAAATTTTGTTATGATAACATAAACTGTTATTAAACTCTTATGTTAAAATTGATTTTTCAAGAAGATTCCATAACAATTTCTGTTATTTTAACAGTATTTGTTATTGAGATGGTATGGATTTTGTTATTACCGTCTGCCCGGAAAGTCATTAAAAAGAATATTTATAAATACTGCTTCAAATTTTCAATTAATATATTTTCGACAAGTGGTCAATTTTTTGTGGGAAAATAAATCGTCTGCACTTGAAATGTAATAACAACTGGAGTGGTGGAAATGCATTTTTCAACATTATTTTTTCAAATAAATTTTAGATATATTATTTTATAATTTTTGTGTTTGCTTTAATTTTTGACCATAATTAATTTTTACTTTTGAACAAACGTTTGATTTTAACAGAGAATTTATTTTCACAAATAAAAATAAGTTCAACATTCAAAAAGAAATTGAATAAGCTATACTTTTTGGTTCTAGTTTCAAAACAGTTTTAAAATAATTGGTCCTAAAATTGAGTTTATTATCTCTATTTTATTGCATACGCTAAAAAGCTTATTTTTCTAAGCACAATGAATTTTTGTATTTTTGAAGCTTAAATTGATTTTTTGAATTAATTTTGAAAAAATTTAATCGCATAGAAAGTATTCCATGAAAATAAAAATAGATTATCAGAAATGGTTCCTATTGTGTATCTCTTTCCATATTTAAAGCTTATTAATGATCTCTTTATTGCCAGGGCCTGCGGGCCAGATCTGATTTTTCTGAAGCGGTGGCGGGTCGGAACTAACATTTTATAAAAAATGACAAAATAAACACATTTTTTAATTTTTATCATTAGGCCCTTTTAAAGTAAACAAAACAAAAGAGCTAGTGTTTCAAATAAGATTCATATATCTTGATTTTAAGAATGAAAAATTAAAGATTACTTTCAAAAATGTGTTTATTTGACTTATTTCAATTTTTTGTTTGTTTAAAATTGTATAGTACCTTGATAAAATATTTTATCTAATCTAATCTAATCTAATCTAACACAAACGCAGCCAGTCCGATGAAAGCATGCTGGAAAGTCTTGTGATTAGATTACGCCCCAAGCACTTTTCTTGTCATTATTAATAATTGCAGTACATCCGAGAACACCCGAAAATGTACTGCAAAAATTAAAGCGGCCAGCCCTACTGCGTTGTGTTTACCGCAGAGAGGATTCTGAGAAAGGATCACATTTCACAGAATCTACAGGGGAGGAAGGATGCGTGGACATACCGTACCAAACGCTCCAGTTTACAGTTTCATATGTGTTTTGTATAATGTGTTCAGTGTAAAATATAGTGTGGTTATATAATCAATTGAATATAATAATGCAATATAATGATCATTTAATAAAATCCCTTCACCTATATATAATAACCACTAACCCAAGCACACCAACAGCGACACAAAAGAAATGAAAATGAGCATACAAAAACAAGACAGCGCATCCCCGTGGTCAGCGCACTAATCTCAAAATTTTATGCAACCTTGTATGGAAAAACCAACTATGCTAAATGGCTTGGAAAAAGTTTTATTCAAACAAAAAATACAAAGAACAGACGATTTGCGAAGTTTTAGAGAATAACTCTGAAGTGAAAAATTGAAAAAATATCAGTTGTCAAACTGTTTTTAGCATTAAAAAACAAATTTTAACTCAATAAAACACTCATCATTGCAAGATTGCGTCTTCCCTTCTCCTTGCAAAATCGGCCGAAAAAAAATGAAGTGACAAAAAATATTATTTCAAAAATCACCACAATTTCAAAGATTTTCATTAAAGTGTAATCAATTAAAAAAACAAGTTTTCGGAATAAAGTTTAACTTTTCAAAAATAAAAATGAAGTTTTTCAAGATTTTCCAGTCAGGGTTAGTGGTTCTGAAGGCGGTTGCAATCAAAACTCAGAACGAAAAAAAAAATTGACTATCAATTTAATAACAACGCACTGATGTTTTAAAATGATCAATCATTAAACTTAGCAATATACACATTTATCAGTCTGGTCTTTGCATTGTTTGTTGAAGTTTCCGTATAGTACCTTGATAAAATATTTTATGAAAAAAAACATAATAATGGTCGTTGCAATTTTTAAAGTTTAATTTCCACAATACTACTTAATAAAAAAATCAATGAGATATGATTAAATTTATTCAAACAAAATTTGGATTCGAATACCCTTAACAAAAAAAACTGTGCGTGAACCTTTATTCTAATATTAAAAAAAAAATAGTTCAAAATGATTTTAAACAAATAAATTTTAAAAAGTAGAAAAATATACATTAAATCATTTTCAATTTGTTATTCTTCGAAATACAAAGCTTATTAAAAATATATTTTTTGTTCCCAAATTTCTTTATTCATTTGAGATATTTTTGATTATTTTTAAAATATTTGCAGCGATCTATTTTCAGTATGAAAAATTTGCTTTTTAAGGCATTATCACTGGCTTTATAAACAGCTTTATCACTGAAAAGTTCATAGGAAAAATACATTAGTTTTTGCTTAGTTATTTATTTAAAAAATAGAAAATAGAAAACAAATTCATTTATAAAAAAAACACAGTTTAAACTGAATGAGGTATTTAAATTTAGTGTCTTTTTGTACATTTTAGACAACAATCCAAGTTTTTTCATAAATTTCTCAATTTCACGAAATGGAAATGTTTTTTTTTCTTGCACCATTTTTCAGTTAAAAAATATCATTTTAGAAATTATAAGAATTTCAAACATAAAGAATGTTGTATAAATATGTTAAAATTTGATCTCAAGCTCATTTGTTTATTTCAGACAATTTATTTATTATATTATATTATATCATTAACAGCCTTAAGGGCCGTTCATAGATCTATTTTGAAAAGCCGTCGCGGGCCGCATGAAATGGTTTCAGGGGCCGGACGTTGGGCAGACCTGCTCTACTCCAATGTGACGATATAAATATTTGTTTATTTTTTTAATAATTCAGTTCTTAATTTTGATTTATGCTTATCAAAAAATACCGAAATTGGTGATGTGTAGTTGTATAAAGTCAAAAAGGGGTTAAATTGGAATCATGCAATATATTTTTTTTTGAATTTCAACAGCTCAACAACGACAAAATATCATCAGTTAATAAAAAATACAAGAAATGATTTCAAACCCTCCACCAATGGCTCAAAATGAAATATTTAAAACATTGAAAAAAATCCCAGATGACATCAGATCTTCAAAATATTGAATTTTTAATTTTTACAGTATATGACAGAGCCCTAATTGCTCCAAAAAGACTCATTTACTCGCGATCGATCGCGACGAAAAACTGATTCGACCGTTTCCTACCGTTTGTCACTTCCTCACCAATCGCCACTGAATACTCTCTCTTTGCTCTCCCGCTCACTCCAATTGAGTTGGCGAAAGTCTTAGAGAAGCTGATTCAAAATAGTCTGTGATCGGCTTTGCTTTGGCCATTTATAAAACTGCTTAAAACCAATGTTATCAAAAATGTTTTGCAAGTTTGTTGATAACACAACATATAGGACACATTTGACAGCAATTTTCACCATGCCAAAAACAGTTTTACGGCAAATTGTGGTAGCGCATGCCAAAAGAGCGCCGAGCTGGTATTTTGTTAGATTCTCTCCTCTCTGACCATATTCGTTTGTGACGCGGGTCGACGGATGGAGTAGGCAAAGAAATGCACGAGTCGTGCTCGCTCGCGAATGGTTGCGCGCTTCAGTCGGCATAGATTCGCTCGGCGATGAGTGAGTGATTTCTGATCTTTGAACCGAAAATCAGGACCCTCGGTATATGATATTGAAAGTTTACTTGTATTGTGTGGTTGTCAAAATTAAGTGGAGTATCAATTCAGTTCAATCTGTGTTTTACTAGAATTTAACAGTTCTGCTTCAGGATGTTACATTTGCAACTCAGAGATTTGAAGGACCTCTCTAGTGAGATCAATTCATAAGCCTTTGCAGGGAGGGTACGTAGTTCTATGTTTAGATTTTGCTTGGTGAGTGCTCTTTTGAGGAAATAAAATGTAAATGTAAAATGCTGTACCTCTTCGAGGTATTTTAATCAAAAAATCGCAAATTTTTGAACAGTTAGTCCAAGTTGAATATCATTATTTTTTCAGATCATTGTTTTTCGGAGTTTAAAGTGATTCAAAAAAACAAATTTCTTTTAACGTAGATTCTAAACAAAAATTCAGAAATATTCCTTCAAAAGTGGATTTTCTTAAACAAGTTAACCGTCTTAATTTCCAAGAATTCTTCTTAAGGCACCAAAGCTCTACCACTGCATCATTTTTTTCAATCAAATTCTATTTAATTTTGCGATCTGAACCACATTAAATGTTCGAAGAAAAGACAATAAATTTTGAGTTGGTTGCACTATCCCCATGATTGAATTTAATTAAAAATAAGTATGCAGAGTTTCGAACAGTTCACTTAAAATTGAAAAAAGACTTTAAAAAATATGAACAACACAAAATTGACAAATTGAAATTGTTTGTGGTAAAACTATCAGAGACAAAAAAAGAAGTCTTACAAAAAAATCCAAGTTTTGTGAAATGTTTGCAACATTGTTGCCACAACAGTTTACCAACGACTTACCTTCATCAGAATAAATTGTACGCCTTAAAGACAATAAATCTCACAGTTCGTTAAGTTCACTGCGGCGACGTAAGTCGTAAGCCCGATTTCCAGGGGGTGGAAACAGATATCGCCTCATTGAGCCAGTGGTGCTGAGTGTGGTGACAGTGCCGCTGGCCTCCAGCGAACCGTTTCAACCTCGTGTGCGGTCGCGTAATCACTGACCATCCCCTCACCTCTGGGCTTGAACCAAGTCGCGTCGTTGAACTTCTTCACGGTCAACCCCGCTTTGTGGGCTTGTGGTGGCTTATGGAATGTTTACCATGAAACCAGCAAAAAAATGGTTTGCTCAAAAACTATCAACAATTACGCATGGCTGGCCACACTGGCGGTGAAAAATTCAGTCGAATGGACACTCTCCGATTCATGGGTTCCAGTGCAAACATTCAGCCAGACATGGCGCGTTGGCTAATTTAATTAGTGTTGTACAAATATGCGTTTGTTTGGCGAGAGTTTTGAAGCAGCAGCCGCCGCAGCCGTTTTTGCGCAAATAATCGCACCCGCTTGTGGGTTTAGTGGCTGCTCTGTGGAAATACGTGAAAAAATTAAGGTGTTTAATCGGCGGTGAGCAATGGATTCCCTGCAAACACTTGTTACTCGTTTGAGGGTTGGTGTGATTTATGAGGCTTCATTGATTCTCAATTTATTCGGAGTAAATCTGGATTAGTGACCAGATTTCTGCAAATAGCCCAATTTTGATTAACCCTGAAATATTGATAGGCGCAACATTCAGAAATGTTCGAAAAAAATCCACTTTGCAGAAAAACCATGAATGCTACTCGAGCTCTACGTTCTTCACTTTTTGACGTCAAAAATATGACTTTCGTTCCTTAACAAAGTCGAGTGTGGGGAATTATCATTGTGTCACATGACAGCATGTCGTAGTGCTGCTGCTGATGAAGCCACCTTTTAACCCTTTTCATTTCACACCCACCTCTGTCTTTCTTTTGTATTACACACGTGTTCAGCACACGGAGGTGCTTTTATGAATGAATGGGAGCCAATCTAGCACCTCTTTTGGGTGTTCTTTTCCTTGAGTGTTTGTGTGTGTGACATAAAGAAGTTTTAAGGGGTCGTTCAAATATCTCGTTACGATATATTTATCGATTTGAACCTTCTCGCTCGAATAACACATTTCCAATACAAACTTCAATTATGACACAGGTAATCCCTAAAATGAGTAACGTCATTTCAAGATGACCCCCAAAACCCCTGCAGAGCGTTACAGCGTTTTGACAGCCAGCGCCATGCGCTGGGTGTGTAATTTACAGAAATGGAGAACGACACTTTTCGTCTTGAATTTCTCCACCCTGAAGCATCTTCCAGCGAGACACACAATTAATGCTTCTGTCGACTGTGCCATGTCGTCGTATGTCATCCCCGTACTTCAGCTGTAGTAGAACTGACTTGGGATGAGTCATGATGCCGAGAGTCCCAAGAGGTCGAGAATTCCGACGACGATTTGATGACGATTTCGTTTTGGGGTCGTCCATATCTCATGATTTTTTTTCAAACAACAGTATCTGAGGGAATTCCCCCCAACAAATCAAGCTTGGAAGGCGTGTGCCTTCTTATCTTTCGCGTGGTTTGGTTCAGTTCCGAAAAAGAACCCAACTGGAAGTTGTTTAAAGTCGTTGTTGCAACAAGCGAGATCTTATCTTATCGCGGTTTTGGCACAAGCCAAGTTGTTCGGGGAACTGCCAGCGAGTAACGGGGCGAACTGGGAAGTTCGCTTGCCTGATTCGATGGAATGTCCGGTTGGGTTTATGGGTGGATGGTGGTAGAATGCGATAAAAAAGTATTGTGCGGTAATTTTGTTTGAGAGATGAATTAGTGTATCAATTATCGAGCTGTTATGAATTTTTTATTGCCATTCACAAAATTTACCTAATGTACATCATTCCAAAATTCCACAAAAACAGATCGTGCTTATTTTAAAACGTTTCAAAAATAAATAAGTTTATATTGATTTGAAAAGCGCAAAAAATTGCCAGATCTTTTAAGTTGAGGATTCTTCAAAAATATGTTGAAAATATCTATCCAAAGAAGCTTAGTAACAAAATAACATATAAATCACAACACACAAACGTGAAGGTGCGCCCTCAAAGCACAAACACTGCAGAATGCCAATCTCATTTGTACTAAAAGCTTTAAGTCAAGGTTTTTAAAGGGGTAATTCTCTACCAACAAGAGCGTCCATTTTCTTGTCCCGGGAAAAAAGTTTCCCGGAGAAAAAAATTTCCCGTTTCCCGGGAAATTTGTAAATTTCCCGGGAATTCCCGAAATACAAGCGGAAGCATACATTTTCCTACCTTTTTGGCATCAATGTTTTGAAATTATACAAAAAATAATAATTAGAGAATTTAATTCATTTCAACCTTCATATTCATATTGAACTAATAAGCTTGTCTGTAAATTTTATGTCAAGGTTTAATTCAGATAATATTTATTCATTTATTATTTAGGAATATTGTTTGCTAATATGTTGGGCAACAAAAATTACGCTATTATGGATTGAATATAAACTATTCCATTTTCGATAAACTATTTTAAAGATTATTATGTTATATCGGTCATATATATTCACCTATTCCGGCCAGGATTAAAATTGAGATTTGTTTGACATTTTTATTTATTGGTTGATAATTGAATTGATATTTTTAAATTATTCAAAAAGAGTTGTTCAATAAGAATTTGTTGAAAAGTATTCGAGAAATTGTCAATTACATTCAAAAAACTTGCTCCAAATATTTTAAAACTTTGAATTGTGATTTCATGAAATAGTGTATCAAGTTGAAAGCGCTAGAAATTACATTTTAAAGGCAAATTCAATGATAATCTATTTATTCACAAGTTGAAAATACTGGTTCTGAAATAAGCTATTTGCCATAAAAACCATTATTTTTGCATGTTTTTTCACTTTCACTGAGGCAAATTTTCACTGTCCAAACAATTTGATTAAAAAAAGGCTGCTCAACAAAAAATACTAAAAATATTTTTTTTTGATTAAGTACGATTTGAGAGACAGCATAAAAAATTAGAAAGTCTAAATATTTTCTCAAAGCTGCATGATTTTTTACAAGCAGTCAAGCTATTGAATGATCCTCAGACTCATTTTGAACATTGAAGTTGCAGTTCTATACAATTCTGTTGCAAAATATTAATCAGGAACAGGATCAGAATAAATTACCTCCGACCCCTCTTCGATTTGCGTGAAACTTTGCCCTAAGGAGTAACTTTTGTCTCTGATCATGAATTCGAGGTCCGTTTTTTTATATCTCGTGACGGAGGGGAGGTACGACCCCTTCCATTTTTGAGCATGCGAAAAAAGAGGAGTTTTTCAATAATTTGCAGCCTGAAACGGTGATGAGATAGAAATTTGGTGTCAAAGGGACTTTTATGTAAAATTAGACGCCCGATTTGATGGCGTGCTCAGAATTCAGAAAAAAAACTTATTTTCATCGAAAAAACACTAAAAAAGTTTTAAAAATGCTCCCATTTCCCGTTACTCGACTGTAAAAAAATTTGGAACATGTCATTTTATGGGAAATTTAATGTACTTTTCGAATTTACATTGACCCAGAAGGGTCAATTTTTTTCATTTAGAACAAAATTTTTCTTTTGACAATTTCGTGTTTTTCTAACTTTGAAGGGTTTTTTTTAGAGTTTAACAATGTTCTACAAAGTTGTAAAGCAGACAATTATAAAAAAATCGATCGGGCGTCAAAAATCGATCGTCCATGATTTTTTGCAGATTTTTCGAATGAATATTTCTCGAGAAATGATTTGGGAACGAAGCTTGAATTGGCGTCGGAGCCAAAAGCAAACCCTATACCTTTCTTTAGTAAGAAAGGCAAAAATACATAGACATAAGGGGTTTGCTAATAAACATCACGAGTTATCGCGATTTTACGAAAAAAAATTGAAAAAGTTACTTTTTGCGTTTCTCTTTGCTTCGTCGTCCGTGTCTGTCGCGAGTGACCATGAACGGCCATGATCGATGACGACCAACTTTTTCGAAAATTTTTTCCGTAAAATCGCGATAACTCGTGGTGTTGATAAGCAAATCCCTTATGTCTATAAATCAAAATTTTTGTAATTGTCTGTTCTACACCTTTGTAGAACATTGTTACACTCTATAAAATAACCCAGCAAAGTTAGAAAAAACACGAAATTTTAAAATGAAAAATTTTGTTCAACATGAAAAAATGACCCTTCTGGGTCAATGTAGATTTGAACAGAACATTAAATTTCCCATAAAATCCCATGTTCCAACAAATCGGGCGTCTATCGATATGATTTTTTATTCATCCCCTAAATAACTGTCATCAAAGTTATTTACAACAAAGTTTGGCTATTTTTACAATCAGATTCTTGCAGGATTGGGTCCGTAAGTTTGACGAATTTGGAATAAGAAGATTACAACATCCTTGGTTGCGTGCACCCTTAATCAACCGAAAACCAGTAAAAATGCATTTTCATGCATTTTAATTTATTTATTTTCAACTTTTTAACTCTTCTTTGAGAAAGTTTTCCTATGCCCTATGATTTTTTCTCAAAATAGAGGTTTCTTATAGGTTTTGATCCGGGGAACAACTTTGTAGAACATCATAAAGCGCTAGGAATTAATCCCGGAAAGATACAGGCAAATTTTTAGAGCACGTTAAATATCCTGTATCTTTTCGGGATCAATCCCTAGCGCTTTGCGATGTTCTACAAAGTTGTTCCCCGGATCAAAACCTATAAGAAACTTGAGAATAGGAAAATTTGATTGGGTTTTGGGAAATTTTCTCTAAGATGAGGTTAAAAGTGAAAATTTCCTATAGTAAATTTTTAGAAGTTCCATACTAACTTCAGGCCAATGGTGGAAGTACTAAACCTTAACCTAATGCGCTCAAAATTTCAGGCTATGTTCTAGGGCCATATTGCTACAAAATTCCGAGCGAGGCGTTCGAAATTGAACACTTTTGCCTTTTTCATATATCCGTGAGCCACGCTAATGTACAGTCGTTTTTTTTCCGCGAAAAAAATCCGTCAATACATTGATATTTTGAAAACTGATGATTGGAAAGCAACTGGACCTGTGTAAAATGCATTTTAAAACACTTTTTTCATTAAAATATTGAAACCTAGGCTTGTTATTTCAATTAATATATTTTTTTTTATTTTATTCCCCCCACCCCCTTTTGGTCAGAGACGAGGGTCATAACATTAAAAAAAATTGCAACGGCCTTATTCAAGAAAAAAAATAGAATTTCAGGCTTAAATATTAAACTATATGTTTTACTGAATTATATCATTTCCATAATTTTATATTTGGGTATCAATCGCGTTTAAAAACGAAGAAAAATTTCGTACAGGTTTTGAATAAAAGAGCAATAATCCTCAAATTCCGGAAATTGTTTTTAATTATATTTTACTATTTTTCTCAAATATTTAGCGGACATTTCCTCTGAAAAAAGAGCCATTTTGTGTCATTGTTTTACCCATACAAGTCTGGGTATAATTTCGGCTGCTGTCAGAACAAAAAAGATAATATGACAAATAAAAAAATAAAATTAAATGTACTTAATCGGTCGTACGAAGTGAGCAGCATGAGCATGAGCATGAGCATGGTTGACTGCCAATGAGCTGCTACTCCGTTATTGACGGATCAGCTGAAGTTACACAATGAACCAACAGATGAATAGTGGGAGCTAATCATCCTCACTGTATAACCCCTGAAGATCTCTGCTTTAAGTCAATACCGGCGCCCCCCCAAGGAGATGCAGTTCAACAAAGGTAGGAATGTTAGTCCGATAGTTGAAGTTGCAGACTCATCAGACACAGAGTTTGTCGCTCTATACCTGTTGACACCGCATGAGACCGTTGAATCCACAGCATCTCCTTCAAGCATCACGGGAAGTGGGTGAATTGTGTTAGTAGGGAAGGAAAGGGAAGGTCAGGATTCATCTTGGTAGATGATATGACCAGAAAGTGAAACAATCGTTGCCTTCCGAGCTACGACGCTATGAGAAGGACTTATCAATCGCGTATTGTTTTACTTCTTACCGCCGGCGTGCCATCCGAGCAACGATGCTTTGGGAAGGACTTTCAAAACGAAATGAATTTTGAATTAACGTATTATTCGGTGATGTACAATTTAGGATAGATCAGGATTCATTTTTGTAAGATGATATGACCAAAAAGTGAAACATTATCGCTGCCTACCGAGTTGCGACGCTTTGAGAAGGACTTATCAATTCCTCAATCGCGTATTATGTTTAACTTCTTACCGCCGGCGTGCCATCCGAGCAACGATGCTATGGGATGGGCTTTCAAAACGAAATGAAAATATAACATATAATTCAACGACGCGAATCTCTATTTCAATGCTCTCCCGATCTATTCCTCGCGGGTTCGCGCGCGCCTATTCACACTTCGATCGATCCAACGAACACCACACGACTGATGGCCCAACTTCTCTGGGCACACTGCGACCCCCTTTTCAATGATTTCGAGAACTTTCTACCACTTTCCCGCGGGCTCGCGCGCGTCGATTCACTCTCCGATCGATCCAACGAACACCACACGACTGATGGCCCAACTTCTCTAGGCACACTGCGACCCCCTTTTCAATGATTTCGAGAACTTTCTACCACTTTCCCGCGGGCTCGCGCGCGTCGATTCACTCTCCGATCGATCCAACGAACACCACACGACTGATGGCCCAACTTCTCTGGGCACACTGCGACCCCCTTTTCAATGATTTCGAGAACTTTCTCCCACTTTCCCGCGGGCTCGCGCGCGTCGATTCACTCTCCGATCGATCCAACGAACACCACACGACTGATGGCCCAACTTCTCTGGACACACTGCGACCCCCTTTTCAATGATTTCGAGAACTTTCTACCACTTTCCCGCGGGCTCGCGCGCGTCGATTCACTCTCCGATCGATCCAACGAACACCACACGACTGATGGCCCAACTTCTCTGGGCACACTGCGACCCCCTTTTCAATGATTTCGAGAACTTTCTACCACTTTCCCGCGGGCTCGCGCGCGTCGATTCACTCTCCGATCGATCCAACGAACACCACACGACTCTGTACTTAATCGGTCGTACGAAGTATCGAATAACTTGGTATCCCAATTATAAGTAATAAATACTAAAATTTTCACAAAATACAAAAATTTTCATTACTTCAATTGTTTTTTTTATTGAACATTATAGTGTGGGTCTCGTGGCGCAGGGGTAGCGGCTTCGGCTGCCGATCCCGATGATGCTATGAGACGCGGGTTCGATTCCCGCCTTATCCACTGAGCTTCTATCGGATGGTGAAGTAAAACGTCGGTCCCGGTTTCTCCTGTCTCGTCAGAGGCGCTGGAGCAGAAATCCCACGTTAGAGGAAGGCCATGCCCCGGGGGGCGTAGTGCCAATAGTTTCGTTTTTATTAATATGATTATTTTCATGAAAAAACGGTATTTTGTGACTTAAATTTTAATATTAAAATATATTTTTTTGTATTTTTTGTTTATGCAATTCTACTCGGTTTTTTGGTAAATAACCAATTTTGGCTGTTGCCCCCCCCCCTTCCACCACCCCCAACAATAAAAAAAATAAAAATATAAATTACAAGCCTAGGTTTCAATATTTGGACAAAAAAAAAAACTTTTCGTGGGACTGAACTTGGTATTTCATGAAAATTTTTAATGTCTTCAAAGGAGTTCAAACATGCTAAATATGATCAGAAACGCAGGAAAATGCATTTTAACTGGTTTTCGCTTGATTAAACAATTTTTTTTTTATAACAAAGTTCTAGAAATCCTTTCAACTGTGTGTTATATCATACAATAATACAGATTAAAATATTAATAGGAAATGTTGCATCGTTCGATACAAGTATTGAGTAATTCTCTAGAAATTCGAAATTTTACTCGGGATATTAGATTTTTTGAAAAAATCTAAAATATTGCCGAAAAAAATTAAAAAAATCATTTTTAGATTAGAATTTAAATTTGCAATCATAAATTTCTTTGCAAAGAAAGAACTTTTTTTTAATTTTTTGGCTATGATGATGGGACTGCTGATGATTGCTAAAATACTGCCTCTCAAAGCTTAAATTTTGTGGAATGGCCGTTGATGTGCTATCTTGTAGCACGTGCATTTTGAGCCAATTTGAGTTAAGAACGCCATTTAGTGTAGCTCACAATGGCTCACCTGTTGAACTTCACAGATCCCAAAAAATCGATTTCAATCCTGAGATATTCAACAAAAACCGTAAAAACTCCGTGCATTTTTGTCACTTTGCATATAAAAGAAGTTTCAATCTTGCCGAGCTATCTTGATACACCTTGAAAATTGCTTTTAGTACGACATCTGGCCGAAAGGATTTCAGCTCAGAACGCGTTTGATACACGTACGTGCCCGACTTCATTTGTTATTATAGGGGAAATATACCCTTTCTAATCAAACACCTATCTTTGTCATATTGAGAGTTTGATGCTCGATTTAAACTCCAAAAATACTATTTAGGCTATAAACTTACCAGCAACAGCACCGCCTCGAGTAAGCACGCAAATGTATGCCACTTACTGGGCAAAAAGATCAAATTTAATGCACTTTTGATCATAATTTCTATTTTGCGAGACCACTTCTCAACATTTTGGTGGCACACACATCCACACGCAAGATGAGAGGTTAACTGCTTGATGAAAGTCGCCATCAATATCTTTTCACTTGCGCTAATGTTTTTAAAGCGCTTAAGATATAAAATTGCTTCCAACTACCGGCAACATGTTCTTTTGACCATTACTTAGTCACTCACTTGAAAAATAATCCCGAAAAATGTAAATAATTAGCAAGCGCCTTCAAAAAAACAAACGCGCTAAGTCTTTTGACGTTTCAATTTTGACTACCCATTCCAATCGAAGGCTGAAGAAAACCGAGCGAGAAGCGAAAGCAAATAAAGAACAAAGGGTGGCCACCAACACCACCATAATGCTGGTGCAGCGCCTCTTGGAGTGAGCAAGTGCTGCCAGAAAACTTTCGCTATAAATGCTACTCTTCGTGAGTGTTCGCTTAAAATTTCATCAATGTTGGCAGCACTAAGCAGACACAAAAGAGCGCTGGAAGAAAAAAAGAACTTAGCTGTAAATAGAAAAATGGGTGTGCCCCAATGCACTCGACTGATTAGAATGCATTTTTGAAATATTTTTTTTAAATACTTCTAAAAGGAATAGCATAACTTTTAATAAAAGTGAAAATGAACAGAAATGTTCACAAAAAGTTGCTCTACTCGTTGGTTGACTTGGTTTAAGTGAATTTCAAGGAACAATCCAGATTATCCAGCATCATTCAAACACGACCGCTTATTAGGCTTAAAATGGGCATATTTCCCTTAACTCGGGACTCTGGCAACCAACTTCAATCAAACTTCGGGGCAATGCACAGAATGATCAACCAAACAAAACTAGTTTTTGTTAAAAAAGTGTTATAGCCCTTTCTAAAATTAATTATTGGTTTTAAAATTTTGCCTTGTTTAAAAATATTTATCATGGTTTTCATAACAATGAATACGCTACTCTGAAAAGCAAATTACCTTCAATAAAGATGCAATCAGCTGCGAAACATTACTTTGTCCTGAGTTTCAAGTAGCAAATAATTCATCCCCAAGATGCCCCGAAACTGTTACGACCTCTTGGGCAGAAAACGATCCCACCGATAAAAATGATTAATTAGGCGGTCGTAAAGGATCAGCATCTGGCTCCCGTTCATTGATTCTAATTTATTTATAATCCACTTCTCGACCATTAAACTGACAATGTGAAGTTTCGGTGCTTGCTGCTGTGGTCGTGTCCTTAAGAAGGCGGGAAGAATGGGTCAAAGGTGTGTACAAGATGTTCCTTTTCGTACTACAAGACAAGACAAGACAAGAGCCAGAACGGTTGAGATTTATCCATAAAGCCGGAATTTACGACGGCGCAAAATTACCATCCGGAGCCGTAAAAGATGAAAGTAAAAGTACCTTCCGCCCCTGCCTCGCACCCACGCCGAAAAACCGTTTGTTGTCTCAGCCCTTTGGGACCTCCGTGGGTGGGGGTGGGGGCAGCCACCCAGGATTATGATGATGACGATGATGATGAAGCGATAAAATCGAGTCATGAGCAATGAACCGGGACAGACAATTCCGTTGGGGGACTGGGAGGATCGCCACAAAAGCAGCACATTGTTGCGGTTCCGCCGTAAAATTTGCCCCTCGATAAGTTTTCCCTCAGACTTGGTTTTTCCCGGAAGTGGAAGGATGAAACGGCGGCGAGATTTTGGGGGCGAAATGGTTACTTAACAAGCTATTCCGGGTACCGGAACAATCGTTAGTTTTGTAGGATCTCCTACATTTGAAATCACTGAACAGCGAAAGCTACAGTATTACATGAATAAATGAAAATTGCTAGTATTTATAATTGAGGTGAAAAGTCATCTATTGTGACTGGACACTCAATAATATTACAACTGAATGAATGTACATGGAAAGAAAATCTGAATAAATATGAATTAAAAAAAAACAATCGTTAGTTGGGGGATTTTAGGGAAAGTGGAACAAGTTACTGGTTTTGAAAAAGGAAACTAATGTATCTTATCTCTGTCGAGTGGTTAGAAAGCTGGAATCGAATAGATTATTAGAGTAGTTAAACTTAAACTTATCGTCTTGCATCGTGGGGTTTAATTCTACCAACTTTCCTGTTCTTTTCCTTCCGTAATCTACAAACTGGCATGGCGGGCGCCGTTGGTGGCCAACCACACAGTTTACGATCTACTCTGAAAAGAGTTTCTTCCAGCAGATTGGCTGATTAAGGGCATACATTTCGCATTGATTTTGTTAAGAACAACTTTTACAACATCCCAATCAACTATCACTGTCTTAAAACTTACTTGTTCAAAAACAACTTCAATAACCTCAAAACAACTATCCCATTAAAGTTGACCGCCAAAAAACAACAACCTCCGAGCTATTCCGGTTTGCCCCAGAATGCAGAATCACGCAGAACCGAAACCTTTCGTGCAGGAGTGCTCCCAGGATTCCTTGGCAGTAATGAATCGCCTCTTCTTCGAGCTAGCTTGTTGTACCAAGTCAGGCAAGAAAAAAACCTTCGGAAAACAGACTTGCAAAACGGAACTCCGTGTGTCTTAATGCGGCGAAAGCGATTTATGTCTAGACGTCGTGGAATATAAATGAGGTTTGTTATTACTTTATGTTTTGCTGGGCCTACAAACTGACTCGGGAATAGTCCTGCCTGGCACGCCACACTACAGCTGGAGGGAGCAAGTCTCGTGGTCCTCAAAAAAATATGGTTCGGATTTGTATGTTAATGATAGGCTATTTTGCCATTAAAATATCTTCTCTCCCGGAGGAGATTCCCGACTCGCCGCAACTTCAGAAGTCAACGACTAAATTGAAGTGGGGAAACCGATGGAAAAATCTCCCCCGAAAAATCCCGGCAAGACGATTCAATTTTCCGAGATTCATATTTGGGCGCGCACGCACTTGAACTGGGCTGGGATTTAGGCTCTCTCCTCTTCCCTTCCCTTAAGGCCTTAAGGAATTCAATCACGTTTCTCGCCTTGGCGATAATAAATGTAAATTGGAAAAATATTAAAATGGAAATATGTTTGACATGGCTCTGGCTCTGTTACGCGCTCGCACAGCAGGAGGAAGTTGGCTTTTGGTTCGTCGTTTTTGGTGCCTCAAGTTTTGAGTTCTGAAAGGGGGATGAGCTTTGAAAAAGAATTACAGCGAACGGGCATGAAGGGAAGCAATTGTCATAAATGATGACACGCTGTGAGTCGAGGGAAAAGAAGGTAGCGCGGTGATGGTGAAGTTATGACAGAGAAGTTGTCGTTTGTTTTGATAATTAACATATATGTTATTTTTTGTTCTTCAGAGAGTAAGAAACCTTTATGAAGACTCAAATTTATTTAATTTCTTTGGAAAAGTTTACCTAATTGAAAGTCCAGAGGGTTTCAAAGTTTTTTTTTGCTTTGTAACCGAAATCAGTGTTGTCCAACTTCTACCCGATTCTCACGTGCACCACGAAAAACAGCTGATTGCTTCGTGATTCGAAACAAAACGGTTTCATAACAAACAATTAAACGTGCAAATTACCGCCGATAAAGACGTCAATCGTAACTACACCTGGTCCGGGCGGTTCCAATAATCACGCCACTTACTTGACCAACTGTCTGAAGTGTTCCATACTGTTCAACCCAGTTCCATTCTCCCTCGTCGTCCCCAACACTGAAGATATGACGTAATCCAGTTTGATTATATCAAAACTACTTTTTACCAGTAAGAGCGGATAATCACAACCACCCATCCAGTCCAGTGTAATAGTGGCAGTATGCAAATCCAGTTCGCAAAAAACACAAATCAAATCCGTCATTAATTCCACCTCTCATTAAGCGACGATTTAACCTGCTCTTCTACACACGTCTCAATCGAAGAAAAAAAACACCAGAAGCCGGTGTTCGAGGTCTTGCTTAATTGTCGAGTTCCAGTTTCAAGCTCAACTCAGCGCGAGGAACTGCATCGACAAGTAGTTTTTCCAGCCAACCCACCGCGATGAGAGTGAAAGTCTGAACCAATCTGGCTGGTTCGCTGGCGGGAAGATGATGAGGTGTTTGTCAAACCTGTTCTCACCAAACGGTTAATTTTCCGCGCGCGTCTTCTTCTTCTGTTTGTTTGAAGAAAGTTCCGTGAGATCGCTGTAGATGCGAGTGAAGCTGGGGAAAAGAAGTGTAACTGCACTTTTGTTTTAGAAAACTAAATTGTCAAGATCTTCAAGTCAATATCTCACCTACTTATCTGATAACATTTGGTTTATTTCTAAAAATGCTTGAAAAAAATAAATAATTAAAACTACTTCAGAACTTCCTAATACAGCAATCCCATTTGAAAAGAAACTAAACCGAGTCGGGCTAAAAAATAGGCCCCTTTTTTTGTTTGGCCATATACGCGCGTTGCGTCGAAATTCCAAATTTATACTAGTTCAGATGTTTGGCAATCATTAGTTTTCAAAAAATGAGCAACTCTCTACGAAATCGGCCGATTTCGACCATTTTTATTTTTTGTATTTTTTGATTTGACTTAAACTTTGTGGGGGCCTTCCCTATGACCAAATAAGCTATTTTGCGTCATTGGTTCACCCATACAAGTCTCCATACAATTTTGGCTGCTGTCCATACAAAAATGGTATGTAAATATTCAAACAGCTGTAACTTTTGAGTGAATTTTCTGATCAATTTGGTGTCTTCGGCAAAGTTGTAGGTATTGTTGAGGACTTTTGAGAGAAAAGTAGGTACACGGAAAAAAATTTGCAGATTTTTTTAACAACTTTTTTTTCACTAAAACTCAATTTACCAAAATACGTATGTTTTGATTTTCGAGATTTTTTGATATGTTTTAGGGGACAAAAATCCGCAACTTTTGAGCCATAGAGAAACATGGTCCAAAAATATGCCGCCGAGTTATGATTTTTTGAAAAAATAGTGATTTTTGGAAAAAAAATCGAAGTTTCATGCAAAAACAAGTTTGACATTATTTTTAATGCAAAATTGAATTTGCAATCCAAAAGTACTTTACAGATTTTTTGATAAAGGGCTCCGTTTTCAAGATATAGCCACCGAAAGTTTGAGTTTAGCGAAATATTTGCAGTTTTTCAATTTTTAAAAATAGTGACCATAAGTGACCATCTCTAAAAATATGTTTTTTGAGATGTTCAGAAAATTTTCTATAAAATTGTCTAAGAGACATTGAAGATTGGACCTCGGGTTGCTGAGAGAGAGCCGCTTTAAGAAAAAGAAACAAGAAAATTGAAGTTTTCTTAACGTGAAGACTTCCATCATTGTCATGATTTTTCCTTCAAACATATAAATTTTGCGTCGCTTTCAATATTTTGACAAAATTCCTTCAACAAGTTGTTTAGAATAGTGCCCTACACATGCTGATTCCTTTTGGTAACGATTATCCCATTCCTTGTTAAGTTATGGAAATCGTCATTAATCAATGATTGCCAACTAGGACGTCAATGACTGTGCCACAAAATTATATAAATTTTGAAGCACAATTGATTTAGATCAAAAATTCCTTCAGTGGCTTCAAAAAGGCAACAACTGGCACATGCTAATTCCTTTTGGTGCTAAAATTCGTAAAATTGAATTTAATACACAATTTTTTATAGTGATGATTAATTTTCTCTGAAAATGATCAACGGCTTCACCTTAATCTTACCAAAATAACCCGCCATTTTCTAATGACGATATCACAGCAACTAATGGTCCGATTATCAATGTAAAAAATACTTTGAAATTTTTTTAATCATGACTAACATTTTAAACAGGCCAAACATTGAATATTACGCCTATTTAAAACGCTAGTCTTGATTTAAAAAATTTCAAAATATTTTTTTCGAAAAGATTGGAAAATTTCACGAATGTTTCACGAATAAGTAGGGACCATTCATAAACCACGTGGACACTTTTTTGGTAATCTCGAACCCCCCCCCCCCCTTCGTGGACAATTGTCCATACAAAAAAAGCATGGACAATCGCCATACCCCCTAAAGTGTCCACGTGGTTTATGGATGGTCCCGTAAAAAAACGGCAGATTTTTTGACCATGTTTCTCTATGGCTAAAAAGTTGCGGATTTTTGTCCCCTAAAACATATCCAAAAATCTTGAAAATCAAAAAATACGTATTTTAGGAAATTGAGTTTTAGTAAAAAAAAAAGTTGATAAAAAAATCTGCATATTTTTTTTCCGTGTACCTATTTTTTTCTCAAAAGTCCTCAACAATACCTACAACTTTGCCGAAGACACCAAATTGATCAGAAAATTCACTCAAAAGTAACAGCTGTTTGAATATTTACATACCATTTTTGTATGGACAGCAGCAAAAATTGTATGGAGACTTGTATGGATGAACCAATCACACAAAATAGTTTATTTGGTCATAGGGAAGGCCCCCACAAGGTTTGAGCCAAATCAAAAAATACAAATAAAATCCATTTCCGGTTTTGGTAGAGAATTGCTCAAATTTAAGATTTGACGAAAACAAAAATTTTAGCGAAAAAATACTTTTATTTTTAACGAGTTTTATAAATACGACGAGTGCTTAAAAAATCAAGCTTTGCAACGAGTTGTCAACAACATTTATTTTTGTAATTCTGATGAACGCTTTTTGAATGGAATTTTATATCAAACATCCATGTGTTGAGTAAAATAAAAAATATTGAAAAACGTTGCTTTTCAATAATACTATTGCTAAAAAAATCAACGTTTCAGCACCCATTTCAGTGCTGAAAAGAAGATAAAAATGGTTAAAGGAATATATATATCGAAACCCTGCATTTTTTTTAAATCAATATTGAAGCAAATTTAAATTTGCTCTTGAAAAGAACTGAACATTTGTTTAGTAAAATATGTACCGCTTTAAAATTATTACTTCTTTCAGGTTTATGTTTTCTATTTCTTTTCGTGTTTTTATTGCAATTCAGAAGTACTTCTTGAATGAAACTCCAGAAAAAAAGTTCGAAAAACTGTGAAATTTTTTCTCTAAAAATTTTCCTCTAGAACTTTGAAAATCGATTTTTCAAAAGGACATTTTTGAAATGTTCGTCTTGATTCCAGAATATTTGAAAAAAAAAATTATGAATAATTTAAAAATCCCATTAATGTTTCATTTTTTTAAAATAAGTTGCTGAGTGCTGAGTGCTGAGTGAGGTGCTAGTAAAAAGGGACCGTTTTGGATGAGACAGAGCCAACTTAAACTTTCTCTTTTTGTTTTCGTTTATCTGCTGAAATACCAGCAACTAAAAGTCCAATCATCAATGCACAGTTGTCCTGGTTGCAAAATTAAGTGGAAAATTAATTTCCGAAAAATGGTGAAGTTTTAGAGTTTTGGTGTCTTCAGAAGAGTTCTAGTTCAATTTTCAAAACAACCTTTCCGTCATGGGTTTCCTATGCCGATAAAACCTTTTGAAAATTTAAGCTAGAGTTGTTGTAAATGCAAAGGGGCAGGGGGTTGATAATTAGGGTGGTTCACGACTTTTCAGGAATATTTTTGGGATTTTTTTTGCCTTTTAGTTGTTTGGGTCTCAGGGGTGGTTATCTTTAAACTCAAGATATCTTCATTAGAAAAAGTCTAATTTTCAAGGGAAAACCATATGAGACTACCCTTACGAAATTGTCCAAACATATGTTTTTCCATACATGTAATTTTACATGTTATTTTGCCCGCTGAATCTGAATCTGTCGTCGGAACTGAGCCAAAGCTGCAAACTGTAAAAAAAACGATTTTTGGTCATGATTGGGTTTCCTTTTAAAATTATCAGTAAAATTTTAGATTTCATTTTTTTAAGATACTTTGACAGGGCCTAATGGTTTTCTCTAATGTTTGTATGGACAATTAGTGCTGTCTGCAACTCCCACTTATTGCATACAATTTTTGCTTGTATGCAACACAACGAATCGCCGTATTTTTCCATACAAACTTTGGAAAAAAACCATTCTTCCCTGTTAAAATATTTTTGAAAATCTAAAGTGCACATGTTTCCTGGAAACCTAAACTCTATGCTTCCCATTGAGTTTAGCCTGCGCAGTCATTTTTGTCTTTTTTTGAGGGTCAGTGTTATCGAACTCGTGATCATGAACCAAAATAACCCCTTTTAGCAAAGTTTCACGGAAATCGAGAAGGGGTCAGGGCAACTTTTCCAATTTTGTGAGTTGACCAGGAAGAACCCTTTTTCTTTTCATTTATGATAAATTTTGGGAAAACATCAACAAGCAATAATTTTTTATTGGTTTTTCAAGAAATTTATGTCTGTTTTAAATATTTAAATGTTAACGCTTTTCATTAGAATTTTGTGTCCTAGAAAATTATTATAATAATAATTTAATTAATTTGTATGACCCAATTCCACCGCTGATGACTAAATTGATTCAACTTTAATTTACATGTAATTTTTGAGAAGAAAGACTTGATGCACTTCTCTGATATCAATTTCCCAGTGTATTTTCACCAAACATCGCAAATAGTGAGCCTCTGCGAGGGTGTTATCTCGCGCAAGGGAAAATCCAATCAAGCAAAACTCACACTTGAAGTGCACCTTCCATTGCACGCCGGTATGCCCTACCCTGAATGCACAATCGTGGTGGTCTAGTTCGGCAGGTTCGGCACAAGGGCTTCCTCCCGTACTCATGCATGATAAACAGTCAACGCAACCCTGTTTCTTCTTGGGCGGCGAGTTTCCGCCGCGATAAGGCCAAAGTTTTTATTCATGGTGCATCCACAAGAAGGGCAACTACAAATGGATTTATTCATGTTGCCGAAGAGAAGAAACTCCCATTCTTTCTACCTTGTGTATCCCTTTTCTAGCCTCGGACTTGGATTCAGGTGCTTCCTTCCGTGGAATGCGATTCAAATTTTCTTTTTTGTTTCTTTCGTTCAACTTTGAAGGCACGATAAAATATGTGTGACCTGCAGTGGAAGTCGGGCTATCGAGATTGGACTCACGGCGGCCAAGGATGTGAAACCCCTTTTTTCGTTTGGGAGATTCTGACTCGTGAGAACTTCCAGATTGGGTTGTACTGTGGAATGTTACAGGTTTCTTTCTGGTTTGCTCTCTAGGAGGAAAAGAAATATATTATGCAGGTGTCGAATAACTATTGGAACACTCACGATTTATGGTTAGTTTGGACAGGTTTGGTCAAGGGATAAGCGATGGATATTTATATTCGAGAAGAATTATTTTAAATTTCGCTTGAGTTCATACTTAAAATAGCTTGTTTACTCTTCTCTTCACTGCGTAATTATTCTAGAAACGCTAGATGACTTCATCAAAAATAAAATACACAAAATTGCCATCATCCCAGTGAATCACTTCAAACAGCTCAGAAACGCAAAACACTTGACACCTCTGACGGGACAGTCTGTCTGAGCCTGGCCATACAACAATTTTTCAACAGCTCTCCATTTAGATCTTGTATCGATGTCTTCCCCATCCCCATCAGGTCGCCACTAATTTCACTTGCAAATTGTTCTCCCATCCAGTTTCTTCAATACCCTTCAATCAACTCATTACAAGCCTGGGCAGACTCTTCCTTGCAGGGTGACGACATCCCCCGCAAACCTGTGTTACTCACAGAAGCCAGATTAGTCATCTCTCTTCAGCTCCGGCGTTACTTTTATACGTGCCGACCTTACCCCTTAACCTCATCTTCTTCTTCATCATCGACCCTCCAACGCTTCATAATTCCTCGTTTTAGCCCGAGCTATTAGGCCGAGCCGCCTCGTGCTGGAATATGGATGATGATGCGGTAGTAATTCAATTAAAATACTGTCAAGTGTGTCAACTATCTAAAATATGGAAATTGTTGTTCAACTCGCGAGCGCCAAGGCAGCAAAGTTGGTGGTGGTGGCTTCTGCTTACTAGAAGGGGTAGAGGGATGACGTTTACGCGAGTTGCCACCACCCCGTGGTCGATGGAGCAGTCAATTAAGGGGGTAGTTAGTGTGTTACAATTTAAATTAAAGCAAGTTGATTTTGTTTTATTAATGAAGTCTGAAATTCAATAATTATAAAAATTTGAATATGAAAACTTTTTAAAATTAATCATTACGTAACCCCTTAAATCCATAACCATAACTTAGAGGCAAGGGCGGGATATGGAATATGCGAAGTCCTTGGTAATAGCGCTGACCTAAACACTAAGTGGTATGTAATGTATGGAAATGCCTCGCGGCTTAATGAAGCAGGTCTAATAATTCTAAAATGCTTCCGTCATGACCTCTCTCATGAGAAGTATCTCAACTTTAATTGAGGTTTATTTTAATGACATAACTAAGTGTACAAGAATACAAAAATACAAAAATACAAAAATACAAAAATACAAAAATACAAAAATACAAAAATACAAAAATACAAAAATACAAAAATACAAAAATACAAAAATACAAAAATACAAAAATACAAAAATACAAAAATACAAAAATACAAAAATACAAAAATACAAAATACAAAAATACAAAAATACAAAAATACAAAATACAAAAATACAAAAATACAAAATACAAAATACAAAAATACAAAAATACAAAATACAAAAATACAAAATACAAAAATACAAAATACAAAAATACAAAAATACAAAAATACAAAAATACAAAAATACAAAAATACAAAAATACAAAAATACAAAAATACAAAAATACAAAAATACAAAATACAAAAATACAAAATACAAAAATACAAAAATACAAAAATACAAAAATACAAAATACAAAAATACAAAAATACAAAAATACAAAATACAAAAATACAAAAATACAAAATACAAAAATACAAAAATACAAAAATACAAAAATACAAAAATACAAAAATACAAAAATACAAAATACAAAAATACAAAAATACAAAAATACAAAAATACAAAAATAAAAAAAATACAAAAATACAAAATACAAAATACAAAATACAAAAATACAAAAATACAAAAATACAAAAATACAAAAATACAAAAATACAAAAATACAAAAATACAAAAATACAAAAATACAAAAATACAAAAATACAAAAATACAAAAATACAAAAATACAAAAATACAAAAATACAAAAATACAAAAATAAATATTGAATATTTTGAACATTTTGAACATTTTGAACATTTTGAACATTTTGAACATTTTGAACATTTTGAACATTTTGAACATTTTGAACATTTTGAACATTTTGAACATTTTGAACATTTTGAACATTTTGAACATTTTGAACATTTTGAACATTTTGAAAATTTGGAGCATTTTGAACATTTTGAACATTTTGAACATTTTGAACATTTTGAACATTTTGAACATTTTGAACATTTTGAACATTTTGAACATTTTGAACATTTTGAACATTTTGAACATTTTGAACATTTTGAACATTTTGAACATTTTGATCATTTTGAACATTTTAAACATTTTAAACATTTTGAACATTTTGAACATTTTGAACATTTTGAACATTTTGAACATTTTGAACATTTTGAACATTTTGAACATTTTGAACATTTTGAACATTTTGAACATTTTGAACATTTTGAACATTTTGAACATTTTGAACATTTTGAACATTTTGAACATTTTGAACATTTTGAACATTTTGAACATTTTGAACATTTTGAACATTTTGAACATTTTGAACATTTTGAACATTTTGAACATTTTGAACATTTTGAACATTTTGAACATTTTGAACATTTTGAACATTTTGAACATTTTGAACATTTTGAGCATTTTGAACATTTTTCTTTATTTTCCATTTTGAACATTTTGAACATTTTGAACATTTTGAACATTTTGAACATTTTGAACATTTTGAACATTTTGAATATTTTGAACATTTTGAACATTTTGAACATTTTGAACATTTTGAACATTTTGAACATTTTGAACATTTTGAACATTTTGAACATTTTGAACATTTTGAACATTTTGAACATTTTGAACATTTTGAAACATTTTGAACATTTTGAAAATTTTGAACATTTTGAACATTTTGAACATTTTGAACATTTTGAACATTTTGAACATTTTGAACATTTTGAACATTTTGAACATTTTGAATATTTTGAACATTTTGAACATTTTGAACATTTTGAACATTTTGAACATTTTGAACATTTTGAACATTTTGAACATTTTGAACATTTTGAACATTTTGAACATTTTGAACATTTTGAACATTTTGAACATTTTGAACATTTTGAACATTTTGAACATTTTGAACATTTTGAACATTTTGAACATTGAAAGACCAATCACGACATTGCCTCATTCTTAAAGAGACACATAAAGTCCCCAAAGGCAACATTTAAACAGAACCCAACAATATGTCCATCGTAAAACGGCTGATGGCTCAACCCTCCAGGGCATTCCTCCGGCCATCATTCCGGATGTGTCACTTAAACACACCACGAGCGCCAAATTTGCATGCATTATCTGTGGCGCGAGGTTGTTCTCGACCGTCGGTAGCCATCAACCAGCGCAAAAGTCATAATCGTGCAGCGGAATCGTCAATGAGGCAGGATGATGATGATGGCTGGTGTGGTGATGCACACACGTCAGATACCGCTACTAACTGCTGGGCAGTCACAATGACTATCTCCAACGCTCCCCCTCCTCTTCTAAACAGCTCTGAGTGTACAGCAAGCACTTGGTCAGGCGTGATTCTATTTTTATGTGCTTCCTCCCTCACTCGAATGGAATGGACGAAAGTAACGCAAAAAGTTGGGAGTCAACAATGTAGGGTAGTTTGTCAGTTGCTAAACGGAAACCATATTTGTGAAATAAATTGTCGAAATAATAACTAAAAATAAGACACTGTACATGGCATCGCAGCTCGGAAGGCACGTCGAAGAATTCGAATTCGATTTCAAATTATGTCCTAACAACTGAATTCGGTGACATTACTGTCAGCGTATCAGAAATGATTATGCACGACATTATTAAAATTTACATTTGACGACGTGCCTTCTGAGCTACGATGCTATAGAAGGGACTCAACAATTGACGATTTGATCTTCCCAGAAGGGCCCGTTGGAAACAAGTTTCCCGCAGAACTGCCCCCGGAATAAATGAGTTGAAATGTTACTTTTTTTATTATTTCCTCGTTCATCTGTCGTTTCTACCCGCGCATCTAGACTAGTAGCTGGCTGATTATTCTAATTATCACCCAAATTTGCATACATTTTTATACATTGCACATTCCATCGCTCATTCACTTGCTCGCGCTGCGAATTAATCTACCGCGAGAATCGTATCAGTGTATAAAGCTTGAACTAAATACCAGCAAAATTGAAATTAGCGCCTGGCGCACTCAGAGAGAAGAATCAACAACACAAACTTAGGTAAGCCGTAGAAGGTACACTCTCTCATTAGCACGTCGTGGCGCACACTTCATTAGCTTTAATCACGCCCCCGCATTTGTGCACTCTTCTCAGTAGCAGCAACTTCTTTTGCGGTTTCGACTTACAGCTGAAGATGCTTTTAGTATGCATTTGTTGGCAGAGAAGCGTAATTGTTTGCACTGTCAATGTTGGCGAGTGTTTGAAATTAAGAGCTAATGGAGGTGGCGCCACGGAAATTGATTTAAATCTGGGGAATACTTTGTTCAATTTTGGTTAAGTTGTTGCGACTTCAAATGTGAGCTCTGACTCCAGTTCACGATTGAATTTAGAATTTAACAGGTACAAATGAAAGTTGTTAATTGGGAGATGTTAGTTGGAAGTTGGAAATTGGATGATAGAAGTTGGAAGTTGGAAGATTGAAGTTGAAAGTGAGAAGTTGGAAGTGGGAAGTTGGAAGTTGGAAGTTGGAAGTTTGAAGTTGAAAGTTGGAAGAGGGATTTGGAAGTGGGAAGTTGGAAGTTGGAAGATGGAAGTTGGAAGTGGGAAGTTGGAAGTTGGAAGTTTGAAGTTGAAAGTTGGAAGAGGGATTTGGAAATGGGAAGTTGGAAGTTGGAAAATGGAAGTTGGAAATTGGAAGTTGGAAATTGGATGATAGAAGTTGGAAGTTGAAAGTGGGAAGTTGGAAATTGGAACATGGAAGTTGGAAGTGGGAAGTTGGAAGTTGGAAGTTTGAAGTTGAAAGTTGGAAGAGGGATTTGGAAGTGGGAAGTTGGAAGTTGGTAGTTGAAAGTTGGAAGTTAGAAGTTGGAACTTGGAAGATTGAAGTTGAAAGTGGGAAGTTGGAAATTAGAAGATGGAAGTTGGAAGAGGGATTTGGAAGTGGGAAGTTGGAAGTTGGAAGATGGAAGTTGGAAGTGGGAGTTGGAAGTGGGAAGTTGGAAGTTTGAAGTTGAAAGTTGGAAGAGGGATTTGGAAGTGGGAAGTTGGAAGTTGGAAAATGGAAGTTGGAAATTGGATGATAGAAGTTGGAAGTTGGAAGTTTGAAGTTGAAAGTGGGAAGTTGGAAATTGGAACATGGAAGTTGGAAGTGGGAAGTTGGAAGTTGGAAGTTTGAAGTTGAAAGTTGGAAGAGGGATTTGGAAGTGGGAAGTTGGAAGTTGGAAGTTGGTAGTTGAAAGTTTGAAGTTAGAAGTTAGAAGTTGGAACTTGGAAGTTGGATGTTGGAAAATGGAAGTTGAAAGTTTGACTCGTTCTCTGTCATTTTATTCGTTCCTCTCTATAAAGATCTTTATTGGTTAATTTGCAATCAAATTGCGTTTAACATCACTAGAACATTGACCTCGACTCTGTCCTTCTGCTAGAAATTATTATCAGCATAAATAATAAACTGTTCCACCCAGCAAGTCTTCATCACTTTTCTTGCATACTTTTTATGCCTCTCTTCCCATCATACTAAGAAATGCAAATGTCGCACAGCAAGACAACTTCTTCTTCCTCCTCCCTCTCCCACCAACCTTCATCGAACCTTCTTCCACTTTTGATTAGTCTCGCTCCATCGGAACGTCCAAAGAGTTGTGCATTTTTCAAATGCAAATTTGCCTTCGTCCCTTGTCCCTTGAGCACTGCTCTTCGCACATTTTTTCTCTCTTCTCTCTTTCACAAACTGACAATATAACATTAAGTTCTTCTTCCCTTCTCTATTTTCTATGTCACCATGCTCGAATGATGCAAAACTTTGCTTCGTTTTTTTCTCTTCTTCGCAAGTTACTGTTATGAGTGATGATGCCATTAGAATGCATAACATCTTGGGATGTAACCGGCGAAAAGGTCGTGTGACACATCTAATTTGAGCTACTCACGCAGATTTTCGCTACGCCCGTTTCGGAAACCACTCTCCAGTTGTGCAAAATCGTTCTGTTCCCGGTACCGGTTCTCCGGGTGGGAAAGTGCTACTCGTGTTCTTTTTTTTCTCTAAGATTTCTTTACTTTTTCTTTGTTCTCGCTTTCGTCACTTTGAGTTTGTTTACTTTAATTGAAGTTTGCGCTGCTCGCTGGAGGGCGGGAGAGAGGAAGAGAGTGAATCTTCCTCCAGATGGAAGTTTGAAGACAATCGAGCTGATGAAGATATCACATCGTAGATGGAATAGGGGAAGGTGGAGTTTGTTTTCGAGTTTGTTGTTTTTATTTTGAGTTAGAAATAAAATGTAATTAGTAAAAAGTTAGGAGTTAGAAGTTGGAAGTTGGAAGAGTGAAATTGGAAGTGGGAAATTGGAAGTTGGATATTGCAAGTTGGAAGTTAGAAGTTGAAAGTTAGAAGTTGAAAGTGAGAAGTGGGAAGTTCGAAGTTCGAAGTTTGAAGTTTGAAGTTGGAAGTGGGAAGTTGGAAGTTGGAAGTTGGAAGTTGGAAGTTTGTAGTTTGTAGTTTGATGTTTGATGTTGGAAGTTGGAAGTTAGAAGTTGGATGTTGGAAGTTGAAAGTTGGAAATGGGAAGATGGAAGTTGGAAGTTGGAAATTTGAATTGGAAGTTGGAAGTACGAATTTGAAGTTGGAAGAATGAAATTGGAAGTGGGAAGTGGGAAGTTGGAAGTTGGAATATGGAAGTTGGAAGTTTGAAGTTGGAAGTTGGAAGTTGGAAGTTAGAAGTTAGATGTTGGAAGTTGGAAGTTGGAAATGGGAAGATGGAAGTTGGAAGTTGGAAATTTGAATTGGAAGTTGGAAGTACGAATTTGAAGTTGGAAGAATGAAATTGGAAGTGGGAAGTTGGAAGTTTGAAATTGTTAGTTGAAAGTGGGAAATAGAAAGTGGGAAGTTATAAGTTGGAAGTTGAAAGTTGAAAGTTCGAAGTCGGAAGTGGGAAGTTGAAATCGTGAAGTTGGAAGTTGGATATTGCAAGATGGAAGTTGGAAGTTGGAAGTTAGAAGTTGGAAGTGATAAGTGGAAAGTTCGAAGTTTGAGGTTGGAAGTTGGAAGTGGGGTGTTGGAAGTTGGAAATTGGAATTGGAAGTTGGAAATTGGAATTGGAAGTTGGAAGTAGAAATTTGGATGTTTGAAGTTAGTAGTTGAAGGTGGGAAATAGAAAGTAGGATTGCAAGTTAGATGTTGTAAGTTAGAAGTTGGAAGTGATAAATAGAAGTTCAAAGTTTGAAGTTGGAAGTTGAAAGTGGGAAGTGGGAAGTGGGAAGTTGGAAGTTGGAAGTTGAAAATTGGAATTAGAAGTTGGAAATAGGAATTTGGAAGTTGGAAGAATGAAATTGGAAGTGGGAAGTTGGAAGTTTTAAATTGGAAGTTGAAAGTGGGAGATAGGAAGTGGGAAGCGGGAAGTTGGAAGTTAAAAGTTGAAAGTTGAATGTTGGAAGTGGGAAGTTGGAATCGTGAAGTTGGAAGTTGGATATTTTTTTATCGAAAAGATCGAATTACGCAAGTTGGAAGTGGGCATCCTATTCCAATCCAATTTTAGGAAGAGTAAAGAGTAAATAGTTACGTTTTGCAAGTAAGCTTTGAATTTACGTTCGTAGAATCCCTTTTCTCACCTAGAATTTAGTTCTTTTCCACTAACAGCGAAAAACTTTTATGCCTAACGGAATTTGTCTCCATCGTCTCGCAGTCTAGCGCTCGCGGGACTCTCCGAGTCCGGGTTCATGAATAAATAGCATTGACCTTCCCGGAGAAGAAGAATAAGCAGAATACTATTAGAGAGCAAAATGTCAACTCCACGTTGCACGAGATCCGCGGTACACAGCCTGATGTTGTGCAAATGTTCCAGGTTCTTTCTCGGTTGGTTTGGGAAAATAATAATAAATGAACTTCCCCTCCTCCTTCCCCGTTATTACCCTTTCTTTGCAATGACTTCTGTCACGAAACTCTCCTGCGCAACAAAGCGCAAATTAGAATGAGAAGAGTTTGCGCTCCCTAAATAAACACGAATATAATTAGTCCTCCCAGGCAGCGGTCAACATCCATCCCCTCTTCATCTAGCAATGGGGGGGGGACCAGACTAGGGTTGATAGTTGAAGTCACTTGGGAAAAGCTCGCACGTGAGACGTGACGTGACGTGACGGTTAGTGGTGATGACGACGACGACGTCGACGGAAGGTAAGGTAAATAACTTTCTACCCGTACTCCAACTTTGGGGAGTTTGACTCACGAGTAGACTGGTTCAAGTTTTTAACTCTTTCTTTACTCTTTACTCTTTACTCTTTACTCTTTACTCTTTACTCTATACTCTTTACTCTTTACTCTTTACTCTTTACTCTTTACTCTTTACTCTTTACTCTTTACTCTTTACTCTTTACTCTTTACTCTTTACTCTTTACTCTTTACTCTTTACTCTTACTCTTTACTCTCTTTACTCTTTACTTTACTCTTTACTCTTTACTTTACTCTTTACTCTTTACTCTTTACTCTTTACTTTACTCTTTACTTTACTCTTTACTCTTTACTCTTTACTCTTTACCTTTACTCTTTACTCTTTACTCTTTACCTTTACTCTTTACTCTTTACCTTTTACTCTTTACTCTTACTCTTACTTTTACTTTACTCTTTACTCTTTACTCTTTACTCTTTACCTTACTCTTTACTCTTTACTCTTTACTCTTTACTCTTTACTCTTTACTCTTTACTCTTTACTCTTTACTCTTTACTCTTTACTCTTTACTCTTTACTCTTTACTCTTTACTCTTTACTCTTTACTCTTTACTCTTTTCTTTACTCTTTACTCTTTACTCTTTACTCTTTACTCTTTACTCTTTACTTTACTTTACTCTTTACTTTACTCTTTACTCTTTACTCTTTACTCTTTACTCTTTACTCTTTACTCTTTACTCTTTACTCTTTACTCTTTACTCTTTACTCTTTACTCTTTACTCTTTACCCTTTACTCTTTACCCTTTACTCTTTACTCTTTACTCTTTTCTCAAACTTAAATTTGAACCAGCCTACCCGACAGTGTTCCCATCTACACTGTATCAACCAGCCATCCAGCCATTGGTGGGACTGATTTTTAATTAAACTTTGCTCGTTGTTTGTCACAAATATCTTTCTTTCTTGCCGCAAATTGGACGGGAAGTTGACGAAAGTTGGCCTGCGCGCTAGATGATCAGTTTGTGGGCAAGTTTGGGGTGGGAATCGTAGTGCGATGGCTTTTCCGTACCTGGTTGCGGAAGATTGCGTCCAATTAGCACGTGCTTTTTGGGATTTTTGTCGAAATGATATGATTACAGCTTTGTGAAGTCGTTTCCATGAGTGGTTTCTGGAAGAAGTTACGGAAAGATTGCGGTTTTCGATTCCCTTTAGCAACAGCTTGAAAAATTCTTAAACAAACATCTCTTCTTAAAATTTCACGAAAAGCCAAACCCAGGCTAGAACTCCGCCGTAAACCTTTCAACTTGATGTGGCCATGTCGTAGCATTTTATGTTTCCCCTCCACTTTCTGCGCGTTTCCCATGTTGAATGTGCAAGCTTTTTCCGTGCCCCAGAGAAGAAAATTATATATTATTTTAAGCTGGAAACATCTCCTTCCTCCTGCCCTGCCTCAACCCGTTTTCAGAGCTGGTAGCCCATTTTACCCAGTTTTACAATTTTCCATCGTCCACATTATGCCCTCATTGTACATAATCATGGAGGTAGAGACACACTCACACACACTTACGCAAAACATTACAGCTTATTGTTTCATAAAACAACCGAGCGAATCATAATTTTTCCGCCTTCTGCATCTGCTCTCGTGGGGTGACCTCCCCCCTCTGAAGGGGGGAAGAACCGTTTTGCTGAGAGCTGAGAAAGACACAGATTCCTTTGAACAACAACAGCGCGCACAAGCATGCTGTGTAACTGAACAAATGTGCATTTTAGAGCTGGAAATTGCAAGGGGAAACAATTGTTGCGACGAATGCATTTCCTGTCCAGCAGCTGCTTTGCGAACTCGTAAAGATCCTAAATTTCTAGATAAAAATTAGAACAACTATTGTTCCAAACAAAAAAACTAGCTGAAAACAACTGAAAAGAATCACAACTGAAACAGAACACAGAACAACAGAACAACAGAACAACAGAATAACAGAACAACAGAACAACGGAACAACAGAACAACAGAACAACAGAACAACAGAACAACAGAACAACAGAACAACGGAACAACAGAACAACAGAACAACGGAACAACAGAACAACAGAACAACAGAACAACAGAACAACAGAACAACAGAACAGCAGAACAACAGAACAGCAGAACAGCATGACAACAGAACAACAGAACAACAGAACAACAGAACAACAGAACAACAGAACAACAGAACAACAGAACAACAGAACAACAGAACAACAGAACAACAGAACAACAGAACAACAGAACAACAGACCAACGGAACAACAGAACAACAGAACAACAGAACAACATAACAACAGAACAACAGAACAACAGAACAACAGAACAACAGAACAACAGAACAACAGAACAACAGAACAACAGAACAACAGAACAACAGAACAACAGAACAACAGAACAACAGAACAACAGAACAACAGAACAGCAGAACAACAGAACAGCACAACAACAGAACAACAGAACAACAGAACAACAGAACAACAGAACAACAGAACAACAGAACAACAGAACAACAGAACAACAGAACAACAGAACAACAGAACAACAGAACAACAGAACAACAGAACAACAGAACAACAGAACAACAGAACAACAGAACAACAGAACAACAGAACAACAGAACAACAGAACAGCAGAACAACAGAACAACAGAACAACAGAACAACAGAACAACAGAACAACAGAACAACAGAACAACAGAACAACAGAACAACAGAACAACAGAACAACAGAGCAACAGAACAACAGAACAACAGAACAACAGAACAATAGAACAACAGAACAACAGAACAACAGAACAACAGAACAAAAGAACAACAGAACAACAGGACAACAGAACAACAGAACAACAGAACAACAGAACAACAGAACAACAGAACAACAGAACAACAGAACAGCAGAACAACAGCTCAACAGAGAAATTAAACAAATTCGTAAAAGTGACTTCAAAACTTAGGTCTACCAAACCATCATTCACCAACTCTCGGTAAGAAGACCCCTTACTGTGGGAGTGAACCGTTTTGTTTCATTTTTTTACTCATGTTGTATGCAACTGTTTGTTTTCTTCACTCGTTTGCTCTGTTCGGAATCATCGTGCATCGCGTCGGCTGCTGCATTTGCAACAACCCACGACGGTGATGGGTTTTTTCCAACTTCTTCTTGTTCGGCTGTAGCACAAACAAACGATCTCATAATTGTTGGAAATTGTTTCTTAATGAGCTATGCCGCCGCTTCCGCGGCGGTGAGGGTAATGAGGGGTATCGTGGGCTGACAAAAAAAAAACAAGGTACAAATGTGATAAAAGTGAAATCAATTTTGATGTTTTGTGGGTTATTGTGCGCGCGGAGATTCCACTACACATCTGACTGACGGGGACAACATTGTTTCGCGAATGGTTTATGGCAAATTACTAACGGCTGTTTTTTTATCTCTTTATTTTTCTCTTTGCAGGTAAGCAACATCAAACAGAAATCGGTGCTTAATGTATGTTTGAGTGTGTGAGAGAGCATAATGGCGGTAATTATTGTCGATTATTGTTGATTATCAGAAAATGGAACGAAATTATTTTATGATGATCGTTATAATCAGCGCTAAAGTTTCGACCAGACGTTTAGTTTAAAGCTTTGAGTCTGTCTTTTCCACTTATGTCTATGCTAAAAATTTATTAAAAATTTAATACTACGGTTTCCCTGAGCTTTTCAGATTTTTGCATTTTTGTTTGTGGATTTCTGGTCTCTCCATTCAGATTTCCGTGCAAGCTTGGGAGCTGTCTTTAAACAGCAAAAATGGTGTGAATTTTGAAGGCTAAAAATAACCTCTTTAATAAAGATATTATATTTCATTTAAGACTGAAAAAAATGGATTACAACGAAAAAGTGGGAAATTTACACATTTTTGGAGAGATACGATAAAAAATCGTGGCATCACCTTCAAATTTAACTTTTAAATTTAAAAATCGAAAAATCTCATAGAAGTGGCGTGTATTTTTATTTCAGTGTATTTTTTTCGGAAGGCATGTAAAATTTTCTACAAGTTTGTCCTTTTTAATACGATGCAACGGCTTCGAGATACAGCAATATTTAAATTACGAAATACAAAAAAATTTCATTATCGAGTGAAACTGGGTCCATTTACACAAACATGGCTTCGGATAACATGTCTACAAAGTTTTATTGAAATCGGAGAGGGCAAAGAAAAAATTACCTAAAAAAATTCTGTTTTGGGCGGGAATTGCCCTTAAACTATAAGTGGCTTCATCTTTAAAACGGTGGACCTTATCAAAAAATCTGTAAGTACTTTTCGATGGCAAATTCGATTTTAAAATCTGAAGTCAAATAAATTTTTCGAGTTAAATTTCTATTTTTCTAAAAAACACGTTTTTTCAAAATGTAATAACTCAGCTGCAAAATTTTTTTTCATGCTCTTCTATGGCGCTAAACTTGCGGTTTTTTGTCTTCTAGAACATATCGAAAATTCCAAAAAATAAAAAAATATGATTATTAGATTTTTTTGGCCAAACTTTTATCGTGTACCAATTATTTCTGAATATTTGCCGAAGACACCAAACCGATTAGCCATTTCTGTGAGGACAGCTGCCAATGTTGTATGGAGCCTTGTATGGGTGAAGTTCTAAGTAAAAAAAATGTATATGCTAGAAAAGTTGAGCGGAATTGACCAAAAACTAACTTTAAAATACAGAGAAACATTTCAAAAGTGTTTGAATTCAGTTACACACATTTTTCCAAAAATTACTGCAAAATTCAAATAGATCTTTTTTTTTGTTTTAATATATAAAGAAAACAATTGAAATTTGTTTAAAATATTATAGTTTATGCATGAATTGTTTAAAAAAATAAAAAAGCAACCCTTTTACCATCCGAGCAATTCTCTACCAAAACCGGAAATGGATTTTATTTGTATTTTATGATTTGGCTCAAACTTTGTGGGGGCCTTTCCTATGACCAAAGACGCTATTTTGTATCATTGGTCACCTATACAAGTCTCCATACAATTTTGGCTGCTGTCCATACAAAAATGGTACGTAAATATTCAAACTGCTGTAACTTTTGAGTGAATTTTCTGATCAATTTGTTGTCTTGGGCAAAGTTGTAGACATTGTTAAGGACTTTTGATAAAAATAGATACATGAAAAAAATATGCAGATTTTTGAATCAACATTTTTTTTAAACAAAAACTCATTTTCCCAAAATAAGTATTTTTTGATTTTCGAGATTAGGGGACAAAAACCCGAGATTTAAGGGACAAAAACCCGTTACTATTGAGCTAAGAAAAATGGTCAGAAAATCTGACGTCGAGTTAGGAATTTTTGAAAAAATAGTGATTTTTTTTGAAAAAAAATCGAAATTTCATGCAAAAAAAAAACATTGACGAAATTTTTGAATGTAAAATTGAATTTCCAATCGAAAAGTATTTCACAGATTTTTTATAAAAGGCTCTGTTTCCATGATATAGCCACCGAAAGTTTGATTTTAGCGAAATATTTGCAGTTTTTCGATTTTTAAAAATAGTGACCATGAGTGACCATTTCTAAAAATAGTTTTTTTAAAAGCTCAAGAAATTTGCTATAAAATTGTCTGAGAGACATTCAAGATAGGACCTCTGGTTGCTGAGATACAGCGGCTTAAAGAAAAAGAAACAAGAAAATTGAAGCTTTCGAAGTCTCACCCAAACAGCCCACCATTGTCGATATCTCAGGAACTAATGGTCCGATTTTCAATGTTAATACATGAAACATTCGTGAAATTTTGCAATCTTTTTGAAAAAAATAGTTTGAAGTTTTTTAAATCAAAACTAACATTTTAAAACGGCCAAACATTGAATATTACGCCCATTTAAAATGCGAGTCTTGATTTAAAATTTGCAACATATTTTTTTCGAAAAGATCGGAAAATTTCACGAATGTTTTAACATTGAAAATCGGACCATTAGTTGCTGAGATATCGACATTAGAAAATGGAGTGCTGTTTGGGTGAGAATTCGAATACTTCAATTTTCCTGTTTCTATTTCTTTAAGCCGCTGTATCTCAGCAACCAGAGGTCCAATCTTCAATGTCTCCCAGGCAATTTTATAGTAAATTTTCTGAACTTTAAAAAAAATATTTTCAGAAATGGTCACTTATGGTCACTATTTTTAAAAATCGAAAAAATGCAAATATTTCGCTAAAATCAAACTTTCGGTGGCTATATCTTGAAAACGAAGCCCTTTATCAAAAAATCTGTTGTGTACTTTTCGATTGCAAATTTAATTTTACATAAAAAATGAGGTAATTTTTTTTTTGCATAGAATTTCGATTTTTTACAAAAATCACTATTTTTTTCAAAAATTTATAACTCGGTGGCAGATTTTTTGACCATGCTTGTGAAAAAAAAGTTGATTCAAAAATCTGACACCAAATTGATCAGAAAACTCACTCAAAAGTTACAGCCGTTTGAATATTTACGTACCATTTTTGTAGGGACTGCATCCAAAATTGTATGGAAACTTGTATGGTCGTAGGGAAGGCCGCCACAAAGTTTGAGCCATATCAAAAAATACAAAAAATAAATTCGATTAAAATTAAATTATTTAAAAATAAAAATGGTTGAAGTCGGCCAATTTCGTAGAGAGTTGCTCAACCTTTTTACAAACTTTCGGAACTTTTGAAGTACATAACTAAACTTTTAGATTTTTTATAAAGACTTATGGGAATCCAACACGGATCGAATTCAATTTTGAGTGATTTCTTAGCCTTTTCTCATTGAGATGGGGAAAGCCAAACAATGTTCAAGTTATTTGACAGAATGCTGTACAGTAGAACTCAGCTTTTGATCCTGGTCAGTGTAACGTACGCATCCCAAAAGGAACGACAAATTTGTTTCGCGTAAAACGTCCTTCCACCCACGTGCCTTCTGCTCCCCACAAGAAAAAAAAACACATCCCACGTGTCCCGCGAACATCCACCCGGTGTCAACGAGTGCCACATTTTACAACACTTTATGGCATGAAGGCATTGCGTCTCTCTTCATCGTAAAAACCGCCCGTTTGTGAGTTCCCCCATCCACCAGAGTTTTGGGGATCAGAAAAAAGTTACAAATTCCTTCTCGTCACGCTGCAGCGAAAAAAGTCCCGTAAAATTTTGAGGATTGGGGATGAGGTACAGCTGTCGCGCTGAATTTACTCTCAAACCCCAACTTCCTGGCCGGGGGCGTCAAAAGTTGGTCCTGGTTTTGGACCCCGGCGCGAAACGGGATGTGTCACTTGATTTAGTTTGTGGCGCCACATCCGGCGACGTTCTGAGAGTCTCCTCTTCAGAACGAACGAACGAAAAAAAGCCTGGACGCTGAAGATGATGATGTTGTCCTCGTCCGCCAGTCAACCTCCCCAGTCGGATGCCGGTTCCGGAGGACATCGGCACGTTCTGCCACTTATGTGTGTGTGTTCAGCGGTGGTGGCGGGCGAGGTCAGGCTGCCAGGAGTCGAAAGCTGGTTAAAATTTGATAAGGAAACCCCCTTTCCTCGGCTGCAAGCCATCGGGTGAATCCCATCTGCTGCTGTCTGAACGAGGGTGTTGTGCTGTGAAAATGGGATTGAAACTCAATTCCAGAACGCAGGACCGGTAGGAATCGGGAAGACTAGTGTGAAGAAATGCTGCGGGAAAATGGGATTTAAAGTTCAAATATTGGCCGGTAAATTTGTCCAACTCGGAAGAGGTTGTGAGCTTTTGCGTGGTGAAGGTCGGGAAAAGATTGGAATGCAACTAGACTGCAGCAATTTTCGATGTTGTCAAGGAGAGGATTTGGCAGCTTAGCAATCTAATTAAATTCAACATTCTCAAGAATTTGCTACAGATTTCTTTGAGATAAAGTATCTATATAGAAATTGAAGAAGAGCTCATTTTTTCAATGAAAATACTCAGCCATTATTACCTAACCAGATTAGCATCCGATAATCCCGGTCTCAGCTTTTCCTTTCAGGACAATCGAGACATCTTCCCAGGATACATTAGATATTTTGCCGAGACTTCTCTTTCTTCAGCTCGATTGTCAACAACGCACCAAAAAAAGAAAAACGAACCTACTCAATGCTCCAACTCACGTTTCAACCCGTAGGTTGCTCTTCTGTCTGTTCAACCAAAAGAAGCTCATTTTCGTCAACGACCTGCAGCGGCAATCCGTCTTGCCGTTGTCCTTTTTGTCCCGGCTCAGGTCCTGGAACTTGATCTGCCCACGGCCGCTATCTTGATGCTTTGAAGATTGCGTAATTTGCTGCCAGAGGTGAACTTTGAACTGCGTTGGTTGCCCCTCGCGAGAAGGCCTAACCGAAGACAAAAAAGTTGCTAATAGTGGTTCCGGGAGCGACTTCTGCTGGTAGAATCCTTTTGCCGTGCGTGCGGCTATGCCGTGTGTCACATGGAAGGATAAAAAGGAGGATGCTGCAGCCGAACACATCACGGAAGCCGGCGACAACCACTGCCTCGTCGGGGGGGAAACTTGTCGCAGTGAGATCAAAAGAGCATTCCGTGTGAGCTGAGCCCGCATGAACAGGGAGGAAGATGGATTTGGCACCCAAAATTGGGACGATCTGATGGAAAGTAGGATCAAGGAAGAGATGGGATTACTGTTTTTGAAAGATGGTGAGATATTTGGCACTTTACAATCGAGATTGAAATTACATCATGTACAAAAGAAAAGATAAAAACAAGCATGATGAAAATGATAAAAGAAACCCTTAAATTATTCCTGGAAGAAAGAGATTGACGTACTTACAATTTTCACTTTCCGTGCTGAGAATTTCTGTACCGTTCTGGGTCAGAATGTTTTGCTTGGGGAATTTGAAAATTTCAAATTTCAGACTAGGGAATCGTAATCGGGCTGTAGTGGACGAAATTGGATGCTTCAAATTGCAAGAGGTGGGTTTTTTTGTCCTCTATCTGATCACCACAAAATTTCCCTCCGAGGGGTTGAACCGGTTCCGGGACAATCCGGATTGTTTAACGGTATTGTTCCGAAACAGTATTTTTGGTCGAAAAATGTCAATAAAAAAGATGAAAACAATGTATATTTTGAACAAATATTGTTGAAACTTGTTCAATAGAGACTCTTACAACACAAAATAGCAATTTTATAAAAATAGTTGTTTATAAACTAATGTTTTGATAAGTTTTACTTTAAAAACTAAATTTAATCCAATTTTTAATATAAATTAACTAAACAAACTTATCAGAAGTTCAAAGTTGTCACAAACTGGCTAAAGGTACTAGTATTTGACACTGAAACAACATTTCATAAATGAATTCACTTAAATCGATCAGATTTTGTACTTTTACTAGGGGTACGGACAATTATTTGACCTCTTTTTTTGACTTTTTTCAGTAAACAATTTTTGTATTTTTCAAGAAAAAGTTTTTTGCAAATCCAATGACAATGTCTTAAAGAGGACATTTTGCCGCGTCGATTGATGTATAAAACATGGCACTTTAGTCGAATTTTATGTACTTTTATATCACAAACATTTCCCGTACGGGGGGGTACGGACAAATATTTGACTCACTGTATCTTCTTTTTTTTTTTGTTTATCAAGAACATAAATTGCTAATTATAATTAATTAAATAATGAGCAATTCTCTACGAAATCGGTCTTTTTTCTTCAATTTTAATTTTTGTATTTTTTAATCCGGCTGAAACTTTTTTGGTGCCTTCGGTATGCCCAAAGAAGCCATTTTGCATCATTAGTTTGTCCATATAATTTTCCATACAAATTCGGCAGCTGTCCATACAAAAATGATGTATGAAAATTCAAAAATCTGTATCTTTTGAAGGAATTTTTGATCGATTTGGTGTCTTCGGCAAAGTTGTAGGTATGGATACGGACTACACTGGAAAAAATACACGGTGTAAAAAAATTTGGTGATTTTTTATTTAACTTTATCACTAAAACTTGATTTACAAAAACACTATTTTTAATTTTTTTATTTTTGATATGTTTTAGAAGACATAAAATGCCAACTTTTCAGAAATTTCCAGGTTGTGCAAAAATCACTGACCGAGTTATGAATTTTTAATCAATACTGATTTTTCAAAAATCGAAATTTTGGTCGTAAAATTTTTCAACTTCATTTTTCGATGTAAAATCAAATTTGCAATCAAAAAGTACTTTACTAAAATTTTGATAAAGTGCACCGTTTTCAAGTTATGGCCATATTTAAGTGACTTTTTTGAAAATAGTCGCAGTTTTTCATTTTTTTAAATTAGTGCACATGTTTGCCCAGTTTTGAAAAAAATATTAATATTGAATGTTTGGCCTTTGTGAAATGTTAGTCTTGATTTGAAAATTCCAAAAATATTTTTTTCGAAGAGATCGGAAAATTTCACAAATGTTTCATATATTAACATTGAAAATCGGACCATTAGTTGCTGAGATATTGACGATAGAAAATGGTGGGTTGTTTGGGTGAAACTTAGAAAACATCAATTTTCCTGTTTTTAAACCTTTGCATTGCAATATCTCAGCAACTAAAGGTCGTATCAACAAAGTCCAAATAAGCAAAATATAGAGAATTTTCTCAGCTTTTCAAAAATATTTTTTCAAAACTGGGCAAACATGTGCACTAATTTAAAAAAATGAAAAACTGCGACTATTTTCAAAAAAGTCACTTAAATATGGCTATAACTTGAAAACGGTGCACTTTATCAAAATTTCAGTAAAGTACTTTTTAATTGCAAATTTGATTTAACATCGAAAAATGAAGTTGAAAAATTTTTACGACCAAAATTTCGATTTTTTGAAAAAATCAGTATTGATTAAAAAATTCATAACTCGGTCAGTGATTTTTTGCACAACCTGGAAATTTCTGAAAAGTTGGCATTTTATGCCTTCTAAAACATATCAAAAAATAAAAAAAATTAAAAATAGTGTTTTTTTGTAAATCAAGTTTTAGTGATAAAAAGTTAAATAAAAAAATCACCAAATTTTTTTTACCGTGTATTATTTTTTCCAGTGTAGTCCGTATCCATACCTACAACTTTGCCGAAGACACCAAATCGATCAAAAATTCCTTCAAAAGATACAGATTTTGAATTTTCATACATCATTTTTGTATGGACAGCTGCCGAATTTGTATGGAAAATTATATGGACAAACTAATGATGCAAAATGGCTTCTTTGGGCATACCGAAGGCACCAAAAAAGTTTCAGTCGGATTAAAAAATACAAAAAAAATCGAATGACCGAAATCCTAGAGAACTGCTCTAATGGCATCAGTAGTGCGGTGCCTGTGTGGACGCTCAGTCCTGTTTTTTCGTGTTATTTTCCGTCTCTTTTGTGTCGCTGTTCGAGTGCATGGGGTGATTGGTCATTATAATTAAATAATGGCATCAGTAGTGCGGTGCCTGTGTGGATGCTCAGTCCTGTTTTTCGTGTTATTTTCCGTCTCTTTTGTGTCGCTGTTCGAGTGCATGGGGTGATTTGTCATTATAATTAAATAATGGCATCAGTGTTGCGGTGCCTGTGTGGACGCTCAGTCCTGTTTTTTCGTGTTATTTTCCATCTCTTTTGTGTCGCTATTTGTGTACATGGGGTGATTGGTCTTCTTCTTCTTCTTTTTTCTTTATTTTTAGTTCGCGCGTTCGTTGGCCAATGAGTTTATTTTTGTTCTCTTTACGTAGTTTTCGATAGAAACGATCCGAATTCTTTTTTTTTTTTCGAGACAAGCAAGTCGTATTGCTGGATTAAGTCCTTTCTATATCATCGATGATCGGAAGGCACGCCGACGAATATGTTTTAAGGCTTATGATATAAAATCATTTTAATGAATAAAGCCCTTCTTACATCACCGCTGATCGGAAGGCACGCCGACGAAGAATTTCTGGAGGATCGCGGTCGAATTAATACTATATTTAAAATTCTAGATAGCTATCTTTCGGATTCGATTGTGAGTAGCGGGACTTCGCGGTTACTATGCAACGTGTTTTTGGAGTTTTTATATTTTAAATTTATAAGCCCTTCTTTTATCATCGTTGATAGGAAGGCACGCCGCCGGTTAAGTTCGTTTAAGCTATTGTTTTAATTTCATTACAATCGGTTACGTGGTGTCCTGTTTTCTTTTCGTTTATATTCGTTGATCGTAATAATTTATTCCAACTGGCAGCTTTAGTATTAACTCATCTACTATTTTTGACATTTGCTCGCGTTATCTTAATTGTACCAACAGTAAAAATATACTGATAAGTCCAGCCCATAGCACTACCGCTCGGTTGGCACGCGTTCGATTAAAACAAACTTTTAAATAATCAATTATTTATCTTTCCGCAGCCGGCTGCCTAAGATTTAAAATTTCAACCGATAAACAAAATGCTCATGGTCACATCACTGCCACTCGTGAATCCTGACCTCATACCCATCTACTAACCCCTCAAAACTCATGTGATACTTTGTCGGAGAAACAGTCGATTGGGCGGTCTCTATCACTCAAGTATCGGACTAACATTCCCATCCACTTCCCCGTGACCCTACCACTGGTCGTGGCCGGCGCCGGTATTGATCAGCATGATAGGGGCCTTTGAGAAGTTGCGAAGCGAGGAAAGATAGCACCCACTTATCTTCCACGGCTCGTGGATGTAACTTCTGGAGGTCCTGGTCAATAACGGAGTAGCAACTGCGGGTGGGCACCTATGCTTATGCTTATGCTGCTTATGCTTAACATAAATTGCTAATTATAACCAACTTTGATATTAAGTTTAAATGCAATACAATTATATAAATTTAAGAATTAATGATAATAACAAATTCTCTGAGTACAGTCATCCCACATATTCGGAACACCAACAAATTCGGAACACTTTTGTGATAATTTATCAATAACATGGCAAATGTAGCTTTTCTGTCGACCCTACTATTTTTAGGGCCTTCATTTGGACATTCTCTTGCTATTTCACTAGTAAAATTAGTATTTTTTGAACAAAAAACCTCATTTCAAGACTATTTTATCCAGAGCAGCAAAACACTGCCTCCAAATTGCCTGTTCCATAATTGTGGGTTGTTATTGTGCCTCCCACAATTGTGGAACACCTGAATTTAACTGATATTTTAACAAAAAAGTTATCAGACCACTTATAAAACATAACTTAGCTTGAGTTTCGTTGGTTTCAGTGCGAGAAGTCATTATTTTGTAAAAATTATGTACTCACGGAGAGAACCAAAGTTTGTTAACATCCGTAAGAAAAAAGTGTTCCGAATTTGTGGATTTCAAAGGTCAATGTTTTTCTTCAAAAACTTGATATAAAAGTTAAAATTTGCAGTTGTTCGATACATCATTCGAAAGATCACAAGAAAAGCTTTCAAATGAAGGTAAAAGCGAACCATTAAGTTCAATTATCGATTTGCTATGATTTTTTGAGCGTTGGCCGATCTGGAAACCGTTCCGAATATGTGGGATGACTGTACCTTGATTTTCAATGATAAGTGGTAAAACAAATCGATGCAAAATACATTGAAATTAGTTCCCAACAAGGTAATATAAAATTATCGTAGCTCGAAAACCATATCGATAGTTCTATTGTTATCGTCAGGATAATAACGATAATCTATCGTCTGTATTTTGTATGTTTTTTTTCACTTCATTAGAGTTATTTTGAATAATGCTCATTTAAAATAAACATGCCCTTTTATTTTGAAAGTACAAACTTCGTACCCCAAACGAAACGAAACTGTGCAAAAAAAAAAAACAAATAAAAATTATAAAAAGAAACCGTAGTCTCAACATTTAAATGAAAAAAAGGTGATTTAAAGTGCTATTAACACTAGTTGAGTTATTTAACAAAAAAATAGCGAAAATAAACTTCAAAACAAACATTTTCAAACATCGAAAATTTAAAAATATATATTTTTTTGACCACTGATTTTTAGGGCCATTTTTGGGAAAGGGGGGAGGGGGGCAATAACATAAAAATGGCCTTAACTTGAAAACGGTGCACTTTATCAAAATTTCACTAGAGTACTTTTTGATTGCAAATTTGATTTTAAATCGAAGAATAAAGTTGACAAATTTTTGCGACCAATTTTTCGATTCTTTGAAAAAATCAGTATTGATTCAAAAATTCATAACTTGCTCAAAGATTTTTTGCACAACCTGGAAATTTCTGAATAGATGGCATTGGATGTCCTCTAAAACATATCAAAAAATAAAAAAAAATTAAAAATAGTGTTTTTTTTGCAAATCAAGTTTAAGTGACAAAAAGTTAAATAAAAAATCACCAATTTTGTTTTACCGTGTATCATTTTTTCCAGTGTAGTCCATATTCATACCTACAACTTTGCCTAAGACACCAAATCGATCAAAAAATTCCTTCAAAAGATACAGATTTTTGAATTTTCATACATCATTTTTGTATGACCAGCTGCCAAATTTGTATGGAAAATTATATGGACAAACTTATGAAGCAAAATGGCTTCTTTGGGCATACCGAAGGCACCAAAAAAGTTTCAGTCGGATTCAAAAATACAAAAAAAAAACGAATGACCGAAATCTGAGAGAACTGCTCTAATTTTAAGATTTTTTATGATTCTCGGACCTTAAACTTCGAAGCCCGTTTTACCCCACTTCCCTTTGTCGTAGAGGGCTCATATTTGGCATGAGTTCATCTCATGCATAAACAAACAAATGCGAAAGTTTCATCAAAATCGGAGCACCTCGATATGACCTGTTACACGTTGGTGAAAAACTCGCTCTTAAGAAAATATTTTTGAAAAAATAACCAAAAATGTCTTAAACTTAAAAATGGTGATAGTTCAAAAAATTCTTAATTTAAAAAAAAAATCATAATTCCGATACCAGAATTACCACCGTTATGCGCAAAACATGCCGTTTTGATCTCCGTAGACATAACAAAAATATTATGAAAAGTTATCTGAAAAGTTTAAATCATAACACAGACTCTAAAACACATAGAAAACCCCTTTTCTGAGTAGAAATGTTAGAATATTAACATGCTCGATGTGTTTGATCAGCTGGACCAGCCCGCAAAATTATCTTGGAGAGTTATATGGAAAACGAATGATGCAAAATGGCTTGTTTGAACAAAGGGAATGCTTCGCTGAGAGATGAAGATTTTGGTGGATTACAGACTTGATTTCACCATGTATTCTATATACAGCCATTTCACGTCAAACAGGAAGTCTCCAAATCAAAAGTGCTCCGATTTGGCTCAAATTTGGAGTGGGGGTTCTTTGGCCCAAATAATTAGACCCGTATTTTTTTGTTTGGCGATTAGGGTGGTCCTATCCGAAGTAGGGTGATCCAAAAATTGCGTTTTTCGTCGATTTTCGCAAAAACCACGGCTGAACCAATTTTGGAGCGCCACAATTCGAAAGAAAGGTTATTAGTTGGGCTTTTAAGGAAAAATAAGTTGAGGTCTAACAAAACTAGCTGAATATTTGAAAAGGTCATATGAAAATTTCATTTGCCGATTTCAAGGTCTCGGGACCAAAGAGCCTATGTCTGAAAATATTTTTCCCTGATTCCTTGTAATATATTACATAACATATCAAAAAATTGCGAATATCCATTAACACGTTTCGGAGATATGATTTTTTGAACATAAAAACTGGGTTTTCGACGCGCCGCGCGCAAAAACTGAAAAATGATGAAAACTGGTAAAAATCAACTATTTTCACTAAAACTGCGATTACTTGAAAATTTCAGCGATGACCTGTACATGTTAGGGTACCAAAAGTTGCATCTTTCAATTATGAAAATTTTGGTACCTAAACATGTATAGGTCATCGCTGAAATTTTCAAGTTATCGCAGTTTTAGTGAAAATAGTTGATTTTTACTCGTTTTCGTCATTCTGCCGTTTTTGCGCGCGGCGCGTCGAAAAACCCAGTTTTTATGTTTAATAAATCATATCTCCGAAACGTGTTAATGGATATTTGCAATTTTTTGATATGTTGTGTAAAATATAACAAGGAATCAGGAAAAAAATATTTTCAGACATGGGCTCTTTGGTCCCGAGACCTTGAAATCGGCAAATGAAATTTTCATAGGACCTTTTCAAATATTCAGCTAGTTTTTTTGGACCTCAACATATTTTTCCTTAAAAACCCAACTAATAACCTTTCTTTTGAATTGTGGCGCTCCAACATTGGTTCAGCCGTTCCGGAGATATGATTTTGTGATTTTTGCGAAAATCGACGAAATACGCAATTTTTTGGATCACCCTATTTCGGATAGGACCTAGGGTGGTCCACCAAACAAAAAAATACGGGTCTAATTATTTGGGCCAAAGAACCCCCACTCCAAATTTGAGCCAAATCGGAGCAGTTTTGATTTGGAGACTTCCTGTTTGACGTGGAATGGCTGTATATATGTTTATTTTCTATAACATGTTGCTTAGGAATTTAAAATAATAGAACCAACCACTGCTTGCCAGGTACATGGAAAAGGATGTGTTAGATGGGAAGTGTTGATGCTCCACTTTTTCAAGAAGATAGGGGAAAATCTTCACGGTATCCTGAAATAAGTTTCGCTTGAAGTTGGACGGTTTTGTGTTTAAGAATTATAGTTTTAATCTCAAGGCGAGGAATCACTACTGCTTTAGGAATCAATCGTTGTTTTCAAGCCAAACATCTGATGTTGTTGTTGAGCCTTTTCCGAGAGTTAAATTATGTTCTTATTGCTTTTTGCTACAAAATTACTTTATCAATTTCAAAAATCAAGAATGAAACAAATATTTCAGAAATATGATATGATTTCTGAAATATTAGTTTCATTCTTGTTTTTAAAAATTGATACAGTAATTTTGTTGCAAATCAACTTTCATATATTTGTGAATCTGACCACAATGTTATGCATCTTTCTATATTAAAGTTTGATACACAAAAAAATGGAATATGTTTTTTTCCAGTCAAACTTCACCCTCGACTATCATGGTGTAATGTTAGCGGATTTTTTTTATTGATTTATTTACTTTCTTCGACAAACATACGTAGACTACATGATCGTTGCTATGTTGCTAAGTTCCAGGGGGGATTTGCTCAGATTTTTTCTACATCTTTAAAATCAATTTATTATTTTCGATAATGCCTCATTAATTTATAAATTTCTATTGATTTTAAACTGTAAATAAAAAATATTTTAAACTTTAAGCTACAATATTTCATGATTTATTTTATAACAACCATTATTAAATGCCTCTCTTTTGAGTGCAAACCTCACAAAAAAGTACGTTTTTGTTACTCTTGGGTCTACTTTTTTGCCAAAATTTAGCTTCCCCTCGTTGAATTCCCGGAATCTACAATGTTCCTAGTCCCACAGCAAGACACATGGCCCGGGAATTCTCCAGGGCTTTCCAAGACTCCCTTCACCACTGGCCTCAGTGGGTGTGGGGAGGAGTGGGGCAATAATCATGTGATGAATCTATTTTAGCCATCCGCACGTCTTTTTTCTGCTTCTTCTTCATACAGAAGCATCTTGAGCCAGCTCGAGAGGCTTCTCCGAGTTCGTACGTGACGCATAATTTCGGTGAAGCGCGGGAGGAGGAGGTTCGTGTTCTGGCATGACGCGTGTGGGCCTTAAAGTGATGGCGAAATATTGAATTTTGATGAGGGCCAGGGGTCCTGGCCGGAGGACGAAGCGTGAAGAAAATGAAATTAATCCATTTGCGATGTGTGTGGACTGTTTCGGCAAGTAGCCGGTTTTCGGGGCTTCAACACTTGGGAAAATTCAATTCTTCCCGGTTTGATCCGGTTTGATCCGGTTTGAGCTGGAGAACGACGAAGCGATGGTGGTACGATATTTTGGGAAATTGAAAACCACCACCAACAGCAGGCAGTAATCGTGTGGCGGTTCGTACCCGGATCAATCACCATGTACTCAGCACAAAGAGGGGTCCATGGCGGCTGGAATCTGCAAGTGTTTCTGGACGGCCTCTGGACGACCGACAGGATCAGAACCAAAGCAAATAAACACTTTGGCAAACACAAGTGCTGCATCATGTTTACCTAATCTTGCGAGGGTTCTGGCACTAGCACCAGAAATGCTTTCCGATTGTAGACGAATTTTATGATGATGAAAGTGCATCCTATCGGAAAATGAATTTGGATGATGAATTTGGGAAGGCTCTAGGATGAGTGCACTTCTTTTTGCATGAGTATAACAGGAGTTCAAGGGATAATGCATCGCAAGTGGGAGAAAATTGATCCAACAAATTGAATTTTAAACATTTGCTCTTGGAAGACACTATAGTAATTTAATGAAATTCAACGAATAATTTATTTTGTAATTTACGCTAAACAAAACTGAAAACAGTCTAAATTCTTTCAAGCCACAAAAGCCATTTGTTTACGTACAATCACTGGTAAACATCTTTTGTGCGCCCTTGTCCTCTGAATCGTTCATCTTTCAAGATCGCTCCCTCCCCACAACCCAAAGTTCAATAAAACTCAAATTAAATAAGCATCTCATAAAAGCGCGGCCAACCCCCTTGACTTCCAAGAGAGAGCACCTCCCAAACACTCTTCTTGACCATATGCTACCAACTGAGTCAACAAAGTCCGCGCGTGTAGCCAAAAAATCAGCCTCAGACTTGTTTACGTTCTTCATTGTTTCTTCGAGAGCTGCGGAAACAACAACAACATATTTCGGTATCGAGTTTGGACCAGCAGCTGGAAGCTGTTGGTTCGCAGAACTTGGATGGGAAGAATATCTCGGGAGCGGGAAGGAAGGTTCATGACCGGAGTTTCAGCAGCAGCAGCAGGAATCTGCCAACTGATGAATGGCAGCTTTTTTGGGGGGTGCTTTGCCTAGGGCTGAGCGATTGAGTGTGTAGAATGTAACGTATAAGAGTTGGTATATCATTCTTAGCTTAGACGGGGAGTGTAGCAGAAGAGACCCCGAGTAGAATTTGATTTTTCTGGACAAAAACATTTAAGTCTTATCTGGAGTTAAGAATTTTAACTCATTAGAAAATTAAATGCACTCCGATCAAGAATCTCTAGGGAGTTGTTACCCATAAGAAATTTTAAAGAACATCACCGTTATTTAAAGGTTCTGGAATGTGTTCGGGATAACAATAAATATTGTTTTACAATTCAAACTCTAGATGATACCTGTAACGGAAAAAATGAATCCCAAAGAATTTATGGCACAAATCTTGTATCAGACACGTGCAAGTGAATAAAGTGACTTCAAACTGTCTACTCGGGAATCACTTCCCTTCCACAATCCACCTGCCCTCATGGAACAACATGCGAATTTGAACGAGGTGTGAAGTACAGAACAAACGACCATACAGAGGCTTTTCACATCGTATACAAGGTACACCTGCCCATACCTGCTCGCTTGCGTATTGTACCATAACCCACCATCCATTCACCTCCAAAGTTCTACCCCGGGTAGACCTGATGGTTCGTGACCAAACGTGAATCTACCACCACCACGGCATCCGAACTCCACTCTGTGAGGTTAGTTTCTGTGTGTATGTGGCCAGAAAAGCACACACAGTTTCGGAACCCGGTGGCCGGTACAAACGCAATTATAATGGGGCGGGTATGATTTATGCTGTTTCGTAGTCCGCCCCCCCCCCCTCCTTCAAGTGCCTTCTTTGCACGGCTGTTTCGGTATGGTGATGAATTATTAATGTACTTAAATATTTTATTAGCAAAAGTATACTTTTCACGCAATGCACGGACCTAGGATCTCGGGACGGTTCGGTCCGGTGGTCAGGCCGTTTGTAGTAGAAGAAGCGGGAAAGTGTGTTATTTCCACCAAACGGCTGCGAGTCGTGAGCGTAGCAGGATGTACGCATCATGGGTCGGTCCTTGATTCATCAAGGAACAGGCAGTCAAGTGTGGGATTTATTGTTGATCCATGCTGCTTGTTTGGATGTGAGTTGCACATTTTGTGGAGGAGAAGGTCGTTCATTCTGGAAGTCGTCAAACGACTGAAGGATGTTCCGTTGCAAGTTTTATGAATTGACGGTAGATTAGTCGGAATCGTTGCTCTGAAGTCCAAACCAGACTTGTATCAAGTGTTTTTCATCATTACGGACTTGTACACAGGGCTTTGGAGGCGGAGTAAAATTTGATGGAATCCCTCTTCAAGATTTGGAGTTGGAATCAATGTGCAATAAATGTGCTTTGAAGACCACCCGCTTCCGTTGCTGAACCGGACCGTAATATCCAATAAACAAAACCAAACGACCAAGTGGTGCCTTGTATGAATATGCTGAAAAGGTATAACACCAAGGTCGTCAAAACTTAAAATGGTTTTAACGGGTAACGATCGTTGGCCACCAACGGCGCCCGTTATGTCAATTTGTAGACTTCGGAGGGATGGAATAAGAATGTTGGTAACGCTTGATGCTTCTAGGGCAGCTTTTTGTACGATGTGCTTTCGCACCACAAGTGCCAGTATCCTGAAAATTTGTTAGTAGGATTAGCGGTTATGGTCAGGATTCATCATAAAAGACGACGAGAAGTCAGAGTTCAAATTTTTTTTACTAATATTCAGTTGGAATTGAAGTTGTCAAATGTTCGAAAGCAGGTGACAGAGTTAGCAATTTCATACACTAAAGAGATACCAGGTGTATTTTGTGGAATCCAGTTATGCTAAGTTTCCGGACAAGTACCACTAGTAATCTGATCTGAAGTTATACCATGCGTACTCCAGTATACAATACTATGCTTTGTAGTCCCAGCCAGAGCTATTTGATTTTTTTTACGGATTCTCTGGAATTCTGGTCGTATTTCACCTAACGTTCTTCAGACTTCCGGACTAGTAAATATCATTAGAATTCGATTCGCATCATTAGATAAAAGTTATCTCAATAAGCCAAGCTAGAACGATCCCGGAACAGTGTCAACATCTCTGGAGTCCAAGCAAACGTTACACAAGGATTCTAGAAATGTATCCGATATGGAAAGTCCTGCAAAAGTTTATTAGTATTCCGGACTAGTAACATTGTAAGCGGTTCATGCTAAAGTTGAACCAAGTACTCAAGACTTTTTTACAAGGATTTCTCTATATGTCGTACTTATTTTATAAGAAGTATTCTATTGAGCCCAGGTAGAGTAAAAACAGGATTCCAGATTAGTATGATTAGAAATACTCTCTGGAGTCTAGGTGAGATTTCTCTCCAAAAATCTGGCTAGGACTATTAAACATTTCTAGAATTTAGGCTAGAACGTCACTAGGGCTAGGGTATTGCCATGAATTTGTTTTTAGGTATTCCCCCTTGGAAAATCATATTTTGGTATTCCTGTGGTCTTCCACATACATGATTTTGGTTTCATGATTTTATGGTATTTTACCATCTATTACTGGGCAACCAAGGGCACATTTTGGTCGCTGGTATTTGCACAAGAAATACCAAAATTTGGTATATTCATGCCATTTTTTAGTGCAGCAGTTGCAGTTCGTGAAAAAATGGAAATGATCTATATGTAACAGCCAAATCTACTACTCACCTGATGATTCCATGTTGTTCTCAGTGTTATTCTTCGTCACATCGAATACATTTGTCATTAATGAACGGCTTATCCTTGAAGTTCTTGAAGCTTCTGAAAGGTAACTAGATTGAAAAATAAATGTTTTTTAAAATTAAACTGGATTGAAATTCACCAATATTCATTAATCTGTCAATTGACTCCTTTTCAAAGTATTTGGTTATCCCGACTTAGAGAAATTCAACGATTTTACAAATTTTCTTAGTGGATGTATAAAAAAAATAAAAATCAGCTTTAAAATTATTATTAAAATTAAATTATCTTGTCAACATTGGTCAAAATGTTTCCATAGTTTCAGAGAAACCCGAGCAGGGGTAAATAACACGGGAATACCAAATTTTTTTTCAAATCACTTTAAGGGCAAAAGGAATGGTTTTCAAATCACTTTAAGGGCAAAATGAATTATCTTGTCAACATTGGTCAAAATGTTTCCATAGTTTCAGAGAAACCCGAGCAGGGGTAAATAACACGGGAATACCAAATTTTTTTTCAAATCACTTTAAGGGCAAAATGAATTATCTTGTCAACATTGGTCAAAATGTTTCCATAGTTTCAGAGAAACCCGAGCAGGGGTAAATAACACGGGAATACCAAATTTTGGTATTACTTGGGCAAATAACAGCGACCAAAATGTGCCATTGGTTGCCCAGTAATAGATGGTAAAATACCATGAAATCATACCAAAGTCTAGTATGTGGAAGGGCACAACAATACTAAACCATGATATTCCAAAGGTAAAATAATACCACAACATAAAACCATTTCAATACCAAGTTGAGGTCTTCTGAATTTTTGAACATTGCTCGAATACCTGAACATGGTATTACCACGGTTTTATTTTTAGGTATTCCCGCGCCCTTGAAAATCAGATTTTGGTATTCCTGTGGTCTTGCACATACATGATTTTGGTATGATTTGATGGTATTTTACCATCTATTACTGGGCAACCAAGATCACATTTTGGTCGCTGATATTTGCACAAGTAATATCAAAATTTGGTATTTTCATACCATTTTTAGTGCAGCAGTTGCAGTTAGTGAAAAAACGGAAATGATCCATATGCAACAGCCAAATCTACTCACCTGATGATTCCATGTTGTTCTTAGTGATATTCTTCACCACACCGAATGCATTTGTCATTGATGAACGGCCTGTGCATGAAGTTCTTGAAGATTCTGAAAAATAACAAGATTGAAAAATAAGTTTTATTAAAATAAAACTGGATTGAAATTCACCAAAATTCAATAATCTTTCGATTGACTCGTTTTTCAAAGTATTTGGTTTTTTTTTTCAAGTCATTTTAGCGCAAAATTTATTATCTTGTCCAAATTGGTAAATAAAAATCCCAAAGTTTCAGAGAAAATTGATCAAACCTTTCAATACCAAAATAATACCAAAATGTGCCATCCTGACTTAGAAAATTTTCCACAATTTCAAGTCATTTCTGTAGGGGGTATATCAAAAATGTTTAAAATCAAGTTTGAAATTTCCGGTTTTCAATGAAAGCATTCGCTTTGAGACATCATTTTAGTGCAAAATTAATTATTTTGTCAAAATTGGTCAAAATTTTCCCATAGTTTCAGAGGAATTTGATAAAACACTGTAATACCAAAAGAATACCAATATGTGGTGTTCAACCATTGACAAATTCTGCAATTTTTCAATATCACCACAATACCTTAAATTGGTATGATACCACATTTTGCTCTTGCATAATCCTCAAGACAAATTTTAAAGGGTCCAGGAATACCAAAATTTGGTATTGATACCAGAGAAAGGTATTATTACGCATTTCCCTTGTTATTTACCCATGCTCGGGAATTCGATAAAATACTTTAATACCAAAATGTGGTATCCTGACTTATTTTTTCCCACATTTTCAAGTCATTTCTTTAGGGGGGTATATCAAAAATGTTTAAAATCAAGTTTGCAATTTTTGGTTTTAAATTAAGGCATTCGTAATACCATAAGAATACAAAAATGTGGTGTCCAACCATTGACACATTCCACAATGAATTGAGGAATAACATCATAAGAGCTATTCGGAATCCTGAAAAATGCAACCAGAAGTGTACTTTGGAGTTTATGCTACTGTCATAATATTTTTCCAGGATTTTAACTAGTCTTGCTTTATATGTATTAAAATCATCCGATCCTGAAGTACTTATTTCGTAATAGATGTATACTCTAGAGGTTAGGCTTAAGATAAGATTCCGAAATAGTATAATTATAGGAAAAAATAACAGTTCAGATTAAAGTTAAACCAAGTATTCTTAAGGATTCCGAACTGGTGTCTTCTGAAGAATGCGAGTCCAAGCTATTAAGATTCCAGACACGCGAGATATTCTATAGTAACCAGACTTGAGTTACTGCTCAAAAAGCTGGACTCATCTCATCGTAAGCTTGAGATATACAAAAATGGTTTTTTGGGATTGCCTCAAAGGCCGAAACTCAAAAGGCAGAATCTCAGAAGGTCGAAATTCAAAAGGCCGAATTTGGTCTTTTGCTCAGAAGGCAGAACGTCACAAAAGGCCGAATGTCTCGAAAGGGTGAATGATTATGGAATTCAGAATTATGTTCATATTTTCACGATTTTCATTGATTATGATGTTCAAAGATACAGTAAACTAACGAAATGTGTTCTTTTTGTATTCTGTTTATCTTTACCGATCATATTGTTACCATGATTGCAAGTGAGAAGAGAAGAATGAATTAAAGCATTTCAAAAGTGTTTCAATCTTGTTGTTTATTGAATTATGGTTACGATAACCGAAATTTGATCATGCACCAAGTACTAATGCATTCAAATTTTTACAATAATTTTGTGTGGCAAATATATAGAAACTTTTAAAATTTAATTAGCAGCAATGCTTAATGTTATGTCTGGAGTTCAATAGAATCTAACATTGTTTTGATACATTCTCACTTGAACAAAGGTTTGTGAAGTTATGCCCATCAAATTTCAATCGACATCTGTACATTTCTTCAGAATTACTCCATCCAAATCGCCCAGTTCAGGGCGCTCCAAATATCTCCGAATCGCTTTCTAAACGAGCCGAGTTACGTCGTCTTGAATGCATTTCTTGCAATTCAAACATCTTACACCACTCGCGGAGAAGGCCCACCCCCCTTTAAGCTTTGCGATGTGTTGTGATCGCATTTCTAGTCCCTCGCCGGGGGTGGTAAACGCACATAAATCGGCACGTGCCACAAAGTCATCCCCCCGGCAGGGCGGTACATCTCTATCTCTTGACTTTGCTGGCGAATTCTTCTGCACAATCCTCGTCGGCTCACGCATTCCAGCTTACGTCATATTTTCGACGGAACCGGCCACCGGACCGTGACTAATTAGAGCTACTTAAATGCTTATCTTGCGGCGAACTTTTGTGGGTTTGCGCAACGCTCGGCTTTTCAAATTGTATCAACGGATTGGGATTGTTTGGCTTGCGATGAGTTAATCGAGGTTTTTAGCGTCAAAACAGTGAAAGTTGGCTCTTGAATCATGTCAACAGCCAGGAAGAGGAGTCTTTGTGATGAGCCGTTGTGTAGCATTAATATTCAAACATAGCACATGATTGATCATTTTCCATAAAGTTTTCATAACACACAAAACAACGTCGTGTGATACCTTGTTCACATGTGGCATCAATCACCTGCCTTTCAAGTCTATTTTGGCCTACAAGCCCTTCGATGGCCCGCTAGTAGCAGTATAAATTTACACACAACACTGTCTATCCTACAGCGAAAAGCACTTCGCCACAAAGCAAACTAATTGTATGCAAATCGACACCTATTTTTCATGAATTTATTTTGTTTGGATTTTTTTTGCGCCCTCTGTCGTGCCGCTGTGGTTCAACCCTTCTGCGGGGACGCAATCTCTGTCGGCCAATAATAAAACTGAATATTGATTGCCCTTAAATGAAGGTGCAGAAGAAGAAAAAACAGGGAATTCCTGTCAGTGCAGAGGACCGGAAGTTGCAGTCTGGAAAGAGTGCAGGCAGCATCGAGGAATGCTGCTGAATTTGTGGAAAAATTCTGAAAAATCTTAGTAAAAAGGGTTTTTTTTTGAAAATAAACCTTGGTGGTATAATTTATAAATATTAATTTATTTAATAATATTTTATATTTCAATCAGTTCTATCAAATCAAGTTCAATACCATCAACGATTTCGAAATTAAGAAACCAAACTAAAGCAATACATTCATATCAATTAAAGCCGCTTAACTAAACGATAAATCTTCCAAAAATTCGATTCGGTTAACCTCAACAACTTTTCATTGTCGGTTTTACTTCACGTTTACACCCTCCACAAATGATGATGACTAAATGAAAAAAAAGTTACCAGATTTTTTGCTGCTGCTGCTGATTCAGATGCACCCCATTGGAGCGAGTTAAACCCCGTGATAAGTACCAAAATGCACAAAGGAGAGAAAAAAAAAAAAAAACAAACTTTGAATCACAAACTCACAGCCCATACTGGTAACACATGTTTTACAACCATTTTCACTTAAAACCCTTGTTGCAAAGCAAAGCCCCCATGAGTTGGAAGCTTGTGTGTGCTTTTTTTGTTCCCATCAAGTTGGAAAACGATTGAGAGAAGAGAGAGAGCAACAACAAAAAAAAGCACAACAATTTTCAAACTTGCACGATGTGTTTTTTGGGGGGGATTTTTTCACTCCTGCACTGACCCCTCCCCACAATTTTGTGGAGCTTTTTCGTAGAAAATCCCTTAAAACAACCAACTTTCCCATCGACGCGGCGGCTGCTGCCGGTGAAGGAAATGACGCCCGCTGATGACGATCCAAAGTTTTGCTAACTTAATTCGGGTGGAAAAAAAAAAGTTTGCTGGGGAGAGTTTTTTTTTGTTATTTTCATGCCCTCGAAGCAAGTTGGTGTGTTTTTCTCGGGAATCTGGCGTCCAAAAGCGGAGTTTTGTGGCCATTTTAATGGGCTTTCACGTGGTCTGGAAGGAAGACTTTGGAGTGGAGATGAGCAGGCAAAAGTTACTCGTGTCGCACGTGGTACAGTAAATTACATCTGGCACAAATGGGGTGTTGCTGTGGGCCACAAGCAAAATCAAAAACAAAATTATTCGCTCTACAGCATTGCCTTGGCGTTCTCGATTGCGAGATTCCTACTCGAAACTAGGTGTGATGGCTGATTGTTGAGGCAATTGCAAACCTCTTTTTACACCTTAGCTTCCATCCACCCCGGGATTCGAACTGACGACCTGTGTGTGTGTGTGTGTGTTTATTGTACGATAGTTAGAATTGTAATGAATCTGAACGAGGGTTCTTCTTCATGACATGCTTCGTTACTTCCAATTCAACACTCCTCCTGAAGTTGAAGTGATGCCCATAGAACTCCTGTTCTCCTCCAGCTTCGTCCTTTGCAACGGCTTCGTGAGTCCATCGGCAATCTGGTTGTCCGTGCTCACGTACTCCAACTTCACCACACCTTGCTCCAGAGAATCCCGGATGTAGTGATGCCGGATGTCGATGTGCTTCGTGCGGGGGTTGTAGCCACCGTTCTTGGCGATGGCGATACAACTTTGGTTGTCGCACCGAATTTCGATCGGTTGGTTGGATCCAAACAGCGTTGAGATCCCACGCCACCACGACGCTTCCTGGACAGCTGCAGACACCGCCATGTACTCGGCTTCGCACGTCGAGAGCGCCACCGTGGGTTGTTTCTTGCAGGACCACGAAATCGCTCCTCCTTGCGCCAGGAAAATGTATCCGCTTGTGGATTTGCGCTCGTCCGGGTCCGATCCCCAGTCAGCATCGCAGTAGCCGACAATCTCCGACTCAGCGTCCCGCTTGTACTCCAGCCTGCGCGTAGCTGTGCCACGAAGGTATCGCAGCAGGTGCTTCACCGCATTCCAGTGCTTCGGTCCCGGGTTCCGGTTGAATCGGCTCAAGGTGTTGACCGCGAACAGGATATCCGGCCGCGTGCTCTGGGCCAGATACATGAGGCAGCCGACCGCTTCTTGATAGGGGACGTCCTTCATCAGCGCGGTCTCGGCCTCGGTCTTCGGGCTCATCTCGTTCGACAGCTTCTCGCTCGCGTTCATCGGGATGCTGACCGGCTTGCTCTCTTTCATGTTGAACCGCTTCAGAACGGATTCGATGTACGCTTCCTGGTCCAGGGCGATTCCATCTGCCGTCCTCTCGATGCGGATTCCGAGGCAGTGCTTCGCGGCTCCCAAGTGCGGAAATGGCTGCTGAGCTGCTTCTTCAGCTTGTTCGTCCGCGTGCTGTTGTTGCTGAAGGTCGTCGACGTAGATGGCCACGATCAGGATGTTGCCATCACTCTTGCTGAGGTAGACGCACGGATCGTACTTTGTCGGGGCCAGTCCGAACTTCTTCAGAGCTGCGTCCAGCTTCTGATTCCAGACTCTACTCGACTGCTTGAGCCCGTACAGCGCCTTGTTCAGCTTGCAGACCAGCGACTTTTGTTCACCGTCGGTGAAACATGGTGGCTGCTCCATGTAAATCTCCTCGTCGAGGTCTCCTTGGAGGAAGGCAGTCACGGCGTCCATTTGATCCACAGCCAGGTCGTGCTTCGCGGCCAGGGCGAACAAGTACCGCAGCGAACTATATCGAACGACCGGGGCGTAAGTTTCGTCGAAGTCTACCCCCTTTCGCTGCGAGTAGCCCTTTATGACCAGCCGCGCCTTGTGCCGCTGCACTCGTCCTTCGGCATCGTGCTTGGTTTTGAAAACCCACTTGCACTTGATGGCCTTCCGGCCTCTCGGTAGCTCGGCGAGCGTCCACGTGTTGTTGTCGACCAGGGCCTGGAACTCCTCCTGCATGGCCCGTTTCCAGCAATCACGGTCGTCTCGTTTCAGCGCCTCTTGGAACGTAACAGGGTCGTCAACATCAGACCCGGCTGCCATCGCCGCGAAAACGTGCTCGTCCGCCGATTCGTAGTCGTCGTCCGAGGTACCAGGAAACTCGTCCTCAGATGCACCTGCCTGTGGAGGGTTGAAACCGGGGAGACCAGGGCACTTGACAGAGAAATCTTTGTACTTGCCTGGTAACGCGTGCTCCCGTCCGCTGCGCCTCAACAGCTGTGACCGAGCTGGTTGTGAAGATTGTTGCGGAGGGAGCACAAGGTCGGTCAACGTTCCCGTGGATGAATCGCTCTCACCGCTCGAGTCAGCTTCAGACTGCTCCTCCTCGTCTTCATCGTCCGATCGGGGGTCGATCGGGGCGTCCGGTACAGCTTCGACCGGAACAGGCTCCGCCGGAGCCGGCTGCAACCTCGTCTCTCCAAAGTCCAAAACGTCCAGTGTTACCACCGGGATCGGCTTGACCTGCTGCGCTGCTACCTCGCCGCGTTCGGCGACTCCTTCGTCCAGGAAAAACACCTCGCGACTTATCAGCGTCTTCTTCTGCTTCGGGTCGTACAACCGGTATCCCTTGGTTTCTTCGTCAAAACCGGTAAGGATGCATTCGTGGGATTTGGTGTCCCACTTGCGACGTTTTTGCTTCGGAATCTGGACCATGGCTTTTGTGCCAAAGACACGGAGATGCGAAAGGTTCGGTTTCTTACCAGTCCAGGCTTCCTCGGGGGTCATCTCGTGACCACGGGTTGGCGATCGGTTGATCAGGTACACTGCGGTCGACACAGCTTCAGCCCAGAAGCCTTTCGGCAGCTTCGCCTCGAACAGTAGACACCGAGACTTCTCCACGATGGTCCGGTTGGCTCGTTCCGCCATCCCATTCTGCTCGGGGGTATAATCGTTCGTCGTCTCGTGCCGGATCCCTGCGGTCCGCAGGTAACCTTGGATGCCTTTGTTGATGTATTCCTTACCATTGTCGGTGCGCAGCGTCTTCAGCTTCATTCCGGTCTGGCGCTCCGCCATCGCGTGGAAGGTCTTGAACACTGCCAGGACTTCGTCCTCCGATTTTCGTTGCAGGAAATACACGAACATGCGCCGAGACTTGTCGTCGATAAACGTGATGTAGTAACGGTTGCCGCCGTAGGAGTTCACCTCCATCGGCCCGCAGATGTCCGAGTGCACCAACTGAAGCAGTTCCGAAGCTCGTGATCCGTTCTTCCCAAATGGTAACCGCGCCTGCTTGCCCATCGGACAGATCCGACAATCCTTCGTAGCTTTTGCGTTGATCTGGATTCCATCTGCTGCACCATTCGCGAGTTTGCGGATGTTGTCCGCACCGAGGTGACCCAGGCGCTTGTGCCACAGGTCCATGCCTTGAGCAGCACCGCACGCCATCGCAACCTTCGAGCCGCACATCTTTTCCAGCTTGAACTGGTTGTTGACGTGGCTCCCAGTTGCCACCAGGTCGCCGTCGGAGTTGAACACCTCACATCCTTGGTTCGTGAAGTTCACCGTGTAACCCTTCTCCACAATCTTGCTCACGGAGAGAAGGTTCGCCGCAATCGACGGAATCAACTGCACTTCACTGACCGTCACGCTGTCCTTGCCGTCGGAACACTTCGGCCAAATTTCGGCAGTACCGGTGGCGACGATGTCCATCAGTCCGCCGTTCGCTGCCATGACCTTACCGCACCCGTTGTCCAAGTTGTCCAGCATGCTCCTGTTGGCCGTCATGTGAGCGTACGCGGCCGAGTCAAAGATCCAGTCATCGGCGTCGCCCAAATCGAACGTCGAAAGCACGGTGCAAAACGTGCTGCCACCTTTCTTCTGCTCCTTGTTGTCCTTGCAGTCCTTAGCGATGTGGCCAAACTTTTGACACTTCCTGCACTTGGGACCTTTGGACGAAGTAGGCTGCTGCTGCTTTTGCTTACCGTGGCGACCAGGTTGTTTGGTGGTTGCGAAGGCCGGACTGTTTTGCTCGTTGCCATAGAAACCTTCCTCCTCCTGGAGAAGTTTGGTTTTTATGAAATCTCCGGTGATGGCCACGCCGGAACTCTGCAACGCCATGATCATGGGCTTGAAATCCTTCGGAAGTCCCGCGAGCAGGAGCATTCCGACCCACAGATCCGGGATGTTGAAATCCGCGTTCCTGAGCTGGTTCGTGGCAGAAATCACCTGATTCACGTAATCCTCCATCGAGCTGCACGCTTCCAGGGTCAAACGGAGAAGCTTGTGGAGAAGGCCGACCTGTTGGACCAGGCCCTTTTCTTCGAACGCGTTCTCCAGACTGTCCCAGGCTGTCCGCGCAGATTCTTCGTTCTCGATGTGGACGTACAGCGACGGATCGATCAGAGTGATGATCTTGAGCCTCGCCCGAAGATCCGTTTCCTCCTCAACCGCCTCGAACGTTCCGTCCGTCTTCCGCTTCGGCTTCACTGCGCTCCAGAGCTTTTCCAGCTGAAGATAGGTCTTCGTCGCCAGCTTCCACGTTCTCCAATTCGCGCGTCCCACCAGCCTTTCAAGGCCCGGAACGCCGGATCCCGTGTTGGAGCTTCCAGCTACTGCGCCATCCGCGCGACTTCCGGAACCGTTTGACATTTTTAAACTTTTCAAAGTGATAGGCCCATAACCTATCGAGAGTACGCTATAGTAGTGTGTTTATTGTACGATAGTTAGAATTGTAATGAATCTGAACGAGGGTTCTTCTTCATGGCATGCTTCGTTACTTCCAATTCAACAGTAACACCTGTAAAACAGCTTAGATTTTTTCTCAGAGATCCAAATAATGCTTACATATTTTTTTCATTTCACTTTTATTATTCTTATCTTCCAATTTTCCAAAAACCTTTACAATTTCATTTTCACCTACTTTATATGTTTGCACTCAATTTATTGTCGTCATCTTAATTTGAATTATAAAAATGAATAATTCATTTCCCCCTGTACTGGGCAGGGAGTCTAAAACCCACTGAAATAATATATTTTTATTTCGTAAAAATATAATATTTCTTCAGAAAAAGTCAACTATTGAGATGACTACAGCAAATTGGGTGAAAAAATAAACAGTAAGTGTGAAAATTTCCGACTTGTTGGAATAAATGTATGCGACAATACGATTCAGTAGAATGCAAAAATATTAAGATAATGAAAGGTAGAACATCAATCAAATTTTAATGGTCCTTAGCTTAATAAAAGAACTAACTTTTATTTTTTTTTTCTTTCCTTTCTAGGTAAGCTTCAGGCTACACATCTGATACAGAACATCGTTTCAGGTACAATCCTTGAACTTTCCACATTGAACAGCAGGCCCTGCTGACGATGATCAAAACATTGTTGGAAAAGTTTTGAATTTGTGTTAATTTAGATCATCTTTTGCGGTGTATAAAAAAAAACTTGCTGTTCATCATAAAAGGCAATGATTTTATTGTCGATTTTCATAGATTTATTTATTGAAAACTTAGCACTCATTGCGTAAATCATGTTTCAATCGTACTCTTCAATCGATTTTTTTTGAAATTTCTTGGTATTCCCAAAGAAGCCATTTTGCATCATTAGTTCGTTCATATAATTTTCAATACAATTTGGCAGCTGTCCATACAAAAATGATATATGAAAATTCAAAAATCTGTATCTTTTGAAGGAATTTTTTGATCGATTTGGTGTCTTCGGCAAAGATGTAGGTATGGATATGGACTACAATCAGGGTTACCAGGTTGCCTGATAAATCTGGGAATGCCAGATTTTTCAAGTGTCTGCCAGAATAAAGATTCACCCTTCTCTGTTCCAGATATTGACAGATTTTGCATTTTATGCCCATTTTGAACAATTTTTTCATAAAAATGAACGAATTCAATTGAAAATAAAAAAAGAATGTGTATTTTTTAAAGAAAATGCAAATTTATCATTTTTAAAAACAACCATCTGAATTCTACAAACTTTTGAACTAATTCATATCCTCCCTCCCCTTCACCATTCAAAATTGTTAGAATTTCGTCTGCCAGCTTTTTCCAGATTTTAAATCGATAATTTGCCAGATTTTTTAAATTTTTACCTGGTAACCCTGACTACAATGAAAAAAAAAAATGATACAAAGTAAAAAAATGTGGTGATTTTTAATTTCACTTTTTGTCACTAAAAATTGATTTGCAAAAAAAAACTTTTTATATATGTTTTAGAGGACATCAAATGCCAACTTTTCAGAAATTTCCAGATTGGGCAAAAAATCTTTGACCGAGTTATGATTTTTTGAATCAATACAAAATTTTTCAAAAAATCGAAATATTCGTCGCAAAAATCGAAGGGCATAATCTTAAATGTTTGGCCCTTTAAAATGTTAGTCTTGGTTTAAAAAAATGAAAATATTTTTTTCGAAAAGATCGGAAAATTTCACGAATGTTTCATATTTTATCATTTTAAATCGGACCATTGGTTGCTAAGATATCGAAATAAGAAAATGGTGGGTTGTTTGGGTGAGACTTAGAAAACATCAATTTTCCTGTTTTTTAACCTTTGCATGGCAATATCTCAGCAACTAAGGGTCGTATCAACAAAGTGTTAAAAAGCAAAATATAGAGAATTTTCTCAGCTTTTCAAAAATATTTTTTTCAAAAGTGGGCAAACATGTGACCTTATTTAAAAAATGAAAAACTGCGACTATTTTCAAAAAAGTCACCTAAATATGGATTTAACTTGAAAACGGTTCACTTTATCAAAGTTTCACTAAAGTATTTTTTGATTGCAAATTTGATTTTACATCGAAAAATGAAGTTGAAAAATTTTTGCGACCAATTTTTCGATTTTTTGAAAAAATCATTATTGATTCAAAAATTCATAACTCGCTCAAAGATTTTTTGCACAACCAGGAAATTTCTGAAATGTTGGCATTTGATGTCCTCTAAAACATATCAAAAAATAAAAAAAAATTAAAAATAGTGTTTTTTTTGCAAATCAAGTTTTAGTGACAAAAAGTTTAATAAACAATCACCAAAATTTTTTTTCCGTGCATCATTTTTTTTCAGTGTAGTCCATATCCATACCTACAACTTTGCCGAAAACACCATTTCGATCAAAAAATTCCTTCAAAAGATACAGATTTTTGAATTTTCATGCATCATTTTAAATGGCCAGCTGCCAAATTTGTATGGAAAATTATATGGACAAACTTATGATGCAAAATGGCTTCTTTGGGCATACCGAAGGCACCAAAAAAGTTTCAGCCGGATTAAAAAATACAAAAAAAAATGTATGATCAAAATCTGAGAGAACTGCTCTTTTTTTAAGGTTACCACATTTATGAACGGGACCCGTGGTGTAGGGGCAACCGTGGTTGCCTCTCACCCAGTCGGGCTGGGTTCGATCCCAGACAGTCCCGGTGGCATTTTTCGAGACGAGATTTGTCTGATCACGCCTTCCGTCGGACGGGGAAGTAAATTTTGGCCCCGGCCTAGAGGTTTGATCGTTAGCTCAATCCAGGTGTAGGTGTCGTCTCCCTGGGTCCTGCCTCGGCGGAGTCGCTGGTAGGCAGTTGGACTAATAATCCAAAGGTCATCAGTTCGAATCCTGGTGTGGATGGAAGCTAAGGTGTAAAAAGAGGTTTGCAATTGCCTCAACAATCAAGCCTTCGAACACCTATTTTCGAGTAGGAATCTAGCAATCAAGAACACCAAGGCAATGCTGTAGAGCGAATTCAATTTCAATTCAGTTTATTTCTTTAGTTTATCGACTAACATTAGTTTTATAAGTGCAGTACAGAGTTTTGGGGGATCCTTTCAGCTGTGTATAAGGCATTTATCACAATGGATACAAATAAAGTTGGTTGTAAAGGAAACAGAAAACAGGAAAACAACTCGCTAAAAACCTGTCACTTTTGCTAGGATAGAAGGGGGATAGGAGGAGGAAAAGGGGTTTCTTAAAAACTAGATCACAGTATCACGGCACCAAACTCGATATCAGAGTATTCTCTGACATCGTGCAACTCGTCCAAAACCGCTGTAGCAGTTTGCTGGTCCAGGTTTCCAGCGATTCCGTGTTGGCCGCCTCCTCGAGCTCGTCCGTCGGTAAATTAAACGGCAAGTCCAGCATCATTTTCAGGATCTTGTTTTGGCGCGTCTGCAGCTTTTTGCGGCGGGTTGAAGCACAGCTGTGCCAGGCTGGGAATCCGTACGTGAGCGTCGGACGGAAGATGAGCTTGTAGAGCAGAAGTTTGTTGGCGTTGCTCAGCCTTGACCTTCGGCTCACCAGCGGGTAGAGCATCCTCGTCAGCTTGTCACATTTCTGCAACGTGGCGTCGATGTGCTTGTCGTACTTCAGTTTCGGGTCGAGCGCGAGGCCAAGGTACTTGACCTCGTCCGACCAGGGGGACTTCGTGGCCCAGTGCCAGCACACGTGACTGGGGGGAGGAACCTTTCAGCGCGCCGCCGGGTGAAAAAGATCGCCTGCGTCTTCGCCGGGTTTATTTTGATTCGCCACTTCCGCTGATAGCTCTCGAGCGAGTCCTGGGCCGCCTGCAGCTTCTCGATGATCACTTCTGCACTCTTGTCAGCAGCGACGAATCCAGTGTCGTCGGCGAAGAGGTAGTATTCGACCCCGTCCACCATGACGAGATCCGAGGTGAAGATGTTGTACAGCGCCGGACTCAGGACAGCTCCTTGCGGGACGCCGAAAGGAATTTCATGACGGCGCGAGAGCGCACCATCGACGGCAACTTGGAAGCTGCGCTGTTTCAAGAAGGAGTTGAGCAGCTTCAGAATGTACGCCGGGAACCCGGCCAGCTTCATCTTGTGCAGGATCGCATCCTGCCACACCGAATCGTATGCCTTCTCCACGTCCAGAAGAACCATGCCAGCTGACTCGCCCCGGGCGAGCGAGCTCTTGACGTTGCGCGTTAGTCTGACGAGTTGGTGATTTGTGGAGTGGCCCCGTTTGAAGCCGAACTGCTGCGGAGGAACGACATTTCGTTGCTCGACGAAGTTTCCGATACGGGTAAGCACCACACGCTCGAGGATTTTGCTCATCACGGGAAGCAAGCTGATCGGACGGTAGTTGGTGGGATTCGTGATGTCCTTGCCCGGCTTTGGGATTGCCGTGACGATGGCGTGCTTCCAGCTGGACGGAAAGTACGATGTCCTCAGACACGCGTTCACGATCAGCGTCAGCATCACCAGTCCTTTGCGGGGGAGCCGCTTGAGCAGGGTGTTCCGAATGTTGTCCTTGCCAGGCGCCTTCTTCGGCTTCAGCGACTTGATGATCCGTGCTATCTCCTTGGGGCGGACGACTGGCACTGATTCGACCGGGATGGTACTGTCGGCGATCTGCTGTACGCTCGCTTCGACAGCACTGGACGTAGTCGGGTCGCCGGGAGAAGGGTTGCGATGCGCTCGTGCAAAATTGTCAGCCAGCAGGTTCGCCTTCTCTTCTGGGGATGCCTTCAGCGTGTCGCCAGCCTGGAGAGGCGGGCTGTACTTCACCTGTTTACGGAGCGCTTTGCTGATCTTCCAGACATCCTTGGCGCCGTTCTCCAGGTACCGGATGTTGTTCGAAAAATGCTAGTTTCTGGCGATAGAACACTCGAAGCGAATCCGGTTGTTCAGCGACTCAACTATCGTACCGAGCAGTGGATCGCGTGTGCGGTACCACTGGCGCCGGCGCGTGTTTCTCAGGGTGACAAGCTGGCGCGCGGACTCCGGAAACTTGGCATCTTCGTACGTTCTCACCGGTACAACGGGGACGGCGGCGGCTTCGGCCTCCAGTAGCGTGCTTGTAAAGAACTCGATGCATCGGTTGATTCCTGCAGGGCTGTCCAGGTTGGTTGCGACGGGGGAGTTCAAGTCGATTTTCTCGTTCACGATGCGCTGGAAGGCTGGCCAGTTCGCCCTGTTGTAGCATCTGGTCGTTGTCGGGAAGCGTTGGAAGGGCACGGCTACGTCCACGCTGAAGAGAACAGGCAGATGGTCGGACGACAGGTCGTTCACTACGGTCAGCGATGACATATTCACCAAGTTGTTGGAGAGAACAATGTCAAGCGTTGACGGCCGGCGGCCGCCGGGGGGTTGGTAGGTGAACGACCTCGGAGCGTGGATGAAGAAGTCCGAAGAAACTGCACGAGACGCCAGGAAGTTTCCAGCTCTGTTCGCCTTCAGACAGTTCCACTGTCGATGGCGCGCGTTGAAATCTCCAGCAACGAAAAACGGCACGGGGCGCCGCACCAGTGTGTTAATGTCCCGCCGGAATGTGCTCCAAGCAGCTCCACGGTGGATTCCAGGAAAGTAGGCCGCAATGAAGTGGACGGTTTGCGTGGGGAATCGGATTTCTAGTCCAACCGCTTCGATGGCGCTCGTGTTGAGGTCCAGCACCGAATAATCGACGTTGAGGCTTTTTCGCAGGGCAATGAGGACACCGCTGCCTCGCTCGTCGTCAGTACTCGTCCTGTCGGATCGGAAGCATCGGTAGTCGGGATGATGGAACGAATTCTTAGTCTTGAGCCAGGTTTCAGAGACTGTTGCAATGTCGACTTGGTGCCGCGACAAAAAATCGAAAAACTCGATTTTTTTCAGCAGAACGGATCTGCTGTTCCAATTAACGATTTTAAGTTGATGGCTCAAACTACCCATAAAGGTATTTGGCCATCAGTTCTGCGAGCGCGTCGAATTGCTGCTGCTTGGTGCGGCAGCCAACGAGCCGACTAAACATGTCCCTTGCAAGGGACAGGAATTCCGTAACGGTGAAGAGACCTTCGCCGTCGGAAAGGTTAGCGCACGGTGGAGTGTTCATGGACGACACCTGCGCGTAGGTGGGTCGTCCGGTTGCAGCGAATGAGGACCGATGAGTAGGTCCACCTTGGGCTCCGCTGTTTCGGCCTGGGGCAGGGCAGCTCGGAGGCGGCGCTGGGCGAGAGGGCTTTTTCTTCCTTTTCTCGAGCTCGTCGAGATAGGCTTTTCTAGCTGGGCACCCACGGAAATTAGCGGTGTGGCTTCCGCCACAGTTCGCACACTTCAGTTGCGACTTGCTGTTGTTGTTGTTGTTCAACTCCGCCCTCCTCGGAAGCATGCAGACGTCCGTCAGGTGTTTTCCGCCGCACTTCACACACTTGGGGCGCAGGTTGCAGTTCGATGACCCGTGGCCAAATTGCTGACACCGGTGGCATTGGGCAGCATCGTTGGGGTGCTTCGAGAAGAACCGCCACGAAACAACAACGTTAAAGATCGCCTTCGTTCTCCGCAAGTCTTGAATTTTCACTGTCCCGCGCTTGAAGTACACGAGGTACAACGTATGTTCATCCGCCCCCCGACTTTTTTGAGGACAGCACCTTGATGTCCAGAGGCAAGATCCCCATTGACTCCAGCTCCTCCTTCAGATCCGGAATACTCACTGACGGCAGACCCGAAAGCACAAACTTTGTCGGAGCATCCTCCGATATGTCGTGTGTGAAGAATTGAACATCACTACTTTTCAGCAGCGCAGTCGTCTTCGTAAACAATTCCTTCACTTTTGTCTGGAACTGCACCGATGTTTTGGTGTACTTCAGCCAGTAGTCGTCACTCTGCGGAACACCGTTCGTGGCGAGGAGTTTCACCACTTCTCCGACCGACTTACCCATAATGTGGATCGGTGGAATCCTTACCCGGGGCTGTTTCTTTTCAGGTTCTCCTTGTACGCCGTCTCCAGCGTCGTCATCACCAAGTGCGTCGAAACAGTTTTGTGACAGGAACGGGGAGCTGCCGTTTGTTTTGCTCCTGGTCTGGTAGCCGCCGCTGCTGCTGCTGCTGCCGCCGGGCGTGATCCGGTCCAGCGAACGAGTTCGCCGGCCACTCTCGAACATGTTCTGCCTCTGGATACGGGAGTTTTTTGCCGCATTCACCACACGCTGTGAGGTTAGGTTGCTGTTCTTAGCATAACCGCCTTTAAGCCGCACGTTCGGCTTCATACCGTGTTTCCACCACTTGTCCTGGTTCGCCAGGGCTACCGGTTTACTCGACGACGGCGGAACGCGAAATCTAACGTCGATTTCAACAAGAAAATCGATAAAAATCGCGGAGCACTCAGAGGCTTGTAAACAGTCATCCAACTAGGGATGCCCAATCGCCCTGTAGAGCGAATAATTTGATTAGTTCAAAATATTTCATGATTTTGATTATGCTTCAATTACCCTTATGGAACAAAGCACTAGATTAAGATAAATAGCTCAAGAGGCAATCAATTTATAGCAATTCCATCCCTCATAAACTGCAACAATCGAACAATCAAGCAGCAAAACCCATAATCCACCCAGAAGAACCAATTGTTTGGTAGGAGCCCCCATCAATTGAACTTTTCCCTCACTCAAGTTTTATGTTCGTAAGTCCGGAACCAGGCAGCTCTCAACTTGAAATATATATCCGCCCATCAAAGCCTTACGCGATTGATTGATTGACTTACGTCATATCTCGCACAAAACAAGCTCTGCCCAGGTGGTAGCATAACAAAACCGACGACGACAAGCAGGTTGTGCAAAATATGGTCCTAGGAAAAGTGCAACTTAACACCTCCCACCCATCCAAGTCCAGGTTGATTGAGGAGAAATATTTTTGTGCACAACAAAAAGCCACGGAAGAAAGGGAAGTGATCCTTCTTTCCAGAGAACACTTTTCCAGACGCTTTTCCAGCAAAAAAAAAAGTGTGAGAGTGAGAAGGGGAAATATAATTCAATCCATTTTGATTGCGGCGTTGGCGGCGGCGGAGTTTGCATTTTTCCGCTCTCGCTTCAAGAATAGCACAAGTCCAATCTTCCGCTTCAGGAAAAGCCGCTTGTTTGTGCATGATTGGATTCTTGACTATAAGCGCGGCAGAGAGGAAGAGAAAGAGGTGGAAAATAAATTCCCGTTTTATTTTTCCATCATAAAGTTTATTCGATCGTAAACGTTTTCTCGCCCACCACGAGTAAATTAAGCTGTTTGGTATAAATATGGTCCTGGTTCTCGGCCATAAACCCCTTTGGGAGGGGGAGGAGGGACCATGAAGGATTCGTGCGAATTTGATCCACTTGAAGGGAGGAAGGAATCCCCGCATGTAATTGCACCATCATAATTTGTGTTTTCCACATCCAATCCTTAACGCTTATTAGTTTGCCCAGTTAAGGACAGAACATAGCTTAAGCAGCTTGTAGGGCTTATCCGTATGCTAGGGTGTTAACCCTGCACTGATTGGAAGTTTTAGTTTGTATTCGTTGCAACTTATCATATATATGCATTACTGGTTGTAATACTAGTTTGAGAATTAAAAACATAATCGACAGTAATGTTAAGCTTATCAAAAAGTTTGAGACAAATGTGTGTTAAGATAAACATGAATTGTTCAACAGCATTTTTATAGTTATTAAAAGCTCAACATTCTAATGATCGATTAATTTTCCAAAAAGTTTCCACGTGGTTTATGGATGGTCCCTATATTGAAAATTACTATTTTACCTTAATAATTAAAGTTCTTCTTTACTCGAGAGATGTGTTTTAAATTTTGTGGTCGATATAATTGAGGAAAACATGTTTTTGTGAATGCATACAAAAATAAATAACTAGAATTGAATATCCTATCCTATTCTTTTTTTCATATTTTGTATGTGCAATGAAATGGTAAAAGAAGTTTTGGGTGACTCACATAACCTTCGGACGCCTAGAAATGAGCAGAAACTTGCAATAGAGACCACAAAAGACCCAGGGGTCATTAAAGTGGATTGCTTTGCTTTTTTATGTGCAATGAAAAAAATTCTCTTGTAATTTGATTTATTTTTTGAATTGTGTTATTGCATTTGATATTCTAATGAAAATTTGATGTTTCATTAATTTGTTCAGAATTGTTCTGCAGCTGACATTGATTCATTTTTTTGTTTTGGAATTTAAGCAATTCAAACCGTTTTATTATAGCTTGGAACGCTTGATACATATGGAATATTTTTTCGTTCAACCTATTCAACCTATCTCTGACGTTAGCTACATAATACGAAATCAAAGCCTTGTAATTTTTAAAAATATTGTAAATTTAAAAAAAATGATAAGAAAAATTTGAACTTAAGCGAGTAAAAAAATCAAAGTTTTTATCTCTCAAATAAAAACAAAACAAGCGAACAAAACAAAACTTCAAGACTGATTGTCGAAATTTTGAAACTAAAAAAATTAAAAATGCTTAAAACAGCATTAAAATTGTGCTATTTAAAAATATCAATGGGTTTTGAGAAAGCTTTTTTCCTAAATTTAAGTTTTTTACCGACCTGTGACCCTAAAATTTGAAAAAAATAGAATAATTAAAAAGCTTATACACTGTCTTCAGATCAATTTACAATCGATTTTGCATGTTTTTTGCATTGCATATTTGAATTTCAATCAACAATTATTTTTGCTTCCGTTTTTTGGGAACTTTTGAAGGAGGGGAGGGGGGACCAAAAACTTTGAATAAAATTTGCTATGACTAAAAAATTGAACTAAATTATCAAATTTAAAATCAAAAAAATTATAAATTTACGGTAAAAATATCAGCAATTCTCCACCAAATCCGGTAACTGATTTCATTTATATATTTTGAATACGCTCAAACTTTCTGCGGGGCTTCCCAATTACCAAAGAAGCCATTTTGTGTCATTGATTCACCTATACAAGGTTCCATACAATTTGACAGCTGAGCAACTCTCTACGAAATCGGCCGATTTCGACCATTTTTATTTTTGTATTTTTTGATTTGACTCAAACTTTGTGGGGGCCTTCCCTATGACCAAATAAGCTATTTTGCGTCATTGGTTCACCCATACAAGTCTCCATACAATTTTGGCTGCTGTCCATACAAAAATGGTATGTAAATATTCAAACAGCTGTAACTTTTGAGTGAATTTTCTGATCAATTTGGTGTCTTCGGCAAAGTTGTAGGTATTGTTGAGGACAATTGAGAAAAAATATGTACACGGAAAAAAATTTGCAGATTTTTTATCAACTTTTTCACTAAAACTCAATTTCCCAAAATACGTATTTTTGATTTTCGAGATTTTTGATATGTTTTAGGGACAAAATCCGCAACTTTTGAGCCATAGAGAAACATGGTCAAAAAATCTGCCGCCGAGTTATGATTTTTTGAAAAATTAGTGATTTTTGTAAAAAATCGAAGTTTCATGCAAAAACAAGTTTGACATAATTTTTTAATGCAAAATTGAATTTGCAATCGAAAAGTACTTTACAGATTTTTTGATTAAGGGCTCCGTTTTCAAGATACAGCCACCGAAAGTTTGATTTTAGCGAAATATTTGCAGTTTTTCAATTTTTAAAAATAGTGACCATGAGTGACCATTTCTATAACTATTTTTTTTTTTGAAAAGTTCAGAAAATTTGCTATTAAATTGTCTAAGAGACATTGAAGATTGGACCTCTGGTTGCTGAGATACAGCGGCTTAAAGAAAAAGAAACACGAAAATTGAAGTTTTCAAAGTCTCACTCAAACAGCCCACCATTTTCTAATGACGATATCTCAGCAATTAATCGTCCGATTTTCAATGTTAATACATGAAACATTCGTAAAATTTTCCGATCTTTTCGAAAAAAATATTTTGAAATTTTTTAAATCAAGACTAACATTTTAAAAGGGCCAAATATTGAATATTACGCCTATTTAAAATGCTAGTCTAGATTTAAAAATTTTCAAAATAATTTTTTCGAAAAGATCGGAAAATTTCACGAATGTTTCATGTATTAACATTGAAAATCGGACGATTAATTGCTGAGATATCGTCATTAGAAAATGGTGGGCTGTTTGGGTGAGACTTTGAAAACTTCAATTTTCGTGTTTCTTTTTCTTTAAGCCGCTGTATCTCAGCAACCAGAGGTCCAATCTTCAATGTCTCTTAGACAATTTTATAGCAAATTTTCTGAACTTTTCAAAAAAAAAAAATTATAGAAATGGTCACTCATGGTCACTATTTTTAAAAATCGAAAAACTGCAAATATTTCGCTAAAATCAAACTTTCCGTGGCTATATCTTGAAAACGGAGCCCTTAATCAAAAAATCTGTAAAGTACTTTTCGATTGCAAATTCAATTTTGCATTAAAAAATTATGTCAAACTTGTTTTTGCATGAAACTTCGATTTTTTACAAAAATCACTATTTTTTCAAAAATCATAACTCGGCGGCAGATTTTAACCATGTTTCTCTATGGCTCAAAAGTTGCGGATTTTTGTCCCCTAAAACATATCAAAAAATCTCGAAAATCAAAAAATACGTATTTTGGGAAATTGAGTTTTAGTGAAAAAAAAGTTGATAAAAAAATTTGCAATTTTTTTTTTTCCGTGTAGCTATTTTTTTCTAAAAAGTCCTCAACAATACCTACAACTTTGCCGAAGACACCAAATTGATCAGAAAATTCACTCAAAAGTTACAGCTGTTTGAATATTTACATACCATTTTTGTATAGACAGCAGCCAAAATTGTATGGAGACTTGTATGGGTGAACCAATGACGCAAAATAGCTTATTTGGTCATAGGGAAGGCCCCCACAAAGTTTGAGTCAAATCAAAAAATACAAATAAAATCCATTTCCGGTTTTGGTAGAGAATAGCTCAGCTGTCCTTACAAAATTGGTATGTAAATATACATATTCTTTATCTTTTGATACAACATTCTGGTCGGTTTGTTATCTTCGGCAATGTTGTAGGTATTGATGATAACTATTCAGATAAAATGGTGCACGGTTTTTTTTTCAAAGTTGAGAAAATTTCCAATAAAATTGTCTAAGAAACATTGAAGAATTCTCGCTTACTTTTTCAAAATGGCTTTGGTGCTTAGGAAACCCATTGCGCGTTGGTTATTTTAAAAAAGTAATCTAGATATGACGTTAAGATTAGTAATATAGATTGGCCTTTGGTTGTTGAAATACAGCAAATAATAGAAAAAGACACAGAAAAATTAAGTTTTTTAAGTATCATCTGAACAACATCAAGAGTCATGCATCGTCTTCTGACCCCTCTTGAGTCACCATACTGTGGGGTACCACGATTCTCTTGGGTCGAGGCCATTATTCTCTCGGAAGATTGCTGCTCAGTTTTAGGTGTATAAACAGAAAAGAAGGTTTTACCTCATTATTTTGATGTTTGAGTGCATTCAAAGTTGATATTTTAACGAAAAAATTAAATTTTGCAAAATGAATAAATACATAGAAAATGAATTCGCAGGGTTAACTCAACAAATCCACTCAAGTTTCGAAAAAACCGCATCCACCCTCCAAACACGTTCCGTTTCGAGGTGAAGATGGATGCTGAAAAATCTAACAGCATTTTAATTGCTTAACTAAGTACACGTCATCGTCTCGTCTCGTCTTCACCTACTGCACTGAGTTGCCGGTAAAATTTCCCTCACTTCCGGACCAGCCAACCAGCGTAGAAGCAGCAAGTGAACAAGTCGAGAAGGACCTCAACGCTGGTCTCTTCCACTCACTTTCGAGTTAAACCATGAGTGAAATAAATGGTTTTTATCGTGCTAATGCAGTGAGGGAGTTGCTGCTGCTGCATACTTTCAGGGGCCTTGCGCCGGAAGTGACGTCGTCGTCGACCGCAAAGCATTCCGGGTAAAGTGGATTTGCACATAATCGCATCAACTACTGGAGGTACCAGTACAGCTGCTGGTTTTAGTTCTTACGACTAGTTGGGTTGCAGGCTGGATAGGCAGGCAGGTGTATACATGCAAAGGAAGACACGAGACCGTTTGATGTTTGGTACCTTGAGCCTTAAACTGTGCTGTGGTCGGCTTTGGATTGGTGATATAACTTTTGAAGTTTATTGGATTCATTGCAGTTCTGGTTAGACCTGTTAATTTAGATAAAATGCGACAAAAATATTTTTTCGTGACATTATAGCTCAGTTGGCACGACGATGAGTTGTAGTTTCGTTTTCTCGTGAAATTCGTTTGTTTAGATCGAAACCTTAACGAATTAATACATAATGCCTTAGTCCAATCCAATTATCTCCCAATACCAACCTTCATCACAAATCAAACAAGAGAAATAAATAAACACTTCACGCGATAATTTTGATTGGCATATTGACTTTTGGGACTTAATCGAAACTGTAGTGCGACGACCACCTCCGGGGGGTAATCCCTCGCCACCTCCCTCGATCCGCCAGATAAGAGAGCCGCGTAATGAAGTTGACCGTGAAACGGCGGCCGCAACAAAATCTCCCAAAAAACAAACCCGCCAATCAAGCCGCTCAATCGATGAGTGGACGCATTAAGCTCCGTCCACAAGCTCGATGAATGAAGCGCGTGCTGGGAAACAAAACAAAATCCGGCCGATAATTGCCGTTTGAATTGCCTTTGGATTGAGAAATTATCGACTCTCGCGAATGGGTTTCGCGAGCGTGAAGCTATCATTAGAGGTGAAATTGATACCGCGGCGGCGGCGACGATGATTGGTGCTGCCCTTTTGCTGATGACCTGTTGGATAATTGTTGGAGAAAGCTTGAAAAGAGCTGCGAAATTGTGGTTGGGAAATTGACCATTTTCGCGTTCAATTTGATGGAGTGTTACTGAGATTGAAATGAACAACAGAGAACAGAACAACAGAACAACAGAACAACAGGAACAACAGGAACAACAGGAGCAACAGGAGCAACAGGAACAACAGGAACAACAGTACAACAGAACAACAGAACAACAGAATAACAGTACAACAAAACAACAGAACAACAGAACAACAGAACAACAAAACAACAAAACAACAGAACAACAAAACAACAGGAGCAACAGGAACAACAGGAACAACAGTACAACAGAACAACAGAACAACAGAATAACAGTACAACAAAACAACAGAACAACAGAACAACAGAACAACAAAACAACAAAACAACAGAACAACAAAACAACAGAACAACAGAACAACAGGAACAACAGGAACAACAGGAACAACAGGAGCAACAGGAGCAACAGGAACAACAGGAGCAACAGGAGCAACAGGAACAACAGGAACAACAGTACAACAGAACAACAGAACAACAGAACAACAGAACAACAGAACAACAGAACAACAGAACAACAGAACAACAGAACAACAGAACAACAGAACAACAGAACAACAGAACAACAGAACAACAGAACAACAGAACAACAGAACAACAGAACAACAGAACAACAGAACAACAGAACAACAGAACAACAGAACAACAGAACAACAGAACAACAGAACAACAGAACAACAGAACAACAGAACAACAGAACAACAGAACAACGGAACAACAGAACAACAGAACAACAGAACAACAGAACAACAGAACAACAGAACAACAGAACAACAGAACAACAGAACAACAGAACAACAGAACAACAGAACAACAGAACAACAGAACAACAGAACAACAGAACAACAGAACAACAGAACAACAGAACAACAGAACAACAGAACAACGGAACAACAGAACAACAGAACAACAGAACAAAAGAACCACAGAACAACAGAACAACAGAACAACAGAACAACAGAACAACAGAACAACAGAACAACAGAACAACAGAACAAAAGAACCACAGAACAACAGAACAACAGAACAACAGAACAACAGAACAACAGAACAACAGAACAACAGAACAACAGAACAACAGAACAACAGAACAACAGAACAACAGAACAACAGAACAACAGAACAACAGAACAAAAGAACCACAGAACAACAGAACAACAGAACAACAGAACAACAGAACAACAGAACAACAGAACATCAGAACAACAGAACAACAGAACAACAGAACAACAGAACAACAGAACAGCAGAACAGCAGAACAGCAGAACAACGGAACAACAGAACAACAGAACAACAGAACAACAGAACAACAGAACAACAGAACAACAGAACAACAGAACAACAGAACAACAGAACAACAGAACAACGGAACAACAGAACAACAGAACAACAGAACTACGGAACAACAGAACAACAGAACAACAGAACAACAGAACAACAGAACAACAGAACAACAGAACAACAGAACAACAGAACAACAGAACAACAGAACAACAGAACAACAGAACAACAGAACAACAGAACAACAGAACAACAGAACAACAGAACAACAGAACAACAGAACAACAGAACAACAGAACAACAGAACAACAGAACAACAGAACAACAGAACAACAGGAACAACAGGAACAACAGGAACAACAGGAACAACAGGAGCAACAGAACCTCAGAATGAGTATATAACAGAACAAAAAAACAATACAACAATATTTACCAGAATTAGGCGAAAATTGAGTTTCGGTTTTCGGCTGAAATAATTTGCATAATTTGTTTGCACATTCCAATTAACTTAACGCTCTAAAATAGATTAAAAATGCTCTAGTTTCAGCTCAACCTAGTGCAATCATAACTGTGAGTGATGATGCTGCTGCTCGCCGAACCGTTTTGTTTCTCCACTTTGTCACAATTACCGTGGAGACAGATTTGCTTCTTTATCTTCACCCAGTTTCAAAGCCGTTGTTCAACATCGGATGCAACACTTGTTGTAGCTCCACTTTGTTCTCATATCTGAACAAACCATAATGTCGAATGTTTAGATTGAGATAAAACGCTCGCCACGCAATCAACTCCGTGTCGGACCAGAATTGTATATCTGCGCCAGAAGTGTTGTAAAACACTTGTCATGGAAGTTAATGACGGAGTTTCGGCGCAACAACAATTGGGTTGCCTGAATTTTAAACGAGCCGAAATTGAGCTTCGCACCTGCTCAAAGATTAATGGAAACGGTGCTGAATTAATTTTGGGAGGTTTTTCGAATCGGCAAAAAGAAAAAAAATCCTGTTCGGAATCATTTCAATCGTCCTTGTCGAAATCAAGTTGAAAAATTCATCGCGATGTGATTATTTGCTGCCCGACTAGGAGTTATTATATTTCTGTTCGTTCGTACAGTGACGCACGAAAGTTTGGGAACGATTGAGTTTTTTTTTTAATTTTTATTTATTTCAGAGCTTCAATTTTTTGTAGAAGAGAATTTGAAATCTTCACAATGAACTACTTTTATTTTTCAATTTTCAGTGTTCAAAAATTTTCATAATTTCCTCACAAAGTCAATCCCAATCCTCGAATCAGCTGGCAGAATGCCGCTCTAATCACGTATCATTTCAGCAGGATTTTAAATTTTTGATGCGATGAGAATGCCCCCCGGCTCCTCGCGGGCATAACCTCCAACATGCGATGCTCAGATTGCTCTAGTTACGATGTGATACACGCTCATCACGATCCATTCAATCCGCCGATTATTCTCAATCGACCTCGGCGAGTTGGATGAAATCAGCGAAAGGAAAAATAAAAAAAAATCTTATTTGAAGAAGTAGGGGAGAGCTGGGTTGTAGTAATTTGCACATAAAAGTACAAAAACTACAAAAATAGAATAACAGATAAAATACAAATAAATCAGGAACATTGAAATACAGAAGTAACAAAACAACAGAACATTAGAATTTTAGAATGACAATACAAAAGTAAAACAGTACAACAGAACAACAGAGCAACAGAACATTAGATCATCAGAACAACAGAACAACAGAACTTCAGAACTATAAAACAGAACAGAACAACAACTATCCAGTGTTCCGTCGTTCTGTCATTCTATTGCTCTGTGGCTGTGTTGTTCTGTTGTTCTGTTGTTCTGTTGTTCTGTTGTTCCTATTGTTCTGTTGTTCTGTTGTTCTGTTGTTCTGTTGTTCTATTGTTCTGTTGTTCTGTTGTTCTGTTGTTCTGTTGTTCTGTTGTTCTGTTGTTCTGTTGTTCTGTTGTTCTGTTGTTCTGTTGTTCTGTTGTTCTGTTGTTCTGTTGTCCTGTTGTTCTGTTGTTCCTGTTTTTCCTGTTGTTCTATTGTTCCATTGTTCTGTTGTTCCTGTTGTTCCTGTTGTTCTATTGTTCTGTTGTTCTGCTGTTCTGATGTTCTGTTGTTCTGTTGTTCTGTTGTTCTGTTGTTCTGTTGTTCTGTTGTTCTGTTGTTCTGTTGTTCTGTTGTTCTGTTGTTCTGTTGTCCTGTTGTTCTGTTGTTCTGTTGTTCCTGTTGTTCCTGTTGTTCTGTTGTTCTGCTGTTCTGCTGTTCTGATGTTCTGTTGTTCTGTTGTTCTGTTGTTCTGTTGTTCTGTTGTTCTGTTGTTCTGTTGTTCTGTTGTTCTGTTGTTCTGTTGTTCTGTTGTTCTGTTGTTCTGTTGTTCTGTTGTTTTGTTGTTCTGTTGTTCTGTTGTTCTGTTGTTCTGTTGTCCTGTTGTCCTGTTGTTCTGTTGTTCCTGTTTTTCCTGTTGTTCTATTGTTCCATTGTTCTGTTGTTCCTGTTGTTCTATTGTTCTGTTGTTCCTGTTGTTCTATTGTTCTGTTGTTCTGCTGTTCTGTTGTTCTGTTGTTCTGTTGTTCTGTTGTTCTGTTGTTCTGTTGTTCTGTTGTTCTGTTGTTCTGTTGTTCTGTTGTTCTGTTGTTCCTGTTGTTTCTGTTGTTCTGCTGTTCTGCTGTTCTGATGTTCTGTTGTTCTGTTGTTCTGTTGTTCTGTTGTTCTGTTGTTCTGTTGTTCTGTTGTTCTGTTGTTCTGTTGTTCTGTTGTTCTGTTGTTCTGTTGTTCTGTTGTTCTGTTGTTCTGTTGTTCTGTTGTTCTGTTGTTCTGTTGTTCTGTTGTTCTGTTGTTCTGTTGTTCTGTTGTTCTGTTGTTCTGTTGTTCTGTTGTTCTGTTGTTCTGTTGTTCTGTTGTTCTGTTGTTCCTATTGTTCTGTTGTTCTGTTGTTCTGTTGTTCTGTTGTTCTGTTGTTCTGTTGTTCTGTTGTTCTGTTGTTTTGTTGTTCTGTTGTTCTGTTGTTCTGTTGTTCTGTTGTTCTGTTGTTCTGTTGTTCTGTTGTTCTGTTGTTCTGTTGTTCTGTTGTTCCTATTGTTATGTTGTTATGTTGTTATGTTGTTATGTTGTTCTGTTGTTCTGTTGTTCTGTTGTTATGTTGTTCTGTTGTTCTGTTGTTCTGTTGTTCTGTTGTTCTGTTGTTCTGTTGTTCTGTTGTTCTGTTGTTCTGTTACTCTGTTGTTCTGTTTTTCTGTTGTTCAGTTGTTCTGTTGTTCCGTTGTTCTGTTGTTCTGTTGTTCTGTTGTTCTGTTGTTCTGTTGTTCTGTTGTTCTGTTGTTCTGTTGTTCTGTTGTTCTGTTGTTCCGTTGGTCTGTTGTTCTGTTGTTCTGTTGTTCTGTTGTTCTATTGTTCTGTTGTTATAATGTTCTGTAGTTATGTTGTTCTGTTATTATGTTGTTTCTGTGTTTAGACATTCTGTTGTTCTCAAGGCTGTTCTGTTGTTCTGTTGCTCTCAACTGACCCCACGAACCCCTATTCCGCCAGCACACATGTGAAGCACTCCCGCCAGTCAATCGGTCGTGATTTTAAAATATTCACGACCTGGGCTCCTCAACAACCCCTCCCCCAGGCCCATGTTCGTGACGGTATTGAATGGTACCCAATTTCAGTCATAATGTGGCATTTTTTTTTCTCTCGCAGGGAGCTTTGACTCGTTGCTCAAATATCGGTGACGATAAAAAATACTTGTATTGTATCTTCTCTGTGATTTTTTCAACCCCCAAGTTCGGATCAATACGCACAACCGCTTTTTTTTTTTGTTGGGTGGTAGAAGGTGGGGTTGAAAAGTAACGGATTTCCTTGGAAATTGCGACGGTGATTGCGGGAGGCGGCGGCGGTTGAATGACATCGATTAGAGAGAAAAACGCCGTTGCCCTGCCGTCGTCGAGCATCGTTACGCGGGAAACCTCAATTACGCGGATCAACTTCCATTACCCACGACACCGTCGTTTTTTTGTATACGTCAGAAGACGCGCAGGGAAAAGGAAAATTGCGACGACGACGACGACGGGAAGTGGCGCGCTCGGAAAATAACGAGGAAAGAACAAATTTGGCCGAGATTTGATTTCAATCCGGATTGATTTCCAGATTAACTTTATGCGATAAGCTTCGGCGAAAGCTTGGCTTCGTTCCGGGAGAAGATGGTCTTGATTGGAATCAATTTGGAAGAAAAATGAGATGCGTTTAGGGCAGGTTAGGGAGGATTCGGTTCAGGTGGATTCGAATTACAAAAAGGTTGAGTTGAGTTGAGTTGAGTTGAGTTGAGTTGAGTTGAGTTGAGTTGAGTTGAGTTGAGTTGAGTTGAGTTGAGTTGAGTTGAGTTGAGTTGAGTTGAGTTGAGTTGAGTTGAGTTGAGTTGAGTTGAGTTGAGTTGAGTTGAGTTGAGTTGAGTTGAGTTGAGTTGAGTTGAGTTGAGTTGAGTTGAGTTGAGTTGAGTTGAGTTGAGTTGAGTTGAGTTGAGTTGAGTTGAGTTGAGTTGAGTTGAGTTTCTACGTTTTTGCAAATCTGGAGTTTTTTATTGAAAAGGTCCAATATATCAAATTTCCAGTTTTTGCATTTTGGGTGTTTTTACAACCGCCTTGAGTCAGGGGTATTAAAAAACACCCGAAAAGCAAACACTGAAAATTTTGTAACTTGAACCTTTTTAAAAACAAGACTCCAGAAATCTACTATCCTTTGATTTTACTTTTATAGAAAAATATCACCCTATTTTCATCACAACTCCTCTTACCCATAAACCGTTGATGCAAGCATTACTAAATCACCACTATTTATACTCTCTCTCTCTCCATTTTCATTGCAGGTAATCAAGACTCACCCTTTCAACATTAATTCACACCGTAAACATGAGCAAATGCCGCAGTTGATCTCGATAAGATAAAACTGCCGCCGTAAAGCGACTTTTCCACAGAAAAAAAAAATGACGTAAGTTTACAATCTCATTTGCCCCTCACAATTGGAGGTGATTCCACCACTTTTAATGTGACACTTTCTTCCCATCGTCAAATTGCTTGGGAGGATGTGCAACGTCCCTTCACACGTGGAGTGACTCACGCGCAGTGATTTGGCTCTTTAGGTATTCGCCGCAAGTGTCGGTAATCCAACTTCCCCTTAACCGCTGACCAATCGGTCCCCTTAGGTGTCACTTTGGATGGTTTTTACCGCCCAGGAAGCTTACGAGAGCGGCTCGGTTAAGTGACTTTTTGGTTTGGACCTCTTGAAGACCCGGTTGGAAAGAGTTTTTTTTTATAATAACATAATTTGTTAATTTTTCAGAACAAGTTTTGTTGGCAAACTAAGTTTTTTACTGGTATTGCCTGATTAAAATTATCAAAACTAGTGAATCATAACACAATTTGTTAATGTTTTCTTCAACAAGAACATGTTTTGTTTCACAACATTTTTGTTCAAATTTCGTTTTCTGAGCTCCCTTACTTCTGTTCTAAACTTGTATCAACTCACTATCAACAATCTGATGCCAATCTCAGTTAACAAGCGGTGTTCCCATTCGCCGCACCCTTTCCCAACCGGGTCATCACTCTCTTTTTGAAGGGGATCAACCACAACCCACCGATGATGAGTAAGCTTTTAATCAGTTTAAGCGATCGTCATCTCTGCCCTCTCTGGTGGCGTTGGACAGAAGCAACACATCGATGACCCAACCAACCTCAACTGATGGTGGTCGCGATGGTCCTCCACGGTGGTGGCCGCTAATTGAATTTTAAATGGAATGGAGCCTCTTAAATGTCGTTCAACTGGGAATTCTGCCTCTATCTCTTCACGAATTGGCCAGAGGCCAACCAGGTCAGGTTTGGCCGGAAAGTTCGCTTCACATTCTTGCAAGCGTTGACTGTTGTGGACCTTGGTCAGTTTTTTGCTTTAATTTGACTGATTTCCATGAACAATCTGCAATTAAGAAACAATTAGCACATTGTTTCCCATTTTTTGCGCGGTGAATGGTTTGGGAAAATCAGTCGAATTAACGCCGAAAAAGGCAGCAGCAGAAAAAACACGATCTAATTTTAACCCCAAACCGCCTTCTGGTCGCCTCCGTTCGAACCCGCAAAATTAGCACCCCCGAGGGAGAAATGGGCGGGAAGGAAAGGAAAAACGCACGCTGCTAAACGTAATAATTTGTGAAAACGGCCGTTTTTCTTCCGGCCCACCTCCACCGTCGGCAGAGATGCGGCAGGGCAGAAGGATGACCGAACGGGAGTTTCTGGCTAATTTCTGGTTGATTAATGATGGTCAACCTTTTTCTTTTTTTTTTTTTTTTTTTTGTCGGATACTGGAGTGGAGTGGACTCTGTTGTTTGGGGAAATTGGGAAATAGGAAGTCATAATTTAACTCGGAAAGTGTTGTGGCAGGTTTAAATTTGTAGCGTTATGATCTTGACCCGTTTCTTTGTGATCGACTTGATAAGTGCGCGAGATTATAAATTATTAAGTTTCTTTATAAACTAACATAACAGACCCCTTAAAATCAAGAGTCATGTCATGTCATTATTTTAAGACACGGGACAAAATAAAATATTCATCGTTTGTTTGTGTTCATCTCATACCATTCCCCTTTTTTGTCCCTTGCTTTAAATTAACAAAAGAATCTCAATTTTTCTATGTTTCTTTATAGCCTTTTGATGTTCTTTAAAAATAAATCAGAATTTTAACGGATTTTTTTTTCTTTTTTAGATTTAGAAAATTCCTTTCAAAATGGTATGGTTAAAGTTCAACCTACTTCCTGATGTCAAAAAATAAAACCAACACGATTTATTCTCAAAAAGATAAACCCTTTTCTAAACTAAAACAAAAAATCTTGATTTTTACTTTGGAGTTGTAAATTTCTTTAAAAAAAACATTATTTAAATTCCCTTAGCGATTGTTGCCTTCGTCACAAAATGTTATTGTTTGTAAATTTGATTACGCCTGAATGCCTGCAAAATGCTTGTTAAACATTGTACGAGCTAGCTTCCAAATAAATACGCTAGAGGTCGACTATCTAAAGTATTAATTTACGATATCAACAAAAAAATGCAGGTTATCTAAACAGTAACCTAAAACTTATTTGTTATGGAAACAATTAAAGTACTTCGTCAACTCAATAAGTTGAGCCAGTTCCGAGAATTTCAAATGTCAAAAAAAATGTGAAGTTGGTTACACACACAGATTTTTGCTCAGAATTTCAGAGTCGTTATGTATACTGGGAAATATAATTTGAAGGTTGGTTTTGAGTTTTGTGTCAGGAACAACGTTTTCATATACCAAAAAATTAAAAAAAAAATGTGATTTCATGAAAAATGGCTATTTTATGGAAAATATTGTATTATGTTCTAAAACAAAATTCAAATCAAATCAAATTGCTTCACATTTTACCTGTAATCAATGCTAGAGGTTCTTCCTAATTGTTCTATATTTATATCGACTCAGGAAGTAATTTTTTATTGGCAATAAGGCCGATGCAAATATTTAAAAAAGTTTTTGTCTCTCGGCCCTGGCCGAGGTCCAGGAGGGGGGGGGGGGGCAAAAATAAAAAATATAAAAATTTAAATAACAAGCCATAGTCTTCATATTTAAATGAAAAACAATGTTTTAAAATGCATTTTACACTAGTTCAGTTGTTTTGCAATCATTAGTTTTCCAAAAATCTAAGATCTGACAAAAACAAAAATTGTATCGAAAAAAAAAGATTTTGCATCGAAAATTTTCAAAAAATCTTAAGATTTTTTAATAAACCCAAACATGCTTAAAATGATTTTAAACGCAGAAGAATGTATTTTAATTTGATTTCAGCTGGTTGCACATGAATTTTCATTGAAATTTTGAAGTTTATTGTAAAATATTTTTGCCCCTGATTTTTCGGGCCAATTTTGAAGGGGGTGACAAAACTTTTAAAATATTTGTACCAGCATAAGCAAAATGAAAAAAATGCAATAATGTTAATTTTAGGTTTTAAACTTTTCCCCATTTAAAACATTCTCAAAAAAACAGAAGGCAAAGAAAATTATTATTGTCAAAACAAAATTTTGTATTTAAAAAAATTAGTAGAATTGTTAGTCAAATTCACACCAAAAAATCCGATGGTAAAATCGCAAGCAAAAGCATGCACATTACCTTCGTCAAAAAAAAAGTCAATTAATATTACACTCTGCATGTAAAATTTTTGTAAACACAAAAAAATATGCAACCGACAGGACTCAAACCCAGCACCTATCTAAAGACTATCGCCTTAACCTGCTAGGCCATCAGACCGATGAAAAATGGTGAACAGTTCTTTTTTTTGTATTTTTTAATCCGACTGAAACTTTTTTGATGCCTTCGGTATGCCCAAGGAAGCCATTTTGCATCATTAATTTGTCCATTTGAATTTCCATACAAATTTGGCAGCTGTCCATACAAAAATGATATATGAAAATTCAGATTTTTCTGTTGAAGGAATGTTTTGATCGATTTGGTGCCTTCGGCAAAGTTGTAGGTATGGATATGGACAACACTGAAAAAAAATTATACACGGTAAAAATTTTTTGTTTATTTTTTTATATAACTTTTGTCACTAAAACTTGGTTTGCAAAAAAACACTATTTTTATTTTTTTGTCATTTTTTGATTGTTTTAGAGGACATCAAATGCCAACTTTTCAGAAATTCCCAGGTTGTGCAAAAAATCCTTTTCCGAGTTCAGATTTTTTTAATCAATACTGATTTTTTTCAAAAAATCGAAATAATGGTCGCAAAAACTTTTCAACTTCAGTTTTCGATGTAAAATCAAATTTTCAATCAAAAAGTACTTTAGTGAAATTTTGATAAAGTGCACCGTTTTCAAGTTAAGGCCATTTTTAGGAAACTTTTTTGAAAATAGTCGCAGTTTTTCATTTTTTTTTAAATTAGTGAACATGTTCGCCCACTTTTGAAAAAAATATTTTTGAAAAGCTGAGAAAATTTTCTATATTTTTTGCTTTTTTAAACTATTTTTTCAAAAGTGGGCAAACATGTGCCCTTATTTAAAAAAATGAAAAACTGAGACTATTTTGAAAAAAGTTACCTGAAAATGGCCTTAACTTGAAAACGGAGCTGTTTCGAGTGGGTTTTTTGTTAAGTTTTGAAACTGTGGGACCCCATCTAAAATAAAAATACGCGACACTTTAGAAAAAGCGATATTTTCATGAATCTTTTATTTTTTTAACATTTTTTACTGTACCATGATTGTTACAATGCATTTTGTGATACTTTTGGTTTCGAAAATTGAAAAAAAATCCGGAAATTTCAAATAAAGTTCGAGCCAAACATTTCATTAGGGCACAAAACTGAAAAGTAGACATTCGGGATTATTCCACTAATCCTTTCTTTAGTACACTCCCTACATGCCCTTCAAGATTCAGATTGATAACAAACAAATTTCCTATTGAAAAAAAATCAAAACACAAAAGGGCACATAAAAATGTTCACTCTGATCCAGGAAAAAAGTTCAATTGTGCCCTTTTCTTTATCTTTAGGTTTTCGTACTTGAGGAACTTTGTGTGTTATAAAATGAACTTTTCATACATTCTTAACACCAATTCAATTCAAAAAAAAATTTGGTTTACTTTTCACCAAGGATTTCTGCAGAAAAAAACTTCGTCGAAACACACTATTTAATACGGTACCGCGGATGCTGTTCAGTACACGTTTGAAGAATTTTTATGTTTCACATACCTTATTCTCACCATTCGATCACTAAACTTCACCAATTAACATAATGTTCGCTGAATTCCTCATTATTTATAATGGAACAAAAAGTCCCATAAACATCATTCAAAACAACAATCGGGTGACAGCGCTTTAGTGCCCTTTCAGTTCTCTTCGAAATTGCATTTAGAAAGGGCCCATTATGAACAACAGCTGGAAAGGTAAAAGGGCCCAATAACGAGATTTTTTTAAATTATGAGTTTTATTGCGAAAATCAACATAAATTAAGAAGCATTCAAGCAGAGTTGAGGATAATTATGTGTTTTAGCGTATCATAATTAAAACTACCATCAGTCAAGCTTCTTTTTTTAAATAGGAATTGAAACAAGTTGTGCACTTTTTGCAAGCGATTTTCTCGAATCGCGGGTTTTCGTTTTGTGCCCTAATGAAATGTTTGGCTGGAGTTAAGGTATTTTGATAAACATGGCAAAAGTTGACAAGTTTAAATAAGTATTTTCATTGACTGTTAATAAAATTAATAAAATTCATTCATGAAATCTTTCGGTTAAAACATGTTCTTCTTTTAAAACTACTTGATTCCATTGTACATTGATTAGCTTTTCTTGGCAGTTGAACATTTTTATTAATAATCATAATTTTGCTCATTTTTATTGAGCTGTTGCACATATTTTTATAAGTTTTTGTTTAAAAATCATGGAAATAAAATTGTTAACAAACTACTGCAAAATTAAAATTTAAATTTCAGTGCAATCTGCTGAAATAAATTTAAATGGCATTCTCCTACGTTTAGAATAATTTTTAAGCATGTCTGGGTTCATCATGTGTACATGCATTTTAATACTTATTTTCATACAGAGGTGAAACTTTGGCTTGTTATTTAAATTGTTATATTTTTTGCTTCTTCCCTTAAAACTTGACCAGAGTCGAGAGACAAAATAGTGATCAATATTTGCATCGGCTTTAAACAAGCAAACAATGATTTAAAAAAGCTCATTTTCAAATAAAAATTAAATAAATTAAACAAATTAAACAAAACTATAACTATACTATAACAACTTCTAGAGGACAACACCATACTACGTCTAGAGTGTTCTAACCTAATTCATAACAAAGATTCTATAAATTTCTCGTTTGGTGTTTTTTACAACTTTTCTCAAGATCCAAAATCGCTTTCTAGTCATCCCTCGGAGTTAAAAAAAAACTGAAACACCTTAATTGTCCACCAAACCAAAAGATGCCGCATCAACCCCGAATGTTTGATCTAAAGACTTCAAAACTCAAACCTGTGGTCGCTGTCCTTTTTTCACGCTAGATTTTGGTCTCGGGTGACAAAAAGTGAAATAAAAATTTAGGATTTTTTTCTGCGTATTATTTTTTGCCAAAAAGTCCAAATCAAAACTAACAATTTTGCCGAAAACACCAAATCGAAGAGAAAATCCCTTCGCAAGATAAAGATTTCTGATTATTCATTTGGTATGACCAGCCCTCCAAATTGTGTGGAGACTTGTATGAAATAAATAATGATATAAAATGTTTTTTTTTAATTGGACTAAGTTTCATGCAAATAAGAAAGTAAAAATTTAAAACTCAGATATTTTAATAAATTCTAGGGAATTCCTCTATAACATCTCTATAACAACTCCCCAAAGTTTGGGAACTATTGGTTTAGTCCTGACTTTGCGTAAAGCGATTCAATTTTCTATGAGAATTTGTATGGGAGCTCTTCAACTTTTCCGAAGATAGTATAGGGCTAGCTTGCCCCTTAAAAAAGATACAGCGTCCTCAAAATTGGTCTAATACGTGTTTTTTGTACCGAATTTCATCATGTAATTGACTTAAACTTTATTATTCCGAATAACTTTAAACAAGAACATCCTTCGTTACCAACCAAATCCGTTGGACAAAGCCGATTATCGGAATGTACTTATATTCAGTAACATGCACAGATACGACACACAACACACATAGAGACAAACTCCGCTCCAGACAGTCTGGCAAATTGAATAAAACTTGATTCTGGCTGCACCGAAACCCCCGTTGCCCAACTTTATCGTCATCCTCGTCGCCGCCGCCGGTCCCCGTTTGATCTGCTTGCTGCTCTGTCTTTGGCAATGGCCTTTGATTTGGCTGGCTGCTGCTTTTCTCAATGCGGCACAGATGCAGCATCGGCGTCCAGCCAGCAAGAGGAAACCCCAATGTCAAGTGCAGTAAATTTATGCAGTTTGTGTTTGTGCTTTTTTTTTGGTAGATTTAAGCCGGTCAAAAAAATAAACATAGCAAATAATAACGTAAAGTTGGAATATGGACAAGGAAATTGCTTGTATCGAAATCTGTTGAGAAGAACCCATTTGATTCCAAGTTTATTGTGAATTCCCGAGCAGACGGTAATAATTTGGGAATAACATTTTTGTATGTTTGAAAATACTAGGCCAATAACATGTTATGTTATTTATAACAAGATTTGTTATTCGTCATTATGATTATTTTGTTATTGGATTGTTATTGTAATAACAGACTTATCACATTTTTAGTTATTTATCGAACAAATCTTTGTTATATTTTTTTGTTATTTTAACAACTAATCCGATCATCCCAATAACAGTTGGAGGTATTCTTCCATAACAAAAAATGTTATTGCAAAGTTGTTTTGGCTGTCTACCAATATCAGACCAATAACATTTTTTTTTATGATAACATAAACTGGTATTGAACCTTTATGCAAAAATGGATTTTTCAAGAAGAATCCATAACATTTTTTACTATTTTAACAGTATTTGTTATTGAAATGGCATGAATTTTGTTATTACCGTCTGCCCGGGTTCCTGATAACTGGAAACGGTAGAAAATTGAAGAAGACTGCATAGCGAGTCGAAATGTCGGAATATGTGAAACTCAAAAGTTCAGTAATTTCTTACTAGTGTCCCCACTAAACAAGTGTACCAATTACGAAAATATTCCGCATCTGCCAGGAAAACCTCGTCGTCACCTTAATTATCCAGGAAGTGACCTCGCAAACCGTTTCGCGGAGACCAATTTCACGTCAAGTCCGCCGCCACCGAGATCGCTCAACTCTGGTTTCAAAGTTAAGAGACCCACACTCGAAAAACGGTTCGTAAATTATGAACCCGCGTAAACCGGTCAGAGCCGATTGCGCCACCGCCGTTTTACAGCCAAGGGGTCTGTGTAATTGGTGGCGAGGTCTCTTCTTCAGCACAGTTGATGAGCAACAATTAGCAGCAACTCCGCAACACCAGCTGCCGGCAGAAATTCCTTAAAATTTTCGAGCGATGTAACGTTGAGCGACTCAACCATCCAGTTCAGCTGATATCAAAGTGACCCCAGGTTACGGTGCTCGTTCGAACAATTTGGAAAATTGCAAACTGCAAAATTTTGCGCCCTAAACCGCAGCAGTAAATGATGCCTTGACCGCATAATAAGTGTGCTCGGTGGCAGTCCCCCCAAAAAAAGAGACTTCATTTTCCAGGTCCATTACAAGAATTTGTTGCCTGGTACAGAGATTACGATCTGCGGTCAGGACCAGTTCCGGAGACGACCACGACGGTCATCAGCTGGTTGATTTTTGGTTGTGGCGACAGACGGGAACCGGTTCTTTAGTTTTGTCACGTGCAATTTGGGATTTTTTTGGTCGATATTGAAGTCGGTTTGAGAAGATAAGTTACTAGAATGGAAACTCTTCAAAAAATAAATTCATCTTTGTCTAAGGAATGTGAATCGAAAAGACAAAAAGACAAAAACGATAAAAAAAGATTAAATTGATTTTAGTAGAGTGCATGATTTATTTGCCCCCTTTTAAACATTGCAACAGGAAAAAGCTTTCTGATTGTTTTTGGCATACAGTCATGCCCCGGTTTTGCACGCCTTGGTTTTGCACTGTCCCGGTTTTGATTCGTTCAACTGAAATAGGGATGATGTCAGCTATCGATTGCACTATTAATTACATGAATATTTTTACAAAAAAAACGCATTTTCCTGTATTTTGAAATCCAATTTTTCTTAAAAAATATTAAAAATTATTGCAATTGCAAAATGGGTATTAAATGATCGGGATTTTTCAAACATTTCGATTGTTATAAATTTGTTCAATAATACTAAGGCCGTTGCAAATATTTTTCAAAGTTTATGGCGCCCCCACCCTTCAAAGTCGGCCTGAATAATCAGGGTGCGAAAAAAATATGTTTTCATAAAACTTAAAATTTTTATGAAAATTAAAGTTTAATGAAATGCAAATAAGTTAAAATGCATTTTCCTGCGTTTATAATCATATTGAGCATGTTTAAACTCCTTTGAAAACATTTCAAATTTTCATAAAATACAAAAAAAATAATCTGTCAATACCTCGATATTTTGAAAATTTATGATTGAAAAGCAACTGGGTGCGTGTAAAATGCATTTTAATACACTTGTTTCATCCAAATGTTGAAATCTAGGTTTGTAATTTCAATTTTTACCCCCTCCCCCCTCGACTTTGGTGAGAGCCGATGGACATAAACTTCAAAAAATATTTGAAACGGCCTAAATTTTTTTTACACAAATAGATGAACACTTCCAGCGTGCCTCTAATGTTGGCAGGTCAGAACTTTGACATTCAATTAAAGCTAATTAAAAGCGTTTTCAGCTGAACTCGAGTGATAAATAGCTCAATAAGAAGTGAGCAAGCAAGTTTCTATCAAAAGTTTTGCAAAATTAGTTGTTTAAATAGTGAAAATCAGCAAATTGGATGGAGTTAGGAGCGAGGGCTTAACCTGCCAAAGATACGAGAATTTCCCCTACGTATTTTGAAAAAAAAAAAAAACAAAAAAATAGTTTTTTACAATATGGGTATCAAACAATTGGGGTTTTTTCATACATTTCGAAAGTTATAATTCAAATGTTTAAAAACACTATTTTTTTTCTCAAAACTACGTATTTAAAAAAAATATAATCAAAATTATTATTTTTTCACACTATGAGAATTTTTATACATTTCGAAGGTAAAAAAAAAGTTAAACTACGTATTTTCGAAAAAAAGACCGGCCCGTGGTTTAATGGCTACGGCTCCCGCCTCATAAGCGGAAGGTTCCGGGTTCGATTCCCGACCGGTCTCCTTGAAATTATTCGACTAAAATTGAACCTTGAATATGAACAAAAAACGCATGGAATCAGTTGGGATTCGAACTCACACCTTTCGATTGGTAAGGTAATCAGATGCTCTAGCCACTCGGCCACTGAGGGGTTGACACCCCTTGAGTGAATTAATCCGTAGTTGTGAAATAATGTCACAAGGTCATTTACTTAATAATACAACAATCCCTCTCCCAACGATTCCCCTACACACACCACACACCATATTCTATAAATAACTCGAAGTGGTTGGTACGGTATGTCCCCACTTCTTCTTCCCCTGATGATTCCATGAAATATGGGTTCCGTTCATAGAATCTGTCTCTTGTGGTTAATGCAACGCAGCAGGCCGGGCCGCTTCAGTGAGTGTAATAGATTTCGGGGGTTCTCGAAAGTACTGCAATCATTAATAATGACAAGAAAGAACTTGAGGCGTAATCTAACCATAAGTTCTTCCCGGATGCTTTCTTCGGACTGGCTGTGCGTGTGTTCGATTAGATTAGATTAGATTAGATTAGAAACTACGTATTTGCGAAAAAAATACTCAAAGTTGCACTTTGTTTTAATATGGGTATCAAATGATTGGTTTTTTTTAATACATTTCAAATATGCTATCATTTTTTTAAATACTCAAAATTTTCACGAAACTACATATTTATGAAAAAATACACTTAAAATTACAGTTTTTAACAATATGGGTTTCAAACGATCGGGATTTTTTCATACATTTCAAATGTTGTAACACAATTTTTTGAAAATACTGAAAATTTTCATAAAACTCGTATTTTCCAAAAAAAAAACTCAGTTTTATGCAATATTTATATCAAATGATTGGGTTTTTTTTCATACATTTCGAATATAATATCAACATTTTTTGAAAATACTCAGCATTTTCACTAAACTACGTATTTAAAAAAAACAATCAAAATTTCAGTTTTTTGCAATATGGGTATCAAATGATCGGGACTTTTTCAAATATGTAGGGGAGAGTGGGGAGACTTGATCCCCTTTTTTTGTATCGCACATAACTCTGTCTATTTTTCACAAAACTATAAACTTTTTGCATGAATTGAAAGCTTAAACATTCATCTATGTTTGGCTAATAAGGGTATTTCATCAGAAGAACTCTTCGAATCATGCCAAGCATTTTAAAAAAAAAATATTTTAAACCGGCATTTTAAAAATGTTAGGGGTAACTTGATCCCTAGCGTGGCTCACGGATATATGAAAAAGACAAAAGTGTTCAATTTCGAACGCCTCGACCGGAATTTTGTAGCAATATGGCCCCAGAACATAACCTGAAATTTTGAGCGTATTTGGTTAAGGTTTAGTACTTCCACCATTGACCTGAAGTTAGTATGGAACTTCTAAAAATTTACTATGGGAAATTTTCACTTTTAACCTCTTCATAGAGAAAGTTTCCAAAAACCCAATAAAAATTTCCTATTCTCAGGTTTCTTATAATTTTTGATCCGGGGAACAACTTTGTAGAACATCGCAAAGCGCTAGTAATTGATCCCGAAAAGATACAGGATATTTTTTGGAGTACGGAAACAAAATTCAACGTTCTCTAAAAATTCGTCTGTATCTTTCCGGGATTAATTCCTAGCGCTTTGCGATGTTCTACAAAGTTGTTCCCCGGATCAAAACCTATGAGAAACCTCTATTCTGAAAAAATCATACGGCATAGGAAAACTTTCTCGAAGAAGAGTTAAAAGTTGAAAATAAATAAATTAAATTTATTGAAATTTCTTTATAACTTCAGATTAAGAGTGGAACAACTAAACATTAACAAAATGCGCTCAAAATTTCAGGCTAGCTTCTGCGGTTATAATGCTACAAAATTTCGGTCGAGGCGTTCGAAATTGAACACTTTTGTCTTTGTCATATATCCGTGATCCCCCTTTCAAAATTATGAAGAAATCTTAAGCAAAATGTTTCTTATTCATCCAAACTTTTAATTTTCTATAAGTTACAGCAATTTCACATAAAACCTATACGTTTGTGTTCAAAATATAACAAGTTTACTATGTAAAATATTTAAAAACCTAAAATATTATTTTTTAGACCAAAATTAAGCATGTTTACAAAAGCTGGAAATTTTCGTTTACAAAACTTTTGAAAAAAGGTTCAAACTGCAGTAAGTTATGTACAACTATACCAAAGAAAACTATGTATGCAAACCCAGCCCAATTAATTAATCTTGAGACTGATTCCATTGACTGTAAAAATGCAGGGATCAAGTCTCCCTAAACGCACTTTTTTAAACAATTGATTGTAAAAATAGTATGACGATACATTTAACATGAAATGCGTGAGGGTTTTGGAGTTGATAAGTTTATCAAACAATTCATATATAAAAAAAACATTTTTTTTGATATTTTTTTAGTGTTTTCTTTGCATATTAAAAAAAGAAAAAAAGATCTCTTTTGAGTTTTTTGCAGATCGTTTTAGAAAAATGTGTATAACTTAATCTAAACATTTTTTAATTTTTTTCTTTGTTTTCAACAATGAGTTTTAGTCAATTTCGCACAACTTTCTAGAACAAAGCTAATTGTTTTACCCACATGCCGACGAGATACAGGCTTGGGATCAAGTGTCCCCGGGGATCAAGTCTCCCCACTCTCCCCTAATGTAACAGTTTTTAAAAATACTCAAAATTTTTACAAAACTACGTATTTTTGAAAAAAAATCCTCAAAATTCAGTTTTTCACAATATGGGTATCAAATCATCGAGATATTTTGATTAATTTCGAAAGCTAAAAAAAAAATTCAAGATACTCAAAATCTTCACAATGCTACGTATTTTCTGAAAAATACGTAAAGTATCATAATTTATTACATTCGAAATATTTGAAAAACTATCAATCATTTGCTACCCAACCGAAATTTTGAGTGATTTTTTTTCGAAAATACGTAGTTTTGTTAAAATTTTGAGTATTTTCAAAAAAGGTTTTTACAACATTTGAAATGCATGAAAAAATTCCGATCATTTGGTACCCATATTGAGATAAACAGATTTTTGTGGTATTTTTCGAAAATACGTAGTTTTGTGAAAATTTTGAGTATTTTTAAAAAATGTTTTTATTACATTCCAAATGTTTGAAAAAGTGCCGATCATTTGATGCTTATATTGCAAAAACTGAAATTTTGAGTTTTGTCTTTTTTTTGAAAATACGTAGTTTTGTGAAAATTTTCAGAAGTTTCAAAAAATGTATGATATTCCAAATGTATGACAAAAACTAACTTAATCCACCTATGTGGTTGGAGCCTTCCTCACAACAATGGCTGTACACAAGTTTCATCTATTTTTTAGATCCGGCTTCCAAAAAGTACATCGATATCACTTAAGTGGCCATATCTCGAGACAGGGTTGCCAGATCTTCAATGTTTTGGGCTCGTTGGAAAGGTTTTTTGATAACCTAACCAACAATAGGTCGGAAAGTGGATCCGGACATTGTTTACATACATTTAAGTGAGATCCGGCTTCAAAAAAGTACATCAATATCACTTAAGATGCCATATCTCGAGACAGGGTTGCCAGATCTTCAATGTTTTTGACTCGTTGGAAAGGTCTTTTGATAACCTAACCAACGTTGGGTCGGATGATGGACCCGGACATAGTTTACATGCATTTAAGTGAGATCCGGCTTCAAAAAAGTACAGTATGTAAAAAAAGTATTTACACCCCTTGGGCACTATGCACATTTTGTGATGAAACATGTAAAAAATTTAAAGTTTGACAGGAACCTAGTACTACGTTTTGTTCAGAAACTCATGACAAACATTTTGCTACAAAAAGCTCATGAAAAGATGATTTCTATAAAAAATTATATAACAAATACTATTACGAAAATAAAAAAGGTGCAAAAAAAGTTTGTAGACCTTTCGAAAAATTAACATAAATAATGTTATTTGTTGACAAATCACCATAAATCCAGTCTCCCAACTCCAAATAGGCATCCCTGACTGATTAAAAAAATAATTTGGGTTGAATATTAAGTTTACTAACTACTTAGTATAAAAGTTTATATAACTCTGGAAATTCTATATAAAACTTATCTAAATTTAATTTTGCAAACTTTTAATTCAAATAAATGTCAATATATTACCATAGAATTGCTAAATAAACATTTTGGAGTGGGTATAACACCGTTTTGGGGGTATTTGTATCGCTAGAATAGATTTTTCGTTAAAATTTCGTACCAACCCGGAATTACGTCGTCGGAAAATCCGCCGGCATCCGAACCGGTCCACGATTCACAAGTCAACCTATGTAGAATCGGAAAGGGCATAAAATTTCCGATCTTTTGATACCCATACATCTAGGTTTTCTTTAAAACCTACGTTTTTAAATACCTGGGCAAAAGTAAGTTTGATCCACGAGAACAAAAATTACGAAATTCCATACATTTTTGGCAGGTTGCTCAAACGAAACCATAACAACGTTTTTACCTAGGTATTTAAAAACGTAGGTTTTATAGAAAACCTGGATGTATGGATATCAAAAGATCGGAAATTTTATGCCCTTTCCGATGGGTTGACTTGTGAATTGTGGACCGGTTCGGATGCCGGCGGATTTTCCGACGACGTTGGTACGAAATTCCAACGAAAATCTATTCTATCGATACAAATACCCCCAAAACGGTGTTATGCCCACTCCAAAATGTTTATTTAGCAATTCTATGGTAATATATTGACATTTATTTGAATTAAAAGTTTGCAAAATTAAGTTTTGATAAGTTTTATATAGAATTTCCAGAGTTATTTAAACTTTTACACTAAGTAGTTAGTAAACTTTATATTCAATCCAAATTATCTTTTTAATCAGTCAAGGATGCCTATTTGGAGTTGGGAGACTGGATTTATGGTGATTTGTCAACAAATAACATTATTTATGTTAATTTTTCGAAAGGTGTACAAACTTTTTTTGCACCTTTTTTATTTTCGTAATAGAATTTGTTATATAACTTTTTATATAATTCATCTTTTCATGAGCTGTTTGTAGCAAAATGTTTGGCATGAGTTTCTGAACAAAACGTAGTACTAGGTTCCTGTCAAACTTTAAATTTTTTAAATGTTTCATCACAAAATGTGCATAGTGCCCAAGGGGTGTAAATACTTTTTTTACATACTGTATATCAATATCACTTAAGGGGCCATATCTCGAGACAGGGTTGCCAGATCTTCAATGTTTTGCACTCGTTGGAAAGGTTCGGCTTCAAAAAAGTACATAAATGTCACTTAAGTGGCCATATCTCGAGACAGGGTTGCCAGATTATCAATGTTATAGACTCGTTGGAAAGGTCTTTTGATAACCTAACCAACGTTGGGTCGGATGATGGACCCGGACATAGTTTACATACATTTAAGTGAGATCCGGCTTCAAAAAAGTATATCAATATCACCTAAGTGGCCATATCTCGAGACAGGGTTGCCAGATCTTCAATGTTTTGCATTCGTTGGAAAGGTCTTTTCATAACCTAACCAACAATAGGTCGGATAGTGGATCCGGACATAGTTTACATACATTTAAGTGAGATCCGGCTTCAAAAAAGTACATCAATATCACTTAAGAGGCCATATCTCGAGACAGGGTTGCCAGATCTTCAATGTTTTGGGCTCGTTGGAAAGGTTTTTTGATAACCTAACCAACGTTGGGTCGGATGATGGACCCGGACATAGTTTACATACATTTAAGTGAGATCCGGCTTCAAAAAAGTATATCAATATCACTTAAGTGGCCATATCTCGAGACAGGGTTGCCAGATCTTCAATGTTTTGGATTCGTTGGAAAGGTCTTTTGATAACCTAACCAACGATGAGTCGGATGATGGATCCGGACATAGTTTACATACATTTAAGTGAGATCCAAATATATGTGAAAACACATTTTTATACATAACTTTTGAACTACTTATCGAAACTTCAATCTGTATAAAACTCGATCAATGGGACCCTAAACCAAGTCGAATGCAACAAGTTCGGGTCAAATCGGTTCAGCCAGTGCCGAGAAACATGAGCTAGTTTGTTGGTCACATACATACATACACACACACATACACACACACATACACACACACATACACACAGACATTTGTTCAGTTTTCGATTCTGAGTCGATATGTATACATGAAGGTGGGTCTACGACGTTTTTATACGAAGTTCATTATTAGAGCAGGATTATAGCCTTACCTCAGTGAGGAAGGCAAAACACGATCATATTGCAAAAACAATAATGTTTTAATGTTTTTTTTTAAGTTAAAAAAATGCTTTTTCAAAATACAGGAAAAATACGTATTTTTGTGAAAATTGTCAGGTATCTGGATTGCTGCCATCATCCCAATTCCAAAACACGATAACTTTTTATGCTTGCACGATATTTCATTTGATTATAGCGAATGTCTCCCATATAGCCAAAATTCCATAAGCTCAGTGCTTCAGTTATGCACGCCTCAGTTTTACATCCCCCATATGCGGTGCTACCGAGGCATGACTGTAAAAAAAATATTTTATTTAAAATAAAATATTATATTAACATTTCCGCGATTTGTCAGCATGGAATGGAAAATATAACGCACTTTCTTATGTTTTAATCATCCATATTGGCAATAAGCTTTTCTGTGAATCCAACAAAATTGCAATTTACAAACATGATTAAAATTCTGCTCATAGACTTTGCTGTCGCAGCACATATTTTCCCACGCCAGCGCCCAACCCAACTCCAACTTAACTTGTGCCCAACTTTTACACCAGAAACAGGCTTTTGATCAAAACTTTAGCTTCAACTCACCACTTTGCAATGTAGTTGGGTGGGAAAATTCATCACCGCTGCCACCGCAGCAAACCACCAATCTGTTGGGCTTAAAGGGAAGACATAAAATCTAGCAGCAAGTGCGAGTGCGATGTGTATCGAATGCAGTTTTCTGAGATTTTATCTGCTGCGAAGTGAAGGGAGAGGAATTTTACAAATCAACGAGTTTCGTGTTGGTTTCACTTAATTGCCCAAAGCATTCGAAGCAAACAGTTTGGATTTCTCAAGTGAGACATTCGTTGCTCAAGTCCAAAATGCACGCGACTACCTTAAAGTGAGGCATAGCTTCCAACTTATGCTGGGTAGAACTTGGGTTTATGCTTTTGATTTCAAGCACATTATGTAATGAACCTGCGGCTAGGCTGAGCCAGGTGGTGGAGGCAGCAGCTCACGTGATGAGGTGGTTGAAAAGCTTGTTATTTGGTGCGTGATCACCAGCAGCAGCAGCAGCAGAACCAAGTTCTGGTTATGAGGTTATTGACATGCAACGTTGCAAGCAGACTTGAGGCTCAGCTCGGCGTAGAGGAAAGTTTTCGTGCCAGACCGATTGACGGATGGATGGATCGGTGGTTTTGGTGGTTGAGGTGCGTGAAATTGTTGGATTTTATTTTATACACTTTTTACATTAATATGCTGTTGCAAGCGGCCCAGAATGTGGCGTGAAGCTGCTGCAGCAGTTGCACAGTTTGAGGAAACTTGTTCAAATTCTGTTACTTTCCGTTAGAGAACTGCTACCAAGCAATGAAATAGTTGAAATCTATAATAAAACTTCTAGTTTGTAAGTGAGCTTGAATTTCCGTTCCCCCACATCAAATGTCACAGTTGTGCCTGTAAGTGCGTGCGTGCCCCTAATGGGCACCTTCGGAAACCCGCCTTTTTGGCGCCAATCCGTCTGACCACCTGAGGCGCCCCCGGAAAAAGTTTGTTATCTAACATCTCCCCCTCCCCAAATGACGACTACGATTACGAACAAGCCAAAAAGAGGCAGTGAAATTGCACGCAAACCTCAAACCCAACTCGCGTGCGGTTCCAAATCTTTTCTTTCGATGATTGATGGGTTGGCGATTTCCAAGAAACTGCCAATCAACCCCAGCGTGGGCTTGAACCTAATTGGTCACTGACCATGGCCCCAGCGACGCCGCCGCCGGGTTACGGTTCAATAGCTACGCTTCTTGGACCCGGCAGGTGAATTTTCCGTTACGGTTGAGCGGTGTCCCAACCGAACGATGGAGTTACGCTCAACCGATTCGCTCGTTTTCTACCCTTGAACCTCTTCAAGAATGTTTCTGAACTGTGTAGAACATCGTCCAAAACAAGGTCAAACTCCGAGTGGTTGAACTCCATTACAGTGAAACCCATTATTACTTGTCCCAAAAGGTCGTCCGAGGGAACTTTTACCCACACATTTACCATTATTCAATTTTCGAGTTGGCAGACTCATTTAGGGATTTCCGCAAAATCCATTTCCACGCTCCCCACCCCCTCTAGCAAACTCCCAGACCAGCCCGACTCAACTCTTTCGGACATAGAGACGTCACACACGACGTTCATGTGCGTACACCTTTAATGACTTTCCCACAATTTTGTGCCCCCTTTTCCTGGTCGGTGAATGTCGGACGAACGGAGCCCCTCTAAACGGGTCATTACTTTGCCCAACCCCTTTCCTCTTCCTCTCCTTGCAGCTTGAGTAGAACTTTTTTGCATGTAGGGAGTTGTGGGGGTCTTGGGGGCTGTAATGATTTTTGTAAACAAAATTTTTCATTGTTTTGCCTATCTTTCAAAAGAAATGTATAGGATTTGGCTTAAAAAAATATCAACGAGCAATTCCAGCTCAAATCAAGAATTTTTCTAGTACTTTTGTACCCGACCCTCTCCGATTTCAATGAAACTTTGTAGACATGTTACCCTAGGCCTGTATAAGTCATTTTTGTGTATATGGAGCCAATAGTACTCGAAAATAACATTTGAGAAGGGCGTAAGTTATTTAAATATTTGTGTACTTTGCAATTTAAATATTACTGTTTCTCGAAGCCGTTGTATCGTATCAAAAAGTGGTCAAAGACAAACTTGTAGGAAATTGGACGGGCTTTCTGAAAAAAATACACTGAAACAAAACTACATGTCACTTCTATGAGATTTTTTGATTTTTAAGTTTAAAAGTTAAATTCAAGGGTCCTGATTTTCGGTTCAATGAACAGAAACCACTCACTCATCGCCTATCCATTCGTCGCCTATTCCAACCCGCTAGCATTCATGAGCGAATGAGTCTCGCAAGCAGCCAGCGAGTGGCCCGAACTGTTCACTCAGCGAACAAATACATCGTGAAAATATTTGCCTACTCCGTCGCTCGACGACACTCACACACTACCATGCTCAGCGAAGAGCCACTCTCACAAAATGCCAGCGCGGCAGTCTTTTTGTCTTCACGCCCTCAGTTTGCCATCAATTTGATTTTTACTTGGTGGATGTTTCTTTGAATGGTGTCTATAATGTTATGAAATCAAAATAAATGCACAATTTAATTAATAACATTGATTTTAGGCAACCCAAATCAATGAGTATAACGCAGCGCATCAGAGAAAAAATGTTTTCAGTTCAGAGTGATCGGAGACGTTCGGTCTGCCTGAGCCGTTCGGAGACTGAGCCGATCAGAGAGAGAGAAGAGTAGAAAAGAGAGTGTTCGGGAGCGAATGGTGATAGAGTGACAAACGGTAGGAATTCATCAGGGCAGTATCGCGTCACCTGCTATTTGTGCTCGCGAATGGAGTGGTTGATTTTGAGCAATCAGGACCCTTGATTAAATTTTTTTTCGTTCAAAATTTTTAAGGAATTAGCCTAAGATGTTACAAATAGACTGACGAAAAATTCAGGATGATATGTCGCTCCTTAAAAAATATAAAAATCAATTACTTAAACTGTTTTTTTAGAAAAGTGGTCTAAACATTTAAATTTAAAAAAACGATAGTGGGAATCGATTTCCCAGACAATTTTACATAAAAGTCTCCATATTGACCACTGCCCTAAGTTCATTCCATGGGAAGATACAGCGGTTTTGAAAATAAAAATGCTCAAGTAACAATTTAAGTTTTGTTCCTTTCCTGAAGAGATATCCAAGTTATCTTAGCCAAAAATGACCATAAAGCTAACTTATCTCCAGAACATCAATAAATCAGCATTAAATCTGAGTTAAGAGCAAAGTGGACCATTTTAGGAGGTTATCAAGAGCTTTTATCAGGAGTTATTTAAAACTAAGCAACTTAAACGTTGATTTTTACAACACTCTGTAAAAGGTCTTAATTACCTTTATAAAACTTGTTTGCAAGCTTCTTGAATTTATCAACTAATAGAAGAGCTCTTCGTGACTGTAATAAAGTATTCTTAATCTCGTAAGCTCTTGTTGAAGATAAAATAGATTTGTCGAAGTGAAACAGGTTCTTAATTTTATTTCGTAAATTCCATTCATTCTATATGAATAAAAAACACAATTGACAAAAGAACTTTAGCTTAAATGATAATTATATCATACAAACAAAATTAATATTACTGCGACTTTATGCAGCCGATCTAATGGTAAAATTCATGCCATGAAAATTTCACTGATTGATTTTCTGAGATACCTCGAAAAAATATGAACCGTAGGAGTAAATCTTTAAAAAAAACATTGATTTTAATTTTTTTGAGGAATTTTGTTCGCCAATACCAACATGGCTACCATTTTTTGCCGTTTTTTCATGTTAATATGGCTGATCTTATTTAAACTATTATTTCTTACTTAAAGCTCTTGTAAAACTTTTTTTTCTTGAGAAGCTCTTGTCCTAGCCACTTTAAGAGTCATGTTTCTAGAAAAGCTCTTGTTCAAGATTGAGTAAGAAGTCAAAGGCTGATGTAAGCTTTAAAGGGGTTTTGATCCAGAGCAAAAGGCGTAGTACTGCGACCATAGTACATGCCTACATTAGTTCGCAGAAGGTAGATCCGACAATAAATCTCTGAATTTCTTTTCCCTAGCTAAATGATAACAAAGATTGTGATTTTTTCAATTCAATTTATTTATTTGTTGTAAGTGGGCCTAATCATCGTTTAGCACACATTGGAAGAATTTGTCATCCATCATAAAATAATTTAGCCAAAACAGCGCTGTTTTTTTTTTTTTTTTTTTTTTGATAACGAACACAACACCACCAATCCGAGGGACGAGTTTATTATCTTCTCGAAAGGTTTTATCCGACTGGTCCTTGAATGTTTCCGTCGAGACGTCGATGAGGAAACGCCAAAAAAGTTCCGTACCAGGACAAACGGATAGAGGAGAGGTCCCACTAAGCCGGGCGTTGGTGACTTCTGCAAACAAATCCGGATCAACACGATCTTCAACCAGTTGACCAACGAACCTGAACTGTGGCCACGGGAGTGGCGGCCATAATGGCGATTCGCGTGCTGCCCGATCACGACGTGCCGGAGTGAAATGTATTGCTGAACACGCATGCTAACGAATTCGGCTAGCACCCGACCTCGTACACTTTTCCGAAGGTGAAAATCGTAACGTCCACGCGTGATTCGGGTTACAAAAAACGTAATTCTCGGAATTAGCACTTAGACACTTGTACGAATGATTTGCGAATGTGAGTGATTTGACAGATCAAATTCAAACAATCTGGAAATATTCTTTCTTAAAAGCGAATTAGTTTCAATTGAGTTTTAATGCAGTTTTGGGAAGTAAAGTTGCCTCTTTGGGATAACTTTAAGTAAAAAACCTAGGTGTGGCATAAAACTATGTTCCATATTCCTAAAACACTCTTGAAGATTATTTGAAGATATAATAGAAGTAATTTTCAAAGCTTTTATAAAACTTGTTAAGACAAACAAGCATTCTCTTTGTTACTAGGGTGTTGAAAAAATAGGTTTTTGGTAGAGGTGGGCAAAACCGCTCTTTTTAGGAGCCGCTCATTTTCGTTCGCTCTTTAAAAAGAGCCGCTCTTTTAAACGGCTCTTTCGCTCTTTTTCAAAATTTGGATGAAAAGGGGTTTTTCAAGAATCGTGTGATTTTAAGTTATTTCACATTGGACTTTTATAAATTAGGCCATACCAAATATTTTTTGCAGTTTATAACCCTCAACTCAGGCAAAGTCGCAAAAAATAAATAAATAAATAGAAGCATTTTACACATCCCCAGTTGTATTGCAATCATTAGTTTTCAAAATATCGAAGTATTAATGAACTTTTTTTAAGCCGTAAAAAAATGGAATTAGAAAAATTGCTGTTAATTTTAAAATTGCGTTTATTCCTGCAAGAATTAAACATTTTTTAAGTTGATGCCAGTAAACGCTTTAGTGAATTTCTTGCGAGAAAGAGTTCTGCAAGAATTGAACTAATGCTGATATTTTATTTGGAGAAAATATTTTTTGAACTTTTCTCTACATTCTGATTTAATCGATAAAGTCTAGAAACGCTAATGTTTAATCGGACAAAATGATTTTTTTTTTTTCAAAATCTCTTTTATATTCAGTAGATTTTTGGTAATATTTGAAAAATTATGCTATTTGAAATGCTCAAATTTGTATTACGGTATTTCTTTAATGTACACTCAGTTGTACAATGAAAAGTTTATTTCATTTTGTTTAGAAAATCATTTGCTTTTGTGATTAATTTTTATAAGCATTATAAGCATTGCATTTTCAATTCTCAAAAAACAAATTTAATACTATTTTTTTTGGAAATTCAATAAATTATATTTATAACAAAAATCATGCCATATTAAAACGGTTCTTTTAAAAGACCGGAGTTTAAAAAAGAACCGCGGTTCTTTTTTTGTGAGCCATGGTTCGTTCGCTCTTTTTAGTGAATCGGCTCTTTGAGCGGTTCGCTCTTTTTTTGCCCACCTCTAGTTTTTGGTTTTTGGTGGTTTTTAGATTTTTTAGTCTCATAAATATTTTTACCAGAAACCTCGTCCAATTTCTCATAAGTTTGCCTTTGAAAGCTTTTCAATTGGATGTATGGGCTTACAGATATAAGCTTGATTACATTCCTCATAACTGAAAATAGAATATTTTTTCAGCGTGGTAGAAACCTGGTTAATAAATAAGCTTACGTAAATATTTAAACGAGTCAAATTGAAAAGCTGTCAAAGGCAAACTTATGTGAAATTGGACGAACTTTCTGGTAAAAATATTTCTGGTAAAAATATTTTTCAACATTTTAATTTTCAAAACCGCTGTATCTTCCCATGGATTGGACTTAGGACAGTGGCCAATATGGAGACTTTTATGTAAAATTGTCTGGGAAATCGATTCCCACTATCGGTATTTTATAATTTTGACGTTTAGACCACTTTTCTAAAAAAAACCAGTTTAAGTAATTGATTTTTGTATTTTTCAGGAGAGACATACCACCCTGCATTTTTCGTCAGTCTTTTTGTAACATCTTAGGCTATTTCCATACAAATTTTGAACGAAAAAAAATTGTAACATCACCTTGAAATTTGAAAAATTAAACTTAAAAATCAAAAAATCTCATAGAAGTGGCATGTAGTTTTTGTTTTAGTGTTTTTTTTTTCAGAAGGCCCGTCCAATTTCCTATAAGTTTGTCTTTGACCACTGTAAAGAATTGGGTAAGGAAGGCTCATGATATACTGTGGTACGCGCGGTTGGTGCTACCCCGCGCGGTACTAAACCATACTTGTTGTGGTAGCAGTTCTGAAGCCGCTCTTTCTCTCGCATTATTTATGTCTCTCTGTGGTCCTACTATCAAAATTAACCCTCTCAGCTAACTGCGATCGGTGGCGCGAAATGCACCGATGCGCCATGTATGTTCCATGTAGTTTAGAGTAATTATCGTCAGATCCCAAATAAAGTCCGTTGGAAGTAGATCGTTTCGTGTACGAGTGAAGCAATAAAGTTTGTGTTTTCTACTCTACGCTCCGCGGTTTCAATTCTCTCCGGAACTAGCCAGAGTGATCCGGACCCATCCGGTTCTGTACAACCACTTTTTGGTAAGATGCAACGGCTTCGAGATACAGTAATTTTTAAATTGCAAAGTACACAAATATTTAAATAACTTACGCTTATCTCAAATGTTATTTTCGAGTACTATCGGCTCCATATACACAAAAATGGCTTACACAGGCCTAGGATAACAAGTCTACAAAGATTCATTGAAATCGGATAGGGTCGGGTACAAAATTATTTATTTTTGCTACAAATTTTTCAAAAATAATTTCATCACATCCCTATAAAAAAAACTCATTTATTGTCACGACTGGTTTAACGAAACTCCAACAAAATTTTGAGCCGATTTGGTCGAAGCAATGTTGAGATATCATTTCACCCATTTTCTGAAACTGCTAACTTCAAATAGTTATATCTCGGCAATGATACAACCAAATGTCTTCAAATTTGTTTTGTTAATAGATGAAACTGTATATTTTAATGCCCTGAAAACAGATTTTGAAAAAAGTTTAATTGTGTGCTCAAACTGACCTCTGACATTTTTGCCGATTTACATGTATGTAACCATAGATTATTAATCAAGTAGATGTCCCACTTGGAATTTGCTCCATATACCTAGTTGGCGACACCCCTTTAGCGCTCTGCGCGCCGCCATCGTCAATTTACAGGTACTAAATTGGAAAACAAAATCATAGTACTCTTTGCACTTGCCTGTTGAAAAATTGTTTTGTTTTTGACAAAGTGTCACCAAATTTGGTTCAACACGTCCTTAAATAAACTATTTCTGTAAATTACCTTTTTAAATCCCAAAACACATGAAAAGATCGGCCACCAGGTGTGTACTCTAGCAGGGCAAGTAGCAGTGGCAGCAGCAGTAAAAAATCCGACTAGAATAAAAGAACCGGAAAGAGAGGAAATGACTCTTTTCAAGCCGAACACGGCCAGTTCCCACTCAATACCGAAACCTCTGCGGGTTTGCACCACTCCCCCGGCCAGGTGAAAGCTAAAGCGAAGGTTAGACTACAGTCCGCTCCTCAAAAAAATGCTTCTTGGTATATGCCTCATTTTATTTTTTTCCAGACAAAAAGAACTTTATGTAAAACTTTTACCAAAATGCAGCACAAGAATAGACAAACAAATCTAACGCTAATCCCGCCGTTGAAGTGCATCAGATTTAAAGAGGCCACTTCCGACTTTTAAACTACCTGGCTGACATTGAACCGCAAGAACAATCTTTTGCGTTGGGAAAAAATCAGGAGCTGCTCCAAAATCTAGACAAATAAAATTTAATCAGCACGTAGGTGTATGATATCTTTTTAATTGGGTCAACTTTTTATTATTAATTAACAAAGTAAAACATGAAATAGTTGCATCAGAAATCGGGACATTTCATCATGGTGCCCAGCATGTGTTTAGATTAGACTTCTGTTTCCGCTCGATTCCGGCAAGTTAGTAGCTATTCCGGCAACGGAGGATTGTCGCACGACGTGGTTCTTGTAAAAACCGGGTCCCAGGAAAAGCTTTGCTAGAGTTCTATTCTCACGAGAAAGCTGTGGCCTCTAGAAGCGCCGACAGTTACGGTCAGATTCTAGAACGCTGCGCAGTTTCTGGTTGATGTGGTGGAATGATTGGCAGGGTCTTCTTAATCAGTTTTAGAGTGCAACCAGAGGGCCTGAAAAAATAAATTTTCTCATAAGCAATTGTTCGTTCAACTTTATGCTACTCACTTGCTATTTTTTTTGTTATTTTTTCTTTATTGGAGGTGGACAAAAGCCCCCTTGAGCTGTGTCTGCTAACACGCACCTCGCTAACACGTTTCCCAGCTGAACGGATGGCACCGTCGGAGGAATCGGCTCCGTTCGCGGGATTTTCGGTGGTCAGAGAAAAAACCAACGATTTGAAGTCCTACTTGTTGGTGAAATGTTGACCGAAAATAAACAAAGTTTGCAAAGCAGCTGTTGCTACGATGCAACCGTAACACTTGCACTGAAACCGGGGAAAATTAATTTTCCCTTTGGAAACATCGCAAAGTAGTACCTGTGAATTGCCACCAGGTGTTATCTTGGCGTGGCGGTAGTGTCGCCAGCTCCAACAGGGGAGTGGCGTATCTATATATATTTAGTCTATGATGTAACCCCTTAATGAAAATAAAAAAATCTTGATTATATTCAGTAAAAACATATTTTCTTTACTCTCGTGTCTCAATAATTGAAAATGCATTTTTTTCAATTACCGTAAAACGGGGTGACTTTGATAGGTTTGAGATTTTTCCGCAAAATAAAGGATACAAATTAAATACGTACGGAATGGTTTGGAACCATACTGACCATGGTAGAGATGTACTCAAAGTACATCAAGAAGAACTTTTCATAACATTTTGAAAGGTTTAAAAAGTTAGTTAACTATTTTCAAAAAAATGTTGATGAAAGGCATTATTTCAAACTACTCAAAGAGTCATGATTTTCTCAATGAACATGATTTCGAATCGGGAAATGGAAAACATTTTCGGATTCTTTGGACAATTTTCCACTAGGAGAAGGTAAACTAATTTTGTAAATATTAAATAATATGTGTTTTTGAAACATAACTCAAAAAATAATCCAAAATTAAAGGTAATTTCAGTTGAACAAATTTCATATGAAATGTGAAAACTTGTGATTTGTGCTTCGAATTCAGTTAAAAATGTAATATAAATCGATAATTTTATGAACAATACTAGATTTAACGAATTTCAAGCAAAATTCCGACTTTTTAACAACTTTACCTAAAATTTATAAGTATTTTGTTAAAAAGCCTTAAAACTTAGTTAACTTCATATAAACATTGATTTTTTTTCTTTAAAACTATATCATCAACCTTAGTGATGGTTTATTTAACGTAAAAATGACGTTTGAGCACTTATAACCTGATTTTAACAAGAAAAACTATGACTATCAAAGTCACCCCGGAATTTGAAATGAGAATTTTTAACGTAACTATTTTTCTGAACATTATAAAAAATAACTTTTTCCAGAAATAGTGCATGAACTTTGTGTGGCCTATAATAATCTTGAGAAAAACCTTTCCAGTTGGGAAACATTCCAAAAATAAATTGAAATCCTATCAAAGTCACCCCGGTTTACGGTACAACCATTTTTAAGTCAATAGTCAAATTTTGGAAAAGGCAGAAAATCACGCATTCATTTTATTTCGAAATTCCGTATTTTCGGCCCCAACTAGCCTTACGCTCACTGGAGGCTTCAACATTGTTGTTGTTGTTTGAATCTTGATGCAATTTCGTTTCCCAGGGTTTCGCAGTACACTGCTTCTAGCAGGTAGCCTCCCCAAGTAGTGCTCTTGCATTGCATTTGTTCTAATAATTTGCATAATTCGTCTCTTTTGACGAGAAGCACACACTAAACTGAATCTATTCTTTAAAGTTTTTTGTTCTACTTTTCTTAAAAATTCATGTTGCTTTATTCCAATTAAAATGTTGTGTTAAGAAATTATTTTCCAATATTTAAAATTCCCAGTCGATTCTAACTAAGAGTGCAAGTTATCGAGAACAGCTTGCTAATGGACGATTGTTGTTCCCCAAAGTACGGCTGTCATCATTAAAGGTAACCCTCGTTTGCGAACGGTGCAAAGTTTTCCCCCTTCTCAGGTGAGAGTTTTGCAATCCATTAAGCCCTCTTCTACCCGAGTCTGAACATTAACAGACAATATCACCAGCGCCGCTAAAGACTAAAGAAGGGGGGTTTGGGCAAATGACCACAACAATGGCTTTTAAACAATTTCAATCGATCCCTTCAAAGTGTTTGTGTTGGAGCAGGAATCATCAAAAGAATCGAACGGAGAATGTGGTGCATTCCTTTCCGCTTAATTGTGGGATCGATTGAAAATGAAAATAAAAGGGTTCGGGGTGGAAAAGCTGAGAAAGAGGAAACGGCTCATTGAAGCATTTCAATGAAGGAAGGAAGAAGGGTGATTTCCTGGGATTTCAGTGGCCCGTTGCTGACAAGTTTGTGTAGGGGGATAGTTGAGGGAGCTTTTAAAAAAATATGTGTGTGGTTTCAACAAGAACTTTTCAATCTATTATATTTTTAAAATATATTTTTCATTTGTGCTTATACGATGTAGTACAATGTAATGATCTAGATGTAGTCATCTGGATAGGCTCAATACCTTAAAAAATGCATCTAAAACTCAAATCTATCAAATTGAACCAGTCTACTTTGGCTTCACCAGACTTTAATTCATGTAGACTGTTGATGATCACAACTGCTACACAAACAACATCATCTGCAGCGTGCACTTTCCGTCATTCCTACTCACCGAGAGATCTATAATTTATTGGTTATTATATCCGATTACGTGGATGAAGTTTACTTTACGACGGAGTGACCACCTCCAATCCAGTTCTACAATTAAGTTTTCCCAGGCCACGGAAGGTTCGGAACTGAACTGATTTTGCCAAAAGAAAAGTAAATACCATGAAACTCTCCGTGGTTTCACGCCGAGGAAGTCCACGCTTTCTGAAGTCGGCTCAGCCGCGTTGAAAGATTAGCTCGGAGCTGTTTGACCTTTCGCAGGGCATCGATTCAAAAGTAATTCGACAATTTGTTCAACTCGGCCTCTATCAAAGTGGCGTGAAATCGACCATAATTTGATGTGTTTGCTTGTGTTTCCTCCGGTTCCGTCTTCAATCAAATCCGATTCGTCAACCAGCAGTGCAGTGCAGTGTTTGTACAAATCTTTCATCACATCCGATCCGCTCGCGTAAGTCGACGTAACAAAAGACGTGATTTACATCGCTAATGCTGGGCGGTGAGAGACGGGAAGTGTGTGACCATATGATTCATTACCAGGCCGGCAACTTGTTCGGAAAAAACTTGCAACGGAAGGGAGTCGGCAGACTCTTGGGAGTTCTTCATAACCGGCATGACGAGCTGTGGCCCATAGAAAGCGAAAACAACGGTCGCCGTCATTCAGCTTGTTATCAAGAAGTTCAAGTTTCCGGTGCGATGCAACGACGGCAGTGCGTTCAATTTCCAGCTGGTTGAGTTGAGCGGCGTTGACACGCAGGCTGATTACCCGCGAAACCAGTTTGTGCAGCCAGACTTGGACGATCATCGCGCGCCGTGGGGAGGTCTCCGACTCTAATCAAACGGGGAAGTGGCAGAAGGTTGAATGAATTCACACTACACAGTAGGAAAAAAAACTGAAAATGTGCCAGTCAAACGTTTCTTCAACATTCTTACATTTGGACGAAACTTTCACCGCCCGGCAGCAAAATCTTGAAGTGACGTTTTCCCCCATACATTTTTGAGATTTTTCTCAAGTAAACTTCAACCAATAAAGACTCCCAAACTATTACCGATTCGGCGCTAAAATGGTTCATATAGTTATTTTCCCAACTAAATCGAGCCAGTGGGTACCCCCAATGACTATATATTTTATTGTTATGGGTCCTGTACGAGTGGGGTTCCAAATGAATTTGGTCTTTAGGCAATAACTAGTAACTGTGCCAATTTTGAGCCAAATTGGTAAAGGTTCAAGGGTCGCCTTTTATCGTTGAAGTTTTTATCTAGAGTTTTTTTTTTTGAAAATGTTAAATAAAATACATTATCAGTGAGTCAGGGGTATTAAAAATCCATAAATCCAAAATATATTTAAACGAGTCCAAACATGTTCAATATGATCAATAAGAAAAGGCATTTAAGATTGTTCTCAGTTGATGAGACTTCAATTTCCATTGAATAATGATATTTTTCTGAAAAAATATTTTTTTGCCCCCTGATTTTTTGGACGAATTTTTAAGGGGGGGGGGGGCGACATAAACTTTGAAAAATATGTGCAACGGCCTAAGTAAAAAATAAAGATTTTTGGAATATATCGAAAATTCCCTCTCCAAAAAATCCAAAAACCATTTTAGGATGAATTTTGTGCGTTTTTTTAAATGCACCGAGTTTAATCCATTTGCAGGCTACAATTTTCAGAACTTTTTTTTTAATTCTCTAGAAATAATTTATTTGAAAAGTTACAAAATTCTCAACCATTCTCTTTTTGGACTTTGATAATCCGACCTATAGTTGCTCACAACTCAGCCTTGCAGGATTAACATTTCAAAAGGGCTTAAATCGAATTATTGGGCCCTTTTGAAATGTAAGACGTGATTTCAAAAATCTGGAAAAATTGAGTAATTTTCCGCCAACTCACACGAATTTGGAAATATTGCCCCGATCCCTCTTCGATTTCCATGAAACATTTTTCTATGGGGTAATTTTGGTCCCTGATCATGAATCCGAGGTTATTTTTCTCCATATCTTGTGGTGGGCGGGGCGGTACGACTACTTTCATTTTGCTCGATTTTTACTAAGACATTTTTTCAGTAATTTGCTACTTGGAACCGTGAATAGATAGAAATTTAGTACCAAATAAACTTTTGTGTGTAATTGGTGGCGTACTTGAAATTTCTTTTTTGCCTTCCTCACTGAGGTAAGGCTATAATCCTGCTCTAAAAATGAACTTTGTATAAAAACGTCGTAGACCTACCTTCATGTATACATATTGACTCAGAATCGAAAACTGAACAAATGTCTGTGTGTATGTGTGTGTGTATGTGTGTGTGTATGTATGTATGTGACCAACAAACTAGCTCATGTTTCTCGGCACTGGCTGAACCGATTTGACCCGAACTTGTTGCATTCGACTTGGTTTAGGGTCCCATAGATCGAGTTTTATACAGATTGAAGTTTCGATAAGTAGTTCAAAAGTTATGTATAAAAATGTATTTTCACATATATTTGGATCTCACTTAACTGTATGTAAACTATGTCCGGGTCTATCATCCGACCCATCGTTGGTTAGGTTATCAAAAGACCTTTCCAACGAGTCGAAAACATTGATAATCTGGCAACCCTGTCTCGAGATATGGCCACTTAAGTGATATTGATGTACTTTTTTGAAGCCGGATCTCACTTAAATGTATGTAAACTATGTCCGGATCCACCATCCGACCTATTGTTGGTTAACTTATCAAAAGAACTTTTCAATGAGTCCAAAACATTGAAGATCTGGCAACCCTGTCTCGAGATATGGCCCCTTAAGTGATATTGATGTACTTTTTTGAAGCCGGATCTCACTTAAATGTATGTAAACTAGGTCCGGATCCACCATCTGACCCATCGTTTATTAGGTTATCAAAAAATCTTTCCAACGAGTCCAAAACATTGAAGATCTGGCAACCCTGTCTCGAGATATGCCCACTTAAGTGATATTGATGTACTTTTTGGAAGCCAGATCTCACTCAAATGTATGTATACTAAGTCTGGATCCACCATCTGACCCATCGTTGGTTAGGTTATCAAAAGATCTTTCCAACGAGTCCAAAACAACGAAAATCTGGCAACCCTGTCTCGAGATATGCCCACTTAAGTGATATTGATGTACTTTTTGGAAGCCAGATCTCACTCAAATGTATGTATACTAAGTCTGGATCCACCATCTGACCCATCGTTGGTTAGGTTATCAAAAGATCTTTCCAACGAGTCCAAAACAACGAAAATCTGGCAACCCTGTCTCGAGATATGCCCACTTAAGTGATATTGATGTACTTTTTGGAAGCCGGATCTCACTTAAATGTATGTAAACTATGTCCGGATCGACCATCCAACCCATCGTTGGCTAGATCATCAAAAGACCTTTCCAAAAAGTCCAAAACATTTAAGATCTGGCAACCCTGTCTCGAGAAATGCCCACTTAAGTGATATTGATGTACTTTTTTGAAGCCAGATCTCACTCAAATGTATGTATACTAGGTCCGGATCCACCATCTGACCCATCGTTAGTTAGGTTATCAAAAGATCTTTCCAACGAGTCCAAAACAACGAAAATCTGGCAACCCTGTCTCGAGATATGCCCACTTAAGTGATATTGATGTACTTTTTTGAAGCCAGATCTCACTCAAATGTATGTATACTAGGTCCGGATCCACCATCTGACCCATCGTCGGTTAGGTTATCAAAAGACCTTTCCAACTAGTCCAAATCATTGAAAATCTGGCAACCCTGTCTGGAGGTATGGTCACTTAAGTGATATTTATGTACTTTTTTATTCCGGATCTAAACAATAGATTAAATTTTTGTACAATTCCATCATATCAGTCATTATTGGCAATAAGTGAGGAAGGTTCCAACCACATAAGTGGATTAGCCATACCACTTAGAATGTACAGTATGTAAAAAAAGTATTTACACCCCTTGGGCACTATGCACATTTTGTGATGAAACATGTAAAAAATTTAAAGTTTGTCAGGAACCTAGTACTATGTTTTGTTCAGAAATTCATGCCAAACATTTTGCTACAAAAAGCTCATGAAAAGATGATTTCTATAAAATGTTATATAACAAATACTATTACGAAAACAAAAAAGGTGCAAAAAAAGTTTGTACACCTTTCGAAAAATTAACATAAATAATGTTATTTGTTGACAAATCACCATGAATCCAGTCTCCCAACTCCAAATAGGCATCCTTGACTGATTAAAAAAAGAATTTGGATTGAATATAAAGTTTACTAACTACTTTGTATAAAAGTTTATATAACTCTGGAAATTCTATATAAAACTTATCTAAACTTAATTTTGCAAACTTTTAATTCAACTAAATGTCAATATATTACCATATAATTGCTAAATAAACATTTTGGAGTGGGTATAACACCGTTTTGGGGGTATTTGTATCGATAGAATAGATTTTTCGTTGGAATTTCGTACCAACCCGGAATTACGTCGTAGGAAAATCCGCCGGCATCCGAACCGGTCCACAATTCACAAGTCACACTTACTTTTTGCCCAGGTATTTAAAAACGTAGGTTTTAAAGAAAACGTAGATGTTTGGGTATCAAAAGATCGGAAATTTTATGCCCTTTCCGATTCCACATAGGTTGACTTGTGAATCGTGGACCGGTTCGGATGCCGGCGGATTTTCCTACGACGTAATTCCGGGTTGGTACGAAATTCCAACGAAAAATCTATTCTATCGATACAAATACCCCCAAAACGGTGTTATTCCTACTCCAAAATGTTTATTTAGCAATTATATGGTAATATATTGACATTTAGTTGAATTAAAAGTTTGCAAAATTAAGTTTAGATAAGTTTTATATAGAATTTCCAGAGTTATATAAACTTTTATACTAAGTAGTTAGTAAACTTTATATTCAATCCAAATTCTTTTTTTAATCAGTCAAGGATGCCTATTTGGAGTTGGGAGACTGGATTCATGGTGATTTGTCAACAAATAACATTATTTATGTTAATTTTTCGAAAGGTGTACAAACTTTTTTTGCATCTTTTTTGTTTTCGTAATAGTATTTGTTATATAACTTTTTATAGAAATCATCTTTTCATGAGCTTTTTGTAGCAAAATATTTGGCATGAGTTTTTGAACAAAACGTAGTACTAGGTTCCTGTCAAACTTTAAACTTTTTACATGTTTCATCACAAAATGTGCATAGTGCCCAAGGGGTGTAAATACTTTTTTTACATACTGTAAATGAAATGTAATTATTATAAGAGAGTTCAATAAATACATATTAAATTTCAAAAAAAGTGGATTATGTAAGTTTTTTAATCAAGATTAATTTTTGAAAAGGGTCAAACATTAAGTATAATGTACTTTTAAAAAGTTAGTTTTGATTTTTTTTTGCAAATTTTTTTTTCTAAAAGATTGGAAAATTTCACGAATGTTTTATTCTATAACATTGAAAATCAGACCGTTAGTTGCTGGATATAGACATTAGAAATTGGGTTAAGACTTAGAAAACTTAAATTTTTCTGTTTCTTTTTCTTCAAGCCGCTGTATCTCTGCAACCAGAGGTCCAATCATCAATGTTTCATAGACGAAATGGTATGAACTTTTCTGAACTATTCGAAAAAATATCTGGAATGGATTGTCCTTGGACAAAATTTCAAAAGATTAATAAACGAGAATTTTTCGGACAAAATTTAACTTTGAATGGCTATATTCTGAAAATGTTGCACATAACCAAAAAAAAAATAAAGTATTTTTCGACTGCAAAAAAAAATAATATTCAATATAACGCCCTTTTCAAATGTTAGCCTTGATTCAAAATTCACAAAATAAAAAAATCGGAATTTAATAGCAAACTTTCTGAACTTTTCAAAAAAATATTAATGGTCATTATTTCTAAAAATCGAAAAACTGAAAATATTTCGCTCAATTCAAACTTTTGGTGGTTATAACTTGAAAACGGAGCTCTTTATCAAAAAATCTGTAAAGTTCTTTTCGATTGCAAATTCAATTTTACATAAAAAAATTAGGTCATATTTTGTTTTGTATGAAATTTAGATTTTTTCCAAAAAATCTTATTTTTTCAAAAAAAAATCATAACTTGGCGGCAGATTTTTTGACCATACTTCGCTATGGCTCAAAAGTTGCGGATTTTTGTCCTCTAAAACATATCAAAAAATCTCGAAAATCAAAATATACATATTTTGGGAAATTGAGTTTTTGTGAAAAAAAAGTAAATAAAAAAAATCGGCAATTTTTTTTCCGTGTACCTGTTTTTTTCTCAATAGTCTTCAACAATACCTACAACTTTGCCGAAGACACCAAATTGATCAGAAAATTTACTCAAAAGTTACAGCTGTTTGAATATTTACGTACCATTTTTGTATGGACAGCAGCCAAAATTGTATGGAGACTTTTATGGATGACCCAATGACACAAAATGGCTTCTTTGTTGATAGGAAAGGTCAAAGTTTGAGCCAAATAATAAAATACAAAAAAAAAATGGTTGAAATCAGCCGAAAAGCACAAAAGTCTTATATGTTAGGCATTCCATTCCTAGTTATGGATGGTTCAGCGACGCTTTAATGAAAAGTCAAAAAGACAAAACAAAAAAATCAGATGAGGGTGAACATTTTTGTAAGATTTTTTTTTTTTTGAGAGTGTAGTCATTTTAAAAATAATTCGGACCACTATCTACAATTTTGCCGAAAACACAAAATCGCTTAGAAAATTCCTTTTCATGATTAATTATTTTAAATTATATATTGCAGCAATGTTGGCAAAACTTCAAAACTTCAAAACGGTATTTCATATTGGTAAACTAAATGAGGTTAATATCTATCTTTTTCTTTCATCTTTCAGGTAAATAAGTTTGCACAAATCGATCTACTTGGGAAACTGGTAAGATCCTAAACAATTTCAGCTAATATTCTAATCAAATCTCAACGTATCCATTAAAGTTCATGTTCCACGGAATCGACCATCGGTAAGCACAAGTCAAGTCGAAGCACTTAATTTCACCTCAACCAGCATGACTTCGATGAAGGTATCAATTCCTGCTGAGCTTGCAGCAAATAACTTGTGCTAACAACTCTTCATAAGATTAATTATTAATTAAAAGCAATTTATCATCCCACCACCACCCACCCTCTTTTCCTCAAGTCTAGGGTGACTTTTGGAGCAACACAGCACTAAAAAAAGTCGACTCCGAGTCTGGTGGGGGTTGAAAATCGTTTACACGTCCACGGTTTCTGTCCAGACGACGAGCCCAGACCCATTGAGGCGTGTTCGGTTGCTCGACGAAAGCAAGAGCAATAAATGTCTGATTTACGAGCGGTTTTCCAGCCACTTTCGCGCGGTGATGTCCGGGAGGGCAGGATCCAGCTCAGGAATAATTTTCCCACCCACACGCCGGCTCTGGATGTTGGGCTCCTTGCAGTTGGTGGAAAAATTTTAGTTTTAACCACTGTGAAAAGTTCTTGCGGAAGTCGATGATTTTTTGTGATTACAAGTTATACCAATATTGGAAGATAAACTCAGTTGCTGAAGCCAATTTACTAAAAATCTCATTTTTCAGAGAAAATAATGCGTTTTCATTGAGCAACTCCGCATCCCGAGTAGCTGATAATGAAAATTGAGTGCTATTTAATGTTTGCAATTTATATCAGCTGAGATGTGCTTGGTTGTGGGGGTGGTTGCCGGTTGAAGAAGTGCTCACGTTCTTCGGAATTCTTCTCCGTGTGATGAAGATACTGTTCTTCTTCAGCCTTTTCTTCAAGTTCGTGACTGTGCGTGGTGGGGTTCAGACTGCGAGCTGTACGTGACTGTGAGTTATGCTCCGATAAGCCACTGCACGCCTCTGCAAGAAGAAGTTCGTGCAGCCTTTTGGATCTTGCTTCTACGATTGTTGTTTCGAGGGGGGTGGGAGGAAGTCCGTGACAAGGCGGGTTGGCCAACCGGTAATTAATACACGCCCGAAAAATGTCCGGAGACCGGGTCGATATGATTGATTAATGCAAGGTCCGGCGAATCTACTCTCGAAAACGGTGGCCACTTGAACTCTTGTGGTCTTAATTGAGTGCGGTCACGACTTAAGCGACTTAGGGGTCGTGCATAAACCACGTGGCCTCCTAAGGGGGGGGTTGAAAATCTGACCGAAAAAAACCACGAAAAGCCATGGGGAGGAGGGGGGGGGGGTCGACGGCTGACCACGTGGCCTATCAAAAAATATTTTCTATAAAAAAAATCAAAAACTGTGCTAATTAAATTTTATGACATGCATACACTTCAATCTCAAGATACCTTGTATTGTCTTGTGAATAACAAAAATCAATTTCAGGATTATCGCTCAACATTTCGGTTTCACTACTACATTTGCAAGTGAATTGCCTAACATTAGAAAATAACCCGTCACGATTTTTCTTTTCAAACGATACTTATCTACTTTGAAATTGACCGAAAAATTGTTTTCTGATTGATATTCATTCGTATGAGCGAAAGCCATTTTCTTCTCCCCGAGAAAAGGATTAAAGTGAATATGAGCTTGGCATTTTGATTTAAGAGATAGTCCATAATTTGGGGTGTTATAACAATTCATTCGAACGAATTTTAGAACAGCTTTTAAATTTAGAAAATTTAAATATTTTCCTGAAACTGTATGTTTTTTTTTACAAGCAGTCAAGGCACTCATCGATCCTCACACATATTCTAACCAATTAAGTTGCTATTCTGTACAATGTTGTTGCATAATATAAATCAGAACCAGGATCGGATAAATTTTTGATAAATTTCAAATTTCTCAAGAATTTCCGGGATTTCCCGGGAAATTTGTTGCAAATTTCCCGTTTCTCGGGCAATTTGAATCCCCGGGAAATTGAACGCTCTAAAAAGCCTACATCTACAACATCCAGTACCTTGTTTTAGAAATCAAGAGGAAATCCATTTTTTTTTTCGCGAACATTTAACACGTAGCCTTTTGTGTGAGACAAACTTCAAAAGCGTTTTTCTCAGCATGCTGTTTTTTGCATATGGGACATTTTTGCGAACATGGGCAGTATTCGTGAATAAAATTTTAATGTTACGCCATCAATATATCAATATATATCAATATAAATAAGAAATATTTATTAATATTAAAAAACTCATCTTTCATTTTTTTTCAACATAAATATCTCAGCAACCAAAAGTATGATCAAAATTGTAAAATTATAAAGAATTTTCTGATCTTTCAGCTAGTTTTGTTTTCAATTAAAAAAAAAGGATAAATCATTTGCCGAATTTAACTTTTTGAAAAATTCATATTTAATAATAAATTAATGCGATCGATTTTTGTGACCATGAAAGATAGATTGAGAAAGGATAAAAAAACTTGCAACAATATTAAAGATACAAAGCTTTCTCATTTTTCTTAACTGTTTATATTTGGAAGATTGGATTAGTCACTAAAAAATTCCTACCATTTTGCCTTCCTCACTGAGGTAAGGCTATAATCCTGCTCTGAAAATGAACTTTTTATTAAAAGCTCCTAGACCCACCTTCATGTATACATATCAACTCAGAATCGAAAACTGAACAAATGTCTGTGTGTGTGTATGTGTGTGTGTATGTGTGTGTGTATGTGTGTGTGTATGTGTGAGTATGTATGTATGTGACCAAAATTCTCACTGAGTTTTCTGAGCACTGGCTGAACCGATTTTGATCGAACCAGTTGCATTCGACTTGGTTTAAGGTCCCATACATCGCTATTGAATTGTTTGAAGTTTCGATAAGTAGTTCAAAAGTTATGTATAAAAACGTGTTTTCGCAAATATCTCAATTATATGCACGTAAACGATGTCCGGATCCATCATCCGACCCATCGTTGGTTAGGTAATTGAAAGGCCTTTCCAATGAGTCCAAAACATTGAAGATCTGGCAACCCTGTCTCGAGTTATGACTACTTAAGTGATATTTATGTACTTTTTTGAAGCCGGATCTCACCTAAATGAATGTAAACTATGTCCGGATCCATCATCCGACCCATCGTTGATTAGGTAATTAAAAGGCCTTTCCAATGAGTCCAAAACATTGAAGATCTGGCAACCCTGTCTCGAGTTATGACCACTTAAGTGATATTTATGTACTTTTTTGAAGCCGGATCTCACTAAAATGTATGTAAACTATGTCCGGATCCATCATCCAACCCATCGTTGGTTAGGTAATTAAAAGGCCTTTCCAATGAGTCCAAAACATTGAAGATCTGGCAACCCTGTCTTGAGTTATGACCACTTAAGTGATATTTATGTACTTTTTTGAAGCCGGATCTCACTAAAATGTATGTAAACTATGTCCGGATCCATCATCCAACCCATCGTTGGTTAGGTAATTAAAAGGCCTTTCCAATGAGTCCAAAACATTGAAGATCTGGCAACCCTGTCTTGAGTTATGACCACTTAAGTGATATTTATGTACTTTTTTAAAGCCGGATCTCACTTAAATGTACGTAAACTATGTCCGGATCCATCATCCGACCCATCGTTGGTTAGGCAATTGAGAGGCCTTTCCAATGAGTCCACAACATTGAAGATCTAGCAACCCTGTCTCGAGTTATGACCACTTAAGTGATATTTATGTACTTTTTTGAAGCCGGATCTCACTTAAATGTATGTAAACTATGTCCGGATCCATCATCCAACCCATCGTTGGTTAGGTAATTAAAAGGCCTTTCCAATGAGTCCAAAACATTGAAGATCTGGCAACCCTGTCTTGAGTTATGACCACTTAAGTGATATTTATGTACTTTTTTGAAGCCGGATCTCACTAAAATGTATGTAAACTATGTCCGGATCCATCATCCAACCCATCGTTGGTTAGGTAATTAAAAGGCCTTTCCAATGAGTCCAAAACATTGAAGATCTGGCAACCCTGTCTTGAGTTATGACCACTTAAGTGATATTTATGTACTTTTTTAAAGCCGGATCTCACTTAAATGTACGTAAACTATGTCCGGATCCATCATCCGACCCATCGTTGGTTAGGCAATTGAGAGGCCTTTCCAATGAGTCCACAACATTGAAGATCTAGCAACCCTGTCTCGAGTTATGACCACTTAAGTGATATTTATGTACTTTTTTGAAGCCGGATCTCACCTAAATGAATATAAACTACACAGCAAAAAAATCGATGGTAAAATCGCATGCAAAAGCATGCACATCACCTTCGTCAAAATAAACACTTAATATTACACGCTGCATGTACAATTCTTGCAAAAAAAAAGTTGCAACCGACGGGATTCAAACCCAGCACCAACAGTAAGGACTGGCGCCTTAGCCCGCTCTGCCATCAGACTGATGATAAGTTGTAAGGATAAACGTATATATGAACTTGACATTTCGGTCAAGTAGGTTTCCCATACATAGATCAGGGTGTAAAATCACATTACATTGCATAAAATAATGCTATATTTATTTTACACCCAGGCCTTTTACACGCAGCTGGAATACTACTTTTTTAGCTGTGTATGTCCGGATCCATCATCCGACCCATCGTTGGTTAGGTAATTTAAAGGCCTTTCCAATGAGTCCAAAACATTGAAGATCTGACATCCCTGTCTCGAGTTATTACCACATAAGTTATATCAGTGTTTTTTTTTCTGGAACTAAACAAAGCTGAAATGTGTGTCCAAACCACTCATATTACCCATTTTTGGTAAAAAGTGAGGAAGGCATCAACCACATAGGTGGATTAGGTTAGTTTTTATTATAAATAAATCAAAAACTTACAAAATATTTTAAACGTAGTGTTTTTAAAAAGAACTGCTCATATTAGAAAGAATGTCAAAATTGACAAAAACATTACAACAGTCAAGAATTTTTTTTTCTTAACTTATTTTTATTAGGTCCTTTTAGGTGCTGTGACCATGTTAGGACCGAGGATCAGTATAACAATATATAATAACAAAAAAAAACTCCTTAAATTCCATACTTGGAGATCATGTAAACAGTCAAGAATAGGTTTGAAAAATAAAATAAAAAATATTTTAGAAGTCAAACATTTTTCTGGAAGAACTGCTCATATTTGAGGAATGGAAAAACTCACAAAAATATTACGACAGTCAAGAACAGGTTTTTTAATAAAATAAAAACTTAATGATTTTTTTCAGAAGTCGAACCTTTTTTAAAGAACCTTAAAGAATGGAAAAAATCACAAAAACATTACGACAGTCAAGAATAAGCTGTTTAATAAAAATATAAAACTATTTTAGAAGTCACCCTTTTTTGTAAGAACTGCTCATGTTTGAAAGAATGGAAAAACTCACAAAAATATCATAACAATCAAGAAAAGGTTGTTGTTAGAAATAAAAATAAATTTCCATCATATTTCAGAAGCGAACTTTTTTTTTCAAGGAATCGCTCATGTTTGAAAGAATAGAAAAATTCACAAAAATATTATGACAATCAAGAATAGGTTGTTTTCAGAATAAAAAAAACATTGAGAAGTCGCCTTTATTTCAAAGAACTGCACATGTTTGAAAGAATTATCCCATTTTCATACTCACAATATCTCACTCACAGAAAAAATCGGATTTGTTAGTAAGAAAATATGTTTTTCAAGAATATTTAAGAAGTTTATATAATAATTATTATTTTTTTCATTTTTTCACATTCGACCTTTTATCCTTACGACGTTTTGTCCAGTCGACCTTTTGTCCATTTTCGACCTTTTGTCCATTCGACCTTATGTCTTTCGACCTTTTGGCATTCGACCTTTGGTCCATTTGACCTTTTGTCGCAATTCCGAGAAATAATGGTACAAAATTACTTTTTTGGACACATGGAATCATTGCTCACTTGTTTATGTGATATTTTTTATCCGTTTATTTGGTTTGATTTTTTGAGCACAATTCATACTCTAAAAGCATTTATATTTTAGATGCATTTCATTGCTTGCAACTAAATAATTTTGGTTTCCAGTTTGTAATCGACAAGCTTTTTCTCAAATTTCTTGTTTGATAGGGAATTGAGAAGAAAAAAAACTTAGTTTTGATAATCTTTTTTTTTCTGTAACATTACAATTAAATTGCATACTGTAAAATAAATGTATTTAGTGAAAAAAGGAGGTCACATTGATGCAGACAAATGCATTGTAAATTTAATTTTTGAATTCAACAAGTTTTTTTTTTTAATTTTTCAGAGAAATAAGCCACGTGGCCATAAGGGGGGGGGGTTGCGAGAAACCACGAAAAACCATGGGGAGGTAGGGGGGGGGTCAAAAATTCCCAAAAAAAAAGGCCACGTGGTTTATGCACGACCCCATTAGGATGGCCGACAAATGTCAATCATCGCTCAATTAGTGCAGTTTTGTTGTGGAGTTTGATTGATACGATCCAAGAGTCGTGGATTGGTGATCGTACAGAATTGATCGGGAAGTCACGCCGGTGATTAAGTCGCTAAAATCACGATGGAGAGTGGATTAAAGAGTGGAAGTGAATTGTATAGGAACGAGTTTTCTACAAAATCATTCAAAATAAACTGATTTTCAATGTAATTAATTAAACGGGTTTCCCTGGGCCTTGTAAAGTCAAGGGGCATGATTTGATCCTAGTGCATTAGTTAAAATTTGGGTATATATTCTTTTTTATAAGCACTATGGACACCACTTCATGCTACGAGAACTCGCTTTGCCGCAGCCCCAGGGCTTAAGCGTTGACCGATAAGCTGTCTTCGTGAACTAGGTAGTTCTCCGATAGTGAAAATATCACAATTGCACAAGACACCGCTGCTTCTGTGACTTTTTCACTATCACAATGTGGGATTTAGGTTGGGACTTCAGGATAGTACAATTGATTTGTTGCTTAGCATTAGCATTTAAAATAAATCTGTATTCTTTCAAAATCCATTTAATGTTAAAGTTAGTTGCAATTGTTAAGCTAGAGTAATGCTGTCAATAAACTTTGATTGATGTTGACTACTAGGCATATTTTATGTCAAAATTTTCATAGAGTCTCGATCAATCAATAATGTAATGATATCGGACAAAATTCGTTGATCTGTTGAACTAACGGTTTTCGGATAAGGTTTGTTTCGACCATTGTTGCGAATCGAGGAACTACGGATTTTTTGACGTAAATGGTCATTTCTTTTTCAAATCGCGATGTTTATTCAATTTAGTTACTGTTCATAAATCTGTATTGTTTTTGATAGAAGTAGTACTACAACAGTTAAAGGAATGTATAGCTTTGAACATTAAGTTTAGAAGATTTTAGATTAAAGTTTAGATTTTCAATCCGAAATAGTTAGCAAATGAATATTTGGACTTATATGAATAATTGAACATTTTGGACTTATGAATAACACACAACTGTACATTTATTCTAGAGTCAGATCCATACAGCGTCAGTGTTTATTTGGTCGAAGTGTACTAATTCATTGGCAGATCTGATTCTAGTTGTAATGTACGACAAGACTACTGACGGACGTGACAGGACGAGGGCCCAGTTTAGAGGTTTCAACATCAACGATGTGCGGCTGGACCACCCTCCCGAAAAAAAAAAAAAAAAATAATTAAACGGGTTTGTTCTTTAGAAAAAGTGTTTGCAACCACCTAATTATGTTTTAAAAAGGATTAGTGATTTTTCACTCTAAAAAAGATGTTTTTTTTTCACGGGGACCGTAATTCAAATCCACAAAATTTCATGGAAATTTCACAAATCCATGCTGAAAATTCCCAGTTTAAACGAGGACCATCATAACAAATTTTCGAATTTTGTGGAAATGTCTCGGGAAAATCTTTAATATTCCAAAAACGGGTCAATTTTTATGATTGAAAATAATTAGGGTTAGTTTAATTTCACGATTTCGCGGACAGCGTGAAATTCGTGAAATTTGGCGATTTCCACGAAATCCTGTAAAATTTTACATTATTTGACTAATCAATGCTTAAACATAAAAAAAAACCTTGTTTTAAAATTTCATTAGTTTTAAATTGTGATATGAACCATTAAAGAATTGTTAGGATAACGAATAACTAACATTAAATTGCTACAACATTTATAGACAAAAGAATGCAATGAATACTTAAATTATATAAATAAAAATCAGTAAAATAAACCTTCTCTGAATCATCAAGTTATCCCAAAATGTACTGACAGTAACACTATCTTTTTACTTTAAAGATAGAATTCAAAAAAGAAAAAAAAGCACAATATCTTTCATTTTTACCAAATATATTTGTTTAACTAAATTTGTAGTTTCTACTCTTATCCTGATTTTTTTAGGAATTGGATACTGATTATTTTATTTTAACATTATTTTTTTTGTTTTTTTTAAAAAAAGAGAGACGAAAATTAAAAAAAAAATGCGGTTGGCAAAATTTTGTAGAAGTTTAAAGTTAGTTTAATAATTTTGACTAACAAGACTTAAATCTTGTATTGATATGGAATTCAATAAAATACATAAAATTGAAACAAATCGAAAAAAAAACCTTTAGGTTTAAAAGTCTGATTTTTGAACTAGTAACAGCAAATCAGTTGGTAAGAATGCACTAGTTCTACATTTATTGATGTTAAGATTTTAATCAATCTCTAACATCAACAATTTCACGTGACTAAATAAAAGCAAAATGAAAATTGATAGTTTAAAAAAAATAATAAAAAATTAAGCATAAAAAGTAGTTTCTGTAATTTAAACATTATTTTATCAAGGTAATTTTAACATTTTTCACATTCCGTGAAATTTACGTGAAAATTGGTGTTTTAAAATTAGGGTCCCCGAACATTTTTTTGATTTTTGAGCGTGAAAAATCACTAAGCCTAAATTTAATATTCAAAAGCTCAATTCAATCTAACTTCAATTAACTAAGTTTGAATTATAATTCTTCTTTTGAAATTCGCCATCAATATAAAAAAGGTAGTTTTATTAACATTACAGAATTTACTTTTTTTTCGAATGCTGACAAAATATAATTGAAGATCCATATCCATGATCTTTAATAAATTATGGCGTGACAAATATCGGATCGAGAAAAAAAAAATGGTAAAAAAAACAATTTGCGGTACATTACATGACAGTTCCTTTAATGTAAAAAAAACAGTTTTAAACTTGCTTAAAATTATTGTATTGTATTTTATGCTGTTTTCAGTAGATTGTAGCTCTATTTTTATCAAAAAAATTACTAAACAGTGAATTTTATGCTTAATGTTCGAATTTTGTAAGCAAAATGCATCATAATTGCTACTGGGCATAAACTCAAATTCCCAAAATACGTATTTTTTGATTTTCGAGATTTTTTGATATGTTTTAGGGGACAAAAATCCGCAACTTTTGAGCTATAGAGAAACATGGTTAAAAAATCTGCCGCCGAGTTATGATTTTTTGAAAAACTGGTGATTTTTGGAAAAAATCGAAATTTCATACATAAAATTTTTTTTTTAATGACCTCATTTTTAATCGAAAATTAATTTAATCGAAATTTTTGATAAAGGGCTCCGTTTTCAAGATATAGCCACCGAAAGTTTGATTTTAGCGAAATATTTGCAGTTTTTCAATTTTTAAAAATAGTGACCATGAGTGACCATTTCTAAAAATATTTTTTTTGAAAAGTTCAGAAAATTGGGCATAATATTCAAAGTTTGGCCCTTTTAAAATGTTAGTCTTGATTTAATTTTTTTCAAAATATTGAAAATCGGACCATTAATTGCTGAGATATCGTCATTAGAAAATGGTGGGCTGTTTGGGTGAGACTTAGAAAACTTCAATTTTCGTGTTTCTTTTTCTTTAAGCCGCTGTATCTCAGCAACCCGATGTCCAATCTTCAATGTCTCTTAGACAATTTTATAGCAAATTTTATGAACTTTTCAAAAAAAATATTTTTAGAGATGGTCACTCATGGTCACTCTTTTTAAAAATTGAAAAACTGCAAATATTTCGCTAAAATCAAACTTTCGGTGGCTATATCTTGAAAACGGAGCCCTTTATCAAAAAATCTGTAAAGTACTTTTCGATTGCAAATTCAATTTTGCATAAAAAAATGAGGTCAAAAAAATTTTATGCATGAAATTTCGATTTTTTCCAAAAATCACCAGTTTTTCAAAAAATCATAACTCGGCTGCAGATTTTTTGACCATGTTTCTCTATAGCTCAAAAGTTGCGGATTTTTGTCCCCTAAAACATATCAAAAAATCTCGAAAATCAAAAAATACATATTTTGGGAATTTGAGTTTTTGTGAAAAAAAAAGTTAATAAAAAAATCGGGAAATTTTTTTTCCGTGTACCTATTTTTTTCTAAATAGGGTAGAGGACCCAGTTTTCGCCCTGCTCCAGTTTTCGCCCACCTACTGGATTTAATCTGTATTTTGCAAACTCATACCGTTTTTTGGTTGAATTTATTATGCAGGTTTATATATTCATTCATTTCTAGTACTAATTGAAACTTTCCTAATGAATTTCTATTGTTTATTAATTTTTTATAAGCTTTTCAAAAAAAGCCTTACTGCAGCCGCCATATTTTTGTCAATTTAGACTACAGCGGGTAATAATGTTAATGAGGGAAAACAACTCATTTTGTCCGAAAATTATGTAAATGAATAATTCATTAGTTCACTGTATGTCTGAATTTCATGAAAATCTAGTGATTTAACTGTTTTAAACGTTTACCAAAAGTTATTTCAATAAAATAAAGTGGGCGATTTCTGGGGTCATGAAAAAACATGAGATCCAATTTTCGCCCAGGGCGAAATCTAGTATTGTGTTTTCAGATTTTATCTAGAACCAGTTTTCGTTTACCATAAAAACGAATCTAATCGCAGCGAATTGTGCTTGAAAATATATGTGGAACATTCTAGATTACTTTTAAAGGTTAAATAATCATTTTAATTACTTTCATTTTTTTTTTTTTTATTCAATAGAGTTCTTTATCAAAATACCAGTTCCTTTTCCATCACTGCTAATATTGATTAATGCATTATGCGATGGTAAAAAACGAAAATTTTCCGTTGCAACTTCCTGTAAAAACACAAAATCTAAATCGTTGTTCCACACATAGTCCTTTAGTAACGAGAGTTTTAAAGTTGAGCTGATTGCATTAAGATTTACTGTCGAACACTTGCGTATATATGCCATTATACCTTTAGAATATCAAAGAAATCAAAGCCTAAGTCACGAATACAATAGTCAACATTTTCATATCGAGTTATTAGAAAAAAAAACATTTCTTGAAACTAAAGTTTGAGAACAAAACAAAAAAGTGAAACAAAAATAAAAGAAATAAATAATAAAATAAAATTAGAAATAGAATTTAAAAGAAATAGAGAAAAAAAAAAAACTTCAATTGGTTTCTACTTGCCCCTACTACCTCGCTTTCCCTTACCGGCACGTGGTTTCTTTTTCTCAAGTCCCTTACCTTGGCCAGCGTTCGAATCGGTCGACAGCGATTCCGCAATCGGCCGTTTCAACTGCTGCTTCTGTTGAAGTCTCCACTCCTCCCGATCTTTCACTTCCCCCTGCTTCGTATCATTCGCGTTCTGCTGATCTCCGTCGACGATCATCGCGTCGCTGGCGGATCCCCCCGCCTCGCCTTGCCCATCGTTGCACTTCTCGGTTTCGTCGTCCGTTTCGGAGTCGGCCTGCTCGGCGCTCGGGTCGTTCGCGACGATTGCGTCGATCGGCAAAGCCTCCTTCTGCTCCTCTCCTTGTCCCTCCGCTGGTTTCGCTTGAGGCGACGGCAGATCCGGGTTCGCTTGTACTGGCGGCTGCACAGTGCTCGTACTTGGTACCGCGCCGGCGATTTCTTGCTGAGCTAGTTCGATTGTCTTGGTGCGTTGAGCTGGAACTGGGATCAAGGTCATGTTGAGTAACGGGCTTGCTGTCTCTTTCGCACTGCCGTTGGCAATCTTCAGATTCGCTGTAACGCTGCTGTACGAAGGCTGACCACCAGTTTCAGCACCGCTCCTGAGACTGGCCAGCTTGGGGCAATCGACCTTCATGTGCCCTTCTGCTTTGCAGAAGAAGCATTTATTCTTCAGTCCTTCGTAGTACACCCTGGCACGGAAATGAGCGATGTACAAGTTGGCTGGTATCTCCTTTTCCACCTCCATGTACACGCCGCGGATGCCGCTGAACACGTGGTAGCCTAGGTCCGCGGAGTACTTTTCCCGCACGTGCTGTCGGATTTTTCCGAATTTCGCCAAAGCTGCTGCGATTTCTTTCTCCTCCGTCTCCGGTGGCAAGTTAAACAGACGGACATACTTGAACTGCCGGCTTGCCAACTCGAGTTGAACCGGTGTCCTCAAACCGTCCTCGTAATGGAACCAGTACTGGTCTTCCACGGAGTTACAGAATCGGTTGTAGTTGGTTTCATCGATGAACTTTACGTAAAATTTCTGGTCATTTTCGTCCTTGTAAACGGAATGGACGTCGGCTGCTGGAATTTTCACTCCCGTGGCCATGAACTTTAGCACATCTAGATACGACGGAACTTTGGCACTGGTCACAAACTGCAGCTTCAACGTGTTCTTTCGGGTTTCCATTTTTTATCTATCCGTAGATTAGATTCCGCTTGAAAAAAAGAGATAGCTGTGGGTCACACAGAGTGCGACAAAACGTTTACAGCTTCTTCACGCGCACTTCGAGAACTTGACTTGACTGTCCGAAGTCCAAAAGCGAACTGATTCATAAGGGGTTTTGGTTCAAATGTTGTAAAAGTTTACTGGTACATAGGAGAACAAATTAAGCAGAGGATGGAGAAGTAGTTACACATGTGCTTTAATATTTTTATTAAGAGGTACTCGAAGTTTTATATTGAGTCAATTCGGGAACGAATGACCCATAGGGTTAAAGCTCTTCTAACAAAATCAACAACAACATGGAGCTAATTGTAACTATGCGCCCTTATCTAGGTTGAATAGGGACATATAAGTTCTATCACAAATTTTGATTCAGTCATATTTTTTAGAGAGAGTGAGAACATGTTTTGGTTTTAGTTATAATAGACAGAGAATCTCAAAATAAGCAGGATATCTGAAAAAAAACTCCTAGGATTTTTTGAACCTCAATTTATAATGTGTACGACAAAATATGTGCACATCAATGAAATTTAGCTTCGGAAACATGTTGTGTATCAATAGGAGACCATAGGGCTTTTGTTAATTTGATTTGGTTAACCGCGGTGGATTTTCTTGAAATAATTCGTACTGTCAAAAATCCACCAAAGCATCTACCGGTGGATACTTTTCTACCACAGATTTTTGTGCGATCAAAGTGGTAGATGCTTTGGTGGATTTTTGACAGGTCGAATTATTTCAATTAGGTGTATCACAACAATTGCGAACTAGATACAAGCGAGATGGCGTTTCATCCGTACAGATAGAGAAAAAGTGCCAATTTGAACCGTATCCAGCGCATCCCAGGGATCAATTCCGTGTGGGTTTTAGATGGTGGTTCATAGCTTATGGGTTTTTCGACCCAAACAAAGGTCTTTACCAAAAAATCGAGAAATTTGGATTTAAGCTTGTTTGATGATTGAAATAAAGAAATCATTGTAAACTTGTTGATTTTTTTTTATTCGCAGAACGAAATTGTTTATCTTCATATTCCTGGTCCTTTTTGCCCTACGTGGCTTCGTATGCGTTTCGTCCATACAAACTGGATGCAATGATCTCAAACAGAACGCAAAATGTCATCGACGCGGTTTCCACCAATTTTCAAGGATCCACGTTATTCGCTGGACCTTTGGCCTTTGAAGTTCTTTTCCAGAACCGATGCTTCATCCTCCTCCAGGTCACTTTTAATGTTGTACTCGATAGGCACCTCAGGCGTAGGCCTTTTAGTGCGCTGAAAATTTCAAAAGTGGGTAATTAATATTCTGCTGTGTTCTAACTTTATTGCATTATTACCTTCCAGGATTCTTCATCTCCTGAATCGCTAGAATCCGACGTAACGGATGCATTTCGTTTTGGAGTTGATTCCATTTTCGGAAGTGTTTGACACTTGAACAATTTTTGCGGTTTTTGAAACTGCGCGATTTAGTCGCCGCCGCCTACAGTTCAGAACAGACGCCCGCACTTGGCACAGTAGCCATTACCGCAAAATGTTAAATTATCTCACCAAGCATAATAACAAAAGCCCTCATATTTGCTTAGCTTTGAGTCATAATTTCATTTGATTTCTTGATTTTTGTCGTGGGCGAAAACTGGTTTCAAGGGTGGGCGAAAATTGGATTTAGGGGGGCGAAAATAGGCTCTTCAGAGCACTTTATAAAAACGCAAAATGTTATAAAAAATGAACACGTAAATGATAAAAACCTTGTGGAAACTTAAAATAAAAAAGTTTATCAACGTTCTACAACAAATAAAACCAAAAACCATAAATTGTCATCAAATTCTCATCAAATTTCCTAGATTGCCACTATAAAGTGGGCGATTTCTGGGTCCTCTACCCTAGTCCTTAACAATACCTACAACTTTGCCGAAGACACCAAATTGATCAAAAAATTCCTTCAAAAGTTACAGATTTTCGAATATTTACGTACCATTTTTGTATGAACAGCTGCCAAATTTGTATGGAAATTTATATGGACAAACTAATGATGCAAAATGGCTTCTTTGGTCATAGGGAAGGCCCCCACAAAGTTTGAGCCAAATCAAAAAATACAAAAAATAAAAATGGTCGAAATCGGCCGGTTTTGTAGAGAATTGCTCACATAACAATACTAAAAAATATGAAGAAAAACATAAAATAAAAATAGTAATGTTGACCTAGAATAATGTTAGGGGAAATATACCCAGTTTTAGCGTAATAGCACAGCAAAAAATCCGATGGTAAAATCGCATGCAAAAGCATGCACATTACCTTCGTTAAAATAAACACTTAATATTACACACTGCATTTAATTTTTTTTGCAAACATAAAAAAATGTTGCAACCGACGGGATTCCTTAGCCCACTCGGCCATCAAACCGATGAAAAGTTGTAAGGATAAACGCATATGAGCTTGACATTTCGGTCAAGTAGGTTTCCCATACTGATGGGCTAAATATTTCAGGGTGTAAAATCACATAAAATTGCATAAAATAATGCAATATTTATTTTACACCCAGGCCTCTTACACGCAGCTGGATTACTACTTTTTTAGCTGTGAAGCGATCGTGTTTGAATGATGCTGGATAATCTGGAGTGTTCCTTGAAATTTACTTAAACCAAGTACACCACCGAGTAGAGCAACTTTTTATGAACATTTCTGTTTATTTTCATTTTTACTAAAGATTATTCTATTCCTTTCACAAGCATTTAAACAAAATATTTCCCAAATGTATTCTGATCAGACGAGAAATTTCTTTTTCCAGCTTAGTCGTTTTTTTCTTTCAGCGCTCTTTTGGGTCTGCTTAGCGCTGCTAATTTTGATGAAATTTTAAGCGATCACTCACGAAAACAAGCATTTAAAGAGAAAGTTTCCTGGCATCACTGGCTCACTTCAACAGGCGCTGCTGCACTATGGGCCATCTCCATACAAACAGGCGGCCAAATTATTTTTTTGCTTTTTAAATGTTTTTTCATACAAATTTGGGTAATTGTATGGTATTGAAATGATAAACGTCGATTTTTATGACTTTTCATGTTTTTTAATAGTTGATTGTTTATAATAAATAGTCTTTTCATACATTTGCAAGTGCAACAGAATTGCGTATATATTGTATTGCAAGTTTATATTATTAAATTATGGATAAGCTAATATATCCCCACTTTAAGGACACAACCCCTCCCTCCTTTTTCTTTCAACCCCCCCCCCCCTACCCCCACTCTCCTCCTCCCCACCAACAAAATTAGTTAAAGCGTAATAAATTCATTTTAAGTCAAATATTTAGTATTTACTGCTGTGTGTTTCTTGTTGTGAGTCCATGCCATATAACTTGAGACACCCCCCACCTTCAAGGGAATAAATTGCGAACTCGCAAAGGTTGTCAGTTCAAACACTGACACACACAAGGTTCCTTGGAGTAGAAAGAGGTTTGGGTGCTCTCCCCATTCAAGCCTTCGGACTCCTAGGTTTGAGCAGAAACTTGCAATAGAGACCACAAAAGACCCGGGGGTCGTTAATGTGGATGGTTTGATTTTTTTTTTGATGATAAATAATGTATTTAATTTCTTACAAATTATTTGCCAAATAGCAATAATTTTGCACATAATCGAAAATTTTCTGGTCCTGGGAATTCTCAGGAAATAACAATTTTAAACATAGAAAAAAACTCTCCATTCCCGAGAAATAAAAAATCTCGAGAATTTCAGGGTCCAAGGACTGGTGACATCTGGATTATGAGTCCAGCCCGCGGTCCAATTGATTCACACAGGCAGTGTGCGCTTTTCTTACTTTGTTAATTTTGTTGTTCAAGAATCGTTGGCATCGCCACTCAGAATGAAGAAACTTTGTTGCATTCAATGTGTTTACTTGATAAGCTTATCTAATCAACGCGAAATAAAAACCGGTTTCATTGAGGGATTCTGACGTTTATTTGTGCTAATAGCGCGTTTTTACATTTTTTTTGGCTCACCCAAAGCCATTTACAGTCGTGCTGTGCTGCGAGGGAGACTTCTTTTGTGAATACATGCGGTTTTCCTTCGTCGGTAAGAAGTTCGCTATTCATAATGATTTCAAATTGCACAATTTTGGTTGTTGCAGAAAGCTATGCTCTACCATGGATTTTGGCAAAATAGGCAGAAACTTCCTCCTGGTGGACGCAATCATTCGGAAACAGCTTCACGAAGTGGACTCCCTGTTGAACTCGGGAGCAGACATCGATTTCATCAACTATCTGGACAAAAACAACACTCCTCTGCATTACGCAGCTTCCGTTGATGCTCCAGACATAAAAGAGTTCTTGTTGTCGAAAGGAGCAAATCCAGACTCGACAAACGACGAAGGATTCAGCCCTTCTGAGTTGAACGCAGCCGGTGAGGATTCTTCTTTGCAATCGGTTGAGCTTGATAGCAACGAGCCGGCGTTCAGCGCCACGTACATCAAAAGACCTGGAACGTCTGCTATCAGCGGCCAGCTGTACGAGACCAAGCTGCTGACCTTGGCGTTGTTCCGGTTAGTTCACGACAGCCAAATTCCGTCATTCTACCTTGGAACGAACCTTGACGAAGCCGGAGCATTCGACGATGTGGTCCTGAGGTATCGGATTGGTGGTCGTGATCGGGTGCTGTTCCTTCAGGCGAAACACAAGGAGGATTGCAGCAAAAAGATTGCTCTGAAGGATCTTCTGGATCCGGACAAAACGTCCGGCAACTTTAATCTGGGCAAATACTTTCGTAGTTATTTGCAAATTCGATACAAGTTCAGTGCAAACAGTGCCAGTGCGGTGTTCAATGGTGACTTTGAGAAGACCAACGCTGAGCTGATACTGTTTACGTCAGCGGCGATGGACACGTCACTGGGAAGTTCTGCTGAGTTGGTAGTGAAGAGTGAGCAAACCGCTAGGATATGCTTGTTTTATTCGGTTCCTCGTGGAAATACGATCTCCTTTGAAGGCTTCCCCAAGTCATTCGTGAAAGTGGCGTCGCAGTGGCATTTCGAAGCGATGGCAGAAGTAGTAATTAAACGGCTAATGTTATCAAAAAAATGTGAAGATCTTAGAAATTCGGTTGAACAGTTGCTGGAGGACGAGGCTGTATTGGCCAAACTAAAGTCATTGGAAGAATACAGTAAGGAAGAACTGGCAGGAGACAAATCGAAAATTAAAGTTGTGGTAGGAATTATGAGGAATCACAAATTTCACCAACTTTCGTACACTGAACAAGAGTATGAAGCTTTGGTGGAAGATTTTTTCAGCAAACTAAAAATATACACCGAGCAGTCTACCGAGCTGGAAGTTGAACGTACAGTGTTGGATGAAATTTGCAAGATGAATCCAAAATCTGCAAATAACAATCTTATTTTTCTAAAGTTTCACGATTCTGTTCAGCAATGGTGGAAGCAAACTGGTGATGTACCATTTCGCACTAAAAATTGTCAGCTTTTCAAAACTGCTTTGGATGAGATCGAGTATGGTCCCGTGCTCCAAAATATACATAATATTTGTATGAGCAGGATAGGCATGTATGAGATTTGCTTTGAGATCAGCCCACTTACGGAAGTCGATAGGTTCATGGAATGTGCTGACAAAGGAAGCCTGAATATATTTGGAGAATCCATTGAGCTGAACTGTATCAAGTTAGTTCAATACTTTGAATTCAACAAGTGGCAGTTTAAATTTATTAACATTGACTACATCGGAATGAATCATCTTGAGAGAGCAATTGAAAAACAAACATCTTGCTTGCTGCTTGCTTTCGATGGACAGCTAAACGAAAAAGTTCTAAAACAAATCGAGAAAAACGTTGAAAAAGTGATTTTCCTAACCAAAAACAAATTCAAAGGTCAATGGAAATGTACAGAGCACGTTTGTAGAGGGTTGACGGACTTGAAGATCGATTCCCAGGCGAAAGTGATCGAAAGCATGATTTTGTTCCAAGACATTCCGGTGCAGGTTGGAACAGTGCTAGGCGAAGAAAAGAGTTTAATTGGTCCGGAAACACTTTGGTTGCTGCTCCAGGGTGATCAAATTGAACTTGCATCAACAAAGTCTCCGTCAAAACACGACGACGGAATCAATTACTATGTCGAACGAACTCTCCGTTTGTGTACTTTTAAGAAAAGCTTGCTTGAAGATGAGCAGTTTTTTCGCGTGTCTTCAGAGCAGGACGTTCCCGAATCAGATAGCGAACGTGATATTGTTGTGATTTCCAATGGCAAAGCAGGTAAAGTCCCGGAAAATGAAAGCGCTCATTTTGACGCCGCACAACATTATGAAGAGCTTCGTAAACAGAACACTGGGAGAAACATTCATCTTGTTCGGGCTGAAACTATTCCATCGAAACCAATCTGCTTCGTTTGGCTAAACTCACAAGGTAGTGTGACGAAGCTTAGAAAGCATTTGGACGAAACGAGCGTTGAATTTGCGCCCGCGTCGGTCGTTAATGACAATGAGTTGCTCAGTAACAGTGTGGTTATTCTGGCTGCCGATCCTGGAATGGGCAAAACTACCCTACTGGCAGCACTGGCTAGCAAAACCAAGAAAGCACACCCTTCCGCTTGGGTTGTCAGGATTAACCTGCTTGACCACACGGGCCATTTTAGGCAACTTCAGAAAGATAAAATAGATATAACTCGAGACGAAGCTGGGCGATTTTTATCCGATCTTTATGGATACTCCGAGGGGGAAAACCGAAACAAATTGTTCGAAAAAAATCTTTTTCAAAAGTTTTGTGACCAACGTAAACTTATCATACTGGTGGATGGCTTCGACGAGGTCAGTCCGGATTACAACGAGATTGTTCTGCAGCTTTTGGACGTTTTCCGTAGGAACTTTGCCTCGACATTGTGGGTTGCTTCCCGGTCGGGTAATATCCAGTATGAGCTAGAAGATCATTTGGGAATTTTTGCCCATGGATTGAAACCGTTCACAGAAACCGATACAAAAGCATTCTTACGAAAGTATTGGAGCTTACATCTGAAAATAGACGTGTTGGATGAAGACAGATTTAAACATTTTACAGACAAATTAATGGAGCAATTCAAACATTCGCTGGACCAGCGCGGGCTTGAGTTCATGAGCGTTCCGTTGCAAATCAAAATGATTGCTATTATATTTCAGAAAGATTTCAAAGTCTTTCACGAATCAGCCGATCTTCAATCTGCGCAGGAGAAAGGAGTTATGCTCGATTTGAGCAAAGATTTAATCGAAGTGTACGAAAAATTTATCGAAATTAAATACGATGTTCTAGAAGCAGAAAAGTATCAGGTGGATACCTCTTTGCCTCTGAACAGACTTTCACATGATCGCGACTTTGGACAGTTTATCGAGAAACATAAACTGATTGCCGTTCATACTTTGTTCAATCAGCCAGAGTTGGATCTACTGCTTACAAAAGAACAGCAACAAGCTGTCGAACGTCATTTGGATGTGGTTCGAAATTACGAGGAAAAAACCGGAATTATCTATCACGTCGTTGGAGAGAAGGCATTGTTCGTCCACATGACCTATGCAGAATATTTTGTGGCTGTTTTCTTGCACGAAAAGTGTGTGTCACAGCAGGGTGGAACGTTCGTACAATTGGTTGATCATATTTTCGTGCAAAACCTCATCGAGAAAAATAGAACTCAAATATGTAGATTTTTCCAGCTGAAAGCAAGACGAGACATGGCTGCGACTTCGTTTACTACCTTGAATGTCAGCATATTTGTAGACAGAATACTGAATGCCTTTGAAAAGTATAACAACCCGGCCTCTAGCCAGATGGTTAAATTTGTAGAATTTTGCATAGGCTTTGAGGAGTGGAAGGTGGTCGCTCAGACAGTAGTGTGTCAAAAATCTGACCAGAGCAAAACTTGTCTCCTTATCCAAGGATCTTGCGAGGATTGTACAGAGCTGGCACGAATTGTGATCAAAACGGTTCAAAATGTGGATCGTTGCATCGATCACGATAACTCTACTGCCCTGCACAAAGCATCTTCAAGGGGTCACTTGAATGTAGTGAAAATGTTACTAGAACATAACGTCAACATTGAGGTTTGCACGCGAGAATTTGGCTTCACTGCATTACATTTTGCCGCCATGAAGGGTCAAGTGAACGTTGTAGAGCTTTTGTTGGATCATCAAGCAAATTTGAAAGCGTTCTGTAGACTTCGTGGTTATGCTGCTCTCCATTGGGCGATCTTACGGAACAAACCCGGCGTGGTCGCTGCATTGCTAAGAAAAGGTGCCGATGCTAATGGCCCTCCCAGGGATGCTAGAGAAACCCCGTTATATTTGGCGTCGGGATTGGGTCGTGCGGCGATTGTAGAGCTGCTGATTGGAGCAGGTGCCAGTGTCAACAGTCGAACGCTAGGTGAAGGTTATACCGCATTACATCGTGCTGTGTATGGAAGTCACTCCAAGGTAGTTACGATTTTACTGTCCAAAGGAGCAGATGTAAATGCTGGAGATTGTAATGACTGGACTCCTTTACACCAAGCAGTATACCTTGGGGATACAGATATCACAAGGATCCTCTTAGAACGAGGAGCATACATCAATGTGCGCAATAAACATTACTTGACCCCACTGATGGTGGCATCAGATAGAGGTCACACTTCTGTGGTTGAGTTGCTGTTGCAAAACGGAGCCTTAGTTGACTTCGAATCAAGCACTGGATGGTTGGCAGTACATTCAGCAGCAGCAAAGGGTCATGAGGAAATAGTGTCCGTTTTATTGGATCACGGTTCAAAAATCGATGCTATCGTGACAAATGGAGGCATTAATGCGTTACATATTGCCAGTGGCCATGGTCATACGGCTGTTGCTGGACTGCTGTTGGATAGGGGTATCAAAGTTGATACTTCCACAAACGATACAGGTCAAACTGCTCTTATGATGGCAGCTGAACGGGGTTACGCAGCTCTTGCTAAATTATTGATACTTAAAAAAGCCTCCGTCCATGCACAGAATCTTGCCAATGGATTCACACCGTTACACTATGCAGTACAGCAGGGTCACGTTGAAACCGTAGTCATGTTGCTGGAGTTCAAAGCAAAAGTTGATGTGGCTGCTGGAGAGGATGGTCCAACGCCATTGTTCTTGGCAATAATGCGTGGAGATAAACCAATTGTTGACTTGTTAGTACGCCAATGTCCAGAAGCTTTGACAGCCGAGAGTAGCAAGGCGTTGAACTACGTTCTGCAGAATCAAAACGTAGAGATGATAGAACTGCTGTTGAACAGTGGAGCTGATGTGCGGGCTGCTAGAGAAGGTGACGGGTTTATGGCACATCATGTGGCAGCACAAATTGGCAATGTTGAAGTATTAATTCTGATCAATGAATTTCATGATCTTAACCAATACTGTGATGGTCGTACTGCAAAGCATGGCGTAACGCCTCTTATGGTTGCGTGTGCCAATGGTCATGCAGATATAATGTATTATTTGGTACATGTTTTTGAATGTGATGTAAGATCGGCAACGAACGATATCAGCTGGACGTCACTACATGCAGCCGCCATGATCGGCAATGCAGAAGTCGTTAGCTTTCTGTTGCAATCAGGAGCTGAAATCAATGCTGCTACATCAAGTACCGGACAGGTGCCTATACTGTCGGAAGAATACAGGAATAAATTAGCTGCGCAACGAAAATTCATAGGAAATTTCGTCCATGCTGGACAAATAGAGCTGCCGGACAAGCATAACATCTTGAAACCCCCAAACCTTGAATTGGTTATAGGATTCGATAACCTAAACGGATTAATAGAAGGAGATATAACAGCCCTACACGTGGCATCACAAAATGGCCACATGGCGGTCGTTGAACTGTTGCTGACGGAAGGTGCCTCTGTTGACGTTCGTTCGATGAGTGGTCACACGCCTTTGCATCTGGCTTCGAAGCTGGGAGAAACTGAAACAATTGAACTGCTCCTTAAGCATGGCGCAGACATAGCGAGTACAACCAATGATGCTGGCTTCACGCCACTCCACATCGCTGCCCAGAAGAGTCACTTAACCGTAATCGAACTCCTTCTTGAACGAGGAGCGGATATCGAGGCTCGCTCAAAGGACAACAGTCGAACTCCCCTCTTGGTGGCTGTTCAGGGAGGTTGGATCGGTGTTGTGAAGCTACTCGTGTCGAAAGGTGCCAACGTCAACGCCAACGTGACATCGGGCAACGGATCGACGGCACTGCACTTGGCAGCAGAATTTGGACATAAGGAGATCGTTTCCATACTTTTGGAGAATGGTGCCGATAAGGATGCTGTCAGGACGGCGGACGGCTTTACTCCGTTGCACTTGGCGTGCCAAAATGGTCACCGAGCAGTGGTTCAAGCGCTTTTGAGCGTCAATGCAAATGTAAATGTTATCACAAATGACGGCCACACGTCAAAGTACTTGGCATCAGTGAACGAACACTATGAGATAGTAGATTTATTGAATGCTGAAAATTCTCTTTGAAAGGTATCGAGCCTCACTTGTTGTACTGATTTCCGCATTTCCCAACAAATTTTAGTGACGCGTCACAGATAGCTTATTTTCGATCAAATGATCGTTGTCACGAGAAAGCACACAAGCGAAGATTTCTCAAAAGTTATTTAGATAATTTTATCGAGAAATTTTTCAAAAAAAAAAAGATTTTCTAAATGTTCCATTTGTGTGTTACTTTCTGTGTTGAATATTCGTGATAAATTGTCGATAACACTTTTGATATCTTCAAAAAAAAAAAAAAAAAAAAAAACTACAAAAAATCATGCAAATCTAACAAGCTTACGTAGATGACTTGATGTTTCAAACATTGACTAATATGATCGATTGTTTGGCAGGATTCGGATTTGAACCTTTGGTCATCCAACCAGCATATTTTTACCATTTAAACAACTTTTATTACAAAACATTCTAAAAAGAAACGTGATTGCCCACTTTCTACTGAATTAACGCCGTGAAAATAATAACTTTTGTAACAATTTTATTTTCAAAAAATTAAAAAATAAACTACCTTTATTTGCTTTTTAATACTTTTCAGTTTTTTTTATATATGAAAATTCAATAATCGTATCCAGGGCTGTGGAGTCGGAGTCGGAGTCGGTGGAGTCGGGTCTTTTTAGGGACTTGGAGTCGGAGTCGGAGTCGGAGTCGTCAAAACTCAAACAGCTGGAGTCGGAGTCGGAGCCGGAGTCGGCTAAATTTTAAGAGCTGGAGTCGGAGTCGGAGTCGGAGCCGAAGATTTCTGATAACCCGGAGTCGGAGTCGGAGCCGGAGTTATCTTAAATTTAACAAAAAATATGTTTTTTTATTGTTCAGTATTTCCTATAGAACAGCTTAATTTACAAAACATCTTTTATTTTTAATTGATTTATCCGATGACATTATGTTTTTGAAACTTTTTATTGTGATTGAAAAGCTCTAATTGTGTTATTACACTACCTCTTACCCAAGTATGTAGTATCATAATTTGAAAAATAATAAAACATATTGGTTATGTAGTCAGTTCTTGAAGGCTTCCTTTTGCCTATATCTATGTGCCTTTTCAATTCAAATTTGACCAAATTTCATCCAATTATTTCTGAAAAAAGTACACACACACAGTCATCTTTTACCCCGATAGCATATGTATTGGAAGTTTTAAGTTAAATCATTTTTGAGGAAAAAATTACGAGGTACATAAAAATAAAAATAGTAATCACTGTTTTTGCAAATCGAAAAAAGTCACTGACAGTTTAACTTTTGTAACAAATAATTAACGATAATAACAATGAGTAGTGTGGTGCCTGTGTGGACGCGCAGTCTTGTTTGTTCGTGTTATTTTCCGTCTTTTTTGTTACGCTGTTCGAGTGCATGGGGTGATTGGTCATTATAATTAAATAATAGCATCATTAGTGTGGTGCTTTTCGGGACGCGCAGTTCTGTTTTTTATGAAGCCCTTCCTACGTCACCGTTGATCGAAAGGCACGCCGATGGAGAATTTCTGGAGAATCACGGTCGAATTAATACTATATTTAAATCCCTAGATAGCTATCTTTCCGCAGTCGGCTGCCTAAGATTTTTAAAATTTCAACCGATAAACAAATTGCTTATGGTCGCATCACCTACCACAGTGAATCCTGACCTCATACCCATCTTACTAACCCCTCAAAACTCATGTGATACTTTGTCGGAGACGCAGCTGATTTAGCGGTCCCATCACTCAAGTATCGGCTAACATTCCCATCCACTTCCCCGTGTCTTACCTCTGGTCGTGGCCGGCGTCGGTATTGATCAGCACGATAGGGACCTTTGAAACTTGCGAAGGGGTGATGATTGGTTCCTACTTTTCATCTGTGGTCCACGGAGCAATGTTTGGGGGTCCTGGTCAATAACGAAGTAGCAGCTACGGGTAGACACCAATGCTATGCTATGCTATGCTAAATAATCAACGATAATAACAATCTCTTACTTGGAACTCAACATGCGCATTTTGTTTATAACTGAGTACAAGAAAATCAAAGTGTTGCATTTAAAATAATTGAAACTAACAAAAAATATCCAAACAAGTTGCAACAAATTTTGAAATAATCATTGATTGTTGATGTTGTTGTTGATTTTAGGTAAACTAATTTAATATCGTTGCAAATTATCGTTGAACAAATCTCAAGAATTCAGTACAAAAATGAGCTAATAAAAAAATGTGTAGAACAAAATATAGGATTTTAATTTATTTTTCAAATATTATTAAAAAAAACAAAATCAAAATATTATCAACTGGAACAAATTTTCTCATACTGTTTGTCCCACGAAAATATGACGGAAGGTGATAATTATTGCATATCAATGTTCCTTAAAAAAAGGAAATATTTGTGACTTAGAAAATATTTTACTTGTGGCTATTTGTTTTTTATTATATTTGAAGTTTTTTCATATATTTTGATGGAGGCGCAAGATCATTCATAAAGCTTCGTTTTAGGTGAAGATTCACGAAGTATCGTGCGCCTCCTTTTTAAAGTATATAAAATTTCAAAATTAAAATAAATTAAAAATTTCCAGGGTAAAATAATTTCCATGTCACAGATATTTGAAGAGGACATCTTAAGCGTCCTTTCCACGAAGAAATGGTTTAGATACATTGATTTAAAACATTAATCTCCTTCAGCCATGGCGTGATGTCCATGTACGTCTTAAAAAAAAAAAAATTTTTCGTTTAAAATTGTCATTTAAAAACAAGGTGCCTGTCACTGTGCTTCTTACAAATGTCAGCCTGAAAATGAGCAAATTGAATTTTAATGTTCAATAGATCATTAAGGCCAGATTTCTTTTAGTTATTCATTCAAAAATAACAATTAAATATTTAAATTTATTAGCTTTGAAAAAAATATTTTCAAATTTGAGGTTAAGCAAATAAACCCAAATTTACTTACAAAACTGTTTTTCTCAAAATGCCTCTAAAACTGAAAATATTTTTTGATATCTGTTTCCAGAACGTATAAAACTTGTAACCTAGAAACTTTTTTTTCCGTTTATTTACTTTACTTTACTTTTACTTTACTTATTTTTCTTGAGAAAAAATGACGCTTAGAGAGTATTTAAATAATCCTATTTATCAATGTTTTAAAAATAATTAACTAATAATAATTAACTAACTTTTGAAACATTTAAAAATATGTGGAGTCGGAGTCGGACCCAACCATTTGTTGAAAGCTGGAGTCAGAGTCGGAGTCGGAGTCGGCTAGAGTTGGTAGGCCGGAGTCGGAGTCGGAGCCAACCATTTGTTGAAAACCGGAGTCGGAGTCGGAGTCGGAGTCGTTTGAAATATGACCCGACTACGCAGCCCTGTAACCCAATAAGATTTTTCTTAAAAACGTTGAAATCTTTTTAAGTTGGGATAACCAAATACTTTGAAAAACGAGTAAATCGACAGATTATTGAATTTTGATGAATTTCAATCCAGTTTAATTTTAATAACACTTATTTTTCAATCTTGCTATTTTTCAGAATCTTCAAGAACTTCAAGCACAGGCCGTTCATCAATGACAAATGCATTCGATGTGGTGAAGAATATCACTAAGAACAACATGGAATCATCAGGTGAGTAGATTTGGCTGTTGCATATGAATCATTTCCGTTTTTTCACTAGCTGCAACTGCTGAACTAAAAATGGTATGAAAATACCAAATTTTGGTATTTCTTGTGCAAATACCAGCGACCAAAATGTGCTCTTGGTTGCCCAGTAATAGATGGTAAAATACCATGAAATCATACCAAAACCATGTATGTGGAAGATCACTGGAATACCAAAATCTGATTTTCCAAGAGCACGGGAATACCTTAAATAAAACCATGGTAATTTGGTATTCAAGCAATATTCAAAAATCCAGAAGACCTCAGCTTGGTATTTAAATGGTTTTATTTTGAGGTATTATTTTTCCCTTGGAATAACATGGTTTGGTATTGTTGTGCCCTTCCACATACAAGACTTTGGTATGATTTCATTGTATTTTACCATCTATTACTGGGCAACCAAGGGCACATTTTGGTCTCTGTTATTTGCCCAAGTAATACCAAAATTTGGTATTCCCGTGTTATTTACCCCTGCTCGGGTTGTATCAGTTTTTCAATTTGCAGAAAAATGAAAATGACCGTAATAACAAAGAGTTTGGTTTTTCATAAAAAATCTTATACAATTTTGGGAGGTTGTTTTGAGGCGTGATTGTGATATGAAATTGGACACCCCCCAACATTTGTATGGGGGCTAACTAACGAGGCAGATTACTTTGATATGTAGTCTTGCAAGGTAAAAAAAAACTATTTTCATTAATATTTTGCTGCTTAAGAAATAAATATCCAAATTTTGCAAAGAAAATGTTTAGTTTTCTAAAGCAAAGCTATGACAATCCAAGGCAAATAAGCGATTATGAAAACGAACGAACCGAAAATATCCATGCAAGTTATTTGATGTTTCGTTAGATAGCAAACAATAACATTCAATTCAAATTTGTTTAATAAATGCATAAATATTATTATCTTTGCTTAATGCCCACACCCACATATCTCGTCAGATGACATCCATCAGTGCAAACTTTTAATCTGTCCCAGCTCAAGCTCCAACTTCCAACCGAGCAAGTTAACCAACCGAATAAATAAACTCAAACACGGGCGTGATGAGAGCAGCTCTGGCAGCTTTTCGCGGAAAATCCAACATAGTTTGAGCGTACCTGGCCTGGTGAGTGATATGGAAAAGCGCACCGAACCGTGCCAAATTGCGATATTATGCGGTCTTTTTCGCTGGCTCTGAAAAGGTAGAGCTAGAGGTCTGTGTATACGTCATGGCAGCGTCAGCAGCTCAACAATGTGATTACCGTAGATTTTTTTTTTTTGCTTTTTCGGGTAACATCGAGTCAACAGGACGAAATTGGCGAAATTTATTTGATGTTTTTTCATGCTGGCAGAGGTGAGTTGAGTTGTTCATGTATGTTTTTTTTTTTGCTCTGCTCTGTTGAAAGCCCCTGGGCTGGAAAATTGAATTTAATTTTAAAATTATGATTTAATGGGAAAAATGTTTTATGATTGGATTCACTGGGATTGAAGCGGTAGGTAAAGTTTGAGCTAAATAAGCATTGGAAATTCGCTTGAAACAAGTTGAATCATCAGTCCTAAAATATTCTTAAGACCTAAATTTTCCCTAAACCAACATTTTTTGAAAATAGATTGACATTTTTGCATTTATTTTTATTACAAAGATACAAATCAGCAAAAAATCATTAAAATTGCACATCAAACAGTCTCATAACAAAGTCCCGCGCCAATATTGCTGCAGTCAACTGCCAAAAATTGCTTCCCCGATAGCATCGTCGGCCACAGCAGCAGTTGGTTTGTTGTGCCTTTTATGATCATAATACACGCCAAGCCCACCCCAGGATTACACGTGCCAGAAGAAAAGCCACTCTCATGAACTGCAACAATCAACCTAAAAATAGCGGGGAATCGTTGAAAAGAGGGGAAAGGGGCAAAAATTGCCAATTGAGCGCGTTTTGAAATTTTCCCCTGCGAAGAGAGAAGAAGAAAAGCGAAGGAAAGTGCTCATGTTTGTTGTTATGCAAAACGGAGAACCCTCCTCCTCAGACTTCGACTCCTTGCGGACACGTGGACAACCCCTTTCACCTTATACGATTTCTAGCGCGGGCAGAAGCCATCAGGTGAAAACGGGACGTTGACGTCGTGCTATGTTGTAGCATGTTGACTTGAATTAAATTTTACAATGTAGCCAGAAGTGGTACAAATTTAAAGTGACACAAGATGGCACGACGGTGACGATACTCTCTAGGTAAGTCGAGCACTGGAAAAAGGGCAGCTTGAGGGGGGGGGGGGGCACTCATTCAGCAATGTAAACAAGTTTCAATATTGAATATGAGCGCGGAACGGAAAATTCAAAAGAAGGGTGGAAAACGGGGATGGGGTAGAAATCTACTTAATGCGAGTGAGTTTCGTTTTCGAATGGCCAAATCGGAACTGAGGAAAATGGCAAAAAGGTCGTAATTTCCTTATATTTTTTTTGCTAGGAAAAGAAGAGCGGAAAAATCACATTCGAAGGCCACTACCGTAACGTAAAATCCTGTTTTTGGGGGCCATTTCGAGAATTCGAATTGGAGGGCAAAATAAAAAGTTTTGAGCTGAAGGACTGTCGAATTGCTGTTACCGTTTCGCGGACAAAAGCTTTGTTAAATCGATTGAAAGTTGGGAAAAGGTTTCCTTCTGGCGATCGGTGAAAAGTTGTGAGGGATTGCATAACTTGACAAGAAGAGACAAATAATTGAAAGTTCGGCTATTATGCCAAATCAAGTATTCCGAGAAAAACGCGTTTTAGTGTTTGTCACAAAATCTCCGTCAAATCAACTTACCATAAGAGTGGCATATTAGCCGTTTGGTTTTTCGCATCACTCCAAGTATAAACACTATTTCAGTGAAATTCAAGTTTCAGAAGATGCGTTGGAATATCCTCTACCACCTAGTGCTAATTTCACGTTTTTACCAACAGTGGATATTAGCCGTTTTTCAATGAAAACAATATTTATTAGCTAACCAAGGATTGCTTAGTATTGTGAAGATTTGTTTTGTATTATTATCATTTTAACATCTTAGGCAGAAACCCATTTTTCCATCTGCTGTTATGTCATTTTTATGTTTTGATATTTTCTATAACAGTTACTCTTGTTTGGATATTATTTCTTGTTAATCTATTCTGCAACCTCATCAGGGGAGAGCTGAGATACTTAATTTCAAGGCAGACATAATCTGTTGTCTGTCTCTCGTCAACGTGTGATCAAATAATTATGCTTGTTCCAGAAAATTATTCGGAATTGAGTCAATCTTATTGTGGAGAACAAAAAAAATCTAATACAAATTGGCCGCACTATTTTTTAAGTGTAGAAATTGATATGGCTATTAAGAAAAAAACAAGGATTTTTTGTCGATTTCCTGACTATTTTTTAAGGAAATAAAATTTTCCAAAAACAGATTTTTTTTAATTTTTTAAATTATTAGCTTAATTTAGGCAAAATTTGAGCCGTTGAAAGTACGGGCAATAATGTATCCACCAAGTACCATATTTTTTTAGAAAGTGTGTGTTTTTTTAGGAAAAATGGAAATCTTACCAAAATTTAATTTTTGAAGTTAAGCAGTTCTCTACGGAATCGGTATTTTTTCTTTGATTTAAATTTTTATATTTTTTAATCCGGTTGAAACTTTTTTGGTGTCTTCGGTATGCCTAAGGCTACCAACTGTACGGATTTTTTCCTTACCATACGGATTTTCGAACGACTTCGCGGATTTTTAACAGGCCGGAATTTTTGTAGGGAATTTTACGCTTTATACGGATTTGTACGGAATTTTAACAACTTTTTAATCATTGAATTGCTTTTTTGATTTGGTCGAAGCTTTTGTTAACTAGAAATTTTAATTTTTCTGTGAGTTCGATTTAAAAAGGGAGAGTTTTTCGGGGTTTCCTCAATTCAAACTTGATTATCAATAATTCTAGAGTTTTTGAACTATTGTCTTTCATATGTTGATAGGACCTTTTAAAAAACTCTTGAATTGTTCTATTAGAAATTCCTTACTAAATTTATTTATCCCTTTCCATAGGCTTTCTAAAACTTGTGCAAACATTTGAACATTTCAATTAACAAATCTAGAGTTTTTTAAAGGTCCTATAATCTGTTGTGTTTCACATGTTATAGGACCTTTTCAATTAAAAAAAAACTCTGAAAAGTGTTCGTGAAAACACTAAGAACGATATTATTCGTAAAAGCAAACTTGACATTTCGTAAACTTTTAAACGTTTAACAAAAAAAAATTAAAAACATAAGGATTGATTCAAATCACGGTTTATTTTATGAATACTTTTAAACGTGCAAGTCATAAGCACTCTGATAGCATTTTGTGAAATTTATTAGCTATAAAAACGACACAGTTTTATATTTTTAATTCTCAAATTTATGAAATTTAATTTATCTAAATAATTCATTGACAGTTTTTGTTATACCATGCTGTCATATCGGCAAAGTGTACGGATTTTTGTTCAGCAAGAGTTGGTAGCCTTAGGTATGCCCAAAGAAGCCATTTTGCATCATTAGTTTGTCCATATAATTTTCCATACAAATTTGGCAGCTGTCCATACAAAAATGATATGTGAAAATTCAAAAATCTGTATCTTTTGAAGGAATTTTTTGATCGATTTGGTGTCTTTGGCAAAGTTGTAGGTATGGATATGGACTACACTGAAAAAAAAATGATACACGGTAAAAAAAATGGTGATTTTTAATTTAACTTTTTGTCACTAAAACTTGATTAGCAAAAAAACACTATTTTTATTTTTTTTATTTTTTGAAATGTTTTAGAGGACATCAAATGCCAACTTTTCAGAAATTTCCAGAATGGGCAAAAAATCTTTGACCGAGTTATGATTTTTTGAATCAATACAGATTTTTCCAAAAAATCGAAATTATTGGTCGCAAAAATTTTTCAACTTCATTTTTCGATGTAAAATCGAATTTGCAATCAAAAAGTACTTCAGTAAATTTTGGATAAAGTGCACCGTTTCCAAGTTATAACCATTTTTAGGTAACTTTTTTGAAAATAGTCGCAGTTTTTCATTTTTTAAAAATAGTGCCCATGTTTGCCCACTATTGAAAAAAATATTTTTGAAAAGCTGAGAAAATTCTCTTTATTTTGCTTCTTCGGACTTTGTTGATACGACCCTTAGTTGCTGAAATATTGCCATGCAAAGGTTAAAAAATAGGAAAATTGATGTTTTCTAAGTCTCACCCAAACAATCCACCATTTTCTAATATTGATATCTCAGCAACTATAGGTCCGATTTACAATGTAAAAACATTCGTGAAATTTTCCGGTCTTTTCGAAAAAAATATTTTCAAAAAATTTAAATCAAGACAAAAATTTCAAATGGGCGTAATATTGAATGTTTGGATGTTTCATGTTTTCACCGTGCACTTTATCAAAAATTTACTGAAGTACTTTTTGATTGCAAATTCGATTTTACATCAAAAATTGTAGTTAAAAAATTTTTGCGACCAATTTTTCGATTTTTTGAAAAAAAAAACAGTGTTGATTCAAACATTCATAACTCGCTCAAAGATTGTTTGCACAACCTGGAAATTTCTGAAAGATTGGTCCTCTAAAACATATGAAAAAAAAATTAAAATAGTGTTTTTTTTTGTAAATCAAAATTTAGTGACAAAAAGTTAAATAAAAAATCATCAATTTTTTTAAACCGCGTATCATTTTTTTTAGTGTAGTCCATATTCATACCTACAACTTTGCCGAAGACACCAAATCGATCAAAAAATTCCTTCAATAGATACAGATTTTTGAATTTTCATACATCATTTTTGTATGGACAGCTGCCAAATTTGTATGGAAAATTATATGGACAAACTAATGACGCAAAATAGCTTCTTTGGGCATACCGAAGGCACCAAAAAAGTTTCAGTCGGATAAAAAAATACAAAAAAAAAATCGAATGACCGAAATCTGGGGGAACTGCTCTATGGCTATTAAGGAAAAAAAAACAAGGATTTTTTGTCGTTTTCCTGAATTTTTTTAACAGAAATAAAATTTTCCAAAAACAGTTTTTTTTTATAATTTTAAAATAATTTGCTAAATTGTAGGGGACAAAACTGCAAAATTTGAGCCGTTGAAAGTACAGGCAAAAATTTATCCACCAAGTATCTTATTTTTATTAGTAAGTGTTTTTTTTTAGGAAAAATGGAAATCATACCAAAATATATTTTTGATAGAAGTTTTGAAATGTGAGATTGAAAAGAACTTTTCAGATTTATTCTTTTTATAAATTGCGCCGTTTAAATTTATTATTGTTAAAGTTTGCAAAATTTCCTAAAAATTTGTTTTAAAACATATAAAATTGGACCTCTTAAAAGGACACAATTAATTTTTTTTTAAAGATTTCTAAATAAAAAAATGTGATGAGCGCTAAATGTTTGCCCGTACTTAAAATTTGCTAGTTTATGTGCTCTAAAATATCAAAAAATAAAAAAAAAACTGAAAAAAAACTTTTGTAGTAAGTTTCTGAATCATTCTGAAAAGTCCTTATCAATAAATAAAACTTTGCCGAAGACAAAAATTCGATCAGCAAATTCCTTCAAATACTACGGATTTTCGAAAATTTATGTTTCAGTTTTGTTAGAAAAGCTGCCAAAATTGTATGGAGCCTTGTATGGGCAAAACAATGACATTAAACACGGTATATTTTTCCAAGAACATTTTAAAAGATAGCTTTTTTTGAAGATTTTTTTTTATTTTAGATTTTTCTTTAGAAAATCAGTGCATTCGTGTTGATATCAATCAAATTTGAGCATTATTTGACAACCAATATAAAGTTTCGATCCAAATCTACCAGATTTCTAGCTTTATTTCAAATTGCCCTAAAATCAAAGTTGGAAGAAACAAGACGACTATTAACCTTTTTCATTTACAATTCTAGTGTTACTTTTTTAAAGGGTCTATTAAACAAATGAAACACAAAAGCTAATAGGAAATTATTCAAAGAAAAACTTCATAATTTGTTCTGAAAACACTGTAACTTATTTCCCAGATACAAATTTGAACATAAAACAACACATAGATTATTTCATTAAAGAGTTGCTAATTTGCAAAAAAAAAAAGCTTTTTTCCAAAAATTTCAATCAAAGAATGTCTTTTACTTGAAAACGGTGCATTCAAACAAGAGAAACGTAGAGTCGTTTTCGATTGCAAAGGGCATAAATGCTCTGAACACTATGCGCCGCTTTTTTTCGATTGCAAGTTTGTTTTACTGAATTTTACAATTTTCTAAATCTAAAATCATTCGGAATAGAGTTCAGTTTACTAAAGGCCCTCAAGTTCGTAGCCTTGTGACTTAGTAGCAAAATATAAAAAATAACTTGCTTTTTAAATATTTAAAAAAATGATAATTAAATATAAATGTAATCGAATGTTTAAAAACAATCTTAAAATTAACATCAACTATGAATCAACACTGCTTTATAAAATATGCTTTAAAAAAGTGTTTCGTTGTTAGAAAAAAACTGTTTTGTTTGTTGAATGTGAATAGAAACTTTAGAATTGATTTTTTGCATTGCATTTACTGTTGTTCTACACATAATTGTCCCATGTCATTTTTGATCGATTCTGACTTTTTGTCATTTTTATGTTTAATTTGACGTATACTTTTAGAAAAACACATAAAATCTAGTACTTTGTTAGGAAACTCATTAAAAACAACAACAAGTCTGTTTGTCCCATCGTAGAACTTCTACGCATAATTGTCCCACCAAGTATTTTCTATCACGAAATCATGAGTTTTACGAAGCATTTTATTGAAAATAAGGGTGATAAAATGTTAACCGGGGTGATTAGGGACATATAGGGCGAATAGGAACCCACGGGACAATTATGCGTAGAAACACAGAAATCGACCGAAAAATTTCAATCGCGTTTTTCTCAGTTCCCCTTTTTTTGAACATGGGACAGTTATGCGTAGAACGGCAGTTTAGGAAGTTAAAGATAAAAAAAAACACATCCATGCCATAAATTCTCCTCCAAACACTGGGTCAATCTATTGTCGCAGCAGGAAAATTCAATGCATTTCCCCCTCCCGCGGGCAGGCATACTGTGGCCCAGATCCGGAAACTACTCCGACGTGCCTCGGAAGAGAAGAGCGCAGAGCTGTCAAGAATTTACACCCAGGAATCACATTCATCTTTCTATTAGATTTTTCTTCCCGAATGCCTTTTCGGTGAAAATTTTCTTCGCTCTCTCTCCCTCACCAAAGGAAAGCGCCAATCCGTGCCCAACGGCCAAACACGTGGACGTGATGCATCTTGGCTAGCATTTTCTCCGCTGTACGACTAGCTATAGCAGGGAAAGTGCAGTCCGAGCTGCATCCCAGGATTTACGACCTCGAGTGCAGAAACAGCAGCAGTTTTTATGGCGATTGGTTTTACGACGCTGCGGGGCAAATTTTGCACTCGATGTTGGTTTTGTCTCGAAGTTTTTACGACGGCCAGAAGCTAAACTCGGGTTTTTTTGGGATTTCTCCGAGAAGATGCTTTCTTTCATCAATCAGCAACGCGCGCTGTTGGCACTCGTCCAAAAAGATGTTTTATTCTAATCGATTTTTTTTATTCTCCTTTTTTTTATTTCAGGTGAGTTGCACACGTGTCATGTCGTCGAAAATCGAATCTCATCCTGGAAATGGAACACAACTGCACCTGACAGACGACCGGTTCCCCGATGATAGGTATTAATTGAATGCTCTTCAACGCAAAGTGGTTCCGTGAGATGTGTCACCTCAATTTATTGGGAAAGACAAGTTGCACCACCTCCGGAAAAGTGACACAACCCGTTTCGGGTCAGAAGAGCGATGTGACAACTGATTGATAACTTTTGAAGTTGACCACCGAGTCCCACTGTCACCAATGTGTCAGTTGGAAATTTTCGCTGGGAAATATGTGTTAGGTTGAATGGATTCGGTTGATGCATGAGCGGTGTTTTAAAATGGAAAGTTATTATTGATTAAATGTGGCAATATTTTTCGAACATTATTTCAAAAATCAAAGAGCAATTTGCCATGAAAACCTGAAATGAGTGTCATTTGTCTTTTTTTTTTTTTGATTGACTCAAAACTTTTTTTGAGGGCTTCTTGAGCATTTCACAAAAGAGGCCTTTTTGCCTAGTTGGTATGCTCATGAAATTCTCCTTACAATTTGGCTGTTATCCGTACAAAAATGGAATGTATACATATATACCAAAGTTGTAAATTGATGAGAACTATTCAAAAAAAATGTTACACGGAAAAAATGCTGACATTTTAATTTATTTATTTTTTTGCACAAAAATTCAAATTTATGGGGTATATGGCCCTATTTTGGACCTACTATGCAAAGCGTCAACATATTTCGCATAGTTCTCAGGAACGGTCTAACTTATTTGACTCGTTTCAGGATTGTTTTGTGCCTTAATTTATGCTTAACAAAGTGTACTATTGAAAATTTAAAATAAATTAACCATTCCATTGTAATAAGCATTTCAAGTAAAACATTTTTTGGATACTTTTTGGACTTATTGAATGTATTTTGGAGACATCGCTGAACCTATTTTGCACCCACACTCTGATTGGTTGAAATTTGGACAACTTGAATTGCGGCGTGCGGCGGCAACACGCACACTTACAAAAACTCGGTTTGATAAACCAAAGGGCCTATCCACGATTATAATTTGGAAAATATTTATTTCAGAAATTAAACAATTATGATGAAACAATGGATTTGAATTTGAAAACGTGTTTTAATCATATTGAATGGAAACTCACGCAACTTTAGTAGGTATCTGTCCTATTTACAATTTGCATATTCTTACGACCTAATTATTCAAGCATTAGAACATAAAAGACAACCCGTTATTACTCGCGATAAAAACACCTTATCTTAAAATTAAATGAAGGACACGGATACATAACAAGTTACAATGAAAAAAGGTTCTAAATTTTACGCAGAGCTTATGTTCAAATATTATAAAAACAATCAAGAAATTTTAAAGGGAGATTATAGCTTGTAACTTGGTGTGAAACTTTCTCATCTGTCATGTTAAACTTTACAGTTGCTTGACAAAAAGTTTAACTACATGTTGCACTTTAAAAACAATGTAATATTTGACAAAAATCTTTGTTTGAATACCAGGGTGCCTTTGATAGTCATAGTTTGTCTTGTTAAAAGCAGATTTGAGGTTTTCAAACATTATTTTTACTTCGAACTTACCATCACTTAGGTTGCTGATATAATTTTTAAGAAAATCATTTATGTCAATGCTTAGTTAATTATGTTTATAAGCTTTTTAATATAATACATATAAATTTTAGGTAATATTGTTAAAAATTCAGAACTTTGCCTGAAATTAGTTGAAACTAGTTTTGTTTATAAAATTATGGATTTATATTACATGTTTAACTGAATTTAAAGAATGAATCAAAAGTTTAACAACATTTTATATGAAATTTGTTTTACTGGAAATGCCTTTAAATTATGAGATTTTTTTAAGTTATGTTTCAAAAACAAATAATATTTAATAATATTTATATTACTTATTTTACCTTTTCCTTGTATAAGATTTGTTTGTTTTCTAGTAAAGAGCATTTAAAAGACGTGCAGATGATAATTCAAAGCATTTTTTATTTATAATTCGTAAATTGATCGAGAACTAATCGAAAAATTGATTTGTTTACAACTAGCGCTTAGGATCTTTTTAAAACTAACTCAAGATTTTTTTAAATTTAATTCATACGACTTTTTCAAAAACCACTCGTAAGCGATGTTGACAGCTCCTGTCACGGTGACAGCTGACGATTTAATGACCCTTTAGGTTTTGCAATCGTTTCCCCTTCCATTCCAACAGGGTAGCCAGTTTGCATTTTTTGAAGCAAAAATTAAAAATATATGCGGCTATATTGGTGATAACGATGTTAATACAAAAATAAATCAACATCAGTTTAAATTTTGGGATACTTTGCAATCGGTCCAAACAATCTTCTAAATCTCTAGCATCAATTTGCATTTTTATCGTTTAAAAAAATATTTTCATCGTTTCTGTTAATCATTTGCTTTTTAAAGCTAAGTTTTCATTCAAATAATTACAGTTAAGAAATTCAATTCAAAATCTTAAATTAAAAAATTTCAATCAATTTCAATGAAATATCGAAATAAATTGATAAACAAAACTGGCAACACCTTGTAATGCATGTGTTGGTGATAGCCTTGAACCGACGGCAAAGTAGCTCTAAAAACTGATGCAACGCGGCTGATTTGAAAAAATATTTTGAAATGAGTTTTTTTTTTTCGATAATAGAATAGTTATTTCAATGGTTTAGTTACGGAAAACAAGAAAGAATTAAATAAACAACAGTTACATTGCTTGGGAACCGGACGAAATTACTAAGTGTCAGTGCAAAACAGAAAAAATCATCAAGTTGTTGCGAGCCAAATCTGATAAGCAGCGAGGCCGGAATTTTTGGACCTAATCGATGTGCTAGGAAAATGAAAGGAAGTTCGAATGGCGTTGGAAAAAGTGGCTGAAAAAGCGGAAATAATCAAAAATGTTAACATTTTTGGAAGAGGTAAGATACAAAACGATCCTGCCTACACTTTCTGTTGGTTGGATTCAGTGAATTCTTACTTTAAAAGCCTGAACTACCTCGATTAATAAAAATAGGTCCAAAATAGGTACTAGGTCCAAAATAGGGTCATATACCCTATCTTCAAACTTTTAAGCCTACAAAAATATTGCTGTCGAGTTAAAAAAAAATATTTTTTTTAAAGAAAATAGTTTTTATTTTATTTCAGTTTTGCCTTCCTCATCTCAAAGCCTTTAAAATCACTCGATAAATTAACTTCATTATTTGACCTCGTAGACCTTCACGCGTACATATCGACTCAATACCAAATTCTTAGCAAATGTCTGCTTGTGTGGTGGGATGTTGATCAAAATAATTGCACTGGATTATCTCGGGACTGTCTGAACCGATTTTGACTGTTTTTATCTATAAATTGTGAAGTTCAGTAAAGTACTTTAAAAGTTATGGTACAAAACGATATCGGATGAAGTCCGAAAGATTGTAAAAAAAGTGGTTTTTGTAATAACCCGTCACGCTATACATTTTTGGAAAGGTATACAAAGGACCTTTTCAATCAAAAGGTTGAAAATCTGACAACTCTATAAAAAGTTACAACCACTTAAGTATTATTATTAGTTTGAGGCTGGATCTCAGATATTTTGATGAAAACGTTGTCCGGATCTACAATGTGACCCATCGTTGGATGGGTAATTAAAAGACCTTTTCAAAGAGTCAAAAAGATTTAAAAAAAAATGAGGCCGTGTATTCACTTTATGAATGTGAGGAATACACCAACCACCTGAAGGTGGATTCAGTAACGCTTTTGTTAAATCAAATTTGCAATCGAAAAGTAATTTACAGAATTTTTGTAAAAGTTCACCGTTTTCAAGATAGATGATAGAGCCACTTAAAGTTTATATTGAAGGCCGTTGGAAATACTTTTCAATGTTTTTTTCGAAAGACTTTATAATTTTAATTGGAGTAGCAGGCAAATTAAAAACATAAAACAATTTGAAATACATTTTCCTGCGCTTCGAATAAAATTTATCCTGTTTTGGCCGGTTTATTATTATTATTTATTTTTTTATGAAATTTTAATGTACCTTTAATGTAAATTTTAATATAAAAAAACATCGTCAATACATAAAGCCAATGATTCAAAACAACTGGACTGGTGTGACTGGTTTTGAAACCATGGCTTGTAGCTAAAATTTTTATATTTTTTGTCCTCTCCCCACTCGCCTTTGTCCAGAGTCAATGGGGACCATCCATAAACCACGTGGACACTTTTTTGGAAATGTTTACCCCCCCCCCTCCTTTTTGTATTGAGCGTTTCATTCGCCATACCCCCATACCCCCCCCTCCCCAAGTGTCTACGTGATTTATGGATGGTCCCATGGGCCTAAGCTTTAAAAAAAATTGCAGCGGCCTAACTGAAAAGTTCCAGATTTTCGATTTTATAAATATTGTTCATGATAGTTCATACCTGGATTCTAGCAAATATTTTTTTCGAAATTATGAGAAAATTATAAAAAATGCCTAAGAGACTTTTAAGAGTAGTCCTCTGGTTACCAAAATCAGCAAATAAAAAAGGAAACATTTGTATAAATTTCAGATGAAATAATCTATAACACTTCAAAAAAACTTAACATTGAGTATTTCTCCTTTTTGAAATGTAAGTCTTGATTACAAAACTTGGAATTGCTTACCTGTTTTTGAATTGGTATCTTGGAAGTGTTGAAAGATTCCAATTACTAGAGGTGGGCAAAACCGCTCTTTTTTAGGAGCTGCTCATTTTCGTTCGCTCATTAAAAAGAGCCGCTGTTTGGACGGCTCTTTCGCTCTTTTTCAAAGTTTGGATAAAAAGGGGTTTTTTTAAGAATCGTGTGATTTTATCAGTTATTTCACATTGGACTTTTATACATTATTTGATAAAACAAATTAAACTGAAAACGAAAAGATGCCCTTGGAAACCATAAGTCTTGGTGGTCTCTTTTTCATGATTTCTACTTGAACCTAAACATTCGAGTAATTGAATGGCATCCAAACTTAAATCTAGGATGCTGGAAAAATTGTTTTCATTGCGTTTATTTCTGCAAGAATTGAACTATTGCTGATGTTTTATTTGAAGAAAATATTCTGTGAACTCTTTTCTACATTCTGGTTTAATCGATAAAGTCTATAAACGCTAGTTTAATCGGACAAAAGGGTTTATTTTATTTATTTTTTCAAAAATCTCTTAGCTATTTAGAAGATTTTTGGTACTATTTTATAAATTATGCAATTTCAAATGCTCAAATTCGTATTCTGGTAATACTTTAGTGTACAATTAGTTGCACAATGATTTTTTTTTCATTTTGTTTAGACAATCATTTGCTTTTGAGATAAATTTTTATTAGCATTGAAATATTTGAAATTGCATTTTCAATTCTCAAAAACAAATTTAAAACTATTTTTTTTTGAAATTAAATAAATTATATTTATAACATAAATCATGCCATCTTGAAACGGTTCTTTCAGAAGACCAAAGTTCAAAAAGAACCGCGGTTCTTTTTTTCTGAGCCACGGTTCGTTCGCTCTTTTTAGTGAACCGGCTCTTTGAGCGGCTCGCTCTTTTTTTGCCCACCTCTACCAAGTACAGAAAAAGGCAGCGTAAGGGGAGACAAATAAAGAGATCTTTGCGGTCAATTTGACCTATAAAAATTAGTAGATTTGATACTAGCATCAGTAAAGAATGTTGTTGCTTCTATCAATAAATTTAATCTTAGGCAGACAAATTGTAATAACATTTTCATAGCAAAAATTTACCTTTTGTCAATTCGACCTTATTTCGAGCCACGTAGCCTAGTGGTAACGCTTCCACCTCGTAAGCGGCAGATAAGGGTTCAAATCCCGGCTCGTACCAACACGACTGGTGATAATTTCCCTTCTGGATCCGATTTTTTAGTGATTAAACATATTTACTTTTATTCAAATAATGTCCTCTTTCGATCATTTTTCATGCATTTGCATTTGATGAATAAGAACAGTACAAAAAATAACATAAAAATTCAAATTTATGTCTTTAATTGTATTTTCTTTTTGTTAATGTTAAATCCACTCCAGATAAAGAATACATAAGAAAGAAATCAATTCTGTAGGATTCACATCCACGATGCATCACCTACTTGAAGAGTAATATGAGATAAATCTCATAAAGATTAATTATCAGCACAACCGTTGAAATTTTAGCATATTTTTCCATTGACTAATATTCAAAAATTTGTTATCTTACTTAAAACAAACATCACTTTCAAAAGATATTTCTAGAAAAACATATTTACTGGGCCAATGTCGAAGTGTGAACAAAGAGTCTATCCTGCTCGTTTCTAATGTAAACAGCAACTGATAGCAACTGAGCAGGATAGTCTATTTGTTTACATTGTGACATTGACCCATTCACATTGTTTTGCTTGAAAGAACTGCAAGACTTGTTTTAATTTTGATTTATTTTGAACAAATTTAATTTGTTTTTGAAATCTTCTGAAATCCCACTAATTTTATTAATTTTTTAAGAACTTCATGGAATTGGCGGTTTCCATATTTAACCCTTTCCTAAATTCCCAAATTTGACTCACCGTTCCTAAAACAAATGCCCCATTTTTGAGGTAATGCAATAACTGTCATTCACACTCCCACCTACATCTCGTCACACATTCATTTGTCATGTATAATTGGTGCAACGGATGCAAATCTACAATGTGTATGTATTTGTGTGCTGCATAAGTCCGCGCCTTCGTGCTGTTGTATCTTCGACAATCACGAGCCTTATTCCTAATCCTGGTGACACATTTCTGATCACGTCGTCATCGACTCACACACGCGTGAGAAAACCTTAATCCCGTGGCACCACGTGGCAGCAGTCTGTCAATTCGGAATGCAACTACGGAATGTACATTCCTCCAACCCTGTGACCATCAATGACCAGTTCCCTTGAGAGAGATGAATTTGTCAACCGAAAATGATGATGAGTCTCGTGTCGTGCACGCTACGAAATGATGATCTAATCCCTTCGGAAGCTGTGTTTGTTTGTGTATTTGTGCGTACGCGTGCCCCAGAGCCGCGACTTTTTATTTGGGTCAAACATTAATAAGTGTGTTTGTGTGAATGTGGTGTGTCATAAAAATTAACAACAACTGGCGCGAGCTGAGGAGAAACATATTTCGCTGGATTATGACCAGATTTGTGTGACGTTTGACAGTGAGACGGGTGCGCGAAACGGAATGGAGTTACGCAGGGTGGTGACTCAACTTTGTTAAATTTATTATTTTTGAATCAAGTCAAGGAGCTTATTTGGGGATCACATTTGAGCTCAACTCAACAATTTAATTCAATGAAATGGATAAATATTTTTTTATGAGTAATTTGTTTTCCCGAGATTAAATAATGAAGTTTTAAATTTACTCAAGTCTTCACCCTAAACTTCTCAGCATCCATTCTCCCCAGAAGGTTGTAAATTGCGACTCAGAGGCCGTTCTAAATGGTTGTAAAATTCTATCACTTTCCCCGCAGATCCCGCTCCTTTCTCACCATTTCGACACACACACTAACTTACAAACCATGGCACGAACTGTCAATATCTCACCGGTAATACCTACCACAAGTTTCATTCACACAACACACACTTTTGAAGCACGCGCTCGCATCCAGTTTTGGAGTTCATTTGTTATCACAAAGTCTTACTCACGCTTTTGTTTTGGGTTGATAACGCGTTCCATGAATGAAAATAGAACACACGCGTGTCGTCATGTTTTGTTTACTTTTTGAGTAAGGCAAATGGAAAGGGCCTAAGAAGAATTGTAAATAACATAGGAGATATTTTTGACATTTTTTGTCACTTTTTTCTTGAAATTTCTCATTTACATAATATTTTACGCCCTTTCTATACCTTACTGAGCATGAGCATGAGCATGAGCATGGTTGACTGCCAATGAGCTGCTACTCCGTTATTGACAGATCAGCTGAAGTTAAACAATGAATCAAAAATGATCAGTGGGAGCCAACCATCCGTTCACTGTTTAACCCCTGAAGACCCCGACTTTATTAGTCAATACCGGCGCCCTCCCAAGAAGCCTGCAGTTCAACAAAAGGGAGGAATGTTAGTCCGATTGTTGAAGTTGCAGACTCATCAAGCACATAGTTTTTCGCTATATACTTGTTGATACCGCTTGAGACCGTTGAATCCACAGCATCTCCTTCAAGCATCACGTGATTTTTTTTTTTGGGTTAGTAGGATAAGGTATTGGCTTTTCGATGCCTCCCGAGCTACGATGCTATGGGGAGGACTTTCATAACAAACCCGTCGGCGAGCCTTCCGAGCAACGATGCTATGGGAAGGTCTTTCTAATTAGCACACCAAAACACTCGCGCACAGGTATTTAAATACTGAATAAATGTAATTTTTCATCACGATTACCCAGACGACATTGATGATATAGGAAGGACTTTTTTACAGTTATTACAGTAATACTTAAACTTATTTTAATGCAACAATTCACACGACGTCGTGCCTCCCGATCAACGATGATGTAGGAAGGACTTGAGCAAGCCAACCAGGATGAAACACGAAATAAAATTCTCTTCTTTTCACACACAATGCCACATAATTGACCGCGCGTCACCACCCAACTAATTGAACTGATTTTTTTCTGCTTGTGGGCAAGCCAACCAGGATGAAACACGAAATAAAATTCTCTTCTTTTCACACACAATGCCACATAATTGACCGCGCGTCACCACCCAACTAATTGAACTGATTTTCTTCTGCTTGTGGGCAAGCCAACCAGGATGAAACACGAAATAAAATTCTTTTCTTTTCACACACAATGCCACATAATTGACCGCGCGTCACCACCCAACTCTACGCCCTTTCTATACCTTACTTCCCAAAAAATATTATTGTGTTTAAACTGCTTGTGTTTGTATTTACTTTGGTGAGTGTGATAAGCCTTTTCGGAGACGACAACACATTGCGACGACGTCGTGTGTGTGGCTTGTAAACAACGTAACACAAAACCTCCCGCTTTGGCCCTCTGTTATTATTGCTGTTGTTGTTGTCACCATTTGGCACACTCACCAAATTTACGACACCATTTCGGAGCCCCCTTCATCTCATAAAGAACAACAAACGTACGCACGCACGCACGCGACGGAGAGTGATGCCATCACGACAAGTGTGTGCGTGAGACTTTGTGACACTGTGAGAAAGAAAATGTTTAAGTTAATGTTCTTAAATTATAGGATTTATTTCAATTTGAAATTTTATTTTCTGTAATTTTTTGTAAAATTTGTAAAATTTGTAAAATTTGTAAAATTTTAAAATTTGTAAAATTTGTAAAATTTGTAAAATTTGTAAAATTTGTAAAATTTGTAAAATTTGTAAAATTTGTAAAATTTGTAAAATTTGTAAAATTTGTAAAATTTGTAAAATTTGTAAAATTTGTAAAATTTGTAAAATTTGTAAAATTTGTAAAATTTGTAAAATTTGTAAAAGTTGTAAAATTTGTAAAATTTGTAAAATTTGTAAAATTTGTAAAATTTGTAAAATTGTAAAATTGTAAATTTGTAAAATTTGTAAAATTTGTAAAATTTGTAAAATTTGTAAAATTTCTAAAATTTGTAAAATTTGTAAAATTTGTAAAATTTGTAAAATTTGTAAAATTTGTAAAATTTGTAAAATTTGTAAAATTTGACAATTTTGACAATTTTGACAATTTTGACAATTTTGACAATTTTGACAATTTTGACAATTTTGACAATTTTGACAATTTTGACAATTTTGACAATTTTGACAATTTTGACAATTTTGACAATTTTGACAATTTTGACAATTTTGACAATTTTGACAATTTGACAATTTTGACAATTTGACAATTTTGACAATTTTGACAATTTTGACAATTTGACAATTTTGACAATTTTGACAATTTTGACAATTTTGACAATTTTGACAATTTTGACAATTTTGACAATTTTGACAATTTTGACAATTTTGACAATTTTGACAATTTTGACAATTTTGACAATTTTGACAATTTTGACAATTTTGACAATTTTGACAATTTTGACAATTTTGACAATTTTGACAATTTTGACAATTTTGACAATTTTGACAATTTTGACAATTTTGACAATTTTGACAATTTTGACAATTTTGACAATTTTGACAATTTTGACAATTTTGACAATTTTGATAATTTGACAATTTTGACAATTTTGACAATTTTGACAATTTTGACAATTTTGACAATTTTGACAATTTGACAATTTTGACAATTTTGACAATTTTGACAATTTTGACAATTTTGACAATTTGACAATTTTGACAATTTTGACAATTTTGACAATTTTGACAATTTTGACAATTTTGACAATTTTGACAATTTTGACAATTTTGACAATTTTGACAATTTTGACAATTTTGACAATTTTGACAATTTTGACAATTTTGACAATTTTGACAATTTTAACAATTTTGACAATTTTGACAATTTTGACAATTTTGACAATTTTGACAATTTTGACAATTTTGACAATTTTGACAATTTTGACAATTTTGACAATTTTGACAATTTTGAAAATTTTGACAATTTTGACAATTTTGACAATTTTGACAATTTTGACAATTTTGACAATTTTGACAATTTTGACAATTTTGACAATTTTGACAATTTTGACAATTTTGACAATTTTGACAATTTTGACAATTTTGACAATTTCGACAATATTTCTCTAGACTTTTATTTGGTTTTCTACTGTTACACCAGGAAGCTAGACTTCAAGGAGTGGAGGCAATATAAAAATGGTTCGGGGGAAGAGTTATGGGCAGTGCACGAGCCTCCGCAGCCGCAGTTTGTTTGAGAGGGGGATACGTTGTTATTAAAAGGGGATCCAGAGTAGATGAAGAGTTTGAGACAAGAGATCGAAAATGGTGCTGCCAATATGTTAGATTTGATAGAATTAGGAAAAGTTTGAACGGAGTTGTAACATTTTGAACATTTCAATGTTCATAATGGTGACAAATTCAAGATTTTGACAAGTTAAAAAATGATAAATTTGGCATCACTGTTTTTCACCTCCAAAACAAGTAATTTGATCCCTTAAACTTGCCATCATTTCACTAAACTGCCAACATCAAAACTGCGGCAGTGGCTCTCCAGGGTCATCAATTGCCAGAATCCCTTTTTTTATTCCTGGATCACCTGGAACCAGGCCCGTAGCCAGGGGGGGGGCTTCCGGGCTGCAGCCCCCCCCGAAATTTTTTCCAATTTTTTTTTTAAATTGAACTACCTTAAAAAAAATTTAAATCAATGATTGTGTGTTCTCTTCCCAGAAATAATTTGTAAGATAGAGAATCAAGAATTGATTGATCAAACTAAGTAATTTGCCTGTCCATTGCCGGGCTCAGTTTTTGTAGATTATGGATCCAAAGTTGGATATTTAAAAATTGAGCTGCAGATTTGAACATTGTTCCATTCAGTAACATCTCATTTATCTTGTAGTTTTAGCATTACATTGGTTAGGATGGTCCAAATCTGAGCTTACTAGGGGCTATCCCCTGAAATCAAAGATTTACGCATCACTAGCCTAAGTTCCAATATTTGAGCTTTTTCTGACCACTGACCACCAAGTTTGGGCAAAATCGTCAAATTGTATGGAGAAAAGCAACTGTTTCAGTTTTTGACCAATGGAAGGCGCAGTAACTATCCAGTTCTTATCAATTTTCAGAACTAATATCTTCTTTAAATTTGGAAAAAAATTCCCGAAGACACCTTATTTTTTTGGGTTTTTTGCTAAAAAGTTATTAACCTTCGAAAATAGCAATTTCCGAGTGGACTGCTCTAAGGGGCTACATAGAAATAATTACCGTCATCTGGGGCGAATCGGGACTACAGTCTGAATAGGGACAGCAAAATCCTTAGATCTTGTTGTCTTATTTTTGAATGTAGAACTTAAGTATGACCCCTGAAGAACCATAAAATAATTTAGAATTTTTGGATTCAATGTGGCGGTCAAAATGGAGGTCAAGAAATATTTCTGGTGTTTTTTTTAAAGGTCTAGTAAACCAAATTTCCAGTTTTTGCTTTTTGGGTGCTTTTGAAACCGTCAGGGGTATTAAAAAACACCCAAAAAGCAAAAACTTGGTGTATTCGACCATTAAAAAAACAGATGCCGAATTTGATGTTAAAAACAAGCAAATAAAACATGCCGATTTCATTTGTTCCTGATTCGGTTATCCGAAGTCCTTCGAACTTCGAATAATCGAAACTTTGGATAATCGAGGCTTCGGCTAGTCGAATTTGGATTGTAAAATTAATAGCCCTCCTTTATTTGCATTAAAACCTTTAAACTGTTAATACATGTTTTTTCTCTACATTTTTCAAAATTTATCATAATTTCTCAAAAATATTTAGATTTTGTATTCAAAAACGAAAGCATTTAATATGAAAAAAATTTGAGTGAATTTTGACTATTATCAGAAATACAATTCTAATTTTATCGTTTTGGTTTTAAGAATATGGTTAGTTACATATCTAAGACCTTAGAGAAAAATGCTTGAGAAATATCTGTGTGTATTTTTTTATTACTTTTTCGTAAACCTTTTTTCCGAAACCACTCGTCCAAAATGCTTTCTTTTGATCACATTTTTTAGTTTCCACCGTGGCCAATCTCCAATTTTTATTTAATATATCAAAAATCGGAAGATCAACTAAGTGAATACTTATTATCAACTAATTTTCACTTTGTGCATGCGAGCTTGCGATTTTAAAGGAAGAAATAAAATGATAAAAATATTCAAAACGTTAAAAAAATTAAGCTTGGATTCAAAAACTCTGAAATTAAATTAATTAAACATCACTTTCAAATTATATAATTTCTGATCAATAATTCATTTTAAACTATTTAATTTCTATTTTTTGGATTTTACAGATTAGAATTTGCATTTTGAAAATATTAAAATTTCTTTATTATTTTTTTTATAATTTCTTATTTCTGAATATCAATTGTAAATATTTTCCAAAGTTTATGTTGCCACCTTTTCAAAATGGACCAAAAAACAGAGAGCAAATACAATATTTAAAAAAAAAATAGCTTCACAATTTTAATGGAAATAACTTATTTCGATAAAGGCTTTTTAGGACCAGCGACCAGATCGGTCCGGAAAACAAATTTGAAATGTTTTTCCTGCTTTGATAATCATATACGACATATTTGGGCTCGTTTAAAAATATTTAGAATTTTTGTAACATGTCGCGGAACCGCGGAAAGTTTTTTCTCACGAAAAAAGGATTTCGCCATCAGCTAGATATTTTGAAAACTAATGATGCAAAACAACTGTACTGATTTAAAGTGTGTTTTGAACACTTTTAAAATAATAAAACCATAGCTTGTAGTTTTGATTTGTAACCCTCTCAACTTTGGTCAGAGTTTAGTGACATAAACTTCAGAATAATATTCGCAACGGCTAATTGAAGATTTAAAAATTTTACACTTTCAAATTTCTAAATTTTCATAATTTTTGATTTAAATTTTGTTGGTATAAGACAAAGAAATGCCAGAAATCAAAAATAAAAATAATAAAAACATAAAAAATTTAAGATAAAAATTCAACAGAATAATATCAAAAAATCTGAAATTCCAAAAATTAAAAAATCTAAAACTGAAAAATTAATAAAATAATTGATACTTAAGAAATCCTAAACTAAAAAAAATATCATTTTAAAATTAAGTTATTCAAAATCCAATAAATTATGTTTTTTCAATCTTAATTTTGGATGCTTTAAATATTTTTATGTTTGAATTCTAGTATTCCTTAATTAATTTATATTTACCAGAAAATTAAGTGATTTTGTAATGGCTTTTCCTTATTTCAGCAATTTAAGATTCAGCGTTTTGATAGTCAGCTTCATGAGGCAATTCTTCAATATTATTTAAGCGAATACATTATTTTCAAACGTTATTTTCAGTCGCATCCAAATAAACAAATCAAAATCTCATCAACACATATTGCTCCCGAAGAAATATCAAACGACGCTTTTTGTTTCTGTTCCTTTTCAGCTGCGTACCGCTTAAGAGAAGTCTTTTCGTAAACCTTTTCTTGACCGTTCCTTGAGATTTTTTTGTATGGAGTTTTAAGAGTCTCCGTACCACAGGACATTTTTTAAAATTTTCGTTTGAAAGTAAAACATAGTTCTTGTAGCAAAATTCAGACTAAGATTTGATTTACAGGAAAAATGTAATTGATTTAAGAATTCTTACATAAAGTATTCTTTACTTTTAAAACAAAAATTTAAGATAATAATTACACATGATAATTTCAAAAAATCAGAAATTCCAAAATGAAAAAATCAAATACATAAAAAATTTAAAATAATTACAACTAAAAAAATCCTTAAATTATAAAAAAAAACATTTTTTATCATTTTTAAATAAAGATATTCAAAAAATAATTTTCAATCATTTCAATAAATTATGTTTTAATAATCTTATTATTTTGATGCTTCGAATATTGGTATGTTTGAATTCAAGTGCAGACTAAGATTAGATTTACAGGATAAAACTAATCAATTTATGAATTCTTACATAAAGTTTTCTTTATTTTTAATTTAGCAACGTTTCGTAAATATAAAATTTCTAAACCATAAAATGTTGTTCCTAGAGTCAAGATATTGCTTGAACAAACATCGATTTTAATAAATGGTTACAATCCTAAATTATTAAACATGTATATAGATTAAAATTTTATTAAAAAATTATCTTTGGAATTGAGATCTGATTAAATTTTTTTGTCATGTTTTAAAATTTTATTTTTGCTCAAATTCTGGACCAATTTTCAGAATACAATGAGTAATGAATTTGAAAATGGCGTTTAGTCGGAATATTAAAGTTAAACATGATTCGTTTTAATGTTTGATGCAATCGAGGAAAATTTTAACGGTTACATATGCATTTAAAAATGGTCACATATGCATTATTAACAACTCTTCCAGTGAATATTTTGGCGTTAAAAATTAATTTAATACATTTTATCTAAATTTTTAACACATTAAAATTAAACACAGGCACTGATTTTTTCTTCAAATATATATTTATTATAGGCCTACACAGAAAAAATGTGAATTTACTCGACACGGAAAAAATGAATCACATGTAAACTCAGTTGATGTAAACTTGAGATTCGACGTAATTTTTTTGTTGCCATGGAGACACTTCAGAAGCTGAAATTTCAACGATTATTTTTTTGTATTTCATTAAAATTATTTATTTTGAGAGCACCAGGAGCTTCGCAAAATATGAAATGGCTTCAATAGCTTAGAACAATTAAAATAAAACATTGTTTAAGTTTGTTTATAAAATTTTAAGAAAAACAAATATTCCAGTTATGAGTTTTATGTTGTGCTAGAAAAAATGAAAAATGTTAGATAAACCATCACAATTATCACACAGCTGAAAATATAAATCCAGACGGTTTAAAATTTCTCTCAGTATAAAATACAGAAAACATAATACTTATGGTTAGATAAATCGATATTTCTTTTAAAAAAAATTATGCTTTCAAAAATTTGATTCATGTTAAGTATATTTTAAATTTAGCGACGTTTATCACGAAATTGGATTACAATTAAACAATTCAAGAAAATGTTAAAAAAACACTTTCTCTACTCCTTTTATACAAACTAGCTGTTAAAATAAAGAAAAAAATGACGAACGAGTTTCTTCAATAAATACATTGATAACTTAATATGAAAATCTTCGAAAACTTTTTTGCATATATTACATTAAAATTTTACAATTCATCTCAATAATTATACCACAAACCAAGTGATGGTATAAATGATTTGCTGATTTTTATACTCCTTGAATTTTTGCACCCAAGCCCCCCCCGAACAAAAATCCTGGCTACGGCCCTGCCTGGAACACGAGCTGCTTTGTGAGTCATCTCTCTCGCAAGGTAATAAAAGTTAAACCTCCCGAATTCCCACCACAGGTGAGGAGTTCATCCTGGGTTGATCTTATCGGACCGTATTTTGGGAATTTTATACTGTAGAGGTATCCAGCATTCCGCTGATGTTTAACGTCCCCCGATGATTAACGAGCAGTTGTTAAATATGTCCCTGGCATGGATTTGAAGTTTTAGATCCGAACCTGCTCCAATGGAGTGACGAAGGGCATTTGGCATTCCGGTCCAGGATCGGCTCCCTAATCCGGAAGAATACTAAAGTTGGCGAGACTTTACGGCCTGGCTTTGCGAGTTTTTTTGTTCTTCCTAAGAAAGCCGTTAAACGTGAGGAATGTTTTGTCTGCAAGCGAAAAAAAAATCTGCTGCAGTCTGGGCAGTAAAAAGTCATCCGGTAATCTCGACGAGGGATGGACTTTAACTTGTTCGCAATTAACTCCTTTCGCTGGGCAGAAGAAGACTCTGCGATGAGCTCGTAAAAAGTTTTAAGCGACGCAAAGGTCCTTCATTTTTGTGCCATAACTTATACCTTAAGGGCTGTTACTACTCATTACAGAGCAAATGGTTAAAAATGTTCAAGTTAATGAAAATGTTACTCATAATTTTTATTTTTTTCATACTAAATCGTAATAAATCAAAATGTTCAAGTTTACAAAATATTGTTAATTTTTTTTTCGGTAAATTTACGTTTGTTTTTTTTTTTAATTTCATTTTCATCATCCCACTAACGAACCCTTTGATGACTGCAATTAAAAAGTGACTCGGATTCATCGTCCTACAATTAATTTTCATATTTTGCGCTGCACCTTCCGGTCGTTGAACACCACAAATCTGCCAACTGCAATTGCACTCATCGAAAAGCGACAACCTCCCCTCCCATTTCCACAAATCAATTGAAATTGGATTTCCATAAATTAAACATGGAAAATTGTCAGCTTTTCCACACGTGCGCGGATCGGTTGAGTGCACATTATGCAATTTTTCCACAACTGCCTCCGAGGGATGTTCCGAATATTGGTGGCGGGCTCTGCTCGATAAATGTTTGATGAGCTGGCATTGTGTGTGCGGGTGTGCTGCAATTCCCCCTTTGTACCTTTCCACCTCCAACCAACTCCGGTTGCACCTTTCGCCAGAACCAGAACACGTGTCAATTCCGGAATTTTAACAGTGAATTCGTTATAATTTGGTAATTGTCTCTTATATAAATTTTCTTCAAAATGTAGGTAATTTTTCGGAGTTGAAATTAACAATCTAAAATTTATATTAAATAGGCAAAAAAGCAAGCATTCAATGATTTCTGGGGCATTTCATGAAATGGTCGAACAAAAATCTCTTTAAAATCTTCCGGTTGTGCTGGCCGAAACTGTAACGGCATGGAGTTATCGTGTCAAAGATTTCGGGATCAATTCCTGTCATCGGAACTATTTTTTTAAAGGAATGAAGTCATATAATTCTACGATGTTCAACAATGTTGTTCCACAGACCTTCGAGAAGCTAAATTTTAGAGATCAAAGTGATACCTAGCGTTGAAAATTTGCAACTTTTTTTAACCAGAATTATGACCCAATAAGCGAGTCCAACCTGTAAGTGGGTAGGCGCGGATTTCGTGGTTGTGACACTCGATGAGGGATTTCGACCAGCAGGTGAAAATCCGGCCGGGATGAATAATTTAAGCCGACCGAGAGACCGAGCGAGCTTTTGGAATGGCAAATAGAGGTTATGTCCCGCCCGTGTGGATCAATCGGACCGCGCACTGGACTCACTATCCAGAGGTCGACGGTTCGAATCCCGCGGCGGGCGCTCTAAAATTCTTTGTGTAAATATGGGTATTCGGCGCCGTCGCTCCGTGCCATACTCTCATACACTTAGGAGCCCAGGGCGGCGAAGTCCTTGTAGATAAAAGGAAGACACTAGTGGTTGGTACTAGCAATGGTGGCCGACAGCTATAAAGTCAACTTCGTTTAATAGAGGTTATGTTTTAATGTTGTGCAAAAACTCATGGAGGGTTGGGTTAGGTGGGCTCGTTGCCAGCAATGAGTAACTCCTCTGAATGATGATGATGATGATTGACCAGATGAAATAGTGGACCTCATTATGATTGGGTGGATTTGTGGTTTACGGAAGTGTGGTGATTTGTGCGGTTTGATCTAATTTGGAAATTAATCATGTTTGTTTCATTTGATTTAGTAATGCCTCTTGAAGCTAACAAAATTCAAAAGAAATAATTCAAATTGAATTAGGTTTCAGGATTCAACAAGAGTAATTGATAGGAAATAATTTATTCATAAATAGGCTATCATTACGCATGATGAACGACATGTGTACTTTGAGGTTTACCTCATTTCTGCATCGGCTTATGCATGTTAAGCTAGCAAGCAAATAAGTTCTCTCCATGTCCTGCAACGATGTCATTCATGAAGCAGCTTCCAGGGACAGGCCAGCATATTTCATTCTTCATTAGACCTTCAAGGCTTACCCCAGAGAGAGAGAGATAGATCCATACCCCGGCACTGTCCATCATATTGGAACTAGAGTGTATGCCGGTTCTGGATTCCCTCGAGGGCACCGATTATTGGACGACTCTTGACTCTCGAGCCAAATGAACCAAACAAGTCCATTTACATCGAAAAGCTCTCTACGACCAGCCTGCTAACATACACACAAATTTGTCATATAACTCACAACAACAACAAAAGCAGCCGAGAACATCAGCTGGCCAACATCTGTTCGGTACAATGACCATAAAACATTGAACCTGGAGATGGATCTCTCGTGTGGGCGGGTGTAGTAACGGGACAAGAGGTTCCTCTCCTAACCTTGGATCTAGGGGACCGATGTCATGTGTGCTACACGCCACGTGCGATGTCAAGAGACAATTCCAGCTTAAAACACACAAAAATACAATTTTAAGATTTAAGATTCAAAGATATTCAAAGATATTCAAAGATATTCAAAGACATTCAAAGATATTCAAAGATATCCAAAGATATTCAAAGATATTCAAAGATATTCAAAGATATTCAAAGATATTCAAAGACATTCAAAGATATTCAAAGATATCCAAAGATATTCAAAGATATTCAAAGATATTCAAAGATATTCAAAGATATTCAAAGATCAAAGATTGGTTCACCCATACAAGTCTCCATACAATTTATACTGCTGTCCATACAAAAATGGTATCTAAATATTCAAAAAACTGTAACTTTTGAGTGAATTTTCTGATCAATTTGGTGTCTTCGGCAAAGTTGTAGGTATTGTTGAGGACTTTTTTTAAAAAAATAAGTACACGAAAAAAAACTTGCAGATTTTTTAAATCAGCTTTTTTTTTACTAAAACTCAATTTCCCAAAATACATTTTTTTTTTTTCGAGATTTTTTGATATGATTTAGGGGACAAAAATCCGCAACTTTTGAGCCATAGAGATACAAGGTCAAAAAATCTGCCGCCGAGTTATAATTTTTTGAGAAAAAAAGTGATTTTTGGAATAAATCAAAGTTTCATGCAAAAACAAATATGACATTATTTTTAATTGCGAAATTGAATTTGCAATCGAAAAGTACTTTAAAGATTTTTTGATATAAGGCTCCGTTTTCAAGATGAGCAATTCTCTACCAAAACCGGAAATGGATTTTATTTGTATTTTTTGATTTGGCTCAAACTTTGTGGGTGTCAAGTCTCCATACAATTTTGGCTGCTGTCCGTACAAAAATGGTATGTAAATATTCAAACAGCTGTAACTTTTGAGTGAATTTTCTGATCAATTTGGTGTCTTCGGCAAAGTTGTAGGTATTGTTGAGGACTTTTGAGAAAAAAATAGGTACACGGAAAAAAAAATTTTGAGATTTTTTTATCAACTTTTTTTTCACTAAAACTCAATTTCCCAAAATACATTTTTTTTATTATCGAGATTTTTTGATATGCTTTAGGAGACAAAAATCCGCAACTTTTGAGCCATAGAGAAACATGATCAAAAAATTTGCCGCCGAGTTATAATTTTTTGAAAAAATAATGATTTTTGGAAAAAAATCAAAGTTTCATGCAAAAACAAATTTGACATTATTTTTTAATGCGAAATTGAATTTGCAATCGAAAAGTAGGGGAAATATACCCATTTTAATCATTCTAAGCCAGACGCGAACGAGAAGTGGTCGAGAACAGTCGCTTAAATAGTTAGCTCCTATCGATCTCTCCACAATTTAACAGGGGCCAAGGCCACCTGCATTGTTCGTTTTTAAACAAAAGGAATTCAATAAAAAGGAAAGTAATGGATCGTGCGCAGAAGAAGAATACCGTGGGATTCGATTTCGGAAGAGACGGCGTAATGCCGACCTTGAAGGAAGCCATCACTTTCCTGGTGCAGGTTCTCAAGATCAAGGACACAGAAGTACACTCGGTGTACCTGGACATTTCGGACAAAACGTTTTTCGTGAAGTTTACCGACGAGATGACGCTGAAGGAGACCACACAACGCTTAAGACAAACGGAAACCTTCAAGTATGCGGACGGGAGGAAGTGCAAGTCCACGTGGCCGTGGCAGACGGGTTTTTCCGTTACGTTCGGCTGTTTAACCTTCCACCGGAGGTGACGGACGCGGAGATCGCTAAAGCGCTGGCCAAATTTGGCACGGTGCGGCAACTGGTACGCGAAAAATTGCCGTTGGAACTCGGATTCAATGCATTCAGCGGGACGAGGGGGGCGCACATGGAGGTGAAAACAGAAATCCCTCCAGCACTGTACATTGGCCACTACAAGTGTCGCATTTTCTACGAGGGACTGCGAAACCGCTGCTTTACCTGCAAGCAGGAAGGCCATGTGAAGGCGGACTGCCCACAGAAGGCCTCGGTACATCGAACTCCAGCAAGTGACGGAACCCCCAGCAATGGATGTGAACCTGTGGACTATGCAGCCGCTCTAAAGGGCCTGTGCTCCCCGTTGCCGACACTTCCGGCACTGCCTTTGCCGGCGATACCGAATGGCGAGCGACTTATGAGCCTGGTGAATGAGCCAGATGACCGGATGATTGTCAGCCCCAAAGAGGGCGGAGATTCCGAAGGAACAGTCAAGCCAGAAAACCGGATGATTGTCAGCCCCAAAGAGGGCGGAGATTCCGAGGAAACGGTGGAGGCAAAGAAGCGGAGGACTGACAGCCCCAAAGAGGGCGGGGAATCCGATGGACGGGTCGAGCCAGATCGTCAGATGATTGTCAGCCTCAAAGAGGGCGGAGAGTCTGACGGAGCAGGCCATTCAATGGAGATGTCGCCGAACGGAGTGGAACCTCCAAAACCACCACGAGGTCGACCGACGGACAAGACACCAAAAGGAGAAAGTGGTAAGCCGCAACCACGTTTAACGGTTCCTAACCTGCTCAAAGTTCTGGATGGTCGCAGTCGATCAAGGTCGGCGCAAAAGAGAAACCTAACCCCAAAACTAACAACAACTAACCCCAAAAAGAAAGAACAACTAACCCTTAACCCAACATGAACTACACGTGCATTATCGCCAGTATCAATCTAAACGCAATTCAGACCAGGCTTAAACTTTCACTTTTTCACGACTTTGTAAAGAACAGTAACGCAGATATTATTTTTTGTCAGGAAGTAGCTTTCAACAATTTTTCATTCATTTTCACCCACCATGCGATAGTTAACGATAGTTTTTCAGGCCGTTTATTGGATTGTGTCAGAAGCTATAGTTTATAATATGAGGCATTACAAGAATCCATCGTTATTTGTATTTAAAAGCATTCTCAGGAATAAAAGGTGGGATCAACGACAGTTTTTTGTTAGGAGGTTTGGAAAATATGCATTTGTTTTCTAACAGCGTTATGTATTTGAAAGATTTAGTTTGTACGTACACATGTAACATAAAACAAAAGTAAAATAAACATTGCTATTAAAAAAAAAAAAAAAAAAAAAAAGCCGTTCGACCAATTCTCATCACTTTCCGTTTTCCGCTATTTAATCAACATTTATAGATATTTCAACAATGGAGAGTTGCTTGCTCACTTTAATTCGAGCTATTTATAATTTTAGAACAGTCAAAAACACTTTTTGAAAGCCGTAATTCATGAACAAAGTGCTGATAGGCCGATAATAGAAATAGGCTGAAAAAGGGTATAGTTCCCCTATTTTACGGATTTTTTGATAAAAGGCTCCGTTTTCAAGATATAGCAACCAAAGGTTCGATTTTAGCCAAATATATGCAGTTTTTCGATTTTTAAAAATAGTGACCATGAGTGACCATCTTTAAAAATATTTTTTTTTGAAAAGTTCAAAAAATTTGCTATAAAATTGTCAAAGAGACATTGAAGATTGCACTTCGAGTTGCTGAGATAGAGCCGCTTTAAGAAAAAGAAACACGAAAATTGAAGTTTTCTAAATCTCACCAAAACAACCCACCTTTTTCTAATGACGATATCTCAGCAACTAATGGTCCAATTTTCAATGATAATACATGAAACATTTTCCGATCTTTTTGAAAAAAATATTTTATTTTTTTTAAAACAAGACTAACATTTTAAAAGGGCAAAACATTGAATATGACGCCCATTTAAAATGCCGGTCTTGATTTAAAAAATTTCAAAATATTTATTTCGAAAAGATCGGAAAATTTTACGAATGTTTCATGTATTAACATTGAAAATCGGACCATTAGTTCCTGAGATATCGTCATTAGAAAAAGGTTGGTTGTTTGGGTAAGATTTAGAAAACTTCAATTTACGTGTTTCTTTTTCTTTAAGCCGCTGTATCTCAGCAACCAGAGGTCCAATCTCAATGTCTCTTAGACAATTTTACAGCAAATTTTCTGAACTTTTCCAAAAAAAAAAAATATCACTATTTTTAAAAATCGAAAAACTGCAAATATTTCGCTAAAATCAAACTTTCGGTGGCTATATCTTGAAAACGGAGCTCTTTATCAAAAAATCTGTAAAGTAGTTTTCGATTGCAATTTCAATTTCGCATTAAAAAATAATGTCAAACTTGTTTTTGCATGAAACTTCGATTTTTTTCCAAAAATCACTATTTTTTCAAAAAATCATAACTCAAAAGTTGCGGATTTTTTCCCCTAAAACATATCAAAAAATCTCGAAAATAAAAAAAAATCTTATTTTGGGAAATTGAGTTGCAAATTGCAAAATTTTTTTCCGTGTAGCTATTTTTTTCTCAAAAGTCCTCAACAATACCTACAACTTTGCCGAATACACCAAATTGATCAGAAAATTCACTCAAAAGTTGCAGTTATTTGAATATTTAGATACCATTTTTGTATGGACAGCAGCCAAAATTGTATGGAGACTTGTATGGGTGAACCAATGACGCAAAATAGCTTATTTGGTCATAGGGAAGACCCCCACAGATTTTGAGCCAAATAAAAAAATACAAATAAAATCCATTTCCGGTTTTGGTAGAGAATTGCTCAACTACAAATTTAAAGCAAAATCAAACTTGTAGTGCACCATGATAATGCATTGAAACAACAAAACTTCAAAGCGGTCAGGCCTACTACGTGAAGTTTTACGCGAAAATGAATCATTGATTTTACTAAGTTTGGACACTTTTTGCCGAGGTTTGGTTACAGCGTCATAAAATGTTATATTTATTATAGATTCAGAAGATTGAAAATTAAAATAATATGGTTTTTCGCCATGGAATCTCTCCATTCTCAGACAGTGTTGCCAAGCTGCACAAAGTCCTGCTCTCTCGCTGGCGTTGGATGTGATGTTAATGAGACTGTCAAAGGATCAAACAGGCCTGGCTTGGGCGTCTCTGCGAACGAACCCCAAGAGTCTGGCCACAAAATGAGCACTGGTGGAGAACCGGGGGAGGAGTTGATTCTGGGTGAGGCCCCATCGTAAATAGATTAGACCAATTTGCTGCCCTTTTAGACCAGAAGCTCTGGGTGAAAGATACCTGCGTAGACACACACTCTCACTTGGAGCTGAAATTATTCAGCAAAATTGACCTTTCGTCGAGCCTAAGCTCGGGGGGGCTCCAAGATGACATAATTGCTTGGCTAAGAGATCCTTCCAACCGTGCAACGGGGCAAATAAACTTGTTGGTTGGTTTTGGGTGATCTTCGGTTGGAGTTGGTTTTCTTTGCGGAAAAGCCCAAAGTGGGTCAATAAATTTTCATTCTAGACAGCGGAGAGGTTAGTTCTTGTCGGTTTTGTTAGTTTGTTCTTCCAATTTGTTGCTGCCAGCAAAACTGAGAAGGGGAAAAGTCGTAAAACAATTTGCTGAGCAAAAACAGACAACAAAATACGAGAATTATAGACCGGTAATCCTGTTTCACGCTGCGCTTGGTTTTTTGGCGGTTTATTCTTGTCCAAAGAAGTTTTCTGCTGCGTTTGGTAGCTGCAATTTATCTTGATACAAATTCAATTAAGCAAATATTTGAACATATCGATGATCAATAAATCTTTTGAGTATTTAAAAAAAATCCTGCTCCTGACAACAATCAAACCAGATTGCTCATATTTTAAAAAATCACAAATCTTGTTTCCTTCAAGTTACATTTCCCAGCGCCCTTAATTATTTTCATCCAATTTACACGAACCGCGAAACTCGGGATTCCAATTTGCTCCAAACGTGGGGATGGTGGCGAACGACGGATCATGAAAATCAAATCAATTACAATTATTCGCGACGAGTGATTGGCACGTGTCCCACCAACCGTACAAAATAAAATAAAAATCCAACCGCGAAAATAAGGCCGGAAAACATCGCTCGTGTCATGCGTGAGGTTGTGCCGTTTTTACACAGTTTGAAGGCATTTTTTGCTGCTTGGTTTTCCACGCTTTTTTCAACTCTTTTTCGTGCTAGTTATTTGCTGAATTTATTTGCCTTAACATTTGGCTGATTGAAACCCGATTTCGTTGAAATTAAAACGATTTAAAACTCTTTTGAGTTCAGATAAAAATATAACCTTAAAAAAATCAACTCTTTTTTGTCCAAAGACGATGAGCACTTCCAGAAAACGCATTCCCCTTTCAGCGCAAATCTGGCGAAAATAAATTCATTCAATCCCGCAGGGCGAGTAAAACTTTGATTGCATTTTTATTCAAAACCCCCCTCTTTCTCTCTCTCCTAAGAGGATGCACTTTTCCCGGTCCGTTTCGCTTTTCGGAAAGCGCCTTTGGACGTACCTTCTTCTTGTGTGTGTGAAAATCGCTCAGCGCCGTTTTATGCAAAACTGGAACCAGTTTTGCCTCCCGAAAGGACATCACTCCCCCCTCGCTTCTGAGAATGTCATCAGCTGGAAAAAGAGCACACAAATTTGAATATTTCATGGCGGGGCGCGCGAGAGAGGACCACTGAACAACATCAAACGGCAGCTGCCGAAGTGCACACAATCGACTACTGGTTCCAGAGTCTCTTGATCCTGGAATGTTTTCCAGGGAAGGCTCCTTCAGGAATCGGTAATCGAAAGAGATGAGGGGACAATTCGGGTTGATTGGATAACTCACTATGGACATATTTTTGAACAACAATTAAGTCACAGAAAAGCAAGAAAATATAACGTAAACCATAACAAACAAAAATTATCATAACAAAAAACTAATGAGAAAAAAATGACACATAATATCCAAAATTACAACTCAATAACAAAAAGGTGCTAAAATAGATTTAAAAATAAGAACAGATAAGTGGACATACATTTTTCAAATAACTTCACGCTCAATTCTGCATGAAAACACAAAAAAATCGGAAAAATACACATTGCTTCCAAGAATCAAAATGACTAAATTAGGACATAAGACAGAACACCAAAACACAGGACACTAGACAGAAAATAAAACAAATATCAACAGAAAGACATTTGAATGAGTAAAACTAATTGGAAAGACTTTGATTGTATTGTTTTATACAATTACTAGAATTATCAAAATAAATCTAAAAAAAAAACAAATCATGTCTAGACAAATTCTTAAAAATATGATACAAAAATGCATCAAAATACAAAGTTTTTAATTTTGTCAAGAAAAACCCGAAAATAAAAGAAAATTCCACAAAAAATCAACAGCAACCAGAAATCAATATAAACTAACAATGCGAGAAAACAAGAAAAAGATTATGTGAGAATACAAATACTTAATGAAATAGAAAAAGTTTTGACAAATCTTTAATTTTAATGAATTAAGAAAAACATATTGAGACAAAAAGAAAAATATTTCTTCAAAGAAATCTAAAATCTAAAATTAAATCCATAATTTGTCTATGCAAGAAAGAATAAGAAGAAAAAGACAAAAAAAAATTAAAAATTAAAAAGAAAGATAGAGACGAAGAGATAAAGACTATAAACGACAAGTAACAGTATATCATACTTCTTCATAAATCTGGAAAATAATAGAATACACTAGAAAATCCAAATGAATAATATTTAAAGATAAGAAATGATCAAAAAACTGTATCAAATTAAAAATTAAAACAAAAACTTCTTCAAAAATCGAAAAAAAAAACAAAAAATATCTAAAGCCAAATTCTAAACTTTAAAAACGGTAAAAAACGAAGAAAACTAAAAAACTAGAAAACACTAAATTTATCTTGGATGACTCAAACTGAATTGAAGACTAAGAAGAATATAAAGATTATGATAGAATGATTTCAGAGAAAGCCATGAAATAAGGTAGAAAAAAAAAAACAAAGAACAGCAAAAAATACAAAGAAAGACAAAGGATGACAAAGGATGACAAAAAGACAAATAAATACTAAAAAAAAACAAAGAAAGACAAAAAAGCAAAAAAAGGTAAAGAAAGACAAAGAAAGCCAAAGAAAGACAAAGAAAGACAAAGAAAGACAAAGAAAGACAAAGAAAGACAAAGAAAGACAAAGAAAGACAAAGAAAGACAAAGAAAGACAAAGAAAGACAAAGAAAGACAAAGAAAGACAAAGAAAGACAAAAAAAGACAAAGAAAGACAAAGAAAGACAAAGAAAGACAAAGAAAGACAAAGAAAGACAAAGAAAGACAAAGAAAGACAAATAAAGACAAAGAAAGACAAAGAAAGACAAAGAAAGACAAAGAAAGACAAAGAAAGACAAAGAAAGACAAAGAAAGACAAAGAAAGACAAAGAAAGACAAAGAAAGACAAAGAAAGACAAAGAAAGACAAAGAAAGAGAAATAGAGACAAAGAAAGACAAAGAAAGACAAAGAAAGAGAAAGAGAGACAAAGAAAGACAAAGAAAGACAAAGAAAGACAAAGAAAGACAAAGAAAGAGAAAGAAAGAGAAAGAAATACAAAGAAAGACAAAGAAAGAGAAAGAAAGACAACGAAATGCGACGACATATCATAAAGAAAAAAAATATTAAGAATCACAAAAAAATGGATAGAAGGACAATACATTTTAATAAAAAAAAAGGGCGAAAATAAAGTTGAAAGAAGTCAGATAGAAAAAGGTATAGACAAAAAATCTAACATAAAGAAATGGAAAGAAATTAATAGAAGTACCAAAAAATACAAATTAATGCAAAGAATAGGAATAAAAACGAAGAAAGGCGATCAAATACAAAGAAATGAAAAGAAAGACAGTAATCAAATATAAATCTTAAAATTTAATAAGCAAAAACAATTGTGTAAAAGTTAAATAAAAAAATGTCAAAGAAAGAAAAAGACAGACTAAACTAAAATAAATAGAACAAAAGACTAGAGAACAATTAACATTATTACACAAAAACTAAGACTTCATTAAAACAACAAGTTAATACATCAATCACGAAATTATGAGTTATGACCTGACTTAAAAGCAAGAATTGTAGTTTAAAAGTTTTTCCCTACAATATTATCAAAATTTCACTAATTTTCAAAATATTAACAAAGTCATTCAGGATAAAAAATCAGTTATTATCCTACCTGATTTTTTTTTTCATTTCACCCTGAACCCAATTTGCTTCGACCGCCCGAAACACCCACCCAACTGCAAGTGCCTCTTTTCCAAAAATAGTTTATGCACAAACCGGTCGCCGCAGATCTGCATTCCGGCCCGAGCATCTGCTTCTGCTTGCGCTTGTTGCGTTTAGTCGTTTCGCTTTTGTGTTGTGATATAGTTTCAAACTAAATAAATACGCCCCGAGGGGTCGGTGTAGTATAGATTCCTCGCTGGCAAAAAGCAAAATCTTGTATTCCCCAAAAACACCACCAACTGCCAGAGAGGTGGAGGGGGAGGGGGACGGAGGGGTCTCCAAAATAGTAAAAACTCGAACCAAAACTTGTCACCAAACAGCCACACGGAGAGTAAGGGAGAGTGGCATCATCAACTGGTTCTAGTCTGTGGTACTATGCACTGTAGACTAGACATTGCTGGTGGTGCTTTGCTAACAGTTTTATAGTTTTTGCATATCGTCGTCGTCGTCGTTTGAAAAATAACAGCTTTAGGAGGTACCAGCAGAGAGATAAATAGAGAGAGAAAAAGCTTTTCCACCGTGGCCGGAAGCGTTGCCGTTGTCGTCGTCGTGATGGACCAAAGTGGCAACAATGACACGTGGTGGAGAACAGCACCACACGAAATATGTTGTCCTTATGATTGGCGGTGTCAACACACAACACAACATCGAGACAGAAAGTGGAAACATGTTTTCTAACCGTAACATGGTTTGTCTCATGATGGAATACGGAACAGTGGAAAATAGAACCCTTGGGGGTTTATTCCACTGGAATGGGTTTCAATCTCCGGACCAAACATTAGAATATTTAATTTGCATAAGTTAACCACAGATGGAACTGTGAAGCAAATTTATGCGTAAGCGGGGTTTAATTAAATTTAAGCTGGTAATTTAAATATCTTTATCCAAAAATTATGTTTTGTCGATTTAAAGAATTTTTAAAGAGCGTATTAATGGCAACTCAATAATAAAGAAAAGTTGTTTCGATATTGATCAACTTTTTGATTCTCTGACCAGTTTTTAGATTTTTCCTGATGAAAAGGTACGACTCCTTTCAATATCCTGGGGATTCTTTGGCATATACATCGTCAGTTGGAAAATGAGGACAGATTTCAATACACCTAGAATAATTCATTTTTGCAATCTTATTTTTCGCAATGTTCTATCTCAGCAAATATTTTTTCGATTTTCAAAGTTGAGATTATTATTTATAAAATATATTTTAAGAAATAAACAAATATGAACACTGTTTAATAAAACTAGGTAAAATTTTCAATATAACCCTCAAATGGCTATAGCTTGAAATCTTACTTAAGTGCTTATAACTTTTGATAGGGTTGTCTCAGATCTTCAAACTTTTGTACTCGTTGGAATGGTGTTTTGATAACCTTTCAAAAATTATATATAGATGACAGATTTTCCTGCAAAAATCCTTTCTTTTACAATCTTCCGGACTCTAGCTGAATTCGTTTTTAACCATAACTATTGAAGTACTTAATTAAACTTTATAATTTATGACTAAAATTGTAATCAATCCCTTTTCATGCTACCGATTTTCAAACAGCTGCTCAAATTTTGTGGAAGCTTGTAGTCCATGGGTAATTCTCTACCAACTCACACGAAATCGGGAAAAGTTGCCCCGACCCCTCTTCGATTTGCGTGAAACTTTGTCCTAAGGGGTAACTTTTGTCCCTGATCACGAATCCGAGGTCCGTTTTTTGATATCTCGTGACGGAGGGGCGGTACGACCCCTTCCATTTTTGAACATGCGAAAAAAGAGGTGTTTTTCAATAATTTGCAGCTTGAAATGGTGATGAGAAAGAAATTTGGTGTCAAAGGGACTTTTATGTAAAATTAGACGCCCGATTTGATGGCGTACTCAGAATTCCGAAAAAACGTATTTTTCATTGAAAAAAACGCTAATTTTTTTTTTAAATTCTCCCATTTTCCGTTACTCGACTATAACAAATTTTGGAACATGTCATTTTATGGGAAATTCAATGTACTTTTCGAATCTACATTGACCCAGAAGGGTCATTTTTTCATTTAGAACAAAATTTTCATTTTACAATTTCGTGTTTTTTTCCTTTGCAGGGTTATTTTTTAGAGTGTAACAATGTTCTACAAAGTTGTAGAGCAGACAATTACAAAAATTTTGATATATAAACATAAGGGGTTTGCTTATAAACATCACGAGTTATAGCGATTTTACGAAAAAAAAGTTTTGAAAAAGTTGCTTTTTGCGTTTCTCTTTGTTTCGTCGTCCGTGTCTGTCGCGGGTGACCATGAACGGCCATGATCAACGACGACAAACATTTTCAAAACTTTTTTTTTCGTAAAATCGCGATAACTCGTGATGTTTATGAGCAAACCCCTTATGTCTATATATCAAAATTTTTGTAATTGTCTGTTCTACAACTTTGTAGAACATTGTTAAACTCTAAAAAATAACCCTGCAAAGTTAGAAAAAACACGAAATTTTAAAATGAAAAAAATTGTTCTAAATGAAAAAAATGACCCTTCTGGGTCAATGTAGATTCGAAAAGTATATTAATTTTCCCATAAAATGACATGTTCCAAAAAATTTTACAGTCGAGTAACGGAAAATGGGAGGATTTTTTAAACTTTTTTAGTGTTTTTTTCGATAAAAAATACGTTTTTTTCGGAATTCTGAGTACGCCATCAAATCGGGCGTCTAATTTTACATAAAAGTCCCTTTGACACCAAATTTCTATCTCATCACCGTTTCAGGCTGCAAATTATTGAAAAACAGCTCTTTTTTCGCATGTTCAAAAATGGAAGGGGTCGTACCGCCCCTCCGTCACGAGATATCAAAAAACGGATTCGTGATCAGGGACAAAAGTTACCCCTTAGGACAAAGTTTCACGCAAATCGAAGAGGGGTCGGGGCAACTGCTGTGTGAGTTGGCGGAGGATAACCCCCATACAAGTCTCCAATAAATTTCAATCACGCAAAATGCTTTCTTTGGCCATAAGGAAGCTCTTAAAAAGTTTGAGTAAAGTAAAAAAAAAATATATCCATTTCCGGTTTACGTGAAGAATGTCTCTTGTGACAGCTGAAATTGAAACATTCTGAAACTAAAACTCTTGGAAAACATAATTTTTCGGCATGTTTCAGTTAACCATTGAAATATTGCATAATTTATGGCAGGCCTGATCAACATTTTTAGCTCAATTTTCACATTTATATGGTCAAAATTACATTTGCAAATTTTTTCATGGTTTATTTATTTTTCCGGCGATTTTTAAGTTATTTTTTTTTTCATAAAAAATTGATACTCGAAAATCCGTATTTTTTTTTGTTTTATTTTTGTTTTCATATGTTTACTGAACAGAAACTCACAGCTTCTAAGCTGTGATCTTCGCATTTTTTTTTAGTTTTTGGAATCAAGGCTAACATATGGAAAGGGCTAAATATCCGTTAAGAATGGTTTTATAACTAGATATCCATGAAAACTTTTTCCTAAAGTTTTACGTATTTTTCCGATTTTTTAAACTTTAAAAGTAATCATTTTGAACAACAAAAAAAAATACACGTTTAAGGAATTTTTATAAAGTTCTTTCAAATTAATAAATAAGGAGTCATCAATAAGGGTGACAAGAAAAAAAATGATTTTTTTTAAATCTTAAGAGATACCTTCTAGTTTGATTGATTGATGATAAAAAATGTAACTGTGAAAATTTTGAGCCAAATCAGTTAAGGGGTTCCATACATGTATATCGGCAAAAAAGTCAGAGTTTAACATGAGCACACACTTAAACTTTTATAAATTCTGTTTTCAAGGCATTAAAAAATACATTTTCACCTCTTGTAACAAAACAAATTTGAAGATATTTGGTTGGATCATAGCAAGCGAGATAAAGCAATTTCAAATTAGCAGTTTCAAAAAACGGGTGCAATGATATTTCAACACTGTCTTGACCAAATCGGCTCAAAATTTTGGTGAAGACTCGTTAAATCGATTCCGCTTTGGGCATGGCAAATTTTTGAGCTTAAATTGTCTCTTACACAGTTTAATCATGAAATATCTTCATAAAACTTTCAGGAGTGATTGAAAATCATCTTTTGAGTGGATTTAACAAATATTCTGTTATATAAAATTTTGTGATTTTCAATTTAAGGTATAAGGATCACTTTTTATCGTTGAAGTTTGTATGTGAAAACCGTAAAAATGTATGGGGAAAATAAAAAAAATCAAAATTCCACCAAAAGGTGACGTTAAATGTGTCATTGTCGAGTGTGAGATTCTTGAGTAAAACTTTATGACAACCAACTTTGTCGAAGACCGCAAAATGATCCAAGTTAACCCTGACAAATTATAACCAACTTTAAAGATTTATAGCGACCCTTAAACCTGAAGCGATTTTGCTCATAATTTTCACAGTTACTCTATTTGTGCCTAAGGAATCGAATCAGGTCGTCGCCGTCGTGCTAGCTTGTCGTACGTGCATTTCGGGTCAAATTGAGTTGAGAACGCCATTCTGTGCAGCTCACAATGCCTCATCTTTGACCTTCACAGATCCCCAAAAATCGATTTCAATCCTGAGATATTCAATGAAAACCAAAAAAGCTCCGAAACTTTTTGTCACTTTTCATATGAAAGTAGTTTCAATCTTGTCGTGCTATCTTGTCACTCCAAGAAAATGGATGTAAGTGCGACAAAGGGCAAAGGGATTTCAGGTCAGAACGCGTTTGTCGCACGTACAAGTTAGACTACCGTAAACATTTGTAATTATAACTCGGGTCTCCACCACCCAAATTCAACCAAACTTCGGGACAATGCACAGAATGGACAGCTTAACAAAACATGTTAGTTATTGTTTACATTGCGTGCTCTAGTTTTTGTTTATTCAAGGTCAAAAATTAAAACGCGTTTTTCTCGGAACGTCAAAATGGCGGGTGCGACAAGATAGCACGACGATGTCGAGGTGGTATTCCTTGTGGTCGATTTTTTTATTTTCACCCTTTTGAGTTTTTTTTATTTGTATGATGCCTAGAGAATAAAAGAAATATGTGTTTATATGATAGTCAGTACCGCATTCTTTTGATCATCATTGAGATCAAAAGATTTAGAAAATGGGCTCAGATAGTAGAATCCGCATCAATCACAAAAATACAAAACCTAACCTTGTTGCAATGTCCTAGTGCAACTTGTTCCCACTCTGCAATCGTCACTTTTGATCCGCTTTCAATTTCCAATCCAAAACATATCAATATCAAAAATCAACATTCAGTAGATTGACGCTCACCGGCTTTTCCCACAAACGTTATTGTTGATGTTACTCGTCAACAGTAGCACGCTGATGTCCTGTCACGAACCAAAAACTCGTACACGAAAATAAACCAATTAAACTTTGTGTGTGTGTGTGCGTTGTTTGTGAAGGATTCGCTTCGATCGAACGCGCGCGCCGGGAAAAACACGTGTCCAAACGCCGAATGTCAATTGGCTTTCATTTTCCACTTTTCCACCCAAATTCCGAATCGTGCTCGCTTCGATTGGCGTGATCGTGTGTGGTTTTTGCTGGAAAATTTGTGTTGATTTTATCTATTGCACAGCGTGTGTGTATGTTTTTGTGTGGAATCGCGGGACTAGTTTTGCTCACAATGTGTTGAATATCAATTTTCTCACACATAATAAAACAATTTGAATACAAATCAGCTTCTGCCACCACCAACTCACCAATCATGTTCGCAAAGAAGTGGTCCCCCCCTGCCAAAAATTGCCCATCAATTTCGTCTAACGGCCTCGCCAATTCATTACCACCCAATGGTGAAAAGCTTGAATTTCCCTTTGGCACGAAACCTCACAAACCTGGTAAAGTTATTTTTCCACGGTTTATCTTGGCTTGACCTCGGTGTGGGAGCCTAAACTCGACCGCCGAGCCCGGAATCGTGACCGGGGGAAAAGTTCGACGGAAATGGAAAACAGTTTTCCACTTTTTTTCCCCCGGACGAGTCCAGGGTAGGGAGGTCAATTTCGGGGCATGGAATAATTGAAAGCGTATTTAAACTTGCAGTTGTTCATTCGTTATTCATTTAGAAATTAAATTATCTTTTATATGTCCCTTCTAAACTTAGGGATTTTTCCACAAAAAAAGGAAAATTCACATTCGTGTCTGTTGCAATTTCCAGTCGTGTGGCGCCGTTTGTTTTACCTCATTTCCTCCTCCACCACCTTCCGGTTTCAGAAAAAGTGTGTTGGTTTGTGTTTTGTCAGCCGCATAACGACAAGGTAAATTACCTTCCCATTCTACGCTTTGGGGTAGGATTTTTTCCCTGTTATTTCCGGGTGAACTTGGGGAAAAGTTTCACCTCCTACGTGTGGCCCGCCACCACAAAGTTGTCTACACGGATATGGCGATTATGGGCTGAAAATAGGAATTCTGGCGCCAACAGGAATCGCAATCAGACGGTTGGGATGGGTGATGAAAGGAAAAGTTTGAGAATCGGAAATTGAAGGCATACTACTGGCAACTTAACTAATTGTGGAATGTTTTGAAGAACACTGACTACTGACTACTGACAACTGACTACTGACTACTGACTACTGACTGCTGACTGCTGACTACTGACTACTGACTTCTGACTTCTGACTTCTGACGTCTGACTTCTGACTTCTGACTTCTAACTTCTGACTACTGACTTCTGACTTCTGACTTCTGACTTCTGACTTCTGACTTCTGACTTCTGACTACTGACTTCTGGCTACTGACTACTGACTACTGACTACTGACTACTGACTACTGACTACTGACTTCTGACTTCTGACTACTGACTTCTGACTTCTGACTTCTGACTTCTGACTTCTGACTTTTGACTTCTGACTTCTGACTTTTGACTTCTGACTTCTGACTACTGACTACTGACTACTGACTACTGACTTCTGACTTCTGACTACTGACTACTGACTACTGACTTCTGACTTCTGACTACTGACTTCTGACTACTGACTTCTGACTTCTGACATCTGATTACTGAATACTGACTACTGATTTCTGACTACTGACTTCTGACTTCTGACTTCTGACCTCTGACTTCTGACTTCTGACTTCTGACTTCTGACTTCTGACTTCTGACTTCTGACTTCTGACTTCTGACTTCTGACTTCTGACTTCTGACTTCTGACTTCTGACTTCTGACTTCCGACTTCTGACTTCTGATTACTGAATACTGACTTCTGACTTCTGACTTCTGACTTCCGACTTCCGACTTCTGACTACTGACTTCTGACTTCTGACTTCTGACTTCTGACTTCTGACTTCTGACTTCTGACTTCTGACTTCTGACTTCTGACTTCTGACTTCTGACTTCTGACTTCCGGCTTCTGACTTCTGACTTCCGACTTCCGACTTCCGACTTCTAACTTCTGACTTCTGACTTCCGACTTCTGACTTCCGACTTCCGACTTCTGACTACTGACTACTGACTACTACCTACTGACTACTGACTTCTGACTTCTGACTTCTGAATTCTGACTTTTGACTTCTGACTTCTGACTTCTGACTTCTGACTTCCGACTTCCGACTACTGACTTCTGACTTCTGACTACTGACTTTCGACTTCTGACTTCTGATTACTGAATACTGACTTCTGACTTCTGACTTCTGACTTCTGATTACTGAATACTGACTTCTGACTTCCGACTTCTGACTACTGACTTCTGACTTCTGACTTCTGACTTCTGACTTCTGACTACTGACTACTGACTTCTGACTACTGACTACTGACTTCTGACTTCTGACTTCTGACTACTAACTACTGACTACTGACTACTGACTACTGACTACTGACTTCTGACTTCTGACTTCTGACTTCTGACTACTGACTTCTGACTTCTGACTTCTGACTTCTGACTACTGACTACTGACTACTGACTACTGACTTCTGACTACTGACTACTGACTACTGACTACTGACTACTGTCTTCTGACTTCTGACTTCTGACTTCTGTCTACTGACTTCTGACTTCTGACTACTGACTTCTGATTATTGACTACTGACTACTGACTTCTGACACTGACTTCTGACTACTGACTACTGACTACTGACTACTGACTACTGACTACTGACTACTGACTTCTGACTACTGACTTCTGACTACTGATTTCTGACTTCTGACTTCTGACTACTAACTACTGACTACTGACTACTGACTACTGACTTCTGACTACTGACTTCTGACTACTGACTACTAACTACTGACTACTGACTACTGACTACTGACTACTGACTACTGACTACTGACTACTGACTTCTGACTTCTGACTACTGACTACTGACTTCTGACTACTGACTACTGACTACTGACTTCTGACTTCTGACTTCTGACTACTAACTACTGACTACTGACTACTGACTACTGACTACTGACTTCTGACTTCTGACTTCTGACTTCTGACTACTGACTTCTGACTTCTGACTACTGACTACTGACTACTGACTACTGACTACTGACTTCTGACTACTGACTACTGACTACTGACTACTGACTACTGACTACTGACTACTGTCTTCTGACTTCTGACTTCTGACTTCTGATTTCTGACTTCTGATTTCTGACTTCTGACTTCTGACTTCTGACTACTGACTACTGACTACTGACAACTGACTACTGACTTCTGACCACTGACTTCTGACTACTGACTAATGACTATTATCAAATTAATACAGCTAATCAAGTTGTAGTTTTCAACAGATTTTCTCTCAAGTTTCACACAAAAAAGTTCAGCTCGATTAGCATTCAGTGCAAAACCTAAACTACAAAAAGAACAAAAGAAGAAACTCAATTGGCGAAAAGCAGGTCATTCACTTCCTTCCTCCACCTTTTTGCTGAAAAACATAAAACAAACAACAAAAGCCAAATGCCCCTCGGCCACCCCACAGAACCTGGCCATCATGGCTCTCGGTGTGACACTCCCCGGGTACGACGATTATTGCGTGCATATTTGATTACATAAAGGCGGAGACGACGAACTAGAACTAGCGTCGAAGACGACGGCGTCCTCGGACTACGGTGCTTCCTTATTTCGATGGCCAAAGAACTTTGTTTTTCTTTTTCGAGGGCTTTTTTTTTTGCTTTGTTTTTATTTGTCCATACGAAACAAAGACAAAAAGGACACCGCTTTGAACTGTGGCCATTCTTCGTAATCGTGTGTGTTGCTTGGAGTAGGGTAAAGGCACCGATTTTGAGTCTAGACTTTGGAACTTTTTATCAGATTTAAAAATGTAAAATATATCGAAATCTAAAAGATTAAGATTATTTTCAAATAATTCAAAAATGAATACAATTCTTGAAAGCATAATACAGTGGACTCTCTCGTTGTCGATATTGCAGGGACCATCGAGAGCGGGAGTTATCAAATTATAGAACGAAACTTCAAAGCAAGCTACTGGAAGGGACTGAAATAAATATTGACAGCTGGAGCAATATTGAAATCGAAATGATCGACAACCAAAGAGTCGACTGTAATACTAAAATGTGAACAATCAAGGTTGGCTTTACCCTATTTCCGGGGATATTCTCGGAAAAAATCCAAAAAGAGACGCGATTCGAGGAAATGACGGTGCGGCACAAAACTAGTCCAAACCGAATGTGAAACGCAGAAGCAGTCGGAAAATGAAACGTTCCTCAGGGTTGGTCCCAGTGCAACCATTGGCACTGATAAGGTTACATAATTCGTGTGCTGCTGCTGCTTCTGCTACAAAAGAAGCGAGGACCTTGGCAAAAACCCGGGCTGTGTGACTTGTAGTTTCTAGCTTTAGGCCAAGAATTGGGGTAAAGGTAATCAGATAAGAATAGTTTAGTGCTAGCTGGTTTTACACTTTGAACGAATTTTGGCTTGAACTTGATTTTTGTTTTGAAAAAATGTTCAAATCTGTGACTTTTACAAACCATAATAAAAAAAATAAAAAATTAACTAACAGCAAATTTTACTGTGTACTTCCGCAACTGTCCACCAAACGTAGAGTACGGCGTATTCATGCTTATTGGCAACCGGGGACGAGTTCCATCGAACAAACCTTTTCCCAACATCCTCCACTTGACTCCACCAGACAGCCGTTGGTCCTTTTCCAGGAAAGATTGGTCTCCACACCCGGATTTCAATGACCGGGATTCCTCCGGGTGAGCCTCCTTTTGCATACTAAAATTGGTTCAAATCAAAGGTGGAGCTCCAAGCGGTAAGGGATTGTCACGGCAGGAGTTCTGGCATTCCTGGAACGCGTTACGGGAAACATCCGAAAATGGTCACAGTTTGACACTGGAAAGGTGAAGGAAGAGGAAAACGTAGAAGATAACTATCACATGAATAATAAAATCTGCCATTTATGCGCGGAAGATGTAATATTCTTCACATGACACCTAGGGGGATGCTTCACATGATTTGACGTTTTATTCAATTTCCAAGGATTGGCGACTTGTTCAACAAAATGATACTTTGTAAGGTAATTTAAGAGCGAGTTTTTCACCGATGTGAAACAGGTCGTATCGAGGTGCTCCGATTTGGATGAAACTTTCAGCGTTTGTTTGTCTATGCATGAGATGAACTCATGCCAAATATGAGCCCTCTACGACACAGGGAAGTGGGGTAAAACGGGCATTGAAGTTTTAGGTCCAAAACACATGAAAAATCTTAAAATTGCTCGCATTTCCGTAAAACTTTGTCAATTCCAACTCTCTTAGATGCATTCGATAGGTCTTTTAAAGCCCTTCAAAATGTGCTATAGACATCCAGGATTGGTTTGACTTTTTCTCATAGCTTTTGCAAATTACTGTCAAAAATTGATTTTTTTAAAACCTTAATAACTTTTGGCAACAGCCTCCAACACCCATACTCCCATAAGTCAAAAGTTAGGGAATTTCATGGACTATAAGCCTTCGGTATTAACTTTTTGGCCAATCGCAGTTTTTCTCATAGTTTTTCGATTTTTCTAGAACAAACATTTTACAACGTTAGTTTTTGCCCTGTAGGCCAAGAAGACGGCACTTTTTGGTCTCAATTTTGTCATATTCGGAATCCTCGGTCAATTTCACGTAAGTTAGAAGTATTGGAGTTGTAATTTTGATTTAAAAAATAATTAAATAAAACATTTTTGAAAAAAGAAATAGATCTTATTTACCCTATGATCAATACGTCAAATGCTGTATCAAGTAGGCGAAAATTTGTTTACCCCTAATCCGACAAAATTCGAAATAATATTTTAATTAATTCTAAATGGCATTTTTTCCAATCAAATTCAAAATTCCAACACCTCAATCTAATGTAAAATTTTCTGAGGATTCCGAATATGTCAAAATTGAGACCAAAAAGTGCCGCTATGGAGGCCTACAGAGCAAAAACTAACGTTGTAAAATGTTTGTTCTAGAAAAATCGAAAAACTATGAGAAAAACTGCGATTGGCCAAAAAGTTAATACCATAGGCTTATAGTCCATGAAATTCCCTAACTTTTGACTTATGGGAGTATGGGTGTTGGAGGCTGTTGCCAAAAGTTATTAAGGTTTTAAAAAAATCAATTTTTAACAGTAATTTGCAAAAGCTATGAGAAAAAGTCAAACCAATCCTGGATGTCTATAGCACATTTTGAAGGGCTTCAAAAGACCTTTCGAATGCATCTAAGAGAGTAGGAATTGATGAAGTTTTACGGAAATGCGAGCAATTTCAAGAATTTTCATGTGTTTTGGACCTCAAACTTCAATGCCCGTTTTACCCCACTTCCCTTTGTCGTAGAGGGCTCATATTTGGCATGAGTTCATCTCATGCATGCATAGACAAACAAACGCTGAAAGTTTCATCCAAATCGGAGCAACTCGATACGACCTCTAGAACAAACCGAGCAGAATCTACAAATACTGCCTCTTAACCCTTTTTTGACTGGACTTACCAAAAGAGAACAAAAAAATAAATTGGAATAATTTTAAATATTACAAAGAAAATCGAAAACCTAACGCAATTCAAACCTGACCTGGATAATCATATGAATTTCAATTCACTTCAAAAAAAATCTTTCTCAGCTATTTGGATAAAAATAATACAGAAGTGGACCAACATGGACACTATTTTGAAATTTCTTAAATATGTATAAACAGGAAAAGAAAAGTTGAAAGTTTGGATGGTTGAATATTACCTCTTTTTTGAGTTATTTAATCCTGAAAATGTGTAAATGTGAACCTAATGGAAATTTATCAGAAACTGATGAAAATTCCCTCGTTTCTGATATAAAATTACACTTCTTTTTTTTAAACAAAATCTGTAACCCTTCCCTGATGAATAATATCGTATCTGTTTTCTGTGCACTGTAATTTATTTCAATTTTAAATAAAGTTTCAAATAAAAGTAAAATTGCTTTGGAAATCGATTTTTTTTGCAACGCATTTTTAATATTTGTGAAAAATCATGTTTTTTTTATCCATAAGTCAGTCAGAAAAAAGGTGCAGGTGGTTATGTTCTACATGACCAATAAGACAAAGAACTTTGTACAAAACTCTAAAAAATCATTCTATTGTTATTTATATTTTTAAATTCTTTGCCAATTTATTTAATCCTTAATAATTAATACTAATTTAATGTCTTCAATCATTGACACCTCTGTGAAAATAAATTGCCAGAAAACGAAACTAACTATAAAACAAGTATGGTTCGGAAAATGTCTATCCCCCCGCAGAAAAAACGGCATCCGGAAATCATGGACCTTACAACCACTATCGATCGAAATGGCAAATTTCATGCCCCAAGTCGCATGGTTCGATAAATGTCCCCGGTTGAACCTTCCCTCAGGGCAATGGCCACTCCGGGTGTGGCCAATCCTGCCAAAATGGCCATTTTCATTACCAGTATCAAAAACCATTAATTTTTATACCCATATTGCCCCAAGTCACATGGTTCGATAAATGTCCCCCGGTAGAACCTTCCCCAGAGCACTGGCCACTCCGGGTGTGGCCAATCCTGTCAAAATGGCCATTTTCATTACCAGTATCAAAAACCATGAATTTTGATACCCATATTGCCCCAAGTCGCATGGTTCGATAAATGTCCTCCCGGTAGAACCTTCCCCAGAGCACTGGCCACTCCGGGTGTGGCAAATATCATACCAGATTGGTCCCAACCCCATTGCCCTAAATCATTCTGGTTTTCGGGTGACCGTCCAACAATCTTTATAAGAACAGAATTCCTCCCAAGTTGGTGCACAACCTGTGTCTATCAATGTGTGGATGTGTGTGTCTGAGCAATAAAATTACCACCGTGGATCCGCCTTTGACGAAACCTCGTAAGGTACTGAAATTTTCTGAGGCTAAGTGCTAGCTTAAATAGTTCGCATGAAATGTGGCAACCATGGTGCAACATTCTCGCGTGACAGTTCCACGAAAGCAAGAGCGCAGTTCTCTAGGATTTCGGTCATTCGATTTTTTTTGTATTTTTTAATCCGGCTGAAACTTTTTTGGTGCCTTCGGTATGCCCAAAGAAGCCATTTTGCATCATTAGTTTGTCCATATAATTTTCCATACAAATTCGGCAGCTGTCCATACAAAAATGATGTATGAAAATTCAAAAATCTGTATCTTTTGAAGGAATTTTTGATCGATTTGGTGTCTTCGGCAAAGTTGTAGGTATGGATACGGACTACACTGGAAAAAATAATACACGGTAAAAAAATTTGGTGATTTTTTATTTAACTTTTATCACTAAAACTTGATTTACAAAAAACACTATTTTTAATTTTTTTATTTTTGATATGTTTTAGAAGGCATAAAATGCCAACTTTTCAGAAATTTCAGGTTGTGCAAAAATCACTGACCGAGTTATGAATTTTTAATCAATACTGATTTTTCAAAAATCGAAATTTTGGTCGTAAAAATTTTCAACTTCATTTTTCGATGTAAAATCAAATTTGCAATCAAAAGTACTTTACTAAAATTTTGATAAAGTGCACCGTTTTCAAGTTATAGCCATATTTAAGTGACTTTTTTGAAAATAGTCGCAGTTTTCATTTTTAAATTAGTGCACATGTTTGCCCAGTTTTGAAAAAATATTTTGAAAAGCTGAGAAAATTCTCTATATTTTGCTTATTTGGACTTTGTTGATACGACCTTTAGTTGCTGAGATATTGCAATGCAAAGGTTTAAAAACAGGAAAATTGATGTTTTCTAAGTTTCACCCAAACAACCCACCATTTTCTATCGTCAATATCTCAGCAACTAATGGTCCGATTTTCAATGTTAATATATGAAACAATTGTGAAATTTTCCGATCTTTTCGAAAAAATATTTTGGAATTTTCAAATCAAGACAAACATTTTAAAAGGGCGTAATATTGAATGTTTGGCCTTTGTGAAATGTTAGTCTTGATTTGAAAATTCCAAAATATTTTTTCGAAGAGATCGGAAAATTTCACAAATGTTTCATATATTAACATTGAAAATCGGACCATTAGTTGCTGAGATATTGACGATAGAAAATGGTGGGTTGTTTGGGTGAAACTTAGAAAACATCAATTTTCCTGTTTTTAAACCTTTGCATTGCAATATCTCAGCAACTAAAGGTCGTATCAACAAAGTCCAAATAAGCAAAATATAGAGAATTTTCAGCTTTTCAAAATATTTTTCAAAACTGGGCAAACATGTGCACTAATTTAAAAATGAAAACTGCGACTATTTTCAAAAAGTCACTTAAATATGGCTATAACTTGAAAACGGTGCACTTTATCAAAATTTTAGTAAAGTACTTTTTGATTGCAAATTTGATTTTACATCGAAAATGAAGTTGAAAATTTTACGACCAAAATTTCGATTTTTGAAAAATCAGTATTGATTAAAAATTCATAACTCGGTCAGTGATTTTTGCACAACCTGAAATTTCTGAAAAGTTGGCATTTTATGCCTTCTAAAACATATCAAAAATAAAAAAATTAAAAATAGTGTTTTTTGTAAATCAAGTTTTAGTGATAAAAAATAAAAAATCACCAAATTTTTTTACCGTGTATTATTTTTCCAGTGTAGTCCGTATCCATACCTACAACTTTGCCGAAGACACCAAATCGATCAAAAATTCCTTCAAAAGATACAGATTTTTGAATTTTCATACATCATTTTTGTATGGACAGCTGCCGAATTTGTATGGAAAATTATATGGACAAACTAATGATGCAAAATGGCTTTGGGCATACCGAAGGCACCAAAAAGTTTCAGTCGGATTAAAAATACAAAAATCGAATGACCGAAATCTAGAGAACTGCGCTCTTGCTTTCGTGAAACTGTCACGCGAGAATGTTGCACCATGGTTGCCACATTTCATGCGAACTATTTAAGCTAGCACTTAGCCTCAGAACATTTCAGTACCTTACGAGGTTTCGTCAAAGACGGATCCACGGTGGTAATTTTATTGCTCAGACACACACATCCACACATTGATAGACACAGGTTGTGCACCAACTTGGGAGGAATTCTGTTCTTATAAAGATTGTTGAACGGTCACCCGAAAACCAGAATGATTTAGGGCAATGGGGTTGGAACCAATCTGGTAGGATATTGGCCACACCCGGAGTGGCCAGTGCTCTGGGGAAGGTTCTACCGGGAGGACATTTATCGAACGATACAACTTGGGACAAATTGCCCTAAGGGAAGGTTTTACCGGGGGAACATTAATCGAACCATATGACTTGGGGCAATATGGGTATCAAAATTCATGGTTTTTGAAACTGGTAATGAAAATGGCAATTTAGACCGGGTTTTTCACACCCGGAGTGGCCAGAGCCCTGCGGAAGGTTCTACCGGGGGGGGCATTAATCGAACCATGCGACTTGATGCAATATGGGTATCAATCAGCATACCCATATTACCCCTAGTCGTATAGTTCGGTAAATGTCCCCCCGCAGGACCTTCCTCCAAAGCAATGGCCACTCCGGTTGTGGCCAATCCGGTCAAAATGGTCATTTTCATTACAAGTTTCAAAAACCATGATTTTTGATACCCATATTGCCCTAAGTCGTATGGTTCGATTAATGTCCCCCCGGTAGAACCTTCCCCAGGGCACTGGCCACTCCGGGTGTGGCCAATCCAGTCAAAATGGCCATTTTCATTACCAGTTTCAAAAACCATGAATTTTGATACCCATATTGCCCCAAGTCGTATGGTTCGATTAATATCCCCCCGGTAGAACCTTCCCGAGGGCACTGGTCACTCCGGGTGTGGTCAATCCGGTTAAAATGGCCATTTTCATTACCAGTTTCAAAAACCATGAATTTTGATACCAATATTGCCCCAAGTCGTATGGTTCGATTAATGTCCCCCCGGTAGAACCTTCCCGAGGGCACTGGCCACTCCGGGTGTGGTCAATCCGGTTAAAATGGCCATTTTTATTGACAGTTTCAAAAACCATGAATTTTGATACCAATATTTCCCCAAGTCGCATGGTTCGATAAATGTCCCCCCGGTAGAACCTTCCCGAGGGCACTGGCCACTCCGGGCGTGGCAAATCCGGTCAAAATGGCCATTTTCATTACCAGTTTCAAAAACCATGAATTTTGATACCCATATTGCCCCAAGTCGTAAGGTTCAATTAATGTCCCCTCGGTAGAACCTTCCCCAGGGCACTGGCCACTCCGGGTGTGGCCAATATCCTACCAGATTGGTCCCAACCGCATTGCCCCAAATCATTCTGGTTGTCCGGTGACCATCATAACAATCTTCATTAGAACAGAATTCCTCCCAATGTAGTGCACAAACTGTGTCTTTCAATGTGTGCGTGTGTGTGTGAGCAATAAAATTACCACCGTGGATCCGTCTTTGGTGAAACCACGGAAGGCACTGAAATTTTCTGAGGCTAAGTGCTAGCTTAAATAGTTCGCATGAAATGTGGCAACAGTGGTGCAACATTCTCGCGTGACAGTTCCACGAAAGCAGAAGGCAAGGCAAAATTTGTAAAGTGCTCTCAGCCAATCAGCAGCCGGGATTTTTCCTGCATTCATTTTTTATTTTCATCTTAACTTTTGAATACTTTAACAAAGTTTTATCAACTTTGTGAGGTAGTCTACTTGCAATTTAAGACTTCCCCTTTCGTTTGGTGGATAAAGCATGCAGATTGCTTGAATTGGGGGGAAGATATAAGCGTTCAAACAATTACACAAATCGTTACACTTTCGCTTCGCGAAATTTTGGATTGACACCCGTAGACAGTGCCCTTAGGACAAAGTTCTTTGTCAAAAATGTTTAAAGTTTTCATTATTTCAAAAAATGTCTAAAAAAACGAAAACATCTAAAAAGCAAAAAAAACTTGTCACAAACCATTAGAGTTATTAAAAAAATAACTTTAATTTGATTTCCTACACGATACATATTTTCTATATTTTCGCAAATTTCCTTTTTTAATCTGTATCATGCGAAGGGATTTTTTGATCGATTTGGTGTCTTGAGTCAACATATAGATTTTAATTAGGACTTTTCAGAAAAAAAAACTCGAAAAAATGCCGATTCTTGTATTTTGAACATGTTGTTTTTAAAAGTTGATTTTCCAAAAACGTTTGTTTTAAATTTTTGAAAATGTGTTAACATGTTTAAAAACCAAAATTGTTTGCACTAAGGTTTCGTATGGTGCACAATCTGGTACCGTAAACCGGGGTGACTTTGATAGGATTTCAATTTGTTTTTGGAATATTTTCCAACAGGTAAGGGTTTTCTCAAGATTGTTGGGCCACACAAAGTGCATGCACTATCTCGGAAAAAAAGTCACGTTAAAAATTCTAAGTTTAAATTCCGGGGTGACTTTGATAGTCATAGTTTTTCTTGTTAAAATCATATTTAAGTTGTTCAAGATTGGTGCGCTGGAAGTGGGAACGCGAAGTCGTGATTATTCAGGTTAATTTTTTGGTGTGCTTTTGTGTCGCTGTTCGTATGGGGTTAGTGCATAATTTGTAAAGGGAGCGCGTGGTCGTAAAAAATATTCGGAGTGAAAAGTGATTTTTTTTGTGTGCCTTTTGTCGTGAATTGTGTGTGTTTCTTGCTAGTAATAATAATATCAGTCCTTCCTTTATCATCGTTGATCGGAGGGCACGCCGCCGGTTGAGTTTGTCGTATTAATTGTGTTTCAAAGTAACTGGGTGTTAATTGTGTTTAGTACTTCAGTCGATTGCGGGCAGTGAGGCCACGCGCTTGCCTTACTGAATTATTTTTGTCTTTTTCGTCGAGTAATTGGTGTTTTTTTGTGCTTTTGTAAACTTAATTAATTGTTTTGTGATTTCCAAAGCCTTTCCTATATCATCGTTGATCGAAAGGCACGGCGTCGGGTGGATTGTGCTTAAATTTTTCGAATAAGGTTTTATTTTTTTGCTGTGAAAAAGCCATTTTTATATAATGATTGAAAGACGCACTGGCAATTTGGATAGTCGAGTTAATAGTGGAGCAAAATAACTGTGTGTGAGTGATTTTGTGTGTTAACCAGAAAGACCTTCCCATAGCATCGTTGCTCGGAAGGCTCGCCGACGGGTCTGTTATGAAAGTCCTCCCCATAGCGTCGTAGCTCGGGAGGCATCGAAAAGCCAATACCTTATCCTACTAACCAAAAAAAAAATTAATCACGTGATGCTTGAAGGAGATGCTGTGGATTCAACGGTCTCATGCGGTATCAACAAGTATATAGCGAAAAACTATGTGCTTGATGAGTCTGCAACTTCAACTATCGGACTAACATTCCTCCCTTTCGTTGAACTGCATGCTTCTTGGGAGGGCGCCGGTATTGACTAATAAAGTAGGGATCTTCAGAGGTTAAACCAGGGGTGCTCAAAGTTTTTGGATGCCGGGCCCAATTTTATGCTCAAATGAGCTTGCGGGCCAAATGTATAAAAAAAGGTAATTTAAAAAAATAAATAACTTCATTTTGATTTAAAAGGCACAAAACTACATCTATTAATTGAAGTTTTGAGAATTTGCTGTTACTTTTTGAACATTTCCAGACTTTTTTTTATTAGGTCTTATAAACATATGAAACACAATAGCTTATAGGACCTTTTCAAAAAACTCTAGATTTTCGTTATTTAATAAATAAAAGACAGTTTTCCATCAGTTTTATTGCTTTTTTTGTATTTTTCAAATACCTAAACAACTTTGCAATGAAAAAAAAAAAAATGTATTATTTTCAAAAAGTGTAAGATTGGACGAAAATAAAAATTTAAGCGAATTTTCTTTCGCTCTAGATTTCTAGATATTTTTTAGTAAGCCCGAACATGCTGAAATTGAACGCAGAGGTATGAATTTTAAATTGATTTCAGCTGATTGCACATTATTTTCAATTGAAATTTGTAAGTTTGCCTGAAAAAATATTTTTGTCTCTGATTTTTCGAGCCGGGGAAGAGTTGGATTGAAAAAAGCTTTGATTTTTTTTTTGCAACAGTCTTATTCCTCTGATTTTAACATTTAGTCTGCCTGAATGAGATGGTAGTCAATCAGATTCGTTATCCAACTGTCAGTAGTTCAAACCCCGAGATGGAAGATTTCTTAGTGCTAAATAAGTTAATGGCTCAGTCCAAAAAAAGGGTCATTAAGACTGCTTAATTTATATGTAATACTTATTTTTTTTAACCATGATTACATTTTTTTACTTCAGTCAAATTTAAACATTTCATATACATTTCCAAAAAAAAAATTATTGAAAACTTTGATATTTACTAAATTTATTCATATTGTGAAATTGTTTTAAATTAGAAAGATTCATGAAAATTAACAATAATATAAAATTTAAAAAAAACATAAGTTAAAAATAACCCTTGATTTTGAGAAGTATACAATTACGGTTTATTTACAATTAACGGGCCATTTTACATGATCATTCAAAATTGGTCCGCGGGCCACAAAAAATCACTTCGCGGGCCACGTTTGGCCCGCGGGCCATACTTTGGTCACCCCTGGGTTAAACAGTGAACGGATGGTTGGCTCCCACTGATCATTTTTGATTCATTGTTTAACTTCAGCTGATCTGTCAATAACGTAGCAGCTCATTGGCAGTCAACCATGCTCATGCTCATGCTCATGCTCAATTCATATTTAAGTTGTTCAAACTTTATTTGCACTTAAATCACTAAAGTAGCTGATATAGTTTTTAAGAAAAAAATCAATGTTTATATTTAGTTAACTAAGTTTATAAGCTTTTTAACGAAATACATTTAAATTTTAGGAAAAAATGTTACAAAGTCGGAATCCTGCCTAATTTGTTTTTAAAACTCGTTTTGTTTATAAAATTATCGATTTATATTGCATTTTATACTGAATTCGAAGCACGAATCACAAGTTGCACATTTTACATGACATTTGTTCAACTGAAATTGCCTATAAATTTGGAGATTTTTTTAAATTGTGTTTCAAAAACACATATATTAATTATTTATAAACTTATTTAACCTTCTCCTTGTGGAAAATTGTCCAATAAATCTGAAAATGCATTCCGTTTTCCGATTCAAAATCATGTTCATTGAGAAAATCATGACACTTTGAGAAGTTTAAAATAATCACTTTCATCAACATTTTCTTAACTATAGTTAACTAACTTTTTAAACTTTTCAAAATTTTATGAAAAGTTCTTCTTGAGGTACTTCGAACACTTTTCTACAACGGTCAGTATGATTCTAAACCATTCCGTACGTATTTCAATTGTACTCTTCATTTTGCGGAAAAATCGCAAACCTATTAAAGGAACCTCGTTTTACGGTACCGAAGTTATGATGTTTGGAAAATAAATCAAAAGATGTGTGAAATTAAATGTCAAAAATCATCTTTTTGGAAGTTAAATTGAATTTGCAATGGAAAAGGCTTTACACAATTTTTGATAAAATGAACCGATTTCAAGTTACAGGCATTTTATGGTGCACTTTTCGAAGAAAAAAGTCTTTGACAATTTTAAAATAAATAGAATAAGTAAAATTAATGAATATATTAATAAATAAAGGAAAAGCACAAAAAAAAATTGAAAAGGTTGAGAAAACCTACAATTTTCCTTGTTTCGACTTTGTTAGTCGGACTGCCTCTGATAGCTGAAATTTTAAGATTAATTTTTTTTCTCAGTCTCAGCCTCACCAATTATGTTCTGGCTTTAATCCTTTTTTTTTTACAACTTCATATCAAAACAAATCTTGATAAACCACGCCAGTCCCGAAAGGGTTCCACATCCTCCCGTTCTTCAAATTCCTCTCCCGAGATTCCAGCAAACACTCCAGAAAATCCCGCTTTTCACTCGTGACATTCGGTGACGACCTACATAATCATTACGTGCGCGATGCTTTCCGAGCAGCACAGCAGGACGACCTCCCCGCAACTCGTCACCAAAATGAAAGTAAATTGCTTGATTTGAGACAAAACAAAGCACGAGGCGGTGACGACCTGCCTAGAATATCTTAAATTCCATTGCCCTGGATTGGGTCGAGTGACTGTTTGTAGACTAACCTTGTTTTTCTCTCTCTTCTCTCGATTTCATTCTATTTTCAGGTACGACAACTTAATCTTGTAATCCTGATGAAGTTTGCCGGTGGTTTTTTTTTGTCGAAAAGGTATCGACTTGATTGACGAAATCAATTGCTGCCACCGTCAGTGAGTGAGTAGGAAGTCGATTAATTTCAAACAACTCAAGAAAAAAACAAACTCCAAATCATGTTTCAATCGAGGTAACAACATGTTTGACTAGTGAGCAAACACTTAATTAATATGCACGTTTAATTCGACATGGGAGCCACGTGCGATTATTATGTAAACCGCGGTGCCTCGTTGCCTTGCTAATCACTTTGTGATGCCTATTAAGTGCGTGCTTATCGGACGCGTTTTGAATTGGTTGTTTTGCGATGAGTTTCAAGTGTAATTTGCTGGATTTTAAATTGACAGCACTTCGTTGTGAATGAGGCTTGTTTTGTTCGAGTGCATTTGTTAAGTGTAATTATTTGCATTTTTGAAGGCATCAATTGAAGAGCTAGGTGATAAATACTTTAAAAAAATTAAAAGATTAAAGAAAAGTTATTTCAAAATCTGTTTAAGGATGACTCAAGGGTAAACAATTAAAACACCAATACCTTAATATTTGCTATTAAAAAGATTTCATTTTTACATGGGATTTTAAAGATTAAAACGAGCCTATCTGGCTTGAAAATCAAACAAAACTTTGTTATATTTAGATTATAACTTGAATTCCAGCCATCAAAATTAAGCCATATTTACTGATTAATAAATTAAGTGTTTCTTCGACTATAACAAGTTTTATTTAAAATTCCGCCCTGGTCGATGAATATTGCAATATTGCGTTCCAGCATTTCTTACAAATTAAAATCAATCTTCAAAAACTTTAAAAAACTAAGCTTATCAAACTCTTGACAACATTTAGTTTGTTTAAATATTTTGCTCGAAGATTTTTGAAAATTATGTTAAATGAAATCTCTATCCTGTGATAAGTTTCACAATTGTTACAAATATTTAAATAAAAAAATACGTTTCTCTAGAAATTCAATAAAACCACAAACATTACAAAAGATTTTACCCTCAAATTCCAAAAAATGTGCATTTTATCAAAATTCAGTTTAAGCGCTTTTTGATTGTTTTCGACCTCCAATAGTAGTTTATGCAACAAGTTGCAAAAAGAAGATTTTTTCAGCACGAGTTGTACATTTATCCAATGAGGTTTACCGAGTTGGATAAATACGACGAGTGCTGAAAAAATCAAGTTTTGCAACGAGTTGCTTACAACATTTTTTGCAATTCCGAAAAACGCTTATTTAATGGAATTATATGTCAAACATTCATGTGTTTATTAAATTTATCGTTCAAAACAAAACAATATTGAAAAATGTTACTTTTCGATACTAGTGCTGAAAAGTTCAACTTTTCAGCACCCATTTCAGTGCTGAAAAGTAGAACTTTTCAGCACTGTTATTGAAAGGTATTAATTTTCCATTCTGTTATTTTTGGTAGGGAAAAGTAGGCCGTTTCGTTTCTCCAGAAGGGCAGGAAAAGTTGACAGTTTCACAGTGGAATTGCAAAAAATATATTTTTGTACTTTTTATTGAGTGTTTTTTCGTAAATTTTCAAGAATCACTATTATTTAATTTTCAAATTTGATTCATCCCAATTCGAGGTCGGAATTGTATGAACATAAAGAATATTTGATGATTGCCTTAGTTTATGAATGTTAGAATGTTAAGTATTAGTTATTTTCTAAGCAAAACTAGAAAATTCATGATGTGTGTGTGTGTGTGTGTGCAACCAATCAAACGGAACCACGCGGTCGCTTCTTACAAATTGAGTTGTTTCCATGTATTTTAGAACTTTTACATTCTACACATGCAAATAACTCGCATAGGCATTTGGATGGTGTTAGCTCTGCCGAGCTTCGGTGACCCATTTCTACGCAGGCTAGCCGTGCGCGAGGTACCTCAGCTTAAATCGTCAAGCCCCGCCCTGAAGAACGTTTGCATCAATCGGATTCAAACGTTATTTAGAACTTCTGAACCCTTGCCAAGTGGACAAAGGCCCAGCGCGTATATAGGTGGTAGTAACAGTATTCCTTATCCCAAACGTAGCTCACCAAGCAGCCGTGATGGCGTACTGGTTAGCAGTTTTGCTTACCAATACAAAGGACGGGGGATCGAACCCCACCCGAGCGACTTTGATTTTTTTCGTTCATATTAAAGAATTTCAAGTATTTCTAAGTCTTAAACTTTCTCGTTGGGAGCAGATGGGCATCGAACCCAGGATCATTCACAAAGCGAACACCGTAACCAGTCAGCCACGGCTGCTCCTTGTAAACACCTTACCGGAGAATTGTGGTCTTATAAAAAGAACGAGCTCACCAGTCAACAAATTCTTCAAAACCAGCTTATCTTCAATCGTCTTCGTCAAACGGGGGCTGGTACCCGCTCAAAAAGGCCGGTTCCCGCTTGAGCTGCTTCCGCTTGTCACCGCTCCACTCGTTATCCGCTCCGTCGTCCTTCTTTTGTAGGATTTTTCCAAGCTTCTGTCGCTGCGGCAACTGAACCTCCTTGCTACGACTGCGTTCCACATTATCGCTGCCAGTAAACTAATCCATGGCCCTCGGCTCCGATTCCCTTTTGTTCGTTGGATGTTTACCTTGACAGGGACCAGTGATCGAGGACCGATTATTTTGCACTTCCCGGTCGAACCCACCATCCTGGTCTTTGGGGAATGCTCGACAGCTACCGCGTTCCATACCAGTTCCGCAACCGACCCGGAACGAGCCACGTCCTTGATTCAACCGCCCTTCTCCAGCACCATCAGCACCGCGTTCTATCAAGATTTTTAAATTTCTGCCGAAAACTATTCGTTTGAAACACATAACTTCACAACTTTTCATCAAAAATTATTGAAGCCCGAGAAAAACTGTGACAGCGAAAAGTTTTCGCGTCCGCACACCCCGATTGCTACGATCTCCCAGCAAAACTAGAAAATTCATGATACTGACATATTAAATAAGTTTTTTAAACAGAACTTATTAAAATATGATGAACAAAGATTGAATGTTTAAAATTTAAGTTTTTTTTTGCATGGTAAAAATTTGTTTTAAGAAACAAAACTCATAATTCTCGAATCTTTCATTGCAGCCAACGGGAGTGACATTAGGTCTATGAGTGAAATAAGCATAAGCATAAGCATAAGCATAAGCATAGGTGCCCACCCGCAGTTGCTACTCCGTTATTGACCAGGACCTCCAGAAGTTACATCCACGAGCCGTGGAAGATAAGTGGGTGCTAACTTTCCTCGCTTCGCAACTTCTCAAAGGCCCCTATCATGCTGATCAATACCGGCGCCGGCCACGACCAGTGGTAGGGTCACGGGGAAGTGGATGGGAATGTTAGTCCGATACTTGAGTGATAGAGACCGCCCAATCGACTGCTTCTCCGACAAAGTATCACATGAGTTTTGAGGGGGTTAGTAGATGGGTATGAGGTCAGGATTCACGAGTGGCAGTGATGTGACCATGAGCATTTTGTTTATCGGTTGAACATTTTAAATCTTAGGCAGCCGGCTGCGGAAAGATACATAATTGATTATTTAAAAAGTTTTTTAATCGGACGCGTGCCAGCCGAGCAGTAGTGCTATGGGCTGGACTTATTAGTATATTTTTACTGTTTGTACAAATTAGATAGCGCGAACAAATTTCAAAAATAGTAAATAAAAGACGCTTTACTCTTCATAAATTCGATAGTTTGTTGAGTTAATACTAAAACTGCCAGTTAGAGTAAATTATTACGATCAACGAATATAAACGAAAAGAAAACAGGACACCACGTAACCGATTGTAATAAAATTAAAACAATAACTTGAACGAACTAAACCGGCGGCGTGCCTTCCAATCAACGATGATGAAAGAAGGACTTATGGAAATTAAATATCAAATAAACGGCTCCGAAAAACACGAGAGTATCCGTGAACGCGATGCCAATTCAATTTGCGTCGTGATGTTTTGTATACTTATTTAACCTTGAAGCTGAAAATTAAAGTTATTATCAGATTTTCTCACGCAACCGTTCACTTATGAGCCGAAACAACCTAAAAGAGAAAACTTAAAAAAGCTTCTTGAAATAACAACCTTGAACAAACATGTTATTATAAATAAAAATAAAATAAGTAAATAATCACAAAAATAATAATAATAATATTACATTGAATGATAATTGGCAACACTTTCTAGACAACATCTACAACCACATTCAAACATAGTTGTGTGAATCAGTAACTGTTGTTTTGGCTCAATCTCATTCTCTCATGCATGGTTACCAGGTCAAAATTTAAAAAAAAATCATGCAAAGTATCAATTATAAATCTCGAAAAATCTGACAGATGAAAATCTATCAATTCTTAATGGTGAAGGGGAAGGAGGATATTAATTAATTCAAAATTTTGTAGAATTCAGACGTTTCAACTGGATTAATGTGCTCAACGATGTTGAATTTACATTTTATCAAAGAAAACTACATTCTATTTTTTAATTTCAATTAAATTTGTCAATTTTAATCATAAAGTTGCTCAAAATGGTCAAAAAGTGAAAATCTGGCAACATATATGTGAATGTTTATTCTGGCTGACACTTGAAAAATCTGGCATTCCCAGATATATCTGGCAACCTGTTAACCCTGCACTCATGCACTCACGCTCACACATCTACATTCACATAACAAATTCCTATTAGAATTGGCTCACCCGATTTTGTGGCGTTCCACGGTTCCACGGAACTTCCACCAGCAACAGCGCGCCGCCGAGCCATGTCATCGGCGAGCCAAAAAGCGCACACGCGAACCACAGTAAGAAGCAGAACCGCACCACATTAGGTCTATGAGTGAAATAGAGTCAAAGTGTTTTTTTACGGATTCAGCCATTTTTTAGACTTAATTTTTAACTTAATTGTCTGTTGTGTCTCAAGAAACCATTGCTGAAAAATTAATTTCTAGAACAAATCCTGTCATTTTAGCAACTGTCTAAAGTTAAGGTACGTTTTTGGCCAAAAATGACCTTTCAATAAATCGACCTTTTAATAATATTTTAGTAAATTTCTCTGAAACACGATTCACGTGAACAAGTAACACTGTTTGGTGATTTTTATTGACACTCTTCCGGGGCGAAATTGAGTCAATTTTCAAACAATTGAATTAATTCATTTCCACCTTATTTTCGGAAAATGTTGGTAAGCTATCTAAGAGCAATCCAACGTCATAAGTTTTTTTTTTTCGAAAATCTCTATTATTTATAAAATTCATACAACTCTTACGAATTTCGTTTCTCCCTCGACCCAAATCAATGTTAGAAATTGATGAATAAAAAAAAATACTTATTTTGTTCAGCTATTCTACTTTGTACTTTGTTGTTACCAAATTAATTCAATTTAAAAAAAATAACAAAGGCATGAAAGACATTTAAAAAAAAAAACAGACATATTTCGAAGCATTTAAAACTTCAAATCAATGCGCTATAAATATTAGTTCTATTGTTTGCACATAAACATAAATTTAAAAAAAAATCGAAATCAAGTTTCAAGAGACTGATTTTTGAACTTAAAGTGAATGCAATATATTTCTCTTTTCATCGGTTTCATCCATTAGGACACCTGTCACTTCTCATTAGAATAGTTAAATCCCAGTACCTACAAGTTTGTGATGAAGTCACCACACCAGCTTAGTCTTCTCCACCTCCCATCATCCCCAACCTTTGATCCCAATTCATGTACATCCTTCCCAGGGAACGAAAACAAGTTGACTCGTGCAAATTTTATCACTTGTTACATACCCTTAACCTGGTGAAGACCCTTCTCTCCAACCTCCTGACCCCCACAACGAGAAGAAGTCACAAATCTTGATTAACTCCTGATCCCGGAGCTTCTAGGGGAGCCAAACTTTTGCTTCTTTTCCCTCCCAAAAAAAAAGGGCAGAAGAAGAACTTCATCACACCGTCATCATGCAGCAGCAGCAGTTGATGTGAATCCCATCAAGTTCTGGGACATTTGCTGCAGTGGTTCTTAGTGAGTCTGGGGGGCAAAAATTCCGCAAAAGCCAACCCGAATCTGGATTGCAGCGTCGTCAGCTTGAGCTTCTCCCCGGGAAGAAAGGGCGCTGCAGACGGACACGGAACGCATAAATTATGTGATTTTGCCGGGAAAATCCCCTTCTCGGTGTCAACAGCTGGATTGAATTGGGGCAGCAAGGTGGGAAGAGGTTAATGAAAATGGACGTCTTACTAAGGCAATGTGGAGAAATTTTGCTTTGCTTGAAACTTTTACTCTTTAAAACTAATCAAGTTCATAAAAAAACATCCCTTTCCATACGTCGTGCAACAACTTCAAACCTCATAAAAATCGTGAAAATGAGCAATCTGTTGAGCAGCCATTGTTGATTCTCCGATAATCGTCTGTCATTACACCGAAATTGCTTCATCGATTCGCACATCGCACAAAATCGAGCATCAGCTCGCAGCTCGAGGAAGAACGTGATGCTATCGCGTGGTCCTCCACTTTGGGATTTTCTCATCCACCACGGCCATGGTATCTATCGCCCGAAGGCCTTCCACTCCCACTGCCAGGAACCCTCATTTTCTGGCTGACTTTCACCAGATCGGGCACACATTTTACACGATTCGTGAAAATTTTAAAGCTGTTGATACCAAATCAAATCGTGATTGTACACTGGTTTGCGTGTTGATTATTTCGAGATTTCAGCGGGTTTTCGATTTAAAAAGTCAGTCCGCTTAAAGAATTCAAACCCAACTAAAAAAATCTGAATCAAATATGAGGACCTAAATTAAAAAATAAATGATATACATACATCTTAAACACTACCCTCATTATATTGACAAAGCCCCAGTGAAAAGCAAAGCAATCCACTGTAACGACCCCCGGGTCTTTTGTGGTCTCTATTGCAAGTTTCTGCTCATTTCCGAAGATTATGTGTGGTGAGTCATCAGAAACCTCTTTTGCGCAAATGAACTGACGCTTTACTTCCCCATCCGATAGAAGGCCAGGAGGATAAGGCGGGAATCGAATCCGCGCCCCATAACAACTTAGGAATCGGCAGCCGAAGCCGCTAACCACAGCGCCACGAGGCCCCCTGAAATACTTTCAAAAACCCGATTGAATCCCACCAGAGATGAGATAGAGCCTTTCTTACTAAAGAATTCACAATTCACAACATCGACTTGATACAAAAAATCTTATGATGAAAGCAAGGTAATATTAATGATGTGTTTTCTAAAAGAAATTGAAAACGCAATTTTCACCAATAGAATATTTTTAATCGTACAAATTCTTAAGGGGAAGCCGTTGATCATTTTCGAAGAAAATTGATCATCACTATAAAATATTCTGTATTAAATTCAATTTAACGAATTTCAGCACCAAAAGGAATCAGCATGTGCGGGTTGTTGCCCTCTTGAAGCCAGCCACTGAAGGAATTTTTGATCTTAATCAAAAAAAAATTATATAATTTTGTGGCACAGTCATTGACATCCTAGTTGGCAATCATTGATTAATGACGATTTCCATAACTTTACAAGGAATGGGATGATCGTTATCAAAAGGAATCAGCATGTGTAGGGCACTATTCTAAACAACTTGTTGAAGGAATTTTGTCAAAATATTGAAAGCAACGCAAAATTTATATCTTTGAACGAAAAATCATGACAATGATGGAAGTCTTCACGTTAATCAAACAAGCGTTTATGACAAACGCGAACAAAGCAAGCTTCCCATGCGCTAGTGACGACGCACACTGCGGTTTTGGTTTTCTAGTTTTGGTACGAGCCCAAAAATCGAACAAAGCAGGCGCAACGCAAAACCGAGTTAACCGCACAGTGGGAAGCTTGCCATTCAGCATCTACGAATATGAGAGAGTCAGAGATAGATATTTTTACAACCGCACCACTACACACTCAATCGCAATACCTTAGGTAGATAGCCATTGGCGTCGCGAGCATTGAAAACTTTGAAAACGATATAAAGCTTAGAAGCTATGAAAGCTCCAATTGGAATCCAATGAACTCTGTTAAATAAACTTACGAAATCACGACAAAATGAAGCCTACTTAAAGAAGCCAAATACACTTATTTTGGACATTTTGAATGTGGAAATGTTGTTTGTCGCATTCTGGATTTGCTACAATTTTTATTTTTTTATTTTATTCCAGTTGTTTTTGCTGGTGTTATTCTTCTTCATTGAATTACATAAATCTTAACCTATTTTCAAAAGTTTCAACTCGATACAAGTAATTGAAACGTAAAATCGATCAGAAAATGCTAAAATGTTTCTTTTGATATGGAGAATGCATGGACAAAGTTTCATCCAAATTTGAAAAAAAAGGTACAAATAAAGTCGATTTGCGAAAGCGTAGAGAATTACTCATATATGAAAGTTAAATTAAAATTCTAGTTTATTTCTTATTTTTCATCTTTTTTCCTTGAGTCCAATTAACCCTTAGCGAGTCGAGTCGGTGTAGTGAGCTGGGGCGCGCACCAGAGTTTTATTTTGAGGAGCGGCCGTGGCTGACTGCTTACGGTGTTCGCTTTGTAAGCGAATGGTTCTGGGTTCGATTCCCATCTGCTCCCAAAGAGAAAGTTAAGTACACAGAATTTGAAATGATGAATATGAACGAAAAATCAAAGTCGCTCGAGGCGGGGTTCGATCCCCCGTCCTTTGGGTTGGTAAGCAAAAATGCTAACCACTAGGCCATGACGAATTGGTGAGCGTGGACTGGAATTAGGAATACTGTTACAGACAGCGAGTTGTGGCGCTATAACCACGGCAAATAGTGTCCAGGGCATTCGTGGAAATACAATGTCCCATCCCAGAGGGTCCCGGAGTACCAAATCTTCTTAGCATGGTGCTCCCAACGAATACAAACAAATCTCGGAGCGTATGGTGGTGTGTCCCCACGCTTCTTCCCCTTCCCCTGTCGATTCAGAATTGTGTTGTTGTTCGAACACTCAGTGCTCAAACTCAACCCAATTACGAGTCATCTCTGCGATACGGCTTTACGCAGTAGGCCTGGCCGCTTTAACGCTTGTGATGTTTCAATGCATTCCGATGCAATGGCGCACTACAAATGTTAATAAATGACAAGAAGAGTGCTAGGCGTCATCTAACCTAAGGCACTCTCCAGGATCCCTTCGAAAAGATTGGCTGCGCTAGGGTCTGATTAGATTAGATTAGATTAGATTTTTTCCTTGAGTCCAATTAACACGTTTTTCCTAACTGGTTTCTCGGTTGCATTGGCTGTCCTTACAATAGTGTTCGAAATCCAATATCTTAAGAAGGGTTTTTTGATTAATTTGGTGTCTTCGGCAAAGTTATAGATTTTGATTAGGAAAAAAAGTGGTTACACAGAAAAATGCCGAATAATTTATTTACCTTTAAAAAAAACTTCATTTTGCAAATCCATTTTCATTTTGTGAGTAACTCTTCAATCATTTAATTTTTGTATGCATGAAACGTTACACAGAAAAATAACTTCTTTTAATTTCTTTTTTCTGTCACAATAACTCGATTTCTTCAATTTTCTTTATGTACAATTATTAATCCGACCATTGCCCAGTGGTCCAGATTGCAAAATTAAGTGGGAAATTGATTTTTCTGAAAATGGCAAAGTTTTGAAGCTTTAGCGTCTCATGAAGAGTTATTGCAAATTAAAAAAGCCAACTTTCGGTTTGGTTGAACATTAGGATGGTTCACGATAGAAGGATTTTGAAAATCTAACTTTTCAGGAATATTTTGTCTTCTAGAATGTTGCTTTACTTGCTGATCCCAAAACCCAAAATATGACCAATTGGATGCTAAAACTAAGTTTAAATTTGTGATTGTATTGCTGACAACCAAGGGCGTCGATTTATGGGGGGGGGCACGAGTCCTTTTGCCCCCCCCCCTTGTTGACCTTTTGATTCTGAGTACAATGACCCTTTGTACGGCCGCAAAGGATTTAAAAAAATAATTTCGCGGCCCTTCTTGACAGAAACGGTCCAACTTGACAGCTTGTCCCAAGGGGACCATAGTTGATCCATCGAAAATATGTTTTCTTGTCATTTTATTTTTATGCATTAAAATGAGCATGAGCATGGTTGACTGCCAATGAGCTGCTACTCCGTTATTGACAGATCAGCTGAAGTTAAACAATGAATCAAAAATGATCAGTGGGAGCCAACCATCCGTTCACTGTTTAACCTCTGAAGATCTCTACTTTATTAGTCAATACCGGCGCCCTCCCAAGAAGCCTGCAGTTCAACGAAAGGGAGGAATGTTAGTCCGATAGTTGAAGTTGCAGACTCATCAAGCACATAGTTTTTCGCTATATACTTGTTGATATCGCTTGAGACCGTTGAATCCACAGCATCTCCTTCAAGCATCACGTGATTAATTTTTTTTGAGTTAGTGGGATAAGGTATTGGCTTTTCGATGCCTCCCGAGCTACGACGCTATGGGGAGGACTTTCATAACAGACCCGTCGGCGAGCCTTCCGAGCAACGATGCTATGGGAAGGTCTTTCTGGTTAACACACAAAATCACTCACACACAGTTATTTTGCTCCACTATTAACTCAACGATCCAAATTGTCAGTGCGTCTTTCGATCATTATATAGAAATGGCTTTTTCACCGCAGAAAAATAAAACCTTATTCGAAAAATTTAAACACAATCCATCCGACGCCGTGCCTACCGATCAACAATGATATAGGAAGGGCTTTGAAAATCACAAAAGAAATCACTTTTTACTCCGAATATTTTTTACGGCCACGCGCTTCCTTTGTTCAATTATGCCTGATGACGCTGTATTTTCAGAGGGCAATCTTCTTCTCGCAGCGCACAATACACGACAAAAAATGCGAAACAAAAGGCACACACACAAAAAAAAAATCACTTTTCACTCCGAATACTTTTTCCGACCACGCGCTTCCTTTGTTCAATTATGCCTCATTTTATTTTTATGCATTAAAATGAAAAAAAAAAAAGTGTTTTTTACCGCTGTACATAAAAATTGGCATAGGGCTGCAGAACCTTTAATATATTTTAAGGTCATTATTAATCTTTCAGCTTCAAAGTTCAATACCTAGTGAACTAAAAGAAAAAAAAAATCTCAGAAAGACGATGCAAACTGTACTTGAAATATGCGAACGTGTGAAACATGTGAATGTGATCACTGAAAGCATTTGTTAACTCAAAAATGGACTGCGGCAATCAATTTTACGTCCAATTTTCTTCGAATTGATTTCTGGTTAAACCTACTACGATTTGTGGTTTCAGCGATATCACAGTTTGAAAATGTTGATTTTTCACAATTTTCGCAAAAAAAGGTGAAACATTGAGGTGGTGCCAAAAAGTGATGAAAATCGGGGTTTTTGGTAGTTTTCGAATGTTTTCATCCATGTGATCCATCAAATTTCAAGCTTGATCAGGAAATGTTGATTTTAAATTTGCACTTTTTGTGTACGATTGATGTAGAATGATGTAAAAAGATCCATAATGTTAGCATGTAAAAAAAAATACACGGATATCTCAAATCACCAAATATTTAACTGAAATTCTGTAACCCAGTGCTGATATTCTCTCCCACACCGCGCCAGAGATACTAATGGGCCATGATGGAAACTGTTTACGTGGGTGAGTTGACGCCCGCGTGTCCTCCTCCATCGATCCTCTGACGGCGCCGGCTGGCTCCCACCAAGTCGTAGCTGTTATTATTTAGACGCTCCAACGACGAGGCTGTTTGGGTAAATTTAATTTTTGGTACCTGCCTCATCGACATCACCACCACTCCACCGCTACCTCTACACTGCTGGGAGCTAATCAGATTAGGGTGGTTGCTCGCCTTTTTGCGACGGAACGTGACGCCCCGGTGGATCAGAACTTGATGCGTTCATGCGTGACCCAGTTTTCAGCTGCTGGAGGACGTCGAGGGAATCGAATTTTGAGTGGTAAATTTGCGTAAACATCGCTCGGCTCGTTCTACTTTGTATAATTAGCGTTTTTTGGGAGTGGGAGTGAGTAACTTTTCGAGCGAGGACTAACAATGTGTGTGATGTGTGCATGTAGATTTTGTAGAATCATCGATACCCATCGTTGGATATGGCGTGATTCATGCTGGAATGGTTTTTAATAGGGTTTAAATTTGCCATTAGGTGGGGGAGATGGGGCGAAATTTGCGGAAATTACACGAGATTGGCAATATGGTGGAAGGGCTTTGATCTAGCACGATATGATAGATTTATAACACATTATTTTAAATCAGTGTTATAAAAACATTCAATGAGCCGAACTCTGAAGATTTGAGCAATTACACCAGTACACTGAAATAAAAAAATAGTACCAAATTCCTTTATTCTAGGAATTTTGCCTCTTTTCCTTATTTAGTAATCGGATTTTTTGGATTACTTAATAAGGAAAGGAACCAAAATTCCTAGAATTTAGGAATTTGGTACTTTTATTTTTTTTCAGTGTAGTTTGTTGTTTCCATTTTTAATGTTTACAGGCTATCTAAAAACTGCTATCCCTGTTCAGATTGTATTCTAGATGTTTATCAGTTATGTTGTTGTTAAAATTAATTTTATTGAAACAATAGTTTTTATGACTGTTTCGAAACAAACCCACGTTTTCCCAAAAACATGATTTTTTCGAAAAATTGTCAGCATTGCCAAGCGAATAATGACCAAATAGTGCCGAAGCTCTTAAACTGCATTTTTTGTTGTCTTAATCAGGGGTGACCAAAGTATGGCCCGCGGGCCACGTGTCATTTTGTGTGGTCCGCGGACCCATTTTGAATGATCATGTAAAATGCCTTAGACGCATCTTTAAGTGATTTTATAATTCCTAGAAATAAAGGTTAAGTTTATGCCTATTTACATTTTGTTAATATAAAACTAATTGTATAATCGCGATCAAAGTATTAAAACCTCTACTTTGATCCCGATTATATGAATCAAATATCATGTTAAAAATCTATCTTATCGTAACACGTTTAAATAAGATTAAAAAGAGTAGATTATGTGAACATTTTCATCAAATATTTATTGAAGTTTTATTAAAATTGGAGGAATATTTTTTGAAAAATCCTTAAGCAACTATTTATAATTCTAATTGAACATAATTAAAAAAAAAAATTACACTTTTTTACATAGTTTGTGTCACCCCTTCTAAAATATAAAAATAAAATAAATAAAAAATCAATTTAAGTACAACTTTTATTATATTTTCGAAATTACGAAAATTGCTATGAAAAGCAGAAGAATAATAATTATGTTGGTATTTTTGAAATTTCTGATTTTCATGAAATTTAATCAATTGATTGGAGGCTTTTTTGTACAAAACTGTTTATTGGTTTTTTCTTTCTAATATTTTGCTTTTTTTAGTTTTATAGATTCAAATGAAAAAATATTTTTTTTCTCATTTGGCACACAAGCTCATGTGAGCTGAAAATTTGGCCCGCTATTCAAAAACTTTGAACACCCCCATATTTTTTAGAAGTCCCAAGCACCTACTTTTTAAAAGTCCCAAGCAACCTACAACTTTGCCAAAGCCTCAAGTCGATCAGAAAATCTGTTCGGTATCGATTTTCAAATATTTTAACAGGTTTTTAGCAGTGTTTTAATTCGAGCGAGAAGAAGGAAAGCATTTCTCGCTCGCGAGCCAGGGAGAGAACCTATAGTACTTTTCTCTTCTCGCTCGCGCTCGCATTTTCGTTAGCGTTCACGCTCTCGCCGCGAGCGAACGCGAGCGCCTCGTGCTAGCCCTTCGTCCCAATCTAGCAATTTTTTGATCAGGCTTATGAATGTGAACCAGGCAGCTCGAGACTTGCGGTGAGAGCTCGATAGAGAGGAATTTTTCTCGCGAGAGCGCGAGAATACCAACACTGGTTTTTAGTATGGACGAACTTATGATGCAAAATGAATTTTCTCTTCAAATCAACCAAAACATTTCATATTAGGGTAATTCTCCGCCAACTCACACAGCAGTTGCCCCGACCCCTCTTCGATTTGCGTGAAACTTTGTCCTAAGGGGTAACTTTTGTCCCTGATCACGAATCCGAGGTCCGTTTTTTGATATCTCGTGACGGAGGGGCGGTACGACCCCTTCCATTTTTGAACATGTGAAAAAAGAGGTGTTTTTCAATAATTTGCAGCCTGAAACGGTGATGAGATAGAAATTTGGTGTCAAAGGGACTTTTGTGTAAAATTAGACGCCCGATTTGATGGCGTACTCAGAATTCCGAATAAACGTATTTTTCATCGAAAAAAACACTAAAAAAGTTTTAAAAATTCTCCCATTTTCCGTTACTCGACTGTAAAATTTTTTGGAACATGTCATTTTATGGGAAATTTAATGTACTTTTCGAATCTACATTGTCCCAGAAGGGTCATTTTTTCATTTAGAACAAAATTTTAGATTTTAAAATTTCGTGTTTTTTCTAACTTTCCAGGGTTATTTTTTAGAGTGTAATAATGTTCTACAAAGTTGTACAGCAGACAATTACAAAAAAATGATATATAGACATAAAGAGTTTGCTTATAAATATCACAAGTTATCGCGATTTTACGAAAAAAAGTTTTGAAAATGTTGGTCGTCGTTGATCATGGCCGTTCATGGTCACCCGCGACAGACACGGACGACGAAACAAAGAGAAACGCAAAAAGTAACTTTTTCAAAACTTTTTTTCGTAAAATCGCGATAACTCGTGATGTTTATAAGCAAACCCCTAATGTCTTTATATCAAAATTTTTGTAATTGTCTGCTCTACAACTTTATAGAACATTGTTACACTCTAAAAAATAACCCTGCAAAGTTAGAAAAAACACGAAATTTTAAAAGGAAATATTTTGTTCTAAATGAAAAAATGACCCTTCTGGGTCAATGTAGATTTGAAAAGTTCATTAAATTTCCCTTAAAATTACATGTTCCAAACATTTTTACAGTCAGGTAACGGAAAATGTGAGAATTTTTAAAACTTGTTTCGATGGAAAATACGTTTTTTTTTCGGAATTCTGAGTAAGCTATTAAATCGGGCGTCTAGTTTTACATAAAAGTCCCTTTGACACCAAATTTCTATCTCGTCACCGTTTCAGGCTGCAAATTATTGAAAAATACCTCTTTCTTCACATGTTCAAAAATGAAAGGGGCCGTACCACCTCTCCGTCACGAGATATCAAAAAAACGGACCTCGGATTCGTGATCAGGGACAAAAGTTACCTCTTAGAACAAAGTTTCCAACTTTCCAAAACGAAGAGGGGTCGGGGCAACTTTTCCCGATTTCGTGTGAGTTGGTAGAGAATTGCCCGCTATTTGGCCTTATAAAATGTTAGTCGTTGTTTTTTGTGTAATTCTAGTTTCCATTTTTTTTCGCATTTTTTATGTAAAATTGTTAATGTTAAATTACATCATCGTAATTCCAGGTTTTTTTTTTGTTTTCTATTTTCGATAAAATCGTTATCATCCTTAAATTTAAACTTCTCTTTAAAGCTCAAAACTGTGTCAGCATTTCAACGTTACATTACCAAGACAAATGGTCCCTTCGCTTGTCGTCGGTTGAATGACACCGGCAGCTCATTAGAATGACGAGTCCCAGTTTTTGAACATTTCCCTCTCAACATCGCTCCAACAAGACATTCAACCTGGGCCGGAAACATTCCCCCAAAAAGGCGGAGCACCGGAGCCCAAAAATGCCATTCCTAGCGTGGTAACCTTCCCCCGGGTGCGACATCCCGGCGTGGCAAAGTGCAATTTTTCAGAAGGAGCCTCACAGACAGACAGTTGTTGGAGGATTTCCCCGGGAGAATGGCTCATCCTGATGTGACATTCCTTACTGAGTTCTGGTAAAGTCGTTCCGTTGCAATGCTCAGCTCAGGGGCTCTGGTAGGAATCGATTTCACGTGCCTTTTGCTCCGAAGGGCTTTCTGCTGCCGGATAATCGACGGAAAATGAACGACTGAATTTGTACGGAGCAATCTGTCTTTGCTCAGGGAATTCTTTTCTGGCTGGGAGATTTGGGATTCAGTTAATGAGAAAAGAAGTTCTTGAAGTAGCAAAACTCAATTGTGATTTCACTAAATTTAAGAATTGGTACTTCATCAAGAATTCATACACCACAATCAACTACCACAACAATGAGGTGTGATTTATGATGTGAAAGGTAATTCTTGGGACATAAAATGAAATGATCCTTAAATTTAATCCACCAGTCTACCATCAAAACCGGTCTACCTCCCAAGTCCACAAGTGAAAAAAATCCCTTCCGGAACCCTCGAAAGTCTTCGCTCATCTTTTTTGCAACCACATCACGTACGATTACAACGGTACTGCGAACAATTCAAAGCAACAGAACGGGGAGAGGCTTTAAAGCTTTTTCGGCATTTGTGTTGTTATTTTGGGGGGTCGAAGCCGAATTCGGAGCCAGAAGAACGACAATGGCCCAATTCTGGCCAAGTGGAGAAGAGGTCCTCTACTGAGAGAGAAAGAGAAAAAGACCTCATAAAGACAGGTCCTGTGGACCACAACAGCACAGAGTTGGGGAGGTATTTGTGGAAACAAGACATTTTCGGTTACACAACAGATGATATTGTGGAATGTCTGTTGGTGGGCTCCGAGAGTTGACACTGGTTTGGGCTTTGTTTTGGCACTGTTGAGCCTCGGTTGGTTTGCTGGAAGGACATAAACTACACGATTAGAAAAATTTAGGCAAAACTCATTTTAGGCTTCTACTTATTTTAAATTTAAATCCTCATCAAGAAATCTTTGAATTAAGTTCAATTTTCTGCAAATAACACATTTTTCCCCGCGCAATAAGAGTGTAGTTCATAGCCCCAAATGAGTTTTTGTCCAGCTGCCAGCCAGCAGTTCTAATATTGTCATCTGTCTCGAGCCGTACTTGACACCGACTCCCGAGGTGGGACCATCTTCTCTACTAGGAAGTTTCCAGCAAGAGGGCCTTTCGAATGTTTACTTTCCTGGCGAATAAATCCATCGACCAAAGCCATCGAGGGCGACGGGCCCCCTGGCCAACGAATCACTACAAGTTTGTGGTGTCGGTTGATTCATTTCCACAAGGATTTGTCGATTGAGACAATGAGATAAGGGTATTGCTTACGGTTGGGGAAAACGTTATTTTGGTTGGTTTGGGAAAGATGCGAAGATTTATATTTAGGAGTTTGGAGAGGAAGAGAATATCTTCATCAATCAAGTTTGTTTTAAATGTTTCTTTAATTACTAGAATATTTGTATTACACAATTAATAAATCGCCGGAGGGCTTTGTTTATTTTTTTAAAGCTTTGGCAACATATCGAAATCAAATATATGAAAAAGTAATATATGGATCTAAGGGCATTGTTTCGCAGTGAGTACAAATGAAATACATACGGAATGGCATAGAATCATACTGACCGTGTTAAAGAAGTGTTCAAAGTACTTCAAGAATATGATTACCGTAAAACGGGGAGACTTTGATAGATTTGCGATCTTTCCGCAAAATGAAGAGTACAATTGAAATACGTACGGAATTGTTTAGAATCATACTGACAGTGGTAGAGAAGTGTTCGAAGTACCTCAAAAAGAACTTTTCATTAAATTTTTGAAAAGTTTAAAAAGATAGTTAACAATAGTTAGGAAAAAGTTGATGAAAGCCATTATTTTAAACTTCTCAAAGTGTCATGATTTTCTCAATGAACATTATTTTGAATCGAAAACGGAATTCATTTTCGGATTCTTTGGACAATTTTCAACTAAGAGAAGGGTGACGTACAAATAAAGTTTGAACATCTTAAATATAATTTTAACAAGAAAAACTATGACTATCAAAGTCACCCCGGAATTCAAACTAAGAAATTTTAACGTAACCATTTTTCTAAACACTATTGAAAAATCTTGTTTTCAATTGACATGGACTTTGTGTGGCCTACCCCAGTACATGTTTTAAAAATAATAATCTTTAGAAAAACCTTACCTGTTGGAAAAAATTTCAAAAACAAATTGAAATCCTATCAAAGTCACTCTGCTTTTTGGTATTTAAATATTCTCAAAGTATCATGATTTTCGCAATAAAAATGAGTTCAAATCGAAAAATGGAATACATTTTCGGATTCTTTGGACAATGGTCCACTATGTCCTTCACAGAAAAAAAAAATCATGGTAATATTACATCTGAGTACATCTTTTATGTCAGAAAAAATGTGTAATTTTACCTCTGAAAATGTGTAATTTTATTGCTTATTGCGAGATAAAATCACGTTTCTCTTTCGCTGTGAGTGACAGGAGATTATTGCCGCCTATCTACCGCAGAGTAAAAATCAGCAAGTTGAACTGAAATTCTACGTTGATTTGGCTGTCAACTTGATTTGTTTTGAATATTTTCAAAAAGTCAGCTGAAAACTCAAGGCAACCTTTGACAGCAGCCAAAAATTTGTTCTGCGGCTGTCATGCGACCATTATCTTGCGGTCGTATCGCCGCGCGTGAAATCTAATTATTGACGCCCGCAGTAATACCAATTTTCTGTGGTAATGTCGCTTTATGAGTCTAAATTGAAGTAAAATTACATCTTAAAAGAGCTTCAAAAATTAGACCTTAGAAATTTACACAATTTTGAGCTTTGTAATTATAAACTTATTTTCTTTTTCTTAATGACTAAGAGAAGTGAAAATTAGTTTGTAATTAATAAATATTATTTGTTTACGGATGCAGCTTTACGAATGCTTCGAATGCAGTTTCAAATGCAATTTAAATAGATAATTTTATAAACAAAACTAGTTTTAACGAATTTTAGAAAACTTTCTGACTATTTTAAAAAATACCTTAAATGTTTATGTATTTTGTTAAAAAGCTTATGGCTTTAGTTGACTGAATATAAAAATTGTTTGTTTTTTCTTAATAAGGCCGTTGCAAGTTTATTCTGCGAAAAATAAAATTTCCGTCATTACTGTGGTATTTTGGAAATTAATGATTGCAAAACAACGGTGCATTTTAAAACACTTCTTTCATTGAAATGTTGAAACCGTAGCTCGTAATTTCAATTTTAATGTTTATTTTTTTTTGCCCTCCCCTCGACTTTGGTCAGAGTCGAGGAGCATAAACTTCAAAAAATATTTGCAACGGCCTAGACCGATTTTAACATGAAAAATAATATTAATATTTTTCGAAAAAATTTTGTTTTTGAAAAACTTAAAAAAAAGTCAAAGTAGTTATGTCACAGACATAACCGGAATGGCGTAGACTACGTAAAGTTTTGATATGGGGACATAGAGTTTTCCATATCTTAATTTTGAAGAATTAGCTAGATACTTGAAATACATTAAGAGCGAGTTTTTCACCAATGTGTAACAGGTCGTATCGAGGTGCTCCGATTTGGATGAAACTTTCAGCGTTTGTTTGTCTATACATGAGATGAACTCATGCCAAATATGAGCCCTCTACGACAAAGGGAAGTGGGGTAAAACGGGCTTCGAAGTTTGAGGTCGAAAAAACATAAAAAATCTTAAAATTGCTCGCATTTCCGTAAAACTTCAACAATTCCAACTCTCTTAGATGCATTCGAAAGGTATTTTGAAGCACTTCAAAATGTGCCATAGACATTCAGGATTGGTTTGACTTTTTCTCTTAGGTTTTGCAAATTACTGTCAAAAATGGATTTTTTAAAACCTTAATATCTTTTTGCAACAGCCTCCAACATCCATACTTCCATAGGTCAAAAGATAGGTAATTTCATGCACTATATGCCTACGGAATTAACTTTTTGGCCAATCACAGTTTTTCTCATAGTTTTTTCGATTTTTCTAGAACATACATTTTACAACGTTAGTTTTTGCCCTGTAGGCCGCCATAGCGTCACTTTTTGGGCTCAATTTTGTCATATTCGGAATCCTCGGACAATTTCACGTAAGTTAGAAGTGTTGGAGTTGTAATTTTGATTGGAAAAATTGCCATTTAGAATGAATTAAAATATTTTTTAACAACTTGTTGGATTAGGGGTAAAACAGGTTTTCGCCTACTTGATACAGCATTTGACGTATTGATCACAGGGTAAATAAGATCAATTTCTTTTTTCAAAAATGTTTTATTAAATTATTTTTTAAATCAAAATTACAACTCCAGCACTTCTAACTTACGTGAAATTGTCCGAGGATTCCTAATATGACAAAATTGAGCTCAAAAAGTGACGCTATGGCGGCCTACAGGGCAAAAACTAACGTTGTAAAATATATATTCTAGAAAAATCGAAAAAAAACTATGAGAAAAACTGCGATTGGCCAAAAAGTTAATTCCGTAGGCTTATAGTGCATGAAATTACCTATCTTTTGACCTATGGAAGTATGGATGTTGGAGGCTGTTGCAAAAAGATATTAAGGTTTTAAAAAAATCCATTTTTGACAGTAATTTGCAAAACTTAAGAGAAAAAGTCAAACCAATCCTGAATGTCTATGGCACATTTTGAAGTGCTTCAAAATACCTTTCGAATGCATCTAAAAGAGTTGGAATTGTTGAAGTTTTACGGAAATGCGAGCAATTTTAAGATTTTTTATGTTTTTTCGACCTCAAACTTCGAAGCCCGTTTTACCCCACTTCCCTTTGTCGTAGAGGGCTCATATTTGGCATGAGTTCATCTCATGTATAGACAAACAAACGCTGAAAGTTTCATCCAAATCGGAGCACCTCGATACGACCTCTAGAACAAACCGAGCAATATTTACAAATACTGTCACTTAACGGAATAAGATCGTGAATGGGAGATGGACCTCCAACAAGACTGAACTCACACACTCTTAGGCCAGTAAACTCAATCGGACCGTGTATGTACCGTAGGGTGGTCCAAATCCGGGCTTTTTTGGGGCTACTCCCTGAAATCAAAGAATGACCCATCACTAGGCTAAATTCCAAATTTGAGCTCATTCTGACCACGGGAACCTCTCCCTCTAATCGCTTGTAGTTTGTATGGGAAAAATCGTCAAAATGTATGGAGAAAAGCAACTGTTTCAGTTTTTTACCTGTGAAAGGCGCAATAGTTCTCCAATCATTATCAATTCTCAGATGTAGAACCTTCATTAAATTTTGAACAACTTTCCCGAAGGCACAATATTTTTAGGATTTTTTGCTGAAAAGTTATTAGCTTCCGAAATGGACCCTTTTTGTGCAAACGGCTCTAAAGGGCTACCTAAAATCAATTGTTTTTAAAAGCACGTGCGTACGCGCTTGCCTGCCTGCCTGGCTGGCAGTGCGACTATTATGTTGCCCCTTTGAGCCGGCCGCGCAAAAATGATCCTTTTTGGAAGCTAATAACTTTTCAGCAAAAAATATGGTGTCTTGGGGAATGTAATGCCGGGTTTATACGAAATTCCAACGAAAAATCTATTCTAGCGATACAAAGACCCCCAAAACGGTGTTATACCCACTCCAAAATGTTTGTTTAGCAATTCTATGGTAATATATTAACATTTCGTTAAATCGTTAAGTTAAGTTTAGATAAGTTTTATACAGAACAAGCCCTTCCCGGCAAACTTCGTCCTGCCCTTTTTGGTTCCTGACGTTTCTTGCTTGTTTGCTAATTCAGCCTCCTGCGATCATAATTTGATTTTACGCAGCTTTTTCCATACAATCTGTAGGTTTTCCGGGATCGGTTCCAGAGTGGCCAAAGTTGTCATTTTTTGCGTAAGAACCTTCCTTGGACTTTTAAGAACCCAACGCAACAAAAAGTACCTCGATACGACGCACCGTATTGAACTGATTCGCGTTCGAACAAAACCGTCGAAATTTTTTATGTACAATAGGGTGTTTCATCCGAACAAAAAAGTTCTCAGAATCAGACAAACCGAGGTTCCCCTAGTAGAGGATAGGGACTTTCATGCCAAATACCAGCCCATTTGGTTGAGAATCGGCCTGTCCCCAGCGGTTCAAAGTTTACATGTAAATTACTATGGGATTTTTATGCTTTTCGTTCAATTGTTCCTACAGGTCTGGGGACAACATGGATTCACTCGGAATAAAGACAGGTGTGTAGGGGATGGTCCAAGGAACAAATTCCAGAAGGAATTAGGGTTTTCCATTCTGTCCCCAAGGTGCGCATTGGATCGACGTCCGGTGTCTCCAGAATCAACGAATCACCCTTCAAATGTACGCATTGTCCTTAGTATGCTATGACGGCTAGCTGAAAATTACGACGCCCCATGTCAGACGGTGAACACGTGGCAGAGCATCCACTCATTTTTTTTAATCGGTCAAGGATGCTTATTTGGAGAAGGGAAACTGGATTTATGGTGATTTATCAACAAATAACATTATTTATGTTAATTTTTCGAAAGGTGTACAAACTTTGTTTGCACCTTTTTTGATTTCTGTAATAGTATTTATTATATAACTTTTTATGGAAATCATCATTTCATGAGCTTTTTATAGCAAAATGTTCGGCATGAGTTTCTGAATAAAACGTAGTACGAGGTTTCTGTAGAACTTTAAATTACTTACATGTTTTATCACAATATGTGCATACTTTTTTTTACATACTGTACATTTAACATTGAAAACCTACCAGAAATTGGATCAGAAGCACGCACTCACAGATCTCAAAAACTCGACTTAAATTCGAGATATTCAACTAAAACGGTAAAAACTTTGTGCAACATTGACAAATTCCGCATGAAGATGATAATTTTCTGATCAAATTGTGCTATTTCGACACTCCCTGCAATTGCAACAAGTTGGCAAAGGGAATTTTAGTTAGAGCCCATTTATAACTTTTGCATGATGTGTACTCTTGATTTTTTCATTATAACTCGGAACTCCTGTTTTTCTCAACACTCTAGAAAGTGACATGATACATTATAGCACGATCACATTGAAATGAAGAAAACGCCTTTGATGTTTAGTCGCCACACTTTCTATTTTCTAAAAAAGTATATCAACACTGTCCTCACACATTGTTAGCCATATCGTAACAAACCGCAAGCAAAGTGGATCATCCCTCGGCAAACAACCTCACGCCCGGTTATCTCACAGTTCTGTCACACTTGGTTCAAGTGTGTTTGCCCTGGGTATACAAATACCGTAATACATCAGACTCGCTAATCCACTTTTGTTTGTTTTTCCACTTTCCCATTTTTTCCGCTCCTCAATATGCTTTGAGCTGATTATAATCCGATTAAGGGTGGATTATCATTATCGATATTATGATACCAGGGTTGGATTTCACTGCTTGTTTCGCTTCCCCCTCCCAAAACTCAATCGACTCAATCTCTTACTCCAACAACCAATCAACTGATGATCGACAAAGTTACAATAATAATTAAAGAAAATCCCCCCGACGACGGCCAACAACACGGGTGGAGAAAATGACTTTTCCTGTTATCACAAGCACAACGGTGAAACTTCAAGCAAAAACAAACTTTTATTGACAATTTCTGGCCGACGTGTGTGTGTGTTTGTGTGTACGCGCTTCGTACAAATACTCATATGAAAGTGAAACGGTCCGGAAAGTATTAAATATCCAATCATCGCATCCTTCTCCTCGAATCTGTCCCAAAGTGGGAGAGAGCAGCTTGATGGGAAGATTTTTCCCGAAAGAATTTTCCGACGAAGACGAAACGATAGTCGATCACATTCCTTCTCCTGCCAACCCCCTCCCCCCTCGGGAGACAATAATGGATAACCGGCAGCGGGGCAAAAGAAAAACGAATTTTCTTTGGCTTTAGCAACAGAAGAAAGAAAAAACAAGAGTGAAGAAGAAGGATTCGAGCGTTTTAGGCAAGGGGAAAGCTAATAATTCTTTCCGATTGCATGTGCAATAAAATGTTTTGCCTTCTGAACCCTCCAGGGGGAAAGCTCCAATAACTTTATTTTCGAGGAAAAAGGGGAAAATTCAACCAAAACCTAACGATTGCATAAATCCAAGCACGAATTATGAAATTTACCAGGGCGAGACAAGCGAGAACGTTTGTAAAAGTTTTCCCCTTTAACACTTTTTTCTTGCTTTCTAAATTTTACCATCATAAATTTTAGAATTAGCACCCTCAACTTTTCCGTTGTACGGAAGCGATGGTTGTTCCTGAACCTTCTCCTCCCCCAGCGGCCAAAGTTCAACCAACAGCAGCAAGAAAGCGTCAAGTGGAAATCAAGATCCGGAAAGTTTTCCTTCTTGTGGAAAAACGACGTGATGAATGAAGTGGGGAAGCTTTTTTTCACGAGCTGGAATAATAATAGAATAACTTGAACAACATTTTAGGTGTTCAAATTCTTACAAATAAAAAACAAAAGTACAAAAAAAATCAAAAAACAAAATAAAATTCAAAAATACAAAAATACAAAAATACAAAAATACAAAAATGCAAAAATACAAAAATACAAAAATACAAAAATACAAAAATACAAAAATACAAAAATACAAAAATACAAAAGTACAAAAATACAAAAATACAAAAATACAAAAATACAAAAATACAAAAATACAAAAGTACAAAAATACAAAAATACAAAAATACAAAAATACAAAAATACAAAAATACAAAAGTACAAAAATACAAAAATACAAAAATACAAAAATACAAAAATACAAAAATACAAAAATACAAAAATACAAAAATACAAAAATACAAAAATACAAAAATACAAAAATACAAAATACAAAAATACAAAAATACAAAATACAAAAATACAAAAATACAAAAATACAAAATACAAAAATACAAAAATACAAAAATACAAAAATACAAAAATACAAAAATACAAAAATACAAAAATACAAAAATACAAAAATACAAAAATACAAAAATACAAAAATACAAAAATACAAAAATACAAAAATACAAAAATACAAAAATACAAAAATACAAAAATACAAAAATACAAAAATACAAAAATAGAAAAATACAAAAATAGAAAAATACAAAAATACAAAAATACAAAAATACAAAAATACAAAAATACAAAAATACAAAAATACAAAAATACAAAAATACAAAAATACAAAAATACAAAAATACAAAAATACAAAAATACAAAAATACAAAAATACAAAAATACAAAAATACAAAATACAAAAATACAAAAATACAAAAATACAAAATACAAAAATACAAAAATACAAAAATACAAAATACAAAAATACAAAAATACAAAAATACAAAAATACAAAAATACAAAAATACAAAAATACAAAAATACAAAAATACAAAAATACAAAAATACAAAAATACAAAAATACAAAAATACAAAAATACAAAAATACAAAAATACAAAAATACAAAAATACAAAAATACAAAAATACAAAAATACAAAAATACAAAAATACAAAAATACAAAAATACAAAAATACAAAAATACAAAAATACAAAAATACAAAAATACAAAAATACAAAAATACAAAAATACAAAAATACAAAAATACAAAAATACAAAAATACAAAAATACAAAAATACAAAAAAAATAAAAAATCGAAAATTAGATCACTCTAATTCCATTATTACCACTGTTTCCTCCATGACCCAGAGTCCAACTCTATTCCATATTTTATGTAAGAGCATATAAAGCATTCCAAGCGAAGAAAAAAACTTTTATTTCGTTGCCATCGCTTTCTTCTCTGAATTGTTCCTCTAAAACCGGAAAACCCTCGCGGCTACAACAGGAAAAAGCTTCCACCAGGTCCAAGACCAGCTCCGACCAGCCAATCGTTGCACTCCGGAAAAATCCTGAAAACAACAGAAACTAAAGCTCGCAAACGGCGTTGAATGAGTGAAAACTGACGCTGCAAGGGGGGAAAAGTTCGTCATCAGCTGTTTTTCGCACGTTCTCACTCTGTGCGATGGCCAAAACGAGAAAGTTTTCCACTTTTCAACGATGAAATGGAAAGGAAAACTCTTCTTTTACTCTGCTTTGTGTTCGCCCCTCAGGACGCTAAAGTGAGCACAGTACAAGTGCAAAGTGGTTCCTTTTTTTTTTTGCACGTTTTGAAGTGTTCTGATTTTATTTCAGCTGCAAACAGGATTCAGACTCAAGAGGTTCTTGGGAATTTCTTAAGAGGAAACTGGAATTATGGTTGAATGATGTTGCTCAATTTACTACTCAGAAAAAAGGTAGTGAAGCTTCTAAAAAATATAAAAAAATATTTTTAGTATCAATGCTGCATGAAGATATCTCGGAGCTATCCTTTGAACTTCAATTTACCCAATTTCGAAAAGATAAAACCAGATGCACAAAAGAACGCCAAATTTATTGTAATGCCCTGTGAAAATGTTCGCTTTGTCTCATCTTCCAAAACCCCTTTCTCCACTCGCACTCTTCAATGGAACATTAAAACACAATACTTTGCGTCCTCTCCCTTTTTCTCAATGGAGCAAGGAAATTGAACTACCAAGACATTTTAATTTTAATAATATTCTCTTCTTTTCTCCTTTGCAGAAATCCCTCCTAATTGGACGCATCCCGGTGGCCCAGATGACCGGACCGATCAAACGAGGCCTGCTCTGGCAGCAGCGGGACCGACTCTTCTCCAGATGGAAGGAAAGGTCTGTATCGAAAGGGTTGGGGGAGAGAGGGTTGAATTACTGAATGAAATCGTGGTGGCCCAGATAATGAGATGCATAACTTTTACTTTGTTGGACATGATTTCTTTGTCAAATTTGATTATCTCTTTGAATTTATTTTAAAATTCTGTTTACTACTTCTGATTTTTATATAAGTCACTATAACAGAATCTTTATTATAAAATTAACCTTTTAAAAAAAGTCTTAACAATTTGTCTGTGAAGAAACTGCCAAAGAGATAAAAACCGGGGAGATCTGGCTTTCGGTGTCATCCTTTTTCGCACTACTAAACTGGTGAAATTGTCTCGCCTGGCATTCGAGTGGAAACCAGTTGCAAGAGAAGAAAAGGGTTCTTTACTTTTTCTCCTTCTTTTGTCAGCGACAGAAGCGAGACGAGGACGAGCGATCAAACATTTACGAGCGCGCTAATTTCATGACTTTCCGTGACTTGACTGTCCGTGAAGGATTTCACGGTAACATTTACGATGATTTTGTGCAGTAGAAATACAATATTGAAAAAAAAACTTATTATTTGAACAAAATTACACTGAAATTACACTTATATCTTTCGATATTTTTTTAAATAACCCCACCGTGAACAGAACAAAAAGAATCACACCCAAAAGTAAGGTTCGTCGCGTGCTGCCAGAGAAAAAAAAAACAAAACAAAACAATCAACTACCAAACGGCGAGGGAAATTTGAGCAACAGAGAGATAAAACCGTCAACCTAATGAGGCGGCGCTGACGGTATTGTGTGACTGTTTCTGACTTCTTCTTTTTTGTTTGTTACGATTATTTGCAGATATTTCATCCTGACACGTGATTATCTAAACTGCTTCAAACGGTCGTCCGGATCGGCGTCGGAGAAAATTTCCGACATGGGACAGTTTATCTTTAAGGTGAGTTGTTTGAAATGGTTTGAAATTAATTACGAGAAACAATAAGAGCTGATCAGAGAGATTTTTTATATAGAAATACTGGTGATTCTATCTTGTTAGGTAGGAACAATCATTAAATACACCCAGAACTGGGCATCGGCATACGAGAGGATAAAGAGCACGATTCGGTAGTAAAATGGTACTGTGTGCGGACGGAGAGGATAAATCCCGAAAATACCGAGAGTACTTTACTCATGGTTCATTTTCCAAAAATGTTCATCTATCAAAAAAAAGTACCGGTACCGAGACTCGAACCCAAGACCTTCGGCATATTGAACCGTGCCTTTGCCGTATGGGCCACCATGGTTCGGTGACTAAGTGGCGGTCGTTTGTCCATATAAGCCACTCATAGGATGAACTGTTCCAATGAACGAATGAACACGCGAGAGCACTATACTCTCGCAATATAGCACTTTCCTCACGTTTCTTTTCGTGAGGACTATCCCCTCGTTCTTTAACTTTGGGTGTAGCGAAGAACTTTTTTTTTTTATCTCAGTTATGATTCATGTAAAACTAAAAATCTACAAAATAATCTTCTAGGTGCTCATCAAAATGATTATGACATTTTGACAAGCAATTACACTAATCGAAGGTTATATTTTCGTCCTGACTGAAATCTTAGTTGAATTTCCTAAGCTAGCCATATCTTAACAAAAATCTACAACAGACAGTGCTAAGGAAACTTGGGTAGAATGTTGATCACCATCAGCAGTTTTTAAGCACTTTAAAGTTTCAAACCGATGTACTTTTTTTTAAGTACTATGGCTGTCCTAGTAGAAACCAAACGAAAGTACCAACATATTTTGTTAAAACATGGTTAATGCTGTAGTCACGATTCTCCCCAGATGACGGCATCTAAAAATCAGCACGCAAATAAACATTTGTTTAGTTACACCCAAAGTTAAAGAACGAGGGGATAGTCCTCACGAAAATAAACGTGAGGAAATTGTTATATTGCGAGAGTAAAGTCCTCTCGCGTGTTCATTCGTTCATTGGAACAGTTCATCCTATTGAGTGGCTTATATGGACATATGACCGCCACTTAGTCACTGAACCATCGTGGCCCATACGGCGAAGGCACGGTTCAATATGCCGAAGGTCTTAGGTTCGAGTCTCGGTACCGGTACTTTTTTTTGATAGATGAACTTTTTTGAAGATGAATCCATGAGTAAAGTACTCTCGGTAAATTCGGGATTTATCCTCTCAGTCCGCACACAGTACCATTTTACTACCGAATCGTGTTCTTTATTCTCTCGTATGCCGATGTCCAGTTCTGGGTGAGGATAAAATTCTCTTCAAAACTGCTTCAGGAGTTTGGAAGAGTACTTGAAGAGAGTTTTATCCTACCGGGGTCCAAACTGCTTTGCTGTAGCTATCTTGAAGAGCTCTTGTAGAACTCCTGAAAAAAAAGTTACTTGGGGGATACTCGAAAAAATACCGATTGTTAAATTAACTTTCATTAAACATTTCTCAAAAAATGACGAAAATTTGAAATCTTACCAAAACAATAGATTGACTCTAGCTCTTTTCGAATCGCTGAGAAAATTCTCTACAATTTTGTTTTCAGACTTTCAAAACATGAAAATTGGTTGCAAAGATACAGATACAGCCTTAAAGGGATAAAAGGTGATAAAATTAGGCCTCTCTGAGTGTCGTTCAATACGACATTACTTTTCAAAAGACGATATCTCGACAAACCATCCGTCAGATTTTCAAAAGTTGTGAATTTTTGTCCTCAAAACATATAAAAAAAATCAAAGAAATAACAAATACAATTTCTGGGATTTTTTTTAAATAAGCAAATTTGTTTCCGCGTATTTTGGAAAAAAAATGTTGCATTGTTTGTAAAATTAAGGTCCACCAATTGTGAACACTCGGGTTTTCTTATAACTGTAAATATTTCAACAATGAATGTTTACTTTAAATTGTTTTGAGTCGTTTGAGTCATATTGCAAAATTTCCGATAACTGGGAAATTATATATTAGCTATATTTTTACTTCACAAAACTCTAATATGAAGTTCATGCAACAAGTTTGTGCTACTTTTGCAAAATCACTCAATGCGAATGAAGATTTGTTAACATTTTAAACTAAAATTTGAGTCCAAAAAAGCTCAATAAACGATTTTGTATTTGCAGATTCAGAAACAATAATCAAAAGGTAGAAATAATTCCTCAAAATAGTGAGGGTAATTACATTAACGTTTCACTGGGCTGAGAACGTCGCTCAGTATTCCAAATACTGCTCGCTAACTGGGATTAACAAAAAATGCCGAGGGGAGCATCAATGTATCATATTTTCTCAAATAAAAAAAAAGTTAATTCAATTTGTGTCCAGAGCATATTTTTGATGCTTCCTTTAATTGTTACTTGAAAGTTCACAAATACAGAATTTTTTTTCAATTATTACACTTGATTTTGGCATCCATTGACCCCTCGACCATTTTAATTTGTTTGTGTTTTTTGACGTTTATCTGCTTTTTAAGTAGGCTAAAGCCCAGTTATCGAGCGTCCAGTTAAAAAGCATGCCATGCCAAATAGGGAACCGGACCCTCTTCGGTTTCAATGAAACTTTGTAGACATGTTATCCTATGGTAATGTAAACCACTTTTGTGTATATTGAGCCAGTTTCACTCGATAATGAAATTTGAGAAGGGCGTAAGTGTTTTCAATATTTTTGCATTTCATGATTTAAATATCGGTGTATCTTGAAGCCGTTGCATCGTATCAAAAGAGGTCTAAAACAAATTTGTAGGAAATTTGACGGGCTTTCCGAAAAAAATACACTGAAAGGAAAAAATACGCCACTTTTATGAGATTTTTTGATTTTTAAGTTAAGTATAGTTAAGAAGTCAAATTCGAAAGTGAGCCCAAAATGTCAAAATTTTGAAAAACCGAATACGGGAATCGATTCTCCAGACAATTTTACGTAAAAGTCTCCATATTGATTTTTGTTTTAAGTCCAATCCTTGTGAAGTTACAGCGATTTTAAAAATTCAAATGTTGAAAAAAATGTTTTTTGATGGCTTTTGGCCATTTTTATTAGACGGACTTGATTTTTCAGTCTCGTAAATATTTTTACCGAAAAGCTCGTCAAATTTCCTAAACATTTCCTAACATTTGCTCCATCCTGCAATTTTCGTGAGTCGTTTTGTAACATGTTAGGCTGTTTTCACAATAAATTTCAACGAAAAAAATCGTGGGCTCACCTTCAAATTTGACTTTTAAACTAAAAAAAACAGAAAATCTCTTAAAAGTGGCGTGTTTTTTTCTTTCAGCGTATTTTTTCGGAAAGTCCATCAAATTTCCTACATCCTCCTACACATTTGGTTTAAACTAAATTCAAAGGAATAATATGTTAAAACTTCAAAATATGCAGATTTTTATTTTTATGTTTGGCTTTTTTGAAAAAAAATATACTAAAACAAGCTTCCAGAATTTTTAAAATAAATGTAACAAAATTGCTCCAGATGCGAGCCGATCAAATCGCCGACCCGATTTTCGGGGATCCAGGGATTGGAAACTCGGGACGTGGAACTCCAGGTCTCTCAACTTCGATGGGAGCGACCGCATTCTTTCCAACGAATTGCGGGTCCGCGGTCTCGAAGTCGTGGCGCTGCAGGAGGTGTGCTGGACGGGGAAGGACCACCGGGTGTACGGTGACTACACTATGTATTGGAGCGGCGGCAATACACACGAGCTGGGGACAGCTTTTATAGTGTTGGGCGAAATGTCGAAGCGCGTGATTGGTTGGTGGTCAGTCAACGACAGAATGTGCCGGTTGAGAATCAAGGGTCGATTCTTCAACCTGAGCATCATCAACGTGCACAGCCCGCACATGGGAAGCGACGCCGATGACAAGGATGCTTTCTACGAGCTTCTTGACCGCGAGTACAGGAAGTGTCCAAAACACGACGTCAAGATTGTCATCGGCGACTTAAACGCTCAAGTCGGCCAGGAGGAGGAGTTTAGACCGGTTATTGGGAGGTTCAGCGCTCACCAGCAGACGAACGAGAACGGCCTACGACTCATCGATTTCGCTACCTCCCGAAACATGGCCATACGTAGTACCTTCTTCCAGCACACCTCCCTATACAAGTACACCTGGAGATCACCAAACGACACGGAGACGCAAATCGACCATGTTCTCATCGATGGTCGGCACTTCTCGGACATAATCGACGTCAGAACCTACCGGGCGCGGACATCGACTCGGACCACTACCTGGTGGTGGCAAAGCTGCGCCAACGCCTGTCCGAGGTCAACAAGATCCGGTACCGTCGCCCGCAGCGGTATAATCTGGAGCGGCTCACGGATCCTGAGGTCGCTACCCAGTACGCGCGGGAACTCGAAGCTGCGTTGCCTGACGAGGGTGAGCTCGCCGAAGCCCCTCTGGAGGCCTGCTGGAGCCATATGGAAGCAGCCATCAACGCAGCGGCATCGAGCGCCATCGGGTACGTGGACCGAGTTCGACGGAACGGCTGGTTCGACGAGGAATGTCAGGCGATTTGGGACGAGAAGAAAGCAGCGCGGGACAAGTGGCTGCTGCACAACACCCGTGGGAACAAGGAGTCGTACAAACAGTTGCGAAGACAGCAAACCCATCTCTTCCGGGATAAGAAGCGCCGCCTGGAAGAGTTGGAGTTCCAGGATATGGAGCAGCTGTATCGCTCCAACGAAACGCGTAAGTTCTACAAGAAACTCAGTCAATCCCGGACTGGCTTCATGCCGCGAGCCGAAATGTGCCGGGATAAGGACGGAGGAATCTTGACGGACGAGCGTGAGGTGATCGAAAGGTGGAAGCAGCACTTCGACGAGCACCTGAACGGCCCAGAGGCGGAGTACCAGGGCCATCAAGAAGCTGAAGAACAACAAAGCAGCGGGTAAGGATGGTATCGGTACAGAACTCATCAAGATGGGCCCGAACAAGCTGGCAGCCTGTCTACACCGGCTGATAGTCAAGGTCTGGGACACAGAACAGCTACCGGAGGAGTGGAAAGAGGGAGTAATATGCCCGATCTACAAGAAGGGGGACAAGTTGGAATGTGAGAACTATCGAGCTATCACTATTCTCAACGCGGCCTACAAAGTGCTGTCTCAGATCATTTTCTGTCGTTTGTCGGAGCGAGCAAAGGATTTCGTTGGGACGTACCAAGCCGGTTTTGTGGAGGGGAAATCGACGACGGACCAAATCTTTTTGCTACGCCAAATCCTCCAAAAGTGTCGCGAGTACCAGATCCCGACGCACCACCTATTCATCGATTTCAAAGCCGCGTACGACTCGGTCGATCGCGAAGAGCTATGGAAGATCATGTACGAGAACGGCTTTCCCGGGAAGCTGATTAGACTGGTGAAATCAACGATGGACGGGGCACGGTGCAGCGTGAAGATTTCGGGGGCGATGTCCGACCCGATCGAATCGCGCAAGGGACTGCGACAAGGCGACGGTATCTCCGGCCTCTGTTTCAACATTGGGCTTGAAGGTGTAATGAGGCGGGCGGGCTTCAACATGCGGGGCACGATTATCAACCGATCCAGCCAATTCATCTGCTATGCCGACGACATGGACATTGTCGGCAGAACGTTCGAGGAGGTGGCCAGGCGGTACACCGAATTGAAGCGGGAAGCGGATAAGGTTGGATTGAAGGTGAACGTTGCGAAGACGAAGTATCTGCTGGCAGGAGGAATCGAGTCCCTTAGGACTCGCATAGGACCGAGCGTGACGATCGACGGCGACGAGTTCGAGGTTGTGGAGGAGTTTGTGTACCTCGGATCGTTGGTTACGTCGGACAACAACTGCAGCAGAGAAATTCGGAGGCGCATCATCACCGGTAGTCGTGCCTACTACGGACTCCACAAGACCTTACGGTCTGGTCACCTTTCCCGGCGTACAAAGTGTACCATGTACGAGACGCTGATAAGACCCGTCCTCCTCTACGGGCACGAGACGTGGACGATGCTCGAAGAGGACTTGCAAGCGCTTGAAGTTTTCGAGCGACGAGTGCTTAGGACGATCTTTGGCGGCGTGCGTGAGAACACTGTATGGAGGAGAAGGATGAACCACGAGCTGGCGCAACTCTACGGCAAGCCAAGTATTCGGAAGGTCGCCAAGGCTGGCCGAATCCGGTGGGCCGGACACGTCGCAAGAATGCCGGACGCGCTGGATGCGCGCCAACTGAACCAGACTATCAATCCGGTGAAGTTGGTGTTTAATTCGGAGCCGGCTGGAACGCGGCGGAGGGGGGCGCAACGTGCACGGTGGTTGAACCAAGTGGAGGAAGATCTGGAAAGTGTGGGAGTTCCGCAGCGGAATTGGAGAGTAGCAGCCCAGGACCGAGTCCAGTGGCAGCGCATCTGGAGACAGCTCATGACCCGGAGGTTGTACGAGCAGTAAAAGTAAAGTAAAGTAAGTAACAAAATTGTTTATGGTTTGGTCTAATGTGAAATTGATTATATTTTTAAAACGATAAAGTATTTTACAATCTTTAATTTAAAAAGGCATTAAAACATGCACACTATTTGTGGCATTTTCCAAACAACTAAGCGTTGCATCCTTTGAACCGTAAAATAAACTGCCCAAATTTGCTCGATTTTGGCACCAAATCAGCTCAACAACTTTCAACACCCACGACAAAGCGCTCAACCCACAAAGGCCTTCGTCATTTGTCAAAATAGTCCCACGTTCCAAGTTCTAGAAAGCAGAGGGCAAAACCTCAGCCGCTGCCAAATGCCTAAACGTTTCCCTCTCCCTTTTCAGTACGCGGAACTTGATCAAAATGCACTTTTCCACAGCTGAACAAACGTTGGTGGTTTCTCCCCGCTTGGCAGGTGAACGATTTCCAACAATTCATTCTTGGCGGAGGCTTGCATTTTCCTAGCTAGAGCAAGCCACATTTTTCCAATCGAATTCCTTCCGTTTTGTGGAGGACAATGGCATCGACGACATGTAGGCTCCGTCGGTCGGGAAATGCAATTAAGCAGAATTTTGCCCGTTTTTCCTAGGCACAGTGGGAATTTGATGGACGAAATTGGTCAAAATTTAGCTACTGTTCTTTTGTATCGTTTTTATCAAATTTCAAACTTCAAAAATGCTACATTTTTTGGTCATTTTTTCAAATTTGGACCCTTTGTTTTCAAAAGCTGATTGAACTGCACAGGCTAGACCCATTGAGAGACTGAATCGTCGCGACAGCCCCCTTCATCGTCGACAAAAGAGTGTGTTATGCTAGCTTGCCAACATGTTTTGGCTTGAGAACCGCGACGACGTCTGTCTGCGCCAAAGGACGATGATGAGGAGCCGTAGAATATGTTTGTTCAGCGAGCTGAATATAAATTGATTTTAATTGATTTCCGCGCGCCGAGCAGAAGGGCTGAAAAACTGCCAGACGACGTCGTCCTCGATTCGTAATGAGGATTTTTTTTTTCGTTAAATCTCCCATGAAAAGAAAAACTTTAATCTTGTTTGGAAAAGTCAACCAGCGAATGAAATCTCCAAAACCTCGTTGAGCAGATGATTGACTCAATCAAGAGACATACATTATTGCCGGATAAGCGCTTTCCTCCGACCATCAGAGAGATTTGAGAAGGGAAGCTAAATCACCGGAACGAGCCCCACACGTTAGAGTGTGTGTGAAAAGGGATCCAAGTCACAGATCAGTGTCACCCGGTTGAGCTTTGGATGGAAGTGACGGGGTGGAGGAAAAGCCACCCAAAGTGACACCAAAATTGACTCAAATGTGGTGTTGAGGTGTGGAACTCTCGTTTTGAGTGGGGAGATTTGAAAGGATGACGAAATGATAGATGGGACTCTCTTAAATTGATAAAGTGGGTTTGGCTAACTCCAAGTGGGTAGACATTTAATTGAATTTTAAGTGTGAATTAGAAGCAGAAATGGGTGAGCTTAAGGTTTAAAGTTCACCCCAAAGCATATTTTCTGTAAAAAAAGGTAATTCTCTACCAACTAACACGAAATCGAGGAAAGTCTCCCCGAACTTTCTTCGATTTGCGTGAAACTTTGTCCAAATGGGTAACTTTTGTCCCTGATCACGAATCCGAGGACCGTTTTTTGATATTTCGTGACAGAGGGGCGGTACAACATGCGAAAAAGGACATGTTTTTCAATAATTTGCAGCCTGAAAAGGTGATGAGATGGAAATTTGGTGTCAAAAGGACTTTGATGTAAAATTGTACGCCCAATTTGATGGCTTATTCAGAATTCCTAAAAAAGGTGCAGGTGGTTATGTTACGCACAACCAATATGACAAAGAACTTTTCACAAAACTCTAGAAAATTTATTCGATGTTAAGTTTTTTAATTATTGCTGATTTGTTGATATGATAATAATTTATACTATTTTTTATTTTTTCAAACCGTTGAGGCAATATAAATTTTCATTTCCAGCACAAAAAACCATTAATTTTGGAAATACGGCAAAAATGGTATGGTTCGGTAAATGTCGGTAAACTTTAAAAAAAACTTTATTTACTAAATGAGTATTATATCCCACATTGAAAGCTTATTTAGAAATAAAAACAAGAACAATATTAATAATTTATCAAAAGTTCCCCAATGCAAACCAACATTCCCCTGAACAAGATCTAGATTGAGTGAAGCTCATCACTTATCACAATGTGTCCTTCTCGTGGCAACACCACCAATTTCCGTTTTAATTAACATCAGCGCCTATCAATTACATCAAACAATATTGGCATTCGGATTGAATGCTCGATAAACAAGACCAAACCTTCTCCTCCTCCTCATTGGATTTCAAACAATTACCGTCATTAATTTCCATTCTGAATAGCAATGTCGTCACACGCACCAGCAACAAGCCAAGCTGGCAACACTTCCCCGCAACTTGATGAAACTTCCCTCAGCCATTAATCTCCAAGTCTTCTTAAGCCACCCCGGATTAACACCCCAATGTCGGGTGGTGGATCCTTTCCAAATTCGATTTGTCGTCGGTGGTGGGCTCGCTCCCACACCTAATTAATGAATTTATTAAGCTCCAACGACATTGTCGACGACGCCAAAGCCGCCATGACAGCTGGCAGCTAATTACACAATTCCAACTTCCGAGGATCCACCCGAACCGGGAAAATGCGGGTAATTAGGTGTCATTCATTTGCCGTGTGGAAGAATTTTTGGCCTAAACTCGTAATGAAATGAAAATCTAGACCTCGAAATTTATCTCCTCTCGTTAGCAAAACAAATTGATTCACGATTACAAATTTAGATCGGGATGGCAAACACCGCTTTGGCATTGTAATACTTGAATTCAATTCAATCTGGCCCAGATCGTCGAATTCAGAACGATGATTCAATCAAATATCCCGCCTCTCTTTGATGCAAGTTTGCTGGCACTCTGGTGGTGCACATCTGCCTCCGGGCCAGAAGTCGGAAGCCAATGAAAATCGTTCGTTTGCTGGTGGAAAAAGTGATATTCAAATATTCAAATCAGCTCCGACACATGCCAGGCTTTTTCCATCATCTTTTTTTTCCTGGCTGCTGGAGATTGGCCTTTGGGGGCACCAGGTTAGGGAGACTGACGACTGGAAATTGTGCATGAATTCTGGGGGAGCCCGTCGGGGTGCCTTCAGGTCAGGATGCATTTTGGGCTGTTGGTGAACTGAAACTGCTCAATATTGTATCGGTTCAATAGTGGGGTGATGTTTGGATCATTATTTTTGTTTGTGCAAGGTGCATATTCAAACAGAGAGTATCGGTTATTCAGAGTTTGACAATCATTTCACAGATGGTGCATTAGGGTGTAATATGGTTATATGGAAAAAATTAAAGTTGTCCAAATTTAGTGAGCACAGCACTTTTTCAGTTCCTATTGGGGTCCTCAACAAATCCCCAAAGTTTGGGACCAATTGGTTTAGTCGTCACTTTGCGCAAAGCAATTCAATTTTCCATATAAATTTGTATGGAGAAAACCATTTTTTTGGATTTTGATATTTATTGAATCCACGTTTCATGCTATATCAAAACCGGACTCATATTCGGATGCTCTGGAATCTGCTCTACAACTTTCCAGAAGAAAGTATGGTGCTAGCTTGCCCCTAAAAAAAGATACAGCGTGTTCAAAACTCGTCTAAAACGTGTTTTTTGCTCGAAAATCACGTTTTAGACGAGTTTTAAGGGCTCTATATCTTTTTTCAGGAGCAAGTTAGCACCATACTCTCTTCGGCAAAGTTGTAGAGCACCTTCCAGAGCATCCGAATATGAGTCCGGTTTTGATATGGCATGAAACGTCGAATTGTTAAATATCAAAATTCTAAAAAATGGTTTTCTCCATACAAATTTATATGGAAAATTGAATCGCTTTGCGCAAAGTGAGGACTAAACCAATCGGTCCCAAACTTTGGGGAGTTGTTTAGGACCCCAATAGGAACTGAAAAAGTGCTGTGCTGGAAAATCGATTTTGATATTACACCCTAATGGTGCATATTTTCAATGCTAGACGGTACCAAATTAAAATTTGGTAAAATGTGTTGTCTCATAATACGTTTGTTTGATCCTATGTGTCCTTTGTTTTAGATGAACAATTCCAGCTCAAATCAGGAATTTTTCAGGTACTTTTTTCTCGACCCCCTCCGATTTCAATGAAACTTTGTAGAAATGTTATCCTAGGCCAATATAACCCATTTTTGTGTATATGGAGCCAATTTTTACTCGAAAATAACATTTGAGAAAGACGTAAGTTATTTAAATATTTTTGTATTTTTTAATTTAATCCAAAGCCCAAGGCTCCAAAAAAGTTGGAACGGTAACTTCAACTCGCGTACTCGGGCATAACTCAACCAATCAAGATGATTCTCTTTTCAGTGATTTGTTAGGATGTCTAGATGATTCTAGAACTTTGCAGAACATGCGTTGGGCGTTCCAGTGTTAAAAATGTATGTATCTCGAAGCCGTTGCATCGTATCAAAAGGTGGTCAAAGACAAACTTGTAGGAAATTGGGCGGGCTTTCTGCAAAAAAAACACTGAATGAAAAATACCAATTCTATGAGATTAAAAAATACACTGAATGAAAAATACAAGCCTCTTCTATAAGATTTTTTTATGTAATGTCACGATTTTGTTTCGTTCAAAATTTTTGAGGAAATAGCCTAAGATGTTACAAAAAGACTGACACGGCGTGTTTTCTAGACCAACATTATCAAGAAAAAATAGTCATCGCTACTTTCAAATGTGTCTTATTGGAAATTTTCTCAGCTTCCAATGCTTCTAAGAGCGAAATGTTTGATCGGGAAATTTCTGAGATATCTCTATTTTAAGTTTTTTGGTTTTAAATTTCTTTATTATTTATTGGAAATTTTATACTAACTGTTCAGAAAACTTATGAAATGATGTGTTTCATGTGTCATTTACTCATTAAAATGTGCAAAATAAGACAAGAAACAACTTTGTAGAAGGTTGCACATCGCTAACCATTTTGAAAATGAAGTTTCAACCAATTTTTTTTTAATATATGGAATTTAGTCAGAAATATAAATCATAAAACAAAGTAAAAATATATTTTTATTAGATTAGGCCGATGCAAATATTTAAAAAAGTTTTTGTCCCTCGGCTCTAGCCGAGGTCAAGGGGGTGGGGGGGCAAAAAAATAAAAAAATATAAAAATTTAAATAACAAGCCATAGTCTTTACATTTAAATGAAAAAAGTGTTTTAAAATGCATTTTTCACTACTTCAGTTGTTTTGCAATCATTAGTTTTCAAAAAATCTAAAATCTGAAAAAAGCAAAAAAATTATCGAAAAAAAAGATTTTGCATCGAAAATTTTCAAAAAATCTTAAGATTTTTTAATAAACCCAAACATGCTAAAAATGATTTTAAACGCAGAAGAATGCATTTTAATTTGATTTCAGCTGGTTGCACTTGAATTTTCATTGAAATTTTGAAGTTTATTGTAAAAATATTTTTTTTGCCCCCTGATTTTTCGGGCCAATTTTGAAGGGGGGGGTGACAAAAACTTTTAAAAATATTTGTACCAGCCTTATTATATATATTTTTTGTGTGCAAATATCACGAGTCTGCTTTGTTTCAGCTTGTTCAACCAAAACATTGGCAGGTTTGTGATTGTCAATAGTATTATTGAATTTTAATGAATAAATTTGATATTTTCTTACGAAAACAGCATGGAAAAAAACAAAAGTCCTCGGATCGGGCTCAAAAATTTTCTGGGGGTTCCCTGGCCGAAATAATTAGACCCGTATTATTTTGTTTGGCCATTAGGGTGACCTACGCCGTCTTAGGGTGGTCTGAAAAATGGCCATTTTCGTCGATTTTCGCAAAAACCACATTTAAAAAAAAAACCTAACTCCTCGTCATTTCAACCGATTTCAATTGTCTTATACGCAAATGAAAGGTGATAAGTTGGCCTATCAAAGAAAAATAATAAGAAGTTTCAAAAATCTAGTCTAACATATAAAAAGGTCGAATGAAACTTTAAAATGCCGTTTTGGCGGTGTCTGGACCAAAGAGCCTATGTCTGGAAATATTTTTATCGGATTCCCCGGACATTTTTACATAATATACTAAAAAATGGGAGGAGTTCATTAACAGGATTCCAAGATATGATTTTTTGAAAATAAAATTCGTGTTTTTCGACGCGCGCAAAAACACAAAAATGACAAAATCGGCAAAAAATCAACTTTTTCCACTAAAACTGCGTTAACTTAAAAATTTCAGCGATGACCTATCACCTATACCATGTCTGGGTACCAAAAGTTGCGTCTTTCAATTACGAAAATTTTGGTAGCCAGATATGTATAGGTCATCGCTGAAACTTTTAGGTTATCGCAGTTTTAGTGGAAAAAGTAGTTTGTTTTGCCGATTTTGTCATTTTCGTGTTTTTGCGCGCGGCGCGTCGAAAAACACGGATTTTATTTTCAAAAAATCATATCTTGGAATCCTGTCATATTTTCATGAGAATAAAATAAATATAAAATTTTATAAAATGTTTACTGTTGAAAATGCACTTAAAAGTAGCCATAAAACTCGAGTCTTCCAATTCAGAATGCTGAAAACACCGTCACATTTTTTTTTGAACAATATTATTTATTATTTTAACAAAAAAAAAAACAACAAAAAAAAAGTCTTTCCAAACTATTTGAACAAGAATCAAGAAATAAAACATTTTTCAAAAAGTCAAAGTAGTTATGTCACAGACATAACCGGAATGGCGTAGACTTACGTAAAATTTAGATATGTGGACATGTGGGTTTTCCATATATTAATTTGAAGAATTAGCTATATTCTTTAAATAGATTTACGGAATATGATCATGAATGGGAGATGGAATTCAGCTAAGGGCGTTATTTCGGGGTGGTAGTGTTTGGTGGGAATGATGAACAAGAAGAACTCTTTCGTGAGAAAATTGGTGGCCCTAAAAGGACCGATTAGAGTTGGATGGTGGCGTTGGTCGCAAGGCTGCAGCCGGGAGATGTTCTGTCCAGATGGGTGATAGGCCGCGGTGGATGCTGCAGGTGCTGGCGTTGTTGATGGATGCGAAACCGACAAAGTTGTTTAGGAAAGCGTGTAGTATTTGCAAATGATTGTGGTGCGAAATTTATATTAGGCTGGTGTATCAACCAAAGTCAAAATCGGCCGATGATAACTAAAATACGAAACATACCTTCGTGACTGTGTCAGAACATTTCTACCAAAAACAAGGTCAAGGCATGTGCGCCCAAAGGATTGGAAAGCAGATCAAGCTTGAGGTACTCTTTCATAATTCATAAAATCAACAAATTTCAAATTTTCCGGTTTGAGGATATCAATGTTAAAATCCCCAGACACAACAATGCGGATGTCCTGCTTTGCATACCAGAACAAATTCCGGATCAAGAAAGAAATTTTCTGTTTGTATGTTGCACTTGGCGAAATATACACAACAACAAACAATGTTTGAATCCCATTTTCTGAAACTTTTGTGGCACAAATATCCCCAAACGAATCAGCCTCGAGTAAAATTGGATCATGTTCCTCACTTAACTGCTCAAGATCGTGAGGCATGGCCGTCGAAGAAGACGAACGAACGGCAAAGAGAGGAAAGAAAGAAACGAAGGAATTTTAGCGAGCCGAATGGGGGAGGGGAGAGGGGGCATAGGGGTTGGGGGCGAGAGCCTCAGAAAGCTGTGCAATCCGTCGCCCCGAAGACCAAAATTTGTTCCTGAAATTTAAATTCAAATTAGCTCGCTGCCTCGTCCCGGGTGGGACGAGGGCAACTCTTTCAACACTAGAATTTGATGAGACGTAAATCTTTCAGAAGCGCTCGCCGCGAATGCGACGAGCTAGTTGTTGTTTCACAACCACGGCTTGACCCACGAGAGGCTCTTCAGCGGAAAGCAGCAGGCGCGCGCCTCATCTCGTTGATGCCTCGTCCCGGGTGGGACGAGGGATGGGGATTGAAGCACCTCCGAACCACAGCAACCACGAAAGATCCTAACGGTCCGGCCATCGAGAGGCAACTGGCTGACGGTGACGACGCGAAGGCGATGCGCACTTCTTTTCCAGTTCTGGTCCCTCTCTCCTGCTGCTGCTGCTCTGGTCTCTCTCCTGCTGCTGCTGCTCTGGGCTGAGCTTTCCTGCTGCTGCTGCTGCTGCTGCCGGTCCGACGTCTGAGACGTGAATGATGGAATGGGCTCTGGCGCGCGTTCTTATGTATGATTTCGGCCCGCTACTTCCCCTCCTTTTTCGCGACCGACACTCGGTCGCGTTGCTCGGATGATTTTCCCCTCAAAATAGGTACTTGACATACCCGTCCGTGAGTGGGAAGCGCTCATTTTGCTTGCAAAATCTCTGCATTTTGAAAACATTTTAAAACATTCAATTGTTTCAATAGTTAAACTATTTTGCCAACAATGAAAGTTTTATAGCAAATTGCTGAATAATTTTCGAATCGAATGGCACATAAATCGTGTCGATTCGATTAGAGGGAAGAAAGATATAAGCGTTTGACGGATGACGCAGTAATCCAGGGCCTTCGGCCCGGGTTTTTTGGAATGACACCCCAGTACCTTCGACAAAGACGTAAGTCTACGTCAAAAAGATGAGATTAAAGATAAGAGTCTTATAAACTTCTAAAATATTGCTTTTTCCTTGATCATTTAGTACAAAAAAAAACTAAAACAATAATTTCATACTAATGGAAGGTATTTCTCCTAAAGCTTGCAACAGTAGTTTGCAGTTCAACTTTGAGTATTAAACATGTTTTGTATTCATCCAACTGGTTAATGTTTGATTAAGGAAATATGTTATTTATTTATAAAAATCTTGTAATACCCTATCAATCTCAAACCTGTAAAAATTTCAGTTGTATCAGCTAATTCCAAGCTGAATCAGAGTAGACCGGTGATATTTGTACACAACAATTATGTAATAATCTATTTATTCTGGTAAAAATAACATTTAAATGCGGTTTTATGATTTTAATTTCTGAATAAATCCCACATATTCAAAAATTCGGTTAAAACAAAATTTTCAAAAAGTTTAGCGGTTTGCCATCTTCAACAAAGTTGTTTCTTGTATTATTTTGCACTTTTTGATGAGTAAATGACACATGAAACACATCATTTGACAAGTTTACTGGACTGTTATTTAAAAGTTTCCAATAAATGATTAAGGATTTTAAAACAAAAAACTTAAAATATAGATATCTCAGAAATTTCCCGATGAAACATTTCGCTCTTAAAAGCATTGGAAAGCTGAGAAAATTTCCTATAAGATACTTTTAAAAGTAGCGATGACATTTTTTTTTTCCTTAAGGTTGCCCAAAAAACACGCCGTGCTGACGAAAAATGCAGGATCATTTTCTAAAACTAAAACTAAAAAAAACTAAATCATTTTCTAAAACTTTGTTTTTGTAAATTGGTGTAAACGTAAACATTTTAAAAAAACCGATGGTGGGAATCGATTCTCTAGACAATGTTACATTAAAGTCTCCATATTGACCATTGTCCTATGTTCAATCCTTGTGATAATACAGCGGTTTTAAAAATAAAGGTGTTGAAAAAATAGGTTTTTTGGTGGTTTTATGCAATTTCTATAAGCCAGACTTGATTTTTTAGTCTCGTAAATATTTATACCGGAAAGCTCGTCTAATTTCCCATAATTTTACCTTGGACAGCTTTTCAATTGGATGGCTTACAGATATAAGCTAAATTACATTGCTCATAACTGGAAATATACGATTTTTACAGTGTGCTAGAAACCTGGATAGTACATAAACTTACGTAAATATTAAAACGAGTCAAAAAAAAAAAATAAGTCCGTCAAAAAAAATTTGTGTTACATTTACAGTATGTAAAAAAAGTATTTACACCCCTTGAGCACTATGCACATATTGTGATGAAACATGTAAAAAATTTAAAGTTTGGCAGGAACCTAGTACTACGTTTTGTTCAGAAATTCATGCCAAACATTTTGCTACAAACAGCTCATGAAAAGTTGATTTCTATAAAAAGTTATATAACAAATACTATTACGAAAATAAAAAAGGTGCAAAAAAAGTTTGTACACCTTTCGAAAAATTTACATAAATGATGTTATTTGTTGACAAATCACCATCAATCCAGTCTCTCAACTCCAAATAGGCATCCTTGACTGATTAAAAAAATAATTTGGATTGAATATAAAGTTTACTAACTACTTAGTATAAAAGTTTATATAACTCTGGAAATTCTATATAAAACTTATCTAAACTTAATTTTGCAAACTTTTAAATCAACTAAATGTCAATATAATACCATAGAATTGCTAAATAAACATTTTGGAGTGGGTATAACTCCGTTTTGGGGGTATTTGTATCGATAGAATAGATTTTTCGTTGGAATTTCGTACCAACCCGGAATTACGTCGTCGGAAAATCCGCCGGCATCCGAACCGGTCCACAATTCTTAGGTCATCGGAAAGGGCATAAAATTTCCGATCTTTTGATACCCATACATCTAGGTTTTCTATAAAACCCACGTTTTTAAATACCTGGGCAAAAAGTAAGTTTGATCCACGAGAACAAAAATTACGAAATTCCATAAATTTTTGGCAGATTGCTCAAACAAAACCATAACAACGTTTTTACCTAGGTATTTAAAATCGTGGGTTTTATAGAAAACCTAGATGTATGGGTATCAAAAGATCGGAAATTTTATGCCCTTTCCGATGCCACATAGGTTGACTTAAGAATTGTGGACCGGTTCGGATGCGGCGGATTTTCCGACGACGTAATTCCGGGTTGGTACGAAATTCCAACGAAAATCTATTCTATCGATACAAATACCCCAAAACGGTGTTATACCCACTCCAAATGTTTATTTAGCAATTCTATGGTAATATATTGACATTTAGTTGAATTAAAAGTTTGCAAAATTAAGTTTAGATAAGTTTTATATAGAATTTCCAGAGTTATATAAACTTTTATACTAAGTAGTTAGTAAACTTTATATTCAATCCAAATTATTTTTTAATCAGTCAAGGATGCCTATTTGAAGTTGGGAGACTGGATTTATGGTGATTTGTCAACAAATAACATTATTTATGTTAATTTTTCGAAAGGTGTACAAACTTTTTTGCACCTTTTATTTTCGTAATAGTATTTGTTATATAACTTTTTATAGAAATCATCTTTTCATTAGTTTTTTGTAGCAAAATGTCTGGCATGAGTTTCTGAACAAAACGTAGTACTAGGTTTCTGTCAACATTAAATTGTTTAGATGTTTCATCACAATATGTGCATAGTGCCCAAGGGGTGTAAATACTTTTTTTACATACTGTATATTTTTAAACTCGCTTTAAACTGCCCCGTAATTTATTTTTTTGCGTGAAAAATCACTAGCCCTAGTCATGTGTAACAAACTCAAATTAACTTTTACTAATATCAATTTTTCCATTTCCTCCCCCTTTCTGCAGATCAAACTGGTCGACGTGGAGAAGGTCGAGTGGCTGAACCGCCGGTCGTACAGCGCAATTGGCTTGCTTCTCGGCTCGCGAGAAGGTCGCGTCTTATTGCGCTGCGACCAAGGCCTCGAGGACTGGTTCGAGCTGCTGGAGGAGTGCACCCTGAGCAGCAAGGAACGCCGACGGGCACTCCGGCTAACCCAGGGCCCACGCTCGCGGGCTTCGTTGGCCGCTCCCGTTTCGCACGCTTCCCTGCAGAGCAACCATCTCGGGCTGGGCGGAACCTACTCCGGTGCGATCGAGGACTGGCTTATGTCGCGGCACCACAAGGCCGGCGGAGGTCACCACAATCATCACCATTTGCATCACTTTTTGCACTCGGACTCGGTCCCGGACCTGACCACCATCAACGAGAACCACGGCCTGACCAGCGGACTGTTGACGAACCATTCGACGCCGAAGAAGGTCCCCAACGCACGCCACAATCTGTCCGGAAGTTCGACGAATGGGTACAACAGCCACAACGGAAGCTTCTGCAACGGGTTCCCGTACTCGCCACTGAAGAAGCTCTCGGACAACTTTATCAACGGCAACAGCACCTACATCATCAACGACGAGGACGAGGAGGTTGAGTTGCGCCGCGGAGGTCGCTACCGCGTGGAGCAGGATGACCTGTACCGGCGTCCGCTTGGCCCGGCCGGCAACAGCAACGACAACAACCGTCACTCACGTGAGTTCCGCAACCCATAACCTAACCTCAAAGTTACCTTCTTGACAGCATGTCTCCTTTCCCCCCTTCCAGCAGTGCTGACCGATTTGGACTTTTCCGCGTGTGACAGCGGGTTGGACACGCCACCGTCCACGCACCGGCCCTCGAGCTGCCGGGACAACATGTATCTGATTGCGGCGTACAACCACCACAACCAGAGTCACCTCGCGATGATGAACGGTGGCAAGGACAAGACCACCGACACCGGGATCAGCTCGTCCCGTGGGACGTTGGTGTCGCCGGCGAACAGCATTCGGCACGGACTCAACGGCAATAACAACAACAACAGCTACAATATGAACAGTTATGGGTCGAGGTGAGGATTATTCTGAGGAAATTTAAAAATTTTCGGATTTCTTTCGACGTTCCACAAGTTATGAGTTGGGCTACAATGTCCTTTTATTAGTTTTTTTTAATAACTTTTAATTGGCAGCAATGAAATACGTTTTACAACAACATGTCTGAAATTGAGTTTCATAAGGAAAATTCGCCATTTTTATTTTACTAAAATGGTTGTGTATTGACACGGAAGTAACAAAAACTAATTGTTAAAACAGCAAAATTGTTCAGAATTTGTTGTTAACTACAAGATGATGGTATTGGTTTGGTGCCAACATTCTTTTAGATGGATGTTTGAGAGAAATTCGTAAAAATTTCTGGCAAAAAATTTCACTTTTCCAAATTTAACATGCTTCCTAGATCGATATGAATACATAACATTATTGGTAGGACTCCTAACTACAGTCAACTCTCTGGCTGTCGATCTTCTCGATATCAATAATGCTCCAGGTACCGATGAACTCTTCAGTCCCTTCAAACTGCATACTTCGATTGTCTGAATGCGAGGCAATTTGAACGCATTTCTCAAGGTTTTAGAACAAAATATGATATTTTATGAAAACAGACAATTTTTCAGTACATTGCAAATCGCGAGTTCTCAAACATTTTTGGGAATTTTTCGTTGTATGAAAACATTGTCCCTGAGGCAAAGGCCTATCAAAATCCGGGTGGCCCGAAGGTTTCCGCCACACCGCCTTTTTTAGGACATATAAATGAGTACTGTCAACTGGGGCGAATCGGGACACATGAGGCGAATTGGGACAGCAGTTTTAACCATGTGGGAGCACAATATTTTGATTTTTCTGGTTGGTTTCGATTAGAACAGAAAAATACTGCAAAAAACTCTAATTTAAAATAATTGCTATATGGGTAACGAATGATAGACAAACATCAATAAGCAATTCTCTACGAAATCGGTCTTTTTTCTTCAATTTTAATTTTTGTATTTTTTAATCCGACTGAAACTTTTTTGGTGCCTTCGGTATGCCCAAAGAAGCCATTTTGCATCATTAGTTTGTCCATATAATTTTCCATACAAATTTGTCCAGCTGTCCATACAAAAATGATGTATGAAAATTCAAAAATCTGTATCTTTTGAAGGAATTTTGATCGATTTGTGTTCGGCAAAGTTGTAGGTATGGATACGGACTACACTGGAAAAAATGATACACGGTAAAATTGGTGATTTTTATTTAACTTTATCACTAAAATTTGATTTGCAAAAAACACTTTTTTAATTTTTTTTTTTGATATGTTTTAGAGGACATAAAATGCCAACTTTTCAGAAATTTCAGGTTGTGCAAAATCACTGACCGAGTTATGAATTTTTATCAATACTGATTTTTCAAAAAATCGAAATATCGGTCGCAAAATTTTTCAACTTCATTTTCGATGTAAAATCAAATTTGCAATCAAAAGTAATTTAGTAAAATTTTGATAGTGCACCGTTTTCAAGTTAAATCCATATTTATGTGACTTTTTTGAAAATTGTGGCAGTTTTTCATTTTTTAAATTAGTGCACATGTTTGCACACTTTTGGAAAAAATATTTTTGAAAAGCTGAGAAAATTCTCTATATTTGCTTCTTCGGACTTTGTTGATACGACCTTTAGTTGCTGAGATATTGCAATGCAAAGGTCTAAAAACAGGAAAATTGATGTTTTCTAAGTCTCACTCAAACAGCCCACCATTTTTTAATGTCGATATCTCAGCAACTAATGGTCCGATTTTCAATGTTAATATATGAAACATTTGTGAATTTTTCCGATCTTTTCGAAAACATTATTTTCAAAATTTTCAAATCAAGACTAACATTTTAAAAGGGCGTAATATTGAATGTTTGGCCCTTTTGAAATGTTAATCTTGATTTGAAAATTTTGAAAATAATGTTTTCGAAAAGATCGGAAAATTTCACAAATGTTTCATATATTAACATTGAAAATCGAACCATTAGTTGCTGAGATATCGACATTAAAAAATGGTGGGCTGTTTGGGTGAGACTTAGAAAACATCAATTTTCCTGTTTTTAAACCTTTGCATTGCAATATCTCAGCAACTAAAGGTCGTATCAACAAAGTCCGAAGAAGCAAAATATAGAGAATTTTCTCAGCTTTTCAAAAATATTTTTTCCAAAAGTGTGCAAACATGTGCACTAATTTAAAAAATGAAAAACTGCCACAATTTTCAAAAAAGTCACATAAATATGGATTTAACTTGAAAACGGTGCACTTTATCAAAATTTTACTAAATTACTTTTTGATTGCAAATTTGATTTTACATCGAAAAATGAAGTTGAAAAAATTTTGCGACCAATATTTCGATTTTTTGAAAAAATCAGTATTGATTAAAAAATTCATAACTCGGTCAGTGATTTTTTGCACAACCTGGAAATTTCTGAAAAGTTGGCATTTTATGTCCTCTAAAACATATCAAAAAATAAAAAAAAAAATAAAAATTGTGTTTTTTTGCAAATCAAATTTTAGTGATAAAAAGTTAAATAAAAAAATCACCAATTTTTTTTACCGTGTATCACTTTTTTCCAGTGTAGTCCGTATCCATACCTACAACTTTGCCGAAGACACCAAATCGATCAAAAAATTCCTTCAAAAGATACAGATTTTTGAATTTTCATACATCATTTTTGTATGGACAGCTGCCAAATTTGTATGGAAAATTATATGGACAAACTAATGATGCAAAATGGCTTCTTTGGGCATACCGAAGGCACCAAAAAAGTTTCAGTCGGATTAAAAAATACAAAAAAAATCGAATGACCGAAATCCTAGAGAACTGCTCCAATGATACCGTCAGTGGGGGTGACTGTGGGTCAAAAAATGATACACCTCTCGTAATTTCTTAGTAACAAAAACAATTTAAATACAACATCGAAAATCTTCCAACGTAGATTTGTTCTCAGATAGTTTATTAACATTTTCCCAAAATATGGTGGATTTTGATGAACACTACCTTAAATGCCAATAGTTTGAAAATTGACCCTATCTCACCCCTTAGAGGGGGTAACTTTGTATCAAATGAAACTAAAATGATGCTCAAATAGAACGATATGGTAAAAACAAGTCATCCAACAGTGTTTCTTGTTCGAGGGAATCGTATTGACATGCTACAATGTTTGAAGTAGCATTTGGATAGTTTTCGAGCAATTCCAATAAAAATATTAGAAAAATCATTTTTCGAGAGGTCATTTTTGATTAAAAACGTACCTTAACTTTAGACAGCTGCCAAAATAACAGGTTTTGTTCTAGGAACGAGATTTTTTCAGCGAAGTCATCTCAAGATGTCCCCTACACAACCCTTTTAACAAAATTTAGTTTCATTGAGAAGAATCTGAGAAATGGTAAAATTCATAAAAAATCACTTTGACGCAATCTCACCCCCAAACAACGATGCCAGATACACAGATTTGTCTGTGTTTCACAGACTTTTGGGCTTGTGCCAGACATTTTTTAAGGTGCACAGACTTTTAAAAAACTTCATTAAATTAATATTTTGTAATTGTTTTTGTCGAAACTTATTTCATTAGTCTTCAAATGCTTAAAAACGTTATTTCTGATGGATTTCAATGACTGTAAATTGATATATTTAAATTTCAGACGAATGCACAGACATACACAGACTTTTTTACAGACATTTAAAAAAACCAAGTGGCATCCCTGCCCCCAAACCCAATGTCACCCCCACTGACGGCACCAATAATATCAGCACTTTTTAATTACTCAATATTCAAAAAAACAAACGTTTTTAAAAGATTCAATTTGATGTTTATCATATTTTTTTGGTAATCACAGCATTTCTATTTTTTCTTTTTTTTTAAATTTTCAAAAAGCTACGTATTTTCTTTAAAAAATACTATAATTTATAATTTTTTAATAAATGTACCGGTGAATCGAGAATTTCTCATAAAAATCGATATTCTAAGCAGTTTTTGAAGAAAAACAAACCCGACATTTTAACAAAAACACGTGATCTTAAAAATAACTCTTGTATTGTTTCTGTACTATGGGTTGAAAGCATAGCCGAGCGGGTTGGGGCGCGGACTTTGTAATCTGAATATGACTCTCGCCGGATTGATGTTATTTTTGGGGTGAGCAGACCTGATTTTTTTTTCTTCGGTGCATGCTTTTTGTGTACACGTTTTCTCATACAATATTACATGCTTTTGCTTACAAAGGTGATGTGCATGCTTTTGCATGAGCAATTCCAGCTCAAATCAAAAATTTTCTGGTACTTTTGTACCCGACCCTCTCCGATTTCAATGACACTTTGTAGACATGTTATCCTGGGCCTATATAAGCCATGTTTGTGTATATAGAGCCAATAGTACTCGAAAGTAACATTTGAGAAGGGCGTAAGGTATTTAAATATTTTAGTATTTTGCAATTTAAAAATTACTGTATCTCGAAGCCGTTGCATCGTATCAAAAAGTGGTCAAAGACAAACTTGGAGGAAATTGGATGGGCTTTCTGATAAAAATACACCAAAACAAAAATACACGCCACTTTTATGTCATTTTTCAATTTTTAAGTTTAAAAGTTAAATTTGAAGGTGATGTCACGATTTTTTTCGCTCAAAATTTTTGAGGAAATACCCTAAGATGTTACCAAAAGACTGACAAAAATGCAGGATGGTATGTCTCTCTTAAAAAAATACAAAAATCATTTACTAAAACTGTTCGATTATCCAGACAATTTTACATAAAAGTTTCCGTATTGACCATTGTCCTATGTCCAATCCTTGGGAAGATACAGCGGTTATAAAAATGAAAATGTTGAAAAACGGGTTTTTTGGAGGTTTTTGACAATTTCTATGTTACAGACTTGGTTTTTCAGTCTCGTAAATATTTTTACCGGAAAGCTCGTCCAATTTCCCATAAGTTTGCTTTTGACAGCTTTTTGATTTATGTCGTTTTTATACTTACGTAATCAAATTTACTATCCTGGTTTCTATCACACTAAAAAAAATATTCTATTTTCAGTTATAAGAAATGTAATTAAGCTTATATCTGTAAGCCCATACGTCCAATTGAAAAGCTGTCCAAGGTAAACTTATGGGAAATTAGACGAGCTTTCCGGTATAAATATTTACGAGACTGAAAAACCAAGTCTGTAACATAGAAATTGACAAAAACCTCCAAAAAACCCGTTTTTCAACATTTTCATTTTCAAAACCGCTGTATCTTCCCAAGGATTGGACATAGGACAATGGTCAATATGGAAACTTTTATGTAAAATTGTCTGGAGAATCGATTCCCACTACCGGTTTTCAAAAACTTTGACGTTTAGACCACTTTTCAGAAAAACAGTTTTAGTATATGATTTTTGTATTTTTTTTAGGAGAGACATACCATATTGCATTTTTCGTCAGTCTTTTGGTTATATTTAAGGTTATTACCTCAAAAATTTTGAACGAAAAAAAAATCGTGACGTACCCTTTAAATTTAAGTTTTAGACATAAAAATCAAAAAATCTCATAGATGTGGCGAGTATTTTTGTTTCAGTGTATTTTTTTAGAAAGCCCGTCCAATTTCCAACAAGTTTGTCTTTAACCAATTTTTGATACGACGCAACGGCTTCGAGATACAGTGATTTTTAAATTACAAAATACAAAAATATTTAAATACCTTACGCCCTTCTCAAATGGTATTTTCGAGTACTATTGGCTCCATATACACAAAAATGGCTTATATAGGCCTAGGATAACATGTCTACAAAGTTTCATTGAAATCGGAGAGGGTCGGGTACAAAAGTACCAGAAAAATTCCTGATTTGAGCTGGAATTGTTCGCTTGCGATTTTACACAGATTTTTTCTACTGTGGCATATCATAATGGTACCGTTTTCGAGTTAAAGCCATTTGTAGGTTATGGTTTTCAGGAAATCTGTATTTTATTTATCTTTTAAAAGAGTACATCCTCGCCCATTTCTAAAATAAATACACTCAAACCCCGATGGTTTGGCACCAACTGTTGTCAAACGAAAGGGGTCACTTTTTAGTTTGACACCCTTTTTACACGGAGTTCACACTAGAGCGTCCAATTTCCCGGGGTTGCAAATTTCCCGGGAAACGGGAAATTTTCTACCAATTTCCCGGGAAATCCCGGGAATTCCCGAGAAATTTAAAATTTATTGAAAATAGACCTAATTTTGGTTCTGATTAATATTTAGAAAAAAAATTGTATACGACAGCGTTTTTAATGGTTAAAATAAGTCTGAAGATCAATTGACAACTTGACTACATGTAAATATCAAACAACTGCAAGAAAGTTTTTTTTCTCATTTTATAAGTTTAAATCGTATGATAAATAAAAAAAAATATCTAGGGTATTTTTTGATCAGAAGTATTTTTTATCACAGTTTTTTTTACAGTGAGTAAAATGAATCCATACTCCACAACCATAAAATTTATTTTAAACTTGTCTCCGTGATCAGTTTGAGAGAGTGTGCTTTGACACATAAAGTTAAAATTGAAAAAAAAAAACATGGAGAAATTATGTTTTTCATGACAAATAACTTTTCTAAAACAAGTCATATTGGTTTCAGCTCTTGAACAAAATGGCACAGCTTTTAAGTTTTTCCTTTAAATCTCACTTCTCATGTTTGCTTCACTTATGGTTTTGTTATGTCACATGATTTTCAGGATTATAATTGACTTCGGTTGAAAGATTTTCCACAGCACATAAACATGATTTCAATTCTACGATAAATTAACAACATTTAACAATCAGTCTTCCATTTTTTTATTTAACCCTTCAACATCCATTTTTGTACCAGTGCTACATAATTCTTTCACTTCAAATGATAATTTCTTTAATACTAGGTATTAAATGAATTGAAGTAATTCTTCAATTCGATTTTCATCTCATATGATCATGGTTAACAAAAACGACAAAAAAAAATCTCAATTTTACTTTGGCGGTAAGGGGTTAATATACTTTTTAATTGAATAACATCAAAATCGAATAGTTGATTTCCATGAGACAAGATCTATTTCCAGTTGCTTCAGGAATTAATATTATCAGAATAAATCTTGCTATCAACATTTCTGATCATCAGATGAATTCAATAAGAACTAAACATTAAATTTATTTAAAAAAAATCATGTTGAATTTTTTCATTCATTTTTGCAGGGCATTTTCAAAATAAATGGTTCAAAAAAATTAAGAAAATGTATACTTCCGCTTGAATTTCGGGAATTCCCGGGAAATTTACAAATTTCCCGGGAAACGGGAAATATTTTTTTTCGGGAAATCCCGGGAATTCTTTTTTCCCGGGACGGGAAATTGGACGCTCTAGTTCACACACACTTTAACTTTTCCCAATTTCCTAAAGTGTCTTCCTTGACCTGATTAACAGTGTAAACTAACAAGTTGTCGTATCCAACAAACCAACAAATTACAAAAAATACTATCAAACGTTTGTTTTGATAGCGTGCGTGAGCGCCGTGTAAAAAGTGACAGTTCGTCACTTTTTAGTTTGACTTTGACCAACCAACGGGGTACAAACTAAAAAAGTGTCAAACGGAAAAGTGATCAACCACCGGGGGCAAGCCATATAAATTTGTCTGAAATGAAGTCGCAGAACACGAATTTTATATTTAAAGCAAGTAATTAAAACACATTTTTTGTTTTTGATTCGATTATTTGGAGTTCCGTACAAACCTGTATTTGCATAGATCTTTCTATGGACAGCCCCCAAATTTGTATTACTGTATACTATACTATACTATATTTGTATTACTAGATACTTATTAATTATGCCAAATATACAAAAATTAAAAACCATCAATGTTAACACGGGGTTTCAGGACCCTTTCAGGAGTTCAGTAACTGTTGTTATTCAGTTATTGCATACTTCTCGTTAAAAGTACCACTTTCCCTCCTCCTCCACAGATACAGCGTCCAGGAGCAGAAGATTCTGCGCGCCCGCAACAACCACCAGGAGGAAACCAACGGCAAAAACTCGATTCGTTCGATCCGCGCTGAGTTTTTCGAGCAGAACAAATACAACAACAACAACAACAATCACCTGGCGAACAGTTCCACCAACAACAGTCCGGCCCATAACGGTGGCCATCACTACCACCATGGTCATCACCAGCACCAACATCTGGTCGGAAGCAACGGAAACATTCACCAACAACAGCAACAACACCAGCATCATCACCACGTGGTCAACGGACTGAACAACAATCAACAGCAGCAGCAGCAGCAGCAGCCTCACTTTAACGGCAACAGTATTAACAGCACCAACGGAAACGGGACGGCCGCGCTGCGGGACCGCTACCAGCATCCGGCCCTCGCCGCAATCATCAACGAATCCCAGGGAATGAAGTTTAGAGGTTGGTTTGAATGTGGGCATTTTTAAGGTTGAATTCTAATTTTAATCTACTTTTTTCAGATCGTTCCTACTCGGATTGTCAGCAGCAGGTGCCTCGTCGGCAGTGGACCAGCAACACGCCCAGCCCGAAGCGCATCCCGTACCTGGGAACGCCCCCAACCCGGGTCTAATCGATTCCTGGCCACGTGGAAGATGACGGTTAAGAAAAACAGCGAATTTTCAAAAAAAAATGTAGTTTCGTCACAGTAGAAAAAAGAATCAAAAATTAGAAGCACCATAGGATCGTAGCACGTGCGTGTATTTGTGATGAAATTCTAAAAAAAGCTTAGAATTAATCAGTCAGATGAAAACGTCCTGCGGTGCGAGCCTTTGCCGGAGTTGCAAAGATTCGAGTTTTTCTCCCCTAACTAATCCATTTAGAATAATTATTTTTACCACCCTTAACTTTAAACTGTAGCATTAGCGAGCGTTAGGCGTAGTAAGCTTATGTTAGCAAGCAAACAAAAAATCGTGTTCGTGTTTCGTCGTTAGTGAGTTCTTTTCTTCAAGACTGCCTACCTACACACAACCGGATGTGCTCGAAACGAAACGAAGCCAAAATCAACAATACAACGCATCGCAGCTTCAGGAAGCTACTACTCTCGAGGAACGTGTAATCAAAAGTTATTCAAATTACTCACTGTATACTTGTGCGGTAGTCGAACGAAGATCGAAACGTTAAAATATTGCTTTTAAAGTGTTTTGTGTTTTCACTTTCTTATGTTCTACAGCAAATGTTAGTTAAAAGTTATTCAAAGAAAAACCCGATTTGAAAACTGTTCTGTTCGAAAATATTGTTGCAAGCTTTACGTTCTGTTTAAAAAACACGATTAAAATGAGGTGTTCAAAATTTATAAAATATACTTAAACACATAAGGCAAACAAAAACAACTCAATTCAATTGGAAAACTATACAACAGCAAGCAGGTGTGTTCATATAGTTGCTAAAAGTAAGCCCAACAAAAAACATAATTACACTATAGATTGTGAATTGGAACGAACATTTTTGCGCAATAAAAAAAACATTGTAGAACAATTTGTGTTAGCAAATAAAATTTGTCGGAAATAAAAAAAATCTGCGTGTTTATTCGAAAATAGAGGTGGGAAAATAAAGGTCGAGCCGCTCAAAGAGCCGGTTCACTATAAGGGCCGGTATGGTCTTCGAAAGAAAGGGGGTCAAGAAACAGATTTACGAACGGCAGGACAAAAGAAAGGGAACGTTTTCTTGGGGCTTTTCTTCACCCTCTCTGGCTTGCTTTGGCTACCGCTGCTGCCTATTTGAAATTTTTCTTGACCGGTTTCTTCCGAAGTGCATACAGTCATCCCTCATATTCGAAACAGTTTACAGATCGGCCAATGTTCAACAAATCATATAAAATCGATGATTGAACATAATGATTTGCTTTTACCTTCATTTAAAAGCTTTTCTTGCGATCTTTCGATTGTTGTATAGACCGGCTGTACATTTTTACGTTTTATATCAAGTTTTCAAAGAAAAACATTGACCCTTGAAATCCACAAATTTGGAACACTTTTTTCTTACAATGTAAACAAACTTTTTTTTCTCTTCAGGATTACATATTTTTTACAAAATAATGACTTTGCACTCTGAAACCAATAAAACTCATGCTTAGTAATGTTTTATGAATGGTTTGATAGCTTTTTTGTGAAAATATCAGGCGTTCCACAATTGTGGGAGACACAATAACATCCCACAATCATGGAACAGGCAATTTGGAGGCAGTGTTTTGCTGCTCTGAATAAAATAGTCTTGAAATGCAACTTTTACTAGTGAAATAGCAAGAGAATGTCCGAATAAAGGCCCTAAAAATAGCAGGGTCGGCAGAAAAGTTGCATTTTGCATTTTATTGACAAATTACCACAAAAGTGTTCCGAATTTGTGGGATGACTGTACGTTACATAAAGAGCGAACGAACCATGGCTCACAAAAAATGAACCGCACTTTTTTCTTTCACTTTTGACGACAAGAGTTAAAAAAAACTAGGCAACCACGTTTTGTTTATTTACATTTCCAGTCGCAGTTTCCACCAAACAGACCTTTTAGCACTTTAAAAGTGCGATTGACAGATGAAAACGAGCGAGCAACCTCGGCTCGATTTGATCGTGAGATTTAAATTTCTCAAGGCAGTTTGACAAGCTGCAATAGTGCGATCGATAGCAATAAGATAGTGCGAAGTCCAAGTTAGTGGGAATTGCGCAATAGTACAAAAAAATGTTTTTGAGAATTAAAAATGCAATCATCTATAGACCGATTCTTCGGCTCCTTTTCAAAAAAAATCCAAGTTTTTTTTAGCGTTTTGGCTGTAGTGGCAAAATAAAAGAAGAAACCCCCCAATGTTATTACATACTTGGAAAGATAATTGATTTCCTACAAAGAAATATCATGCAGAATGAACCATATAGTACCTGTGCTTTTTCTGGGGGTTCCCTGGCTAAAATAATAAGACCCGTATGTTTTTGTTTGGCCATTAGGGCCGATGTGTTAGGGTGGTCTAAAAAATTTCCATTTTCGTCGTTTTTCGCAAAAACCACTTTTTTCGAAAAATCATAACTCCTCGCCATTTTAACCGATTTCAATTGTCTTATACGCAAATGAAAGGTGATAAGTTGGCCTTTCAAAGAAAAATAAAAAGAAGTTTCAAAAACCTAGCCTAACATATGAAAAGGCGTATGAAACTTTAAAATGCCGTTTTGACGGAGTCTGGACCAAAAAGCTTATGTCTGGAAATATTTTTATCGGATTCCCCGAACATTTTTACATAACATACTAAAATATGGGAGGAATTCATCAACAGGATTTCGAGATATGATCTTTTGAAAAAAAATCCGTGTTTTTTGACGCGCCGCGCGCAAAAGCCGAAAAATGACGAAATTGGCAAAAAATCAACTTTTTCACTAAAACTGCGATAACTTTAAAATTTCAACGATGACCTATACAAAATTTTGGTACCAAACATCTATAGGTCATCGCTGAAATTGTAAAGTTATCGCAGTTTTAGTGAAAAAAGTTGATTTTTTGTCAATTTCGTCATTCTCCGAATTTTGCGCGCGGCGCGTCAAAAAACAAGGATTTTATTTTCAAAAAATCTTATCTCGGAATCCTGTTGATGAACTCCTCCCATATTTTAGTATGTTATGTAAAAATGTCCGGGGAATCCGATAAAAATATTTCCAGAAATAGGCTTTTTGGTCCAGACACCGTCAAAACGGCATTTTCAAGTTTCATATGCCCCTATTTATCTTTGAAAGGCCAACTTACAACTTTTCTTTTGCGTATAAGACAATTGAAATCGGTTAAAATGTCGAGGAGTTATGATGAGCATGAGCATGAGCATGAGCATGGTTGACTGCCAATGAGCTGCTACTCCGTTATTGACGGATCAGCTGAAGTTACACAATGAACCAACAGATGACTAGTGGGAGCTAATCATCCTCACTGTATAACCCCTGAAGATCTCTGCTTTAAGTCAATACCGGCTCCGCGAATCTCTATTTCAATGCTTTTCCGATCTACTTCTCGCGGGTTCGCGCGCGTCGATTCACTCTCCGATCAATCCAACGAACACCACACGACTCAAAAGTTGTATAACAAATACTGTTACGAAAATAAAAAACGTGCAAAAAAAGTTTGTACACCTTTCGAAAAATAACATGAATAATATTATTTGTTGACAAATCACCATAAATCCAGTCTCCCAACTTCAAATAGGTATCCTTGACTGATTAAAAAAATAATTTGGATTGAATATAAAGTTTACTAACTACTTAGTATAAAAGTTTATATAACTCTGGAAATTCTATATAAAACTTATCTAAACTTAATTTTGCAAACTTTTAATTCAACTAAATGTCAATATATTACCATAGAATTGCTAAATAAACATTTTGGAGTAGGAATAACACCGTTTTGGGGGTTTTTATCGATAGAATAGATTTTTCGTTGGAATTTCGTACCAACCCGGAATTACGTCGTCGGAAAATTCGCCGGCATCCGAACCGGTCCACAATTCACAAGTCAACCTATGTGGCATCGGAAAGGGCATAAAATGTCCGATCTTTTGATACCCATACATCCAGGTTTTCTATAAAACCCACGTTTTTAAATTAGAGATCCTAAATTAGGGTCTCTAGGCCGAACCCCTGTCGACCTCACGCGAAGCTGTCAGAGCTGCAAAACAACAACAAGTTTGTTGCGTCATCGCGTTCAATAAAGTCCTCCAGTTAAGTTTAGTAAACTACGCGTTTTCCTCCAGAATAAATCCGACCAACCTGCCACTCTGCTCATCACAATCCACACGCCGACATCGTGGCCGGTCCCGGAGGACTCGCCAGCAGCAGCAGCAGCTTCGATGCTCCTCTCCAGGGCGTCAGCGCTTCGACAGCCTCAGGTCGTCCCCTGGCGACAAACCAGCGAAACTCGGCCAGTCCCGAAATGCACGGCAGTATCAGTAAACTTCCAAGGCCTCGTCAACCGAGTCGCTACTGAATCTCCTGCTTATCAACCGGCGGAAAGTGAGCAGATTGAGAACAATCCACACGCCGGCATCGTGGACGGTGCCGAAAGGCTCGCAAGCAGCAGCAGCCGCTTCGATTTTCGACTCAGTCGTCTCCTCAAATCACGAGAAAAGGTAGGTTATTGTTCATCTGATGTTCTAAAGGAAAATGGCGAGTGAGGAGAGCTTATTATTCGTTTTGTTTTGTAGCTTAAGCAGTAATCGCCCCTCGACCTCTTTTACGTCAGTCTTCAAACAACTTTGAGAAAGGAAGGATGCGCGAAGATTAAAATATAATGTGGAGGGAGATGGGACGAGACATCAAGGTGCGACAATTCTTTCTTCGTAAAGCGAGGACGAGATCGAATAAATAATTGCGGGTTGATTTTTTGAATTAAAAAACAGATAAGGTGATTTTTTGTTTGAAAGCCTAGCGATAGTGTCTTTTACTGGTGGAATTGAGTATAATTCTTAGTATTTGATATTCACGTCCGTGTTAGGAAAGCGCATTTTATGGTATGGACACCCACCACCGGGAAAATATTGTATAGTAAAGGCTGAACCAATTGAAACACTAATTTCATTAAACGCCAGTTGGAGGGAACTTTCTTCGGAAATAACTTCACTTTTCTTAGATGTCGGCGTAATATTTATTTGATGAATAAAAATTTTAGTTCAATAAATATGTTTTTTGGATGAACGAAAAAAGAAACCTAAGAGTATCCGCAAGGACGTCTAAAACATCCCCACAAATCCTAGACTGACAAACGAATCAAACGCTCACATTTCCATACAGATTACATATTGGTCACGCGGTATCAACCACTTCCAGGTCCCTCCCCGGCCCCTTTGATTGTCTACGTCGCCACGGCTTCGGCTGTCGGTTCCGCTTTCGTCACGTCCGTAACCTCTGCAGCGATGACTTCAGCGGGTTGTTCTGTCGGAACTTTGGCTTCGATGACCACTTCCGTCTTCTCCGGTTCCGTTCCATTCGCTTCCGGTTTCACCTCCGACTCCGGCTGTTCCGAGCTGGTCTTCTGAGGCACTTGTTGCTTTCCCTTTTTGTCTTTTTTGCCCTTCTTGGACTGTCCGTTGGTCTTTTCGGCCGGTTGTTCTTCCTTGGTCGCTTCCGCCGTCTCGTTTTGTAACTGAATCTCGCTCAGCTGTCCCTGGAGGGCGGCCAGGTTGGCCTTCAGTGCGGAACAGTTGGCGGTCATGATCTCGAGCCGGTCCTCCTCCTTCTTGGTGGGCTTTTCCGGCTCCGGTTCCGGTTCGGGCAGCTTGCAGGGCACTTCAACGACGGCGGGAATTTCGATGCTGTTCTGTTCGAGGGCGCTGAAGTACGCTGTCCGTTCGTTCTGCAGCTGACGGCAGAGCTTCTGCAGCTGGAACATTTGGCGGGCCGTTTTGTGGATGTGCTCGTCGCGGATTTGCTTCTCCGACAGGAGATCCAGCAGGGCGGCGTTGCTTTTTTCCCATTTGCTCTTCCACGAGCCGGAATCCTTTTCGAGGTTTTTGATCTTCTTGGACATCTTCTCCATGTCGCCCTTGTAGCCGACGAAGATGTTGTGGCTCTTCTTGAGCGAGTCCTGGAACTCGCCGTACTTGTCCGAGTACATGTTGACTTGCTCGCGCAGATGCACCTCGACCTGCTGCAGGTCCCGCAGCTGCTTCTTCACCTTCACCAGCTCGGTCATGATGATTTCTTTCTCACTGTGAAGGATAAGAGAGCTTGTTAAAATATGTTTTCGAATAATATTTTTTTATTAAGTTCAAAAACCACATCGTCCAAAAACTTCTTGCATCAGAAATTCAATCCAAGTGAAAAAAAAAATCGACTTCAACGACACAATACTTTGTGGGATTTTTGCTCAGTGTACTCCTAATTTTGACAAGTCACAAATCTCTCACGAACACGGCTGCTGTATTGTCGTCTTCAGTGTTGTCACTTTGTTCTGTTTACTTTATGCTTTCATGTAAAAGTAAAGTTCCTTTTTTGAAGGGTTCTTCTGATTTTGAGTGTGGTACATTTAGCCAAAATAGGCCATTGCCAAAGTCTTTTGATTACCCATCCAAAGATAGGTTAGATGATTACTGAGATCCGGCGTCAAAACGATGTTTTTGGTTGTATTTGCTAGTAAGTAAATTCTCCGTGTACCTTGAAGACGTCAAAATAAAGCATGAGAATTAAGAGTATAGTCGCAGTGAAAAGACGCGTGTTTTTACTCGGCTTGGTTCCGAAGAAAAACTCGGAAATTTCGAATCAGTTCAGTCATTTTTGAAGAGACACATCCTTTATTAAACTTAGTTGAACAACTAATGTTGGTAAATGCGAAACATATGATGCAAACTATCAACGGGTTGACTTAAAAAAAAAGGAAACGGGCCACATATTCGAGTCATATTATAAGAGAAAATTCAAGCCTAGAGTTTTAATTCAAAAATACTATAAATGAAGATCTGTGGCATAATACAAAGGAAAATAACATTGACAAAATTGTTATCTTAAAAACATAATGGCGCAAAAAAATACATTACAGATCGCGGCCTGCTTGACTTGAGAGAACGTTGGGGGGAATAGCGAGCAAAACGGCGATAAACGAAATAAAAAAAAAAGCAGTTGCCAAAGAAAAATCACTGAAGCATATAAGAAAGCGGTGACAATAGGGTTGTCTTCGTAGCACACTGCACACTGTAATAATAAATCATAATCGGTTCAAACTTTTTCAATACTATTCTCCTATTTAAATTGTTCTGCAAGAACTGTATTTCAAGAGTTTCATCACGCCATTTATATTTACGAAGCCCTGTGCTCAATACTGAAGTCCGTTTTAGAAGAGAACTTTTTCGACAAAATCGTACGCTTTCCAAATTATGGGTGGACGCTCAGTCCTGTTTTTTCGTGTTATTTTCCGTCTCTTTTGTGTCGCTGTTCGAGTGCATGGGGTGATTGGTCATTATAATTAAATAATGGCATCAGTAGTGCGGTGCCTGTGTGGACGCTCAGTCCTGTTTTTTGTGTTATTTTCCGTCTCTTTTGTGTCGCTGTTCGAGTGCATGGGATGATTGGTCATTATAATTAAATAATGGCATCAGTAGTGCGGTGCCTGTGTGGACGCTCAGTCCTGTTTTTTCGTGTTATTTTCCGTCTCTTTTGTGTCGCTGTTCGAGTGCATGGGGTGATTGGTCATTATAATTAAATAATGGCATCAGTAGTGCGGTGCCTGTGTGGACGCTCAGTCCTGTTTTTTCATGTTTTTTTCCGTCTCTTTTGTGTCGCTGTTCGAGTGCATGGGGTGATTGGTCATTATAATTAAATAATGGCATCAGTAGTGCGGTGCCTGTGTGGACGCTCAGTCCTGTTTTTTCGTGTTATTTTCCGTCTCTTTTGTGTCGCTGTTCGAGTGCATGGGGTGATTGGTCATTATAATTAAATAATGGCATCAGTAGTGCGGTGCCTGTGTGGACGCGCAGTCCTGTTTTTTTCGTTTTTTTCCGTCTCTTTTGTGTTGCTATTTGTGTACATGGGGTGATTGGATTTCTTCTTCTTCTTTTTTATTTATTTTTGATCGCGCGTTCGTTGGCCGATGAATTTTATTTTGTTCTCTTTATATAGTTTTCGATAGAAACGATCCGATTTTGTTTCTTGAGACAAGCAAGTCGTATTGCTGGATTAAGTCCTTTCCATATCATCGAGGATCGGAAGGCACGTCGACGGATATGTTTTAAGGCTTATGATATAAAATAATTTTAATGAATGAAGCCCTTCCTACATCACCGTTGATCGGAAGGCACGCCGACGGAGAATTTTTGGAGAATCGCGGTCGAATTAATACTATATTTAAATCCCTAGATAGGTATCTTTCCGCAGCCGGCTGCCTAAGATTTTTAAAATTTCAACCGATAAACAAATTGCTCATGGTCGCATCACCTACCACAGTGAATCCTGACCTCATCCCCATCTTACTAACCCCTCAAAACTCATGTGATACTTTGTCGGAGACGCAGTCGATTTGGCGGTCCCATCACTCAAGTATCGGACTAACATTCCCATCCACTTCCCCGTGTCTTACCACTGGTCGTGGCCGGCGTCGGTATTGATCAGCACGATAGGGACCTTTGAAAATTGCGAAGGGGTGATGATTGGTTCCTACTTTTCATCTGTGGTCCACGGAGCAATGTTTGGGGGTTCTGGTCAATAACGAAGTAGCAGCTACGGGTAGACACCAATGCTATGCTATGCTAAAATCGTACGCTTTCCAAATTCGCGTAATTTTATCAAGTCAAGACTTTTTAAACAAGGATGCAAGAATAAGATTGTACAGCATAAAAAAGTTTGCCAATACTCACGCCAGGAACTTCTCCTTCTCGGCGGCCGTCTCCATGTTCGCCTTGGCCAGCTTGGCGTCGTTCAGCTGCGTCATCAAGTCCATCTGCTTGTTGACCTTGTCCATCTGCTGGTCCCGGAGCTCGTACTGCTCTAGGATGAACTTGAACTTCTTGGCCATCTCCATGTTGTCCTCCTTCAGCGCCTGGTTCTTCTCGTTGTTCTCGTTCATCACGACCTGGATTTCGTTCAGCGACTTTTGGAACTTTTCCTGCGTCTGTTTGCGCTTCTCCTCCTCCTCCTTGATCTTGGTCAGACTCTCGTCCTTGATCATGCGGTTCTGCTTTTGCAGCTCGCGGCACAACGACTCCAGCTTTGACTTGGTCATCGCCACCTTGCTGTGCTCCAGGATCATGTTCTCGCGCTCCTTCTTCATCGCTTCCATGTTGCGCTCGTACTGCTTGTGGAGCTGCACCAGCCGTTTGTTCTCCTTCTCCGACTCGATCAGTTTTTTGTACACCAGGTTGAACTTCTCCTCCACCGACAGGCCGTTCAGCTGCTTGGTCAACTACGAGAAACGTTTACTTTGTACACATTTTGTATGAACATCGCGCTGTTCCTCTTACCTGCTCCGTAACCTTAGCTTCCCGCTGTTTGTCCTCGCGCATCTGTTTCTTCAGCTCGGCCGGATGCCGTTCCCCGTTGTTGGCCACCTCCATCCTGTCACGTGTAAGCTTCCTGCGGGAATAAACGACTAGACGACGCGCCCTGTTTGCTTCTTATTTAATCGATATCGCTATCCTGTGGGATAGGAAAAAAAGGTCAATAAAATTTTGGCTTTCTTAGTTAGAAAACTATCGTACAATACTACTGATTTAAAGTAATGAAAATAGCAGAAATTACATCAATTTGACTGCAGATAAAATTTGACACACATCAAGTAAAATATTTACATCAAAACAAATTCAAATTGCAAAGAGAAAGCGCAACCATTTCGCAAGGATGCCACCGGAATACTTACTCGGGAAGTCAGACACAACAGAAAATAATTAATTTTACTTGCGGTTTTTTCGTGGCGTGAAGGTTCTGTGTTGACAAAGCAAATAAACAAAACAAGTTTGACGTTTTGCTTCGCGCCGCACGTTTTGTTATGATCTTGTAGTGACGTTTACAATGCTCGAGAGTGGGGTTGCCAAGTTTGAATATTTTTTTATAATAGTGATTTAAAATCTCGATAAATCTTGTACTTCGTTCAGTTACGTATTGCTGCCATCAGATTGTGTTTGTTAGTCGCTTTTTTTGGAATTTTTTTGGAATTTTTTTG